>NC_045626.1:65167500-65792500 GCF_009829155.1 Mustela erminea
GGGGCCTGGGATCAAGCACCGGTGTTAGGCTCCCTGCTCATGTGGAGTCTGCTTGTCCCTCTCTCCCTCTGTATCCTGCCCCACACTCATGCTCTCTTTAATTCTCAAATAAATAAAACCTTTTTTTTCTTCTTTAAGATTTTATTTATTTGTTTGACACAGACAGAGATCACAAGTAGGCAGAGAGACAGGCGGGGGTGGGGTGGGGGGGTGGGTAGCAGGCTCCCTGCCGAGCAGAGAGCCCAATGTGGGGCTCCATCCCAAGACCCTGAATCATGACCTCAGCCGAAGCCAGAGGCTTAACCCGCTGAGCCACCCAAGTGCCCCTAAATAAAACCTTTTTTTTTTTTTTTTTTAAAGATTTTACTTATCTATTTGACACACAGAGATCACAAGTAGGCAGAGAGGCAGACAGAGAGAGAGAGGGGGCAAAGCAGGCTCCCCACTGAGCAGAGAGCCCGACGCGGGGCTCGATCCCGGGACTCCGAGACCATGACCCAAGCAGAAGGCAGAGGCCCAACCCACTGAGCCACGCAGGCGCCCCTAAATAAAACCTTTTTAAAAAGTAAGCTTAAAGGGCCACCTGGCTGGCTCAGTCATAACATGCAACTTTTTTTTTTAAAGATTTTATTATTTATTTGACAGAGACCACAAGTAGGCAGAGAGGCAGGCAGAGAAAGAGGAGGAAGCAGGCTCCCTGCTAAGCAGAGCCCGGTGCGGGGCTCAATCCCAGGACCCTGAGATCATGACCTGAGCCAAACGCAGAGGCTTTAACTCACTGAACCACGCAAGTGCCCCAGAACATGCAACTCTTGATTCAGGGTTCTGAGTTCAAGCCCCACACTGGGTGTAGAGCTTAAAAATAAATAAAATTTAAAATAAAACAAAATTCACTAGAAAAAGAAATGAAAGAGACTAAGTGTCAGTGAGGACATGAACACCTGGAACTCTCACACACTGCTGCTAGAAGTATAAAACAGTACTGCTACTTTGGAAAACATTCTGGCAGCTTCTCATAAATTTAAACACATACCGTTATTATCCAGTAATTCAGCCCCAGGTATTTATCCAAAAGAAATTAAAACATATATGCACACAAAGACATACATAGATGTTCATAGCAGCTTTTTTTTTTTTTAAGATTTTTATTTATTTATTTGACAGACAGAGATCACAAGTAGGCAGAGAGGCAGCAGAGAGAGAGAGAGAGGAAGAAGCAGGCTCCCTGCCAAGCAGAGAGCCTGATGTGGGGCTCGATTCTCAGGAACCTGAGATCATGACCTGAGCCAAAGGCAGAGGCTTAACCCACTGAGCCACCCAGGCGCTCCTCATAGCAGCTTTTTAAAAATACATACAATACCCCCAAACCAGAAACAACCCAAACGCCCATCAACAAGGAAATGGACAAACTATGGTATAGCTATATAATGAAATAAAACCCAGCAAGAAAAGGGAAAATCCACTGATAACATGGAACAGCACAGATGAGTCTCAAAAGCATTATGATAAATGAAAGAAGCCTGAGGGGCACCTGGGTGGCTCAGCCCTTTAAGCACCTGACTCTTGATTTCAGCTCAGGTTGTGACTTTAGGATCATGAGACTGAAGCCACACTGGGCTCCCCACTCAAGGAGTCTGCTGAAGATTCTTTCTCTCTTCCTCTCCCTCTGCCCCTCTCCCTTGCTCTCTCTCAAGTAATAAATAAAGCTTAAAAAGGAAAAAAAGAAAGAAGCCTGATACATTCTATTTACACGAAGTTCTACAAAATGCAAACTTTTCTTTTTTTTCTTTTTTTTTTTTTAAAGATTTTATTTATTTATTTATTTATTTGACAGAGAGAAATCACAAGTAGATGGAGAGGCAGGCAGAGAGAGAGAGAAGCAGGCTCCCTGCTGAGCAGAGAGCCCGATGCGGGACTCGATCCCAGGAACCTGAGATCATGACCTGAGCCGAAGGCAGCGGCTTAACCCACTGAGCCACCCAGGCGCCCAAAATGCAAACTTTTCTATAGTGACCGAGAGCAGATCAGTGGTTGCTTAGGGAAGAAGGGGAAATTAGTTGAACAAGACGTAAGAGAACTTTGGGGGGTTATGGAAATATTCTGTAATTGGACAGAGGTGCTGCTTATATGGCCATATACATTTTCAAACCCCATTACACTGTACATTTAAAATGGAAGCATTTTGTTGTAAATAAATTACACTGAAAAACTCATTAAAATAAAAATAGTAAAAAAGTTCCCAATTGTTCAACCAAAATGCCAAAAATTTAGATTAGAGAATTATTTTGTCAACAACATAAAGGAAGTCCTTCTAAACTAAACAAGTTAAAATAGATCAAATGGGGCACCTGGGTGGCTCAGTCGGTCAAGCAGGTGACTCTTGATTTCCGCTCCAGTCATGCTCTCAGGGTTGTAGAAATGAGCCCTGCATCCAGCTCCATGATGGGTGTGGAGACTACTTAAGAGTCTCTCTCTCGGGGCGCCTGGGTGGCTCAGTGAGTTAAGCCTCTGCCTTCGGCTCAGGTCATGATCCCAGCGGCCTGGGATCGAGTCCCGCATCGGGCTCTCTGCTCAGCAGGGAGCCTGCTTCTCCTCATCTCTCTCTGCCTACTTGTGATCTCTCTCTCTCTGTCAAATAAATAAATAAAATCTTAAAAAAAAAAAAGTCTCTCTCTCCCCCCATCTCCCTCTCCCCCCTCCCCGTGCCCCCTTTTAAAAAAAAGATTTGAATTTGAATTTGATTTAATAAAAGTGAAATCTTTTTCAACAAGCATTTCACTGGTTCGATAAAATGAAAATTAATTTTAAAATACCGAGAAGTCCTTTTTCCTTATGTCTATGGAGTATAAGGTCATGGTCTCAATAGTGGGCAGCTCTGCCCACTTGGAGACCACTGGCACTGTTCGCAGACATTTCTGTTTATGACGATGGGGGTAGAGGTGCTACTAACATCGAGTGGTAGAGGTCAGGGATAGTCAAAACATCCTACAGTGAAAAAGAACTGTATGACCCAAAACATCAATAGTGCCAAGACTCAGAAACCTTGGTGTACAGGGATTGGTTTAAGCCTGGGAGGAAGAGAAGATCTCCATTTTTTTGTACCCTACCATACACAGGGCCATATCTGCACAGACATTCTGTTGAGCTGAAAAAGCCAACTCAACAGAATTGGCTGACAGGAAGGGAATGTCTCTGCCACAGGCCTATTACTCCTCTGGGTTTCCGTCCACATTTCCTGCTAAAGGACAGATAGCTCAAAGAAGGGATTTCTCTGATCTCCCAGAATGAAATGTGAGAAGGAGGCATAAGGCCTCATTGCTTACCTGTACCTCCTTCTGCAGTCCCCCTGCTGCATGGCAGAAACTGATGACCTGATGATCAAACTCTACCACTCTCCCATTCCTCTGAAACCTTACTAGCAAGAGGGAAAGAAGGAAAAATAAAACCTGTGGGCCAACCAGTGTAGCCAAGCACTACACTAGAAATTTCACACACTTCATTTCATTCAATCCTCCTTCATCTAAGGAGATGGATATGATTATCAAGTCCAAGGTCTGACTCCAAAGCCCACACCAGTCCACAACTGGGTAACTCCCTGAATTGTCTTTCTTTTTCTCAAGGGGTGGCCTGTACAGTGAGAGTACTGAGGGCCTCCAGATTGCTCGATGTTCAGAGACATTTAATTATGGTGGGATGTGCCTTGGAAAGAACAGCAGGTATGGCTTATAGCATTCCCTCCTCTCCAGCTCTGCCAGCTCTGCGACAGCCCATAACTATACAGAGGATGGAACCAAACCCCCCAAAAAGACAAGAATCAACGCTATGAAGTGAACAGCCTGAATCAGTGCTGAAAAGGACATGTGTGTCGTAAGTAAATCCTAGTAAACTCTTTCTAGACATGCCAGTTAACCACCTGTTACACAGTTTACTCCTATTATAAGATACCCTGTAACTGTAGACATGGAGACCTTCTGCTCACTCATTAGTGGTAGGATAAGGATGTAAGAAGGAAAAAGAAAAAAACATGGGAAAGCACTTCCTTCTGAGTTCAAAATGTCATGGTCCACACTCTTGAATGCTGAGATAAACCATGTAACTCAATTACACTGATTTTGCTGTTGCCGATTCAGGACTACACTGTTCCTCTTCACGGCATGAGTAATGTATTTCAAGTTCAAGCAATGGAGCTCAATCACCCGTCAGAATGTCCATTCAGATATTAAGGAAAACAGAGGGGCTACTGAGTGGCTCAGTTGAGTGTCTGCCTTTGGCTCAGGTCATGATCCTAGGGTCAGCAGGGAATCTGCTTCTCCCTCTCCTTCCGTGGCCCCCCCAATCTCATGCGCGCGTGCTCTCTCTCAAATATATATAATCTTAAAAAAGAAAATAGAACATGTAAAATATGTTTCTTTCTACTTCTTCATTCCAATTTTTTTAAAAAGTAAAATTTCGCATGGGAAGCCTGGGTGGCTCAGTCGGTTAGGCGTCTGCCTTCGGCTTGGGTCATGATCCCAGGGTCCTGAGATCAAATTCCACATCAGGCTCCTTGCTTGGTGGGGAGCCTGCCTCTCCCTCTGCCTATGCTCTCTCTGACAAATAAATAAAATCTTAAAAAATAATAATAAAATAAATAAAAAGTAAAATTTCGCAACACTACTACAAATGTTAGCAAACTGTGAATTTCAGTAAAAGGTTACTAGTAGCAGATATTAAGAATAATAGATTCCCGGGACACCTGGGTGGCTCAGTGGGTTAAAGTCTCTGCCTTCAGCTCAGGTCATAATCTTAGGGTCCTGGGATGGAGCCCCACATCGGACTCTCTGCTCAGCAAGGATCCTGCTTCCTCCTCTCTCTCTCTCTCTGCCTGCCTCTCTGCCTACTTGTAATCTCTGTCAAGTAAACAAATAAAATCTTAAAAAAAGGGACACCTGGGTGGCTCCGGTGGTTAAGCAACTGCCTTCGGCTCAGGTTATGATGCGGGAGTCCTGGGATCAAGTCCCTCATCGGGCTCCCAGCTCGGTGGGGAGTTTGCTTCTCCCTCTGACCTCCTCTCATGCTCTCTCTCACTGCCCTTCTCTTTCTCTCTCTCTCTCTCTCTCTCTCAAATAAATAAATAAATAAATAAAATCTTTAAAAAATAAAATAAAATAAAATCTTTAAAAAAAAAGAAGAATAGATTCCCCATACAAAAGTCACAGCATCTTACCTCCGACTTAGAAAATCGGAGTATTAAAATGCTAATATAAGGCTCTGGAAACAAGTCAAAGAAGAGAAACTTTCAACTCATTAGACTGCTTAGAAAATAATGGCTATTTTAAAATTTGAAAAGATCCAGAAAGCAGTAGCACTAGTCACTAAAAGTTATCAAGAGGCAGATTCTGGAACAACTAATAATCAGAGATGCCCCTACACCAAATGAACTGCCTTCAAAGTAGCTGGGTCCTCCTTCTCACTCTTTAAAAGCCTTCCAGTGGGGGCTGGGAGGGCTGATTTATCATCAGACATCAGCTGAAATGGGAAGTTCCTACACTAACCTCACTTAGCTGCCTATCAGATATTCACAATGGTTCATCTCTAAAGGCTCCAGATACCAGTGGGATAACTTCAGTTTAATTTTAAAAAGCATTGTATGGTACATCTGCAGGAAGAATTCTCTTAGCTGACTGTCTCACTTGCAGCATGGCCCAGAGACTTAATCACTGAACAAATTACCTAGTCTGGGCTTTTGACAAAAAAGTTTTTTAATTTCATTGACAAAAGACAAAACTAACTGCTATGCAAAAATTCATCAGCTTTCTGAGAGGTGACAGGTCTTTTTCTTCTTGACCTCACTAATCTCTGAAACCACCTTCAGAGGTGTGCAGTGACTGAGAATCCTAATAATCCTTTCTCAGAAGTCACTCATGTCAACACAGAACCCACCACTGCTTGCCATGTCTCTGCGCAATTGCAATAACTCCTTTGGTAACTCCTTTGGCCAGGCAAACGCAGCACCTATGAAGCTTTTTCTATGCAAAATTTTGCACAATCACATGCAACTGGGAACAAAATAAGGTAAGAACCTTGGGCACTTATCTCCAACAATACTAACCTTCAGTGAGAAAGTAAATACTGAATTAGCCTTTCATTAGAGAATCTCATACATAATAAACCTCTCCTTAGCCTAACAGCCTAGTATACCGTCTTCAATTTTCATTTCCAGTTAAAAAAAAAAAAATTCCTCTAAGAATAGGATCAGAAAATAAATTCCAAATTCCAAATTCATACTTTACTGTCATTTTATTGAAAATCATACGGAAGGAGGGGTGCCTACCTGGCTTTGTCAGTAGAGCATGTGATCCTTGGTCTTAGGGTTGTGGCTTCAAGATCCATGCTGGGTGTAAAGATTACTTAAAAATAGAATTTTTTTTTGAGAGAGTGTGTGTGTGCATACCCGAGTTGGGAAAAGAGGGACAGGGAAAGGACAGGGAGCTGAACACAGAGACTGATGGAGGGCATGATTTCATGACCCTGAGAGTGTGACTTCAGCCAAAATCACAAGTGGGACACTTAACCAACGGAGCCACCCCAAAACAGAATCTTTAAAAGAAATAAAATAAAATTGGGCGCCTGGGTGGCTCAGTGGGTTAAAGCCTCTGCCTCTGGCTCAGGTCATGATCCCAGGGTCCTGGGATCAAGCCCCACATCGGGCTCTCTGCTCAGCAGGGAGCCTGCTTCCCTTCCTCTCTCTCTGCCTGCCTCTCTGCTACTTGTGATCTCTGTCAAATAAATAAATAAAATCTTAAAAAATAAAAGAGGATACATTCCAAATGTGATAAAATGAAGCAAAAAGAACAGAATTATCATTAAATCTTATCACAAGGATATACTCCAAATGTGATAAAATGAACCAATCAAACACAAGACCATCTCACACTTAAAATTTGCCTCTGAGTGGTTAAGAAAAGAGATGCAAGAAAGAGAAGAGAGGAGGCACAGCTAAGTGCTCAGGCAATAAAGGATGCAGAGGGAGGATGCAAAGAATGGGAGCAAGTGCAGAGAAGACTTCGGTAAAACAGGTCAGGCATCATCCCTTGACATCCTGCAGCCTTTGTTACCAGGTAGTAACTCGAAAGGGGCAGCTCCTTCAATTCTTGGGCAGTTTATGCAGCTAAGTATCAGTGCAATTGGAACTGCCATTTACCAGAATATCTGCCAAACCAACACAAAATAAATTCCTTCAACTACTTCAATTACAAGAGAAACAATGCCCACCTAAGTCTTCCATTCTCCAGGCTAAATAGCACGGTAGTTCCTTCAGCCTTATAACAAATGCATTCTAGTTGAAAGGCAGCATATCATAGTAAAAAGAACATAAAACTTTTAGTCAGAAACCGTGGCTCAAATCCAATCTTGGCCACTGGTTAACTCTGTATTCTTAACCTCATTTCCTCATTTATAAAATTAAAGAAAATAATAGTTGTGCTAACTACCTCAAGATGTGGGGCGCTTGGGTGGCTCAGTCATTGGACATCCCACCTTTGGCTCAGGTTGTAATCCCAGAGTCCTGGGAGTAAGCTCCACGTCAGGGTCCCAGATCAGTGGGAAGCCTGCTTCTCCCTCCCACACTCTCCCTGCGGAGTATTCCCTCTCTCGTGTCTCTCTGTCAAATAAATAAATAAAATCTTATTTAAAAAAATATCTCAAGATGTGTTGTGAGAGGACCACATTTAATGAAAGGTACACATGAAATATATGCTTTTTCAGCTCTGCGGATATAGATGCTCATTAGATTCCACAGTACTATTAATATAGACTTCATAAAACTCTTGTATTTGTTTTATAAATAAAATTTTGGAACCCAACCCAACGTGTATGATGGCCGAGGGAGTCACAGCAAAAAGGAGAGGAAGTGATTAAGAATCCCAGTACAGGGGCACCTGCAGTACTTCACCTGGGTGGCTCAGTCGTTAAGCGTCTGCTCTGCCTTCAGCTCGGGTCATGATCCCAGGGTCCTCGGATGGAGCTCCACATTGGGCTCCTTGTTCGGTGAGAAGGCTACTTCTCCCTCTCCCACTCCCCCTGCTTGTGTTCCCTCTCTCACTGTGTCTCTCTGTCAAATAAATCTTTAAAAAAAAAAAAAAAAGAGAGAATCCCAATACAGCTAGACAGCTTCCTGACTGACATTTATATTCTACACTAGGCCTTCAGAAATATAACTTTAACATAAACTTACAGGTTGCACTTTTTTAAAAACAAAGAATGTAGGGCACCTGGGTGACTCAGTGGGTTAAGCCTCTGCCTTCAGATCAGGTCATGATCTCAGGGTCCTGGGACTGGGGCTCTCTGCAGCGGGGAGCCTGCTCCCCCACCTCTTTCTGCCTGCCTCTCTGCCTACTTGTGATCTCTGTCTCTGTCTCTCTCTCTGTAAAATAAATTAAAAATCTTTAAAAACAAAACAAAAGAGCATTAGTAACTGAATGCCAAAAAACTTTTTTTGCAAAATATTTTATTCATTACAATGAAATTCTGGTTACTAATAAATGACTTGCATTCCGCTATGATGGAGCTAGGTCCAGCCAAGCAAGCCTTTGAACTGAACGGGAAGGTTGAGTATGTGTCTAAAGGGTGCATTTCTAACTTCATTACCAAGTCCAATATAAAAATACTCAGAACAGAAATGTTTATTTTAACTACAGTACTTCTAGAACCACCCAAGAGGGGTTAGTGTAGATCCAACTAGGCTGCATATCAATATAAATCTGTCCTTGTACGGATGGACATCATTTTTCCCTCTAGGCTTAACCACTCTAGAAGATCCAGATTATTTTCCCTAACCATCAGCATGAATAATTTACAGTAGGCCTTACTATAGTGACAACCTCAATAATTCACAGGGCAATATAATAAATACATAAAAGTTCAGAAAGAAAAATAAGACTTTTGTATGGCCTGCAAGTTTTGCCATGTCACCCAAAAGTACTCTTAGCTACATCTATCAAAAACTTGTAACACATATATACTCTACCTGGCTTTGGTGAAAGGTGTCTATTACTGATCATTAGAGCAAGAGGGCTTGGATACAATTTATAAATATGCAAACTTTGGGGTGCCTAGGTGGCTCAGTAGGTTGGACTTCTGACTCTTTATCTCAGCTCAGGTTTTCTTTTTTTTTTTTTTTTTTTTTTTTTTTAAGATTTTATTTATTTATGGGACGCCTGGGTGGCTCAGTGGGTTAAGCCGCTGCCTTCGGCTCAGGTCATGATTCCAGGGTCCTGGGATCGAGTCCCGCATCGGGCTCTCTGCTCAGCAGGGGGCCTGCTTACCTTCCTCTCTCTCTGCCTGCCTCTCTGCCTACTTGTGATTTCTCTCTGTCAAATAAATAAATAAAATCTTTAAAAAAAAAAAAAAAAAAAAAAGATTTTATTTATTTATTTGACAGACAGAGATCACAAGTAGGCAGAGAGGAAGGCAGAGAGAGAGAGAGAGAGAGAGAGGGAAGCAGGCTCCCCGCTGAGCAGAGAGCCCGATGCGGGGCTAAATCCCAGGACCCTGAGATCATGACCTGAGCCGAAGGCAGAGGCTTAACCCACTGAGCCACCCAGGCGCCCCTCAGCTCAGGTTTTCATTTCAGGCTCTTGAGTTCAAGCCCTGCGTTGGGCTCCATGCTAGGTGTGGAATCAACTTCAAAAAAAAAGCAAACTTTGTTACCAAGACCTTTTAAGGCTCATCAGTTTATCCGCCCAAAAATTCCATAACCACATTTACCAGTTGGTTGTTTTCTATTTTTTCCTTTATGAAAATGTTTCTACTTTTACCTGCAAATGATTAATATGAATACAGACTTACAGTAGCTTGTAACATTTAGGGTAATCTCTAGCCTTTAGTACTTTATCTACACTATTCAGAAAACTGCCACAGACTCAAACTGCACTGGTAAAACCCAATCTGCATTACTTATTTCCTAACTTCTCACCACTCCCCTACCAGAAAGTAAATCTAAAGAGTGCAAAGGATTTTGTCTGTTTTGTTCAATGCTGTTGTCCCAGAGCCTGGAAGTGCCCGGCACTTAAGATCTTGTCACATAATATAGGGTGTCTGGGTGGCTCAGTGGGTTAAGCCTCTGCCTTCCGTTCAGGTCGTGATCCCAAGGTCCTGGAATAGAGCCGCATCAGGCTCTCTGCTCAGCAGGGAGCCTGCTTCCCCACCCCCAACACCCTGCCCCGCCTGTCTCTCTGTCTTCTTGTGATCTCTGTCACAGAAATAAACAAAATCGTTAAAAAAAAAAAAAGTCACATAATAAATATCCGCTGAACTGATGGAGCACCTGGCTGGCTCCATCAGTAGAGCTTATGATTCTTGATCCTGGGGTTGTGAGTTTGAGCCCCACAGTGGGCACAGAGTTTCCTTAAGAAAACTAAATAAAGCTAAATAAATAAATAACTCTGCCAAACTGAATGACTAAATGGTGTATTTTTACTATGGAATACTACTATGAAGCTATTAAACACAATGAGTCAGAGTGATGCCAGCTGATTTAATGGAATTTCCAGAAATACTAAGTGAAGAAAACAAGAAGTTTAAAAAAAAAATTTTTTTTTTTAAGTATACTCGCAAAACCTTACACTGATGAGTAGGTGGAGAATCTGAACCCCTCATACACTGCTAGTGGGAATGTAAAATGATGCAGCTTTGGAAGTTTGTTGGTTCCTCAAAGTTTAGCACAGCTATCACATGACCCAGTGACTCCACTCTGAGGTACACACCCAAAAGAACTGAAAATATTTAACCACAAAGAAACCTACACATGAATGTCCAGGGCAGCATTATTTATAATCACCAAAAGTGGAAAAAATCCAAATGTCCATCAACAAAGTATGAACTATTATTTGGCCATAAAAGGAATGAAGTACTAATAAATGCTACAACATGGACAATGCTTAAAAAGATCATGCTAGGGTGCCTGGGTGGCTCAGTGGGTTAAGCCGCTGCCTTTGGCTCGGGTCATGATTTCAGGGTCCTGGGATCGAGTCCCGCATCGGGCTCTCTGCTCGGCAGGGAGCCTGCTTCCTCCTCTCTCTCTCTGCCTGCCTCTCTGCCTACTTGTGATCTCTGTCAAATAAATAAATAAAATCTTTAAAAAAAAGAAAAAAAAGATCATGCTAAACGAAAGAAGCCAGACAAATGGGCACAAACTGTATGATTCCATTTCTATGAATGCCCAGAACAGGCAATCTACAGAGACAGAAGTAGATTAGGGATTTCCAGGGGCTGGAAGGAGTAGAGAATGGGGAATGACTATTAATCAGAACAAAGGTTCTTTCCGAGGTGATGAAAATGTTCTGGAATTAGACAGTGGTGATCAACGCAAAACTCTATGGATATACTTAAAAACACTGAAGTGTACACTTCAAAAAGAGTGAACTTTATGGTATATGAATTATATCTCAATAATCCTGTTATTTTTTTAAAAACATACATGTTTGCAAACAAATATACGATCCAATACATGAATACATCAGTCATGCAGTCAAATGAATACAGACACTCAGGTATTCTTGTATTCAAACGAATACATGAATAATAAAGAATGATAAAAAAGCGGGGCACCTCGGTGGTTCAGTAAGTTAAGCCTCTGCCTTTGGCTCAGGTCATGGTCTCAGGGTCCTGGAATCAAGCTCCACATTGGGTTCTCTGCTCTGAGGGGAGCCTGCTCCCCCCTCTCTCTCTGCCTGCCTGTCTGCCTACTTGTGATCGCTCTCTGTCAAATAAATAAATAAAATCTTTAAAAAAAAAAAATGATGAAAAAAGGAGTGGGGGCCAAGGCCTAAGGCAAGGAGGAGATAAAAAAAAAAGATTTAAAAAAATGAAAAGCTGGAGGCCTTGCGTGGGGGCACCAGGCAAGGATGAATAAGACTGCAATGAAGTTGGCATGAAGACTGAAAAGGAGGGAGATAGGCTGAAAAGGTCAGCAGGTAATTGGTAACGGGGGAGACACAGCAGACCGTAAGGATTCAATGGAGTCTGCAGAAAATGAGGAGTGCCAGAGAGGAACATGAGAGAGAAGATTTAAGACTGGCTCACATCCACTAAAGTTTAAAAAAGAAAAGTGTGCAAGAAGAAATCCAATAGGTCCTGCTCAAGAATCCTTGAGCCTGGTAGGATAAAACCAAACCAGAACAAGGAGAAATTTCCAGGGAAAAAGGGAGAGGGACTCAGGACACTGGCTGTCTCCCAAGTAGGAGAAAAGGTGCTTCTCTCAGGAGGAAAGTGTCCAATGGTGACTCTTCTGGAAAAAAAAGCAGCCCCAACAGACTACCTTGGGAATTCTCAATAGAAGAGGTGCAACTGGAAAATGGCTGACCTGGGTTTTTTCCCAAGAATATAAGGAGGGAGAGAGGAAGAAATGGACAATTTTAATTTTTAACCAGTATTTCTTCACAAATCTGAACAGTGCTCCTAGGTTTTCTGCATGACTCTTTCCTAAGCTTAACCAGGGTTGTGTGTTTTTTTTCTTTTTTCAGGATTTTATTTATTTATTAGAGAAAGAGTATGTGCTCTCACACCCAAGCATGGGGAGTGGCAGAGACAGAAGGAGGAAGCAGGTTCCCCACTGAGCAGATAGCCTCATGTGGAACCTGATCCCAGAACCCTGGGATCATAACCTGAGCAGAAGGCAGACATTTAACTGACTGAGCCACCCAGGCACCCTTAACCAGGGTCTTTTTTATTTTTCTTTGTATAACCTAAGTTCTTTTGAAAAGAAGTGTAATATGGGGCCTTTTTATAATAGACAAAGTATCTTTTCCCTTTATCATTTTTTTCTTAACATTTTATTTTTGGAGTACCTGGGTGGCTGAGTCAGTTAAGCATCCAGCTCTTGGTTTTTGGCTAAGGTAATCATCTCATGGGTCATGGGACGGAGCCCTGAGTGGGGAATCCACGTTCAGCCGGAAGTCTGCTTGAGGATTCTCTCCCTCTGCCTCTCCTCTCACTCACATGCATACATGTTCATACGAGAGCTTGCTCTTGAAAATAAACAAGTCTTTTTATTTTTTTTTTTAAGGCAGATGCTTTTTTTTTTTGCCCTGAAAATAAACAAGTCTTTACAAAAAAATCTTGGGGCACCTGGGTGGCTCAGTGGGTTAAAGCCTCTGCCTTCAGCTCAGGTCATGATCCCAGGGTCCTGGGATCAAGCCTCACATCGGGTTCTCTGCTCAGCAGGGAACCTGCTTCCCCCTCCTTATCTGCCTGCTGCTCTGCCTACTTGTGATCTCTGTCAAATAAATAAATAAAATCTAAAAAAAAAAAAAAAAATCTTAAGTAATCTCTACATCCAAAATGGGGCTCAAACTCAAAACCCTCCGATCAAGAGTCAAATGCTCTCCCCTCTGAGCCAGGCAGGGGCCCCTCCCTTTATCATTTGTTTTCGCTGTTATATGCACAATAAAGAAACTGCGATTTATCGTTATTTCTTAAACCTTTACTGTCCAAACACATCAAATTAAAACAAAAACAAAAAACCCAAGGTGGAAGGTATCCAAGGGGAATGAGGGAAGCAATACAGAACAAATGCACATTCCTTCCAGAGCTGGGAACAAAGATAATGCCCAGCTGGTTTCTAGGTTATAAAACACGTATGAGACAGTCCCTCCTTCAAGAAGTAAAATTTGAGTTAAACGCTAAGATACAACTAAATATACTTTGCAAATCGTTGCGTACAACTGGAGGGTGTCTCACAGCTGGAGAGGTCAAGTGCACCTAGAGTAAAACTCCCAAGGGCAAAGACTTAAAGTAATCTCTACTTCCTTGGTAGTGCTAACATGCCTAGCACATAACGCACCCAGCAGATGAAACAACCTTTGGTCAAGCCACACACTCTGCTATGCACTGTGACGTCACTGGCTAGTGGAGGGAACAGACAAAACACAGGGCACCAAATCCTCACTAGACAGGAAACTGGACAGGTAAGCAGGAAATAGATCAAGGGATGCCTTCAAGGCAAGGTAATATCTAAGTTGAGTAGAAGGTGATAATGGGATGAAGTGAGAGAAGAACATTCCAGCAGAGGGAGACACGAAGACCGGAGAGAGTTAAGGGACCAATAGAGGTTCAGCAAAACTCAGTGAACCAACAAAAAAGGTGTGGGGGCGGGGGGTATGAGAATGGAGGCCAAAGCCCAGTGATGAAGCATCCTGGATAACAAGATAAGGATTAGTAAATCTGATTATGAAGACAGTGGTAGCTGTTGAAGGACTTAAACTTGGTGGTGGGGATGTGGGATGACTATGAACAGATATATTTTGCAAAGACACAAGCAGGAACCAACCACTGGATTTAACCAGAAAGAACTACACTGATGATGTGGGGAAAACACTGTTAACAGATCTGCACTCTTTTCTAGTAGACAAATTTCCTTTTGGGAGTTACCCAATTATTCTTAAAAATAGAGAACTTAGGGGTGCCTGGGTGTCTCAGTGTTAACCCACTGCCTTCGGCTCCGGTGTGGTCTCAGGGTATTGGGATCGAGCCCCGGATCAGGCTCTCTGCTTGGTGGGGAGCCTGCTTCCCCTTCTCTCTCTGCCTACTTGTGATCTCTCTCTGTCAAATAAATAAATAAAATCTTTTTTTTTAAGATTTTATTTATTTATTTGACAGAGATTGATCACAGGTAGGCAGAGAGGCAGGCAGAGAGAGAGGGGAGGAAGTAAGCTCCCTGCAGAGCAGAGAGCCCGACTCGGGGCTCGATCCCAGGACCCTGGGATCATGACCTGAGCCGAAGGCAGAGGCTTTAACCCACTGAGCCACCCAGGCGCCCCAATAAATAAAATCTTTAAAAAATAAAAAATAGGGAACTTAGAGGTAGCTGAAAGCAGTCAGTCCTCTAAGCACAGAAATTAGTATTACAAAGAATTATACTGCATTATTCATTTTAACTCAAGACACTTTTAAAATGTGTTTGATACATTTTCATATACTACAGTTTTGTGAATATAAAAAAAAGACTGACAATAACTAAATCTTATTTGTTATTAACAGCAGACCAGGATGAATTTTAAAGACTTCACAGACAGAAAGATCATCTGCTACATTCCTTTGGAACAAAACATTGCCACTTCTTCCCCTCAACATAACTGAAATACAGTCTGTAAGCCTAATTTTTCAATGGTTATGTTTCACAGTAAAAGACTGAGGCCACAATACTAAAAGATTTCTGAGCTCAGAAAGAAACCCCATGGGGGTTCTTTACCTCAGCAGCCAGTCTATTCACCACTAACAATTCCAACCACCAGGAGGAATTTCCCTGCCTAGGCTTATTTTGTTGGCAGAAGCACACACAAAAAAATATCCTGACATTTTATATCCAGTAGGAAAGAATAATCAGAATAGTAACATCTTTAGTACCAAGCAAATTTAACCAATCTTCCCAGTTGCCTATGGATTTGGACAGATGGCCACAAAGTAAACTCATATTTACTCTTAAAAAATAATCTCCATTTTAATATTCTTACCACCAAAAGCCCTAGGAACTTTTTGAACTCCCTAACAACAATAATGAAACAAAAGATTTTAGGCTTTATTTCTAAAAATATCTTATTGTGATAAGATAACCAACCTTGTATTTGCCATTTACAATCACCATATACCATCATTTACTATCAACATTTCATTAAAAAATGCTTAATTTCAACACCAGGAAAATGACACATATATATACTTTTTAGAAAGGGCAGTCCTTTCATTGAATAAATTTAATGAAAAACTCCTCTCATTGCCCTTGTTTTTCTCTATGCCCTAAGGCCCATTCAACCCTCCCTTTCAGGGGTTTGACCAAGAGTCTCCAAGATTTGTTCTCATCCGATGGCCTCACTCACTGTCTTTCCAGAGGAACCACAAACAATGTCATGGAACAGATGAGAAGACCCATTTCTACTAGGAGGGAAGAGAACTCTGTAGACAAAGACCCATTAAATGTTTTAAAAGTGGCAACTAGGGGCACCTGGGTGACTCAGTCGTTAAGTGTCTGCCTTCACCTCGGGTCATGATCCCAGGGTCCTGGGATTGAGCCCCGCATTGGGCTTCCTGCTCTTTGGGAAGCCTGCTTCTCCCTCTCCCACTCCCTGTGCCTGTGTTCCCTCTCTCGCGGTCTCTCGCTCTATCTGCCAAAAAAATAAATAAAATCTAAAAAAAGGGGTGGGCTGAGTCGCTCAGTGGGTTAAGCCTCTGCCTTTGCCCCTGCATCAGGCTCTCGGCTCACCAGGCAGCCTGATTCCCTGATCTCTCTCTGCCTGCCTCTTGGCCTACTTGTGATCTCTCTCTCTCTCTCAAATAAATAAAATCTTTAAAAAAAAAAAAGTGGCAACTGGAGCTCCGTTCCATCTCTTCCCTCCTCCGCCATCCCTCGCATTTACAGATAGGGAAAGGAAGGTCCAGAAAGGGCAAATGATTTGCCCCAAGCCATAAAACCAAGAATGCATTTCTAGCCTGCTGATACCCTATCACCAGTCCTCTACTGAGCTGGACAGTTTGCATAATGGTAAGTACAAATTAGCATTTGTGACCTAAATATGTATAAGGTTTGGGGCACCTGGGTGGCTCAGTTGGTTGGGCATCCCACCCTTGATTTCGGCTGGGGGCGTGATCTCAGAGGGTGCTGGGATGGAGGCCCAGCTCCAAGCTCAGTGAGGGGTCTGCTTGAGATTGGCTCCCCCTACCCCTCCCCATTTGTGGGCACACACACACCCATGGGTACGCTCTCTCTCAAACAAATAAATCTTTAAAAAATAAAAATTTAAAAATTTAAAAATAAATATGTATATAGTTATACGGCAAGTTTTACATATTATGAAAACCCAACCCAGGTAATAATTTTGAACCGAAGCAATACTATCAGCTGAGTCATGTGAAATTAAGAATGTACTGTGTCAAATCGTTTATAAAAAGAACTTCTGCTTTACAGAAATCCCATCTCAAAACAACACAATGTAGATACACACCCTAAAAATTCAAGTTTAAAGCTTTTCTATGGGCAATATTCACTTTCTTACTGAAAATGAATGTCAAGAAAATCCCTACATACCTAGAGTATACACAGGCTATTAAGAAACATTCTCCAGCTACCTAAAGTTGCTGAGTCTTAAAGACTGCTTGGTGTAAAGTAAATCAAAGGGGGAAAGGACATTTTTAAAGAGGAAAAAAAATTACCGGATCAGTTAGCTATTTCTTTACCTAAAACGACTTTCCCCAAACCAATACCCCACTTCTCCTTACAGATATACCTGTCAGAATTGGTTTGACCATTTCATAACCTACATGTGTTATGCTGATGTCTGCTGATGTCTACAAAGCTCTGATTTCATCTCAAGATACATCCTCCTGGAAACACTGTTGGGCTCTGCAACATTTTTTAGTTTCCTGAATCTGCTGTAATCTTAGAAAATATTATCAGTGGCTAGAGATGCTCTTTTTTACAACACACTTTTCCCTGCAATCAATATAGGGCAGTGAATTTATGGGAATTTTTCCTGGACCCTCCCGTACTTGCCGGTAAATTATCAAGGGCACAACAAATCACATCTCTCTACATTTGAATTATCACTGAAATCCTTACTTGGTCTTGTAAATAGGCTGAAACTACGTGGAAACTGATTTATTTTCCAGTCATCTCCAGGAGAGGTCCCAACAATGAACTATGATGTCTTAAATATAACCATGTATGCCACACAATTACCAGGTTGAGGAAAATGCAAAATTCCCTCAATAAAAAACTATTATTCATATTCACCCTGATGGAATTAACCAGGTCTCAAGAAAAAAACGACTTTCCGCTCGCTTAAGGATGACCTCCCTCTGAGCGGGGAGAGGGTGGGGGCGCGTACCCCAGCCGAAGCCGAGCCCACAGGAGGCCCTGGGTCCGCCGCCCACCCGCGGCGCTACTCCCCGAGCCGCGTCCTCCGAGCCCCGGGCAGCGGTGTCTCCGCCGGGGGAAGGGGACTAAAGGACCAGGGCTATGGGGCGCCTGTCCCAGCCTCTTTGGGGGCACGGGGAAAACAAAGCGCGAGGGACGCACTCAGCCACCTGGCTCGGAGGGACCAGCAGGCGAGGAGCCCAAAACCACCTGGGCCGCATACATCAGCCAGGAGCAGCCGGGGTACCCGGGGGTCGGCCCAGAAACCCCGGAGGGGGACGGCGCAGGCGCGGGACGGACTGGGGGGGGCCCGGCGGGGGACCGCGCAGGCGCGGGGCCGCTGGGGTCTGCGGGGCCGCCAGGGCCTGGCCGCGCGGCCCGCCAGCGCACACTGAGGGGACCCGGCCCTGGCTCTTACCGCGCGGCGCCGCCTCGCTCGCTCGCTCGCTGGCTGGCTCCGGGATGGGCCGGGCGGCGAGCTCGCCCGGTGGCGCGGCCCGAATCCGTTGAGTCCGGCCTTAGGGCAGCAGCCAACCCCGCGGCGCCGTTCGCCCAGCCCGCCCTGCCTCCCTGGCGGCCCCCGCCCTCGGCCCGCCCCTGTCCCGCCCCACACAGCCGCCACCGACTGCGCCGGCGCCGCAAGGCCCCGCCTACATCCCGCCGCCGCGCAGGCGCTTACGGCCCCGGGCTCTCCGCTCGCGTCCCTCCCATCTCCGGCTAGCGCAGGCGCATTGTCACCGGCACGGCCACCATAAAAAAAGGCTCCAGATGCTTTGGGGTTTTCGCTGGAGCTGTGGATGGCGGAGGCTCCTGAATGGTGTGTTTGATGGGGCGGGGTGATGAGTGTAGAGCTCCCGCGTTCCCAAACCTTACCTCAGCTAAAGGTCCATCTTTCATGCAGCACGCATTTACACTGTGCTAAGGACCTTGCTAGGCGACGAGCTAGGCAGTGGTGATAAAAACACACAAGCCCTGCCCTCGGCGCTCCCCGTGCGACCGGGAACACCGACACTAAACAACTGAGCCACCAAAACCGTGAGGCTAAATATCCTCTATCAAGTTAAGGAAGTTCTGTAGGTCACAATTGTCATACAGGTTTCTTCCTTAGGTCGGACTACATTAATAAATTTTTATTCCATCATCGTAATTTCCCAGAAAAAAAGAAAAATTGGACTTGATAAATGTTTAGCATTGCTGGACTATTCGCTAGTATTTTATTTAATATTTTTGCGTGTATGTCCATGAGTGATTTTGGTCTTTCCTTTTGCTCTCTTGTGCTGTGGATGTCTGATTTGGGATTAATTTTTTAATCAAGTCACAATGAGTTGAGGAGACTTCGTTTTCTTCTTTATCTGGAAGATTATGTATAAGAGGATTTTTCTTTTCAATGTTCGCTGAATTTGCTGTAATATTACCCAGTTCCTGGTGTTTTTCTCTGGTTTCGTCTGACACTTCTGAGGGGCCAGGATGCAGATTTTAGATTAAGCATTCTATTTCTTTAATGGTTCTAGATTGACAGGTTTTTTGTTTGTTTGTTTGTTTGTGTAGGCTCTCTGCCCAACATGGGGCTTGAACTCATTACCCTGAGATCAGGAGTCCCATACTCTACAGGCTGAGCTAGCCAGACACCCTAAGACAGAATTTCCCTGTATCATCTTTGCTGAACTATATTTTTGCAAGAAAGTAGCTGTGTGTTGATGTTTCAGAATCCTTGGGATGAAGTTGTTCATATAATTCCCTTATAGTTCTTTGTTTTAATTTTATTTCAGATGTAACCCATTCCTGTAGTTCCTCTTCCCAAATGCAGCTAATTGTATTGTTTCTCGATATCCTTCTAGAGATACTTTATGAATATAAACAAATATTCAAAATAAACAGATAAGTTCTTTTGCTTTTCTCTCTCTCTTTTTTTTTAACATAAATTATAGCCTACTACAGATACTGGTATTTTTCTTTTTAAAATACCAGTTGGGGGGCGCCTGGGTGGCTCAGTGGGTTGAGCCGCTGCCTTCGGCTCAGGTCATGATCTCGGGGTCCTGGGATCGAGTCCCGCATCGGGCTCTCTGCTCAGCAGGGACCCTGCTTCCTCCTCTCTCTCTCTCTGCCTTCCTCTCTGCCTACTTGTGATCTCTCTCTGTCAAATAAATAAATAAAATCTTTTTTTTTTTTTAAAGATTTTATTTATTTATTTGACAGAGAGAAATCACAAGTACACTGAGAGGCGGGCAGAGAGAGAGAGAGAAGGAAGCAGGCTCCCTGCTGAGCAGAGAGCCCGATGCGGGACTCGATCCCAGGACCCTGAGATCATGACCTGAGCCGAAGGCAGCGGCTTAACCCACTGAGCCACCCAGGCGCCCCCAATAAATAAAATCTTAAAAAAAAAAAATACCAGTTGGTTAGGCAACTACCTTTGGCTCAGGTCATGATCCTGGAGTCCCACGATTGAGTCCCACGTCAGGCTCCCTGCTCGGCGGGAAGTCTGCTTCTCCCTCTGACCTCTCCCCTCTCACGCTCTCTCTCTCTCTCATTCGCTCTCTCTCAGATAAATAGATAAAAGCTTTAAAAATAAAAAAAATTAAAATTAAAAAACCCAGAATATATGGGGCACCTGGGTGGCTCAGTCCTTAAGCATCTGATTTCGGCTCAGGTCATGATCCCAGTGTCTTGGGATCGAGACCCACATGGACCCCCACATTGGGATCCCTGCTCAGTGAGAAACCTGCTTCTCCCTCTCCCACTCCCCCTACTTGTGTTTCCTCTCTCACTGGGTCTCCCTCTGTCAAATAAATAAGAAAAGTCTTTTTAAAAAATATCAGAATAGATACTGTTTTAATACTCTGTAGATAGGGGCACCTGGGTGGCTCAGTTGGTTAATCGACTGCCTTCGGCTCAGGTCAGGATCCCGGGGTCCTGGGATCAAGTCCCACATCAGGCTCCCAGCTCCATGGGGAGTCTGCCTCTCCCTCTGTCCTCCCCTCTCATGCTCTCTCACTGTGTCTCTCCCTCAAAAAAAAAAACAAAAAACAAAAAAAAAACTCTGAAGATAATCGTTCAACCCTAGTGTAGGACTAAGGCAATGGTCCTCACAACCAGCCAGCCTGAGTTTGCATGCTGGCTTCATTATTTATTAGCTGTCTGTCTTTGTGTTTCTGGGTGTTTTGTTTTTTGGGTTTTTTTTTTTTTTTAAGACTTTAGGGACGCCTGGGTGGCTCAGTTGGTTAAGCCACTGCCTTCAGCTCAGGTCATGATTCCAGCGTCCTGGGATAGAGCCCCACGTTGGGCTCCTTGCTCAGCGGGAGCCTACTTCTCCGTCTGCCTCTGCCTGCCACTCTGTCTGCCTGTGCTCACTCTGACAAATAAATTCTTTAAAAAAAAAAAAAAGATTTTATTTATTTATTTGACAGAGAGAGAGAGAGCAGAGAGCCTGATGCGGGAATCTCCCTCTGATCCTTTCCCATGAAGACACTTGTG
The DNA here is from genome assembly GCF_009829155.1 of Mustela erminea. Classification (NCBI taxonomy): domain Eukaryota; kingdom Metazoa; phylum Chordata; class Mammalia; order Carnivora; family Mustelidae; genus Mustela; species Mustela erminea. The sequence goes on from NC_045626.1 coordinate 65,188,859, forward strand.
ACAGCGTTTAGGGCCCATCTGGATAATTCAAGATAAATCCCGATAAATCCTTTATTTATCATATCTACAAAGACCCTTTTTCCAAATAAGGTAACATTTACAGTTTCCAGGGTTTAGTACCTCATAGGTTTGGGAGCCATTATTCAACAGTTAACAGAGGAGGTGGACACTCTGAGCAGCACTAGTGGCGCCAAAAGTAACCTCTTAGGTTTTTCTTATACCTTAGGACACATCTTGCCAACAGATGCACAAAATAAACTCAGATAAAGCAGAAAAAATGCTCACACAGTTCAAGCCTATGACAGCTTGCTGCTGGGATGCTGAGTGTACTTCCCATGGCGGGCGTTTGGGGGTGCCACTAGTGTGTATTTATCATATAGATGAATGAAAATTGCTTCTTTCTGCCATTTTAGTGTATGAAAGATTTCACAGAAACATTTTACTTTCAGATTGCAGGGGAAACCTGTATTCTTTCAGTCTTTTTCACTCACCATTAGGTCAATAAAATTCATCTGTCTTGTTGCATGCATCTGTGACATGCAAAATTAATAATATTTCGGTTACAGTATAGTGTTCCATTGTATGAACAATACCACATTTTATCCATTTTCCTACTGATGGGCATTTGGGTTATCCCCAGTTGTGAGCTGTTAGTGGAAGGAAAATCGCATCATGCAAAAAAAGATACCTGGATTCTCCGATGAAAAGCTATGCATCCTTGGAAGAGGTCCTGCTATGTTATCTGGTACTTAAAAAAGGCTCTGAGCCTTTTACTGTCTTCGAGCTCTTTTACAACTCTGTAAATTGTAGAAAACTGATAGCAGTGCAAATGGCTCTTATCTAAGGACAACCTTCCCCCACAGTGGAAAAGTCAGTTTGGCCTCCTTTTGCAAATTTATTTCAATATCTCTGTTCTATAAATGTATCTGACCTTTGGATTCTCCTTTGAGCAGATTGTAACATCTTACCAGTTCCCTTGGTTAATTAACTAGTTAGGTAAACTCTTTGATACATGTTTATTTTATATTTGCATAAGGGTCATGATTTTACTTTCTTTCTTTCTTTCTTTCTTTCTTTTTTTAAGGCTTTCTTTATTTACTTGAGAGAGAGAGAAAGCACAGAGGGAAAGGGAGAAGCAGACTTCCCATTGAACAGGGAGCCCGACATGGAACTTGATACCAGGACCCTGGGATCATGACCTGAGCCGAAGGTAGACACTGAACTGACTGAGCCACCCAGATGCCCTGATTTTATTTTTTAAAAACTTATCCTCAAACACTGGAAACAAAGTTCCTATTGTTATGCCCCAATAATGGGTTCGTGATTAAAGGAACGAGACTGATACAAATTGAAGGTCAATTTTTTTTATTCGCAACTGCTTATACCTCCCGCCTATATCTTAACAACAGGGCCAACAATGAATTTAATGAACTCATTGTTTTTTGAGTCTTAGTTTTAGTCCACGGTTGGCAGGGTCCATTGGCAGAAGCATCCACCTCTGGGCAGGGCGCGGGGGGGCGGGGGGCGTTCTCATCCTTGGCTCGTTTTACGTGACCTGCGTAAATCCAGGCCCTGATGCCTTCTACTTTTATTGCCATGGGGGTGGTCAGGATGACAGTAAATGGTCCTCTCCAGCAAGGCTCCAAGCCTCCCACTTGGCAGCAGGCACCCAAACTAAGTCCCTGGATTGGCGAGGATGTGGCTCCACCTCCGATTCTGTCCCAGTGTGGGCAGTCCAGGTCCCTGCATGGGCTCTTTTAAGACAGACTATAATGCCTGCAGTGACTGGAGTACAGACTGAGCAGTCATTTCTGCTATAGCAATCTCTTTCTCTTTTTCCCCTTCCCATTCTAGTTCTTTCCGCATTTACCACCTGACATTGAACACATCTGTCAACCGCATCTTGAGCCATACACCCTAATTTAGAAACCTAGAACTGCTTGCCCATAAGCTCTTTAAACTTGCATGTCCCCAAATGAGTGCCCTGATGTATTTGGCTTACTAATTTTCTCCTAGTCTTAGCCCAGTCTCCTTTATAGTCTAATTTAGTCCACTCTACCATAGTGAGTCCTCCCTTAGTCAGTTCGTAGATAGGTTGCGCCATCTCCAGGAACCGTGGTATCCACAGCCTGCAGTAGCCCTACATCCCAAGAAACTCCCTCATGGAGACCAAAACCTAAGTAAGTGGTGTGGTTCTTACAAAGCTGTGTTTTTATTGCTGACACCTGATACCCTTTTCCCTGCAGAATCTGTAAGAGAGCTCTCATCCTCTGCAAGCAAGACTCATAGTCCTCAGCAGCTTTTTCTACTATTCCCGCTAACTCAGTCAGATTCTTCCTTTCAAATCCTTCAATTTTCTGAATTTTCCTCCTTATATCTGGGGCTGACTGACTGGCAAAAGCAAGATCATTTACACGAGTTATCGTGTAACTTCTCTTAAGTTTACCTTAAGTTGTCTAGCTTAGGTAAACAAACATTTAATAACAATCTAATCTAGAATTTAACACCCATAAAGCCATGTTATTAAAACATAATTTTTCTCTCCAAATAACTATCATTTCCAGAGAAAGCCAAATCAGGACTAACTCGTTTGAAAAACAAGTCCAGTTTTAACAAACTTGGCCTACTTATTTACATAAACTCAGCAAGAACAGTGAGTAATCATATAGATCTTTTAGAATCTGCTTTGCTGGAACTTTTTTATAAGGAATCTCTAGGTTGAACTTTTAGTAGCCTCTCCGGGCCAGAAGCCAAGCCACGTACTTGCCATCAGACATGCCTGCAATACCTGTTGACTTGGGCAAATTCCTCTCCCTGAGGTACCCAAAGTATCTTGAGGCTCCTCCTCCTACCAGGGAGTGACATTCTTTACTCACCTGGTGAGGCTGCTGGGAACTCTGTAAGCAAGGTATCAGGCCAACGGTTCCAAAGGCCTTTACAGCTCCAGGTTTTACAAAGTCAACCTTAGTTCCTTTAAGCTGGTCATATCTGAGTCTTTTCAAATATGACATTCCAGTCAAAGCCTTGGTAAAATATCCAGTGTCCAATGCTGTCCTGTTACAAGGAGAACAGATTCTTATTGAACTCATGCAAATGACTGATTGCGAAGGAAGAACTTATTGAGCCCTTTTGGTTTCAGAGGGTTCAGATAGAGAGAAAAGTTGAATGCCTTGATTCGTTTACAAATGAACACCTTTACATCTCTATCAGTTACAGGTAACTTAAGAAAAAGTTTCCCTAGTCTAGAGGAGCAAACATTACAGAACCAGTAATGTTTAAAACATTAAGAGACACCAGCAATGTTTAAACAAACCAGTAATATTTAAAACATTAAGAGACACAACCCTTCAGTTTACCTAGTCCCATGTTACTAATTCTGGTTTAGTCTGAATGTAGCCCTTACATCTGTAAATCTTTACTCATTTAAGTTCCCAGGATTTTAACATATCAAAGACCTGTATTTGTCCTGAAAGTCTTCCCATATGAAATTTCCTTTAAGGTGGAATTCATCTTACAAGAGAACTAAAACAATTACAAATGAAAAAACTCAGAACAGATATAGTTAAATATCAAGTGATGACCCTTATGAAAACATTAAACTCTAGGAACTGTATAGAACCTCTAGAGTAGCTACAAAATGTAACCCAAGGTTTATCAATAACTTAGCATATCAAGGAAGACTTATGAGCCAAAGAGATCTCATTTACAACTCTGGGCAGGCAAGGAGAAAACGCTTTACATTTCAATTAACTGAAGAAAACTTTGCCCTTTTAAATGGAGAGAAAACCAGCTTTTCTATACCAGTGTCTTTCCTTTTTTTATTTTTAAGTGTGCAGTCTTAAGATATGAGTTTTCTGGGTTTCCCTCCCATCCTGAATGATGTCGCAGACAAAGGGAGGGGGATCTTTCAGATGCTGTCCTGCTCTCGTCCCTCGCGGGAACTTAGGAGCGTCTTAGCTAAGGTCTGTCCGTATAAACCCCGGACCAGGCTACTCCGTGGAGTAGATGACCGTTATGCCGTATGACGCTCCGCGAGACTCAGGGTGCAGCCCACTCAGACTCTGTAGCCGAAGCGGTGGAGCCATACAGACACATTCACACAGTCAGGAACTCTTCAGATTCAAACAGGCTGGACATCTCCCCCCACTGGGTCTCCCCGTCCATTCTTTAGGAATGGATCTAGCTCAGACAGCGGCCCCGGGCCTGTTTTTCTTTCTTATTCAAACAGGATCAGGCATCGGGTATTTTTCTCTCCTTTTTACCTATTTCCTACTTTTCTACTGAGTTGTTTCCCTTATTTCCATCAGTCTTAATTACACTTAACAGAATTTTGTACTCTTAGAAATACCTTAACCTCTATTGAAGATTAAATATAAACCAATTGTGAACTGTTACAAATAATTCTTTAGATGGCAAATTTATCTATTAGTTAAGAACAAAACATGTTTACGAACAGATTTCATTTTTTTTAAGATTTTATTTATTTATCAGAGAAAGAGAGGGGGAGAGAGCAAGCACAGGCAGACAGAATGGCAGGCAGAGGCAGAGGGAGAAGCAGGCTCCCTGCTGAGCAAGGAGCCCGATGTGGGACTCGATCCCAGGACGCTGGGATCATGACCTGAGCCGAAGGCAGCTGCTTAACCAACTGAGCCACCCAGGCGTCCCAATTTTTTTTAAAGATTTTATTTATTTATCTGACAGAGAGAGATCACAAGTAGACAGAGAGGCAGGCAGAGAGAGAGAGAGGGAAGCAGGCTCCCTGCTGAGCAGAGAGCCCAATGCGGGCCTCGATTCCAGGACTCTGAGATCATGACCTGAGCTGAAGGCAGCGGCTTAACCCACGGAGCCACCCAGGCACCCTACGAACAGATTTCAAAAGCACAAACCTAGTTCCAGCAACCAGCGCTCTAGCATTTTATCCCATTTGGTTGAAGTTTTGAGAAGCTTAGGGAATAAAATTATGACCATTATACACCTAACCTCTGTTTCTGCTTCTGTACCTTCGCTTGCTAACCCATGAGGAGATGGAGAAATAACCAGCAGACTTTCTATAGATACTCTGTAACCGCACATCCCCCACCCTGAATTGAACCTGACAGAATGACCGCTCCCGGACCCCCCACCCAGCTCTGGGTACAAGAGATAATAGCGATCTGGCGCCCCGTGGCTTGACAGGGAGACCCCGGCCAATCCTGAGGTGACACATACCCTAGCGATGCCAACTAAGCAGTTTGAAGAATGACAGCCCTTCGACCTAACCAATAATCTGCCTTTTCCCGCTCTGTAGCGCACCAGTCATATTATAGAGTTGCTTTTTGATTTTCCCGCACTACGTGGCAATTTGTCACAAAATACTATGATGTATGTTAAGTCCCTGCCTCCCCAAAAATAGTGTATAAAAAGATGTTGTGGTCCCGAGCACGGGACCTCTTAGTGTCACCGGTAACGAGTGCGTGGAGGTCTGGGTTCCAACTCATAATAAATGACCCCTTGCTGTTTGGCTTTGACTCTGGACTCTGGCGGTCGTCTTTGGGGGGTCTCGGAATTTGGGCATTTCAGTTTCAGGTTAGCAAAGACTTTGAAAGCTACTTTAACAATTACCCATTGAAACTCTGAGACAGACAACCATCAGTTTAGTCATCTCTTTGCTAACAGATTTCAACACAGATTTTAACACAGATTTTTTTGACCTTAAGTGAAAACTCTGAAGTTTCACATTTACTACTGTTAACTCAAAAGACATGTTTATCCTAATTAACCCAACAAGCTTAACTTAGTTCAAATACTGATTTACATTCCACCTGGGCCCACTCCATTTCGAATGTTTACCTGAGACCCGGGTGGGAAGATCCAGAGTGGGGGGTGTTAGGTCCAGGGGGTGCTCTTCTTGTTTCCCGACAGTGAAGAACAGAACAAAGTGCCACCAGAATGCAGAGAAAGGGTTCCCAGTTCTAGGGCTCATCGGCTCAAAGAGAGGAGCACACACCATGCTTTCCCACCAGCAAGGGGGAGGGGTTAGGCAGTCTCCATCGGGCCAGAGAGGGCAAGGAATGTCCCCGAAACAAAGTTGTTTCGGCAGCTGCTTGAGAATATTTTTTAAAGTCTCTGTCTCGCGTTAGACTAACCCCATTTGGCTCCAGTTATAGCCATTAAGAGTCAGAGTTCCCTTACTCTCTGTTTGCAACAAAAAGACAAGACAAAGACAACCGCAGGCCCAGCAGTTCTTACCCAGAACCTGCCACCGGTGGGGACTTTTTGATCTTCTGGCTGTCCAGGGGGACTCGAACCCCCTGACCGCCTAGGTTACCGCATAGGTGACCGCCTAGGGGAACTCGAACCCCCTGACTGTCTAGGGGGACTCGAACCCCCTGGCGATCTACCAGTGGAGGGAAGGGGAGTCCCTGCATCCTCTCCAGCCCTGGGGAGCATGGCCGTGTCCGGCTTTACCCCGGTGGGCTATACCTGGAGCTCCACCCAAACAGACCAACCGATCTCACAGAGCACCTGAAGATCGGCAGATCCCACAGAGTAAAATCTGTGAGATCTTACCTCGAGGCTGTTCCCAGAAATTTGGATGCTGGCTCAGTTCTCATCGTTTAATCCCGGACGAGCCCCCATATGTTATGCCCCAATAATGGGTCCGTGATTAAAGGAGCGAGACTGATACAAAGCGGAGGTCAAGCAAAGCTTTATTTCGCCCCAAGCATCAAGAATAACCGAACGTTCAGGGACGCACCTCTTACAAGAGAGGACGACCCTTCTCTGTTTCACAGACTAGCTTTTAAGGGCAAAGGCCATGTGGTCAGGCCTGGCCACGCACAGGTGGCCAATGAGATTGTAACACACACAGGAAACTCCACAGTGATGCTAGGTGACCAACTGAGTTACAATTTACCCTAGTAGACATTTGACCCAGCCTATTACACCTTGATTGGGATTGGCGCCAAAAAGGCGCCCAAAGGGCGGGGCCCATACTCCTTGGTAACCAAGGACTCAGTATGCATCCCCCCCACTGATCGATGTCTCCACCTGGCCTGATCCACCCTTGTATCTGGGCTTTGTTACCTGAAGCTGGTTTCTGGGACTTGTCTCCAAGTAAATCCCTTGGGGGAAGGGGAGCAGGGACAGTTTTTAAATAGGTCCTTACACCTATGAACACTTCTGCCCACAGCGAAGTACTTTTAATGAGCCCAAACTACTGACCTACTTGTTCTCTCATTGAAATTCCAAAGCAAAAGAGCCATTTTGACCAAGGAGGAAGCTGCTGACATTTCCTGAGCAGCCATCAGGCCTGTGGAACTAGACCCTGTGCCTGGGCAGGGGCTGGGACAGAGATGGCTTTGACCAGGCCCCTAGCCTCTAAGAGTCCTCTCTGACTGTGGCAGCAGAGTGAATTGGTCCTAAATCCGGTGAGCTGTTGCTAAGGTGTCCTGGAGGAATCAGCAGCATTGTCAGAGGAGGTGGTATTTCAGAAGCATTTCCTTTACTCCCCCCTCAAAGATTGTATTTATTTATTTGACAGAGAGAGAGAGACAGCAAGAGAAGGAACACAAGCAGGGGCAGAGGGAGAGAGAGAACAGGCTTCCCACAGAGCAGGGAGCCCGACGCCGGGCTCAATCCCAGGACCCTAGGATCATGACGTGAGCCAAAGGCAGATGCTTAATGAATGAGCCATCCGGGCACCCTCAGCAGCATTTCCATATGGAGAGGGCACATCCAGGATGGTGGGCAGCAGGAGAAAGAGCAAGGAACTGAAGGCAAACAGGGCATCCTCTAGAGCAAAGACTAAAGGAGCCGGGCAGCAGGGAGCAAGCACGGCTGCACCTGCAGGGGTGGGGGTGGGCGCAGAGCGGGGAGAGTCTTCCCCACCAGGCCTGGGAACTTGGGTTCAGTAGTGTAGACAGGGACTAGTCCCTGCATTTTTGGGACAGGGAAGTGACATGCTACAAGATGGAGGACTGGCCTTGTGGCATGCACAGAGTGGCGAAGTCGACCCTCAACAGTCAGGGGACCTGTTCATGGTTCTGGGAGGTCTGAGCTAGTGACAGGGTCAGAGGGGAAGAGACAGATCTGAGGGTGGGACACAGAACCAACCATGTGGACTTCATGCCAGTCTATGGCTGGTTCTCAATGCCGCCCAGGCATCTGGGCTGTCCCATCAACCTCACCCATACTCTATCCTTTGTCCTTGGTCATCCTCCTTGGTTCCCCAGCACCAGAGGGGCAGAAAGCTCTGGCACTTGGGTCAGCCACTGACTTGGAGCAAGAGAGGACTTGGGGAAGCCAGGGGCTGCCTGCCTACAGGAGGTCATCTATCTATTTGAGCTCGTCCCAGGGACCCACATCTCTGCCTGGCCAAGCGGCAGAGTTTGGGACACTGTGATGATCCATTCATGGGCTGAAAATGCCCTTCTAGTCAGGCCCCTGCAGACCCTGCCATGCTAGGGTCCTGTCACCATGAAGATGGGCTGAGCTGCACAGCCAGGAACCCCTCTGAGCTCAGTCCTGCTGGTTTCCCGCTGACCCACTCAGCTCACCCCGATGCCCACCCCAATCACTGACTCAAGCCCCACTCAAGCCCAGCTGCTTCATCTACACCACAGCTGGAAGAGTCAAATGGCAGGGGCCGGAGGCCAAGTTTTCATTGGACTGTTCCCACAGTTAGCAACAGTTAGCAAGCCATCAGCTTCGAGTGCCAGGATGTGGAGCTTAGGATTCTTGACATGCCTCCCTCAGAGCCAGGGGAGCTCTGGGTCCCAGGAAATACACAACTGTCAGCTGAGCAATGATGTGTCTGCAAGCACAGATGGGCTGTTGGCCTTCCACGGCCGTGCTGCTCATTCCAGGAGGGACCCACATGCCCGCAACCATGGCCTGAAACCCCAGAAGCTCCTTGGGATGCCCAGCTGGCCTGCAGGTGACCCAGAAGAGATACAGGAAGGGAACCTGCTCTGGACAAGGCATCCACCTCCCTTATGGCTTACAGCGATCAGACAGAATCAGACCCTCTTACAACACAGTCAGGGAAACTGAGGCCAGTGAGAAGGGAATGGGGCTGCTGCTTTTCACGGGCCAGCAGCTCTTTGGGCCCCCAGACTTGAGCTTAAACGCAGGCACAGACAGCTACTAGCTCTATGACCTCAAGCCAGTTCCTCAACCTCTCGGCGCCTCCAGCTCATCTGTAAACAGTGGCAATGCTCTCACACCAGTCACGGTGCTGGGAGACTACAAAACAGGGTTTCACCTTATTCTGTGCCCCTGTACACCCCGCTTCTCTTCAAAGTCTTTGGGACACGGAAACCACATGGCTAATAAGCAGTAATGATGCACTTAGTGTCTGTAAACATCCCAAGGGCAGGGCCTGCCATATGGTAAGGGCCTGGGACATGGCTCTTCTTATCATTGCTCAGTGTCCAAGTCCTAATCCACAGAAAGCAATAACCCTCTTCGGCTTCCTGATTCAACTCCACCTAGCCCTGGGGATCTCTGGAAAACAAATAGACATCTTGGTTGGAACATGGGGACAGCAGGGATAAGCCGGAGAGCCAGCAAAACACAAAGGTTTGAATAATGTTCATTGGCCTGTGTCTGGCACTTCCCAGTGTCAGTGTCTAACCAGCCTTATTTCCCAGGTTCAGTGAGAGAAATTAGTCATCCAAGAGGCACAACAAATCTTGGCTTCTAGATCCTGGATTTGCACCCCCAGCTGGTGTCACCACATCCCTAGCAAAGGAGCCTCTTGGGATTCTGCACACAACACAAGGCTCCAAACATGCCCACATCTCTGAGAACCATGTTCAGGACTAGTAGCTCTTTAGGAATAATTCTCCTTTTGTGGGTAGAATTAACTGTGGGGAAATTTTAACCAAATGGGTAAAAAGAGAGGGGCTTAGGGGCACCTGGATGGCTCAGTCAGTGAAGCGTCTGCCTTTGGCTCAGGTCATGATCCCAGGATCCTGGGATCGAGCCCCACATTGGGATCCCTGCTCTGCAGAAAGCCTGCTCTCCCACTCCCTCTGCTTGTGTTCCCTCACTTGCTGTCTCTCTCTCTCTGTCAAATAAACGAAATCTTAAAAAAAAAAAAATTTATTTGAGAGAGAGAGAGACAATGCACAAGCAGGGGAGAGGGGCAGAGGGAGAAGCAGACTCCCTTCTGAGCAGGGAGCCCAACGCAGAGCTTGATCCCAGGACCCCAGGTCATGACTTGAGCTGAAGACAGTTACTTAACTGACTGAACCATCCAGGTGGCCCATAAATTAAAAAAAAAAAAAAAAGGGACATAACAGTACATTATTATCCTGTTTTGAACCCAAAGCACACTGTTTTTGCAGGAAAACCTGAAAGCAATTCATTCCAATTTTAGTATATGTGCTGCCGAAGCAAGCACCCTGAAAGCAATTCAGAGAAGTTCTAGAAAGATCTGGAGGAAAGAAAGACACGCCCATTGAGAAAACATAAAATGGCCCTGGGGAATTAATTTCAAACTGGTCAGCAGGCCAAGCTTGGTCACAGAAGCCAGGAAAGGAAAGGACCAGCAGGAGGGAAAGGCAGTTATGTCAAAGGCATTAGGACCGTGAACAGCCTTTGGCTTCCAGCCACAGTCAGGCTGACCTGGACATAAAGGAAGTGGGCACTGAGGGGCAAGATTGCAAGGGCAGGTAGCTGTTCCCAGGAGCTTCATGAGGAAGGAGAAGAAAGGTGGGTGGAGGGGTCAAGAACGAGCTGTTTTTTAACTTTTCTTCTGCTTTCTGGGAGCCAGAAGCCAACTGGGTGTGTTTATGGGACAGTTGTCTTGGGATCTGTGGGGCATCCCAACAGAGTGGAGACCAGTGGTACAGGTGGTGAAGGAATTCAGCCAAGGCAGAACAAAGGAGATGTAAGTTTATTGAATACACTGCAAGAGAGAAGTAGGCAGGATGGCCAACCCCCCCAGGCTGGGCTGTGTATGGTGTTTGGAGATGATCCCACGGTCTATCTCCAAGGCTCCCGCCCCAACCTTTCAGCCTCTGGCCCCAGGACACAGGAGGGACAAGCCATGTCTGCTTTGAGCAGGAACGCACTGGGAGAACAGGAGGTGGGAGAACAGAAGGAGAAGCTGGAAAGCCAGGATCTGGTCACGGTGTTGGATTTACTCGCAAGGTGACTGTATTAGTTTCCTGAGGCTGTCATGGGTTCTCTCACAGTTCTGGAGGCTGAAGTCCCAAATCCAGGTGTTAGCAGGGGTAGTTCTTTCTGGATTCTTGGAGTGAGAATCTGTTTCCTGCCTCTCTCCTGGCTTCTGGAGGCCAGCAATCATCAGCTCACAGATGCATCACGCCAGTCGCAGCCTTCATCTGCATATGGCACTCCTCCTGCCTGTCTCAGCATCTTCTTTTCTGTCTCTTACAAGAACATTTGTTGTTGGTTTGGGGGCACACCCTTATCTGTGAGGAGCTCATTTTGAAATCCTTACCTCAACGATTCCTGCAATGACCTTTTTGCCAAATAATATCAAATTATGAGGTTCCAGGTGGACATGCCTTGAGCAGGGAGCACAAGTCACCCATTACAGGGACGACAGAAGAGCCACTTCCTCTTTCAAAAGCTTGGTATTATCTGAACATGAGAATGCTCTTGCAAGGAGAATCCGAGAGAATGGTGACCAGGAGCCTGCTCTGGGGACCACATGGTCCAACTGGGATACACGGGTGGCTTTAGTCCTAAGCATCTTGAGAGCAGAGGCCACATACCACTGCGGCCAAAGACCACAGTATGTGCCTCCTGGCAGTGCACGCTAATCTGTCCAGCACCCAGCCTTGTTTTCCCATTGGGTTTTACTCCACTGGGCTTAGGAAATCCTCTGTGTCCTGAGGCCTCCCTGCTCTGCCGCATTTTGGGGTCAGCCTTGACCAACCTCACAGGTGCTACAATTTCTCACCCACCCGCGTGGCCCAGGAGGCATGGGCCCTGACCTTGAGCTGGGACCTTAGAACTCTGAGGGAGGGGGTCTTGAGGCTCAGGAGCTGAGGGGGTAGGGAAAGATTGCCTGGGGGCTTTGGGCCCCTAAAGTTCACCGTTGTCCGGAGACCCTCACAGTGAGACCAGCAAGCATGGGGGCCTCAACTCGGGGTGACCCATACATGCCATATCTGGATGGTGGCTATGGTTAGGTGACCCACTGGACCCACGGAGTGACTCTGAATTAGAAGAGATTGTCATCAACTGTAAGGGAAGAGGGGGCCACAATTATGTGTTTGTCTGTGAGGTTCACTAATGAGGCCTAGATGAGGGGGTGACAACCCCTTCCCTCTGGGTGGTCACCCTTGACCCCCACAGAGCAGACTTGGATTCCAAGCTTGGTTCCACATTCCAGAGTACCAAGGGCCAAAGGACAGAGGCCACAGTATTAGTCAGCTGAGATTGCGTAACAAAGTCCCACAGGAGGGAGGGGCTTCTCCTGAGGCCTCTCTTCCTGGCTTGCAGACGAGCTCCTTCTTACTGTGTCCTCATATGGCCTTTCCTCTGTGTGCATGTGTGTAGGAAGAGAGAGATCCATCTCTTGGTGTGTGCTCCCTTCTCATAAGGACCCCAGTGCTATCAGACGAGGATCTCCATTTAATTACCTCCCTATAGGCTTCTGTCTCTGAATATAGTCACATTGGGGTTAGGGCTTCAACATATGAATTGCGGGGGAACACAATTCCATTCATAACAGTCATGACATAGCGGAAAATTCTAGGTCAGCCGTGGGAGGGTCTGGAGGATGTGGGTAACACCAGCGGGGTGGAAGAGGGATTTACCTCTTGCTGGAACCCCAGTATGGGCTCAGCAGAGAACAAGTTTGGCACAAAGGGACCTATGGGGTGGAGGCTGAAGCTCAGAGGCCCGAGACCAGCCTGCCCAGAGGGGTTAGGACTCCCTAAGTCATCGGTCCTGGACCAGGAGCCCTGGGAGTTGTTCCCTGGCCATCACCAGGGTAAAGGGCCCCAGCTGGGTAGTGCAGCCCGGGAGTGTTTACCTAATGGAGAACACAAAGGTCACAGATACCTTAGCTTGGTCCAAATAACTTCTGGTCGCCACTCCCCAACATTGTCAATACTGTTTTCAGAAAAGTAGAAGAAACAGCAACTACTCCCCTCTTTTTCTCTCCTTCTGACCTGTGTCCCCCTGAAGCTGAGAGGGAGTGGGGGGTGGGGCCCACTCGGGCACTAGTCAGACACAGATCAGAGCTGAGACAGCAAATCCTGAGGGGAAGGAGGGGGGGTCTGTCAATACCAGCCCGTCATGTAATTTAAATTATAGCTATATTTATTTATTTTTTAAAAAAGATTTTATTTATTTATTTGACAGACAGAGATCACAAGTAGGCAGAGAGGAAGGCAGAGAGAGAGAGGAGGAAGCAGGCTCTCTGTGGAGCAGAGAGCCCAATGTGGGGCTTGATCCCAGGACCCTGGGATCATGACCTGAGCTAAAGGCAGAGGCTTAACCCACTGAGCCACTCAGGCACCCCTAAATTATAGATGTATTTAAATGAGCACCTGCTTCCCTCTGGGTGGGTCTGGATTTCCCCTGCTAGCCCTGGGGGGCTATGCCACAGGCTTGGGAGGTCCTCGTGTCTGTGGTCACTCAAGCCCTTCACCCCTGGGGAGTTCCTGGGTCTGGGCTGGCCACCATCCTGGCATCCTCCACTTCTCTGGCCACTCAGTCGGCAGCTACCTGGGACCTGAACTTGTTTAGACCCCATTTCTAAGTCCCCCTCTTTGTCCAGAATCCCACTGGAACTTACACAACCCTAGCTGCCAAGCTCGGGTTTCAACACAGTGACTGAAAACCCTAAGGAAGAGTTTCTGGTCAGGAGTGGACCAGTCTCCCCCCACCCCCCTGCCACAGGAGGGTGTGGAAAAGGAGCCAGTGCAAGGACTGAGCCCTCACTGTTCTAGCTAACTCGTCTGAGAAGCCCCAAGAAGGCCTTTTCCAGGACGCATGGCCGCGTTATGTCCAGTCGGCTGCCCGGCCCAGGGCGCTCAAAGCATCTCGCTGGGGAGTGTACAGATTAGCAGCCTCAGTTCCCTCAAAGCAGCTGGTTTCCTTCCCAATCTGGACCCATCCGAGAGGGGCAATAGGGCCTTGTCTTCCTGGAAACCATTCACATGGGTGCCTGTTTGTCCTGATCCTGGCTGGCTTTTCTGTGATGCAAGTTTTGGTGTGACAGACACAGGAACTTTTCTGGCAGCGCCCCCCCCCCCCTCCTCCAGCAGAGTTCCAACACCCCCTCCCCCAGGACTGACAGTCCTTCCTCCTCCAGGCGAGACCCTCAGCCCCAAGGCTGCTGGCTGACCCATGGCAACTACTCCAGGAGGCCATTTGGGCCTCTTCAAGAGCCGGTCTGTTTGTCACCCCCTCACTTTTTCTGTTTATCTTTCCAGGGCTATTTGCGACAGCCTATCCTTAGTCCACAGAAAGGTTTCCTTTTAAGGCAATTGAGGCATTCTTTTCGGGGGGGGGGCAGGTTTACAAGTTTTTGAGATTTCTACACAAAATTTTGCTCTCCTTTTATTTGTCAGAGTGTGTGCGTGTGGGACACCTGGAGGCCTCAGCTCGTGTGCCCACATGAGCACTGCTAGGTCTAGGCCAAAGCTGGTGTCAAGGTCTAGCCCTGTCCAGCCCTGCAGAAACGGGGTAAGGTTGGGGGTCAGTTGAACACAGACACCCTAGCCTCTGCTCATCGACCAGTTCTGGGACACTGGAAGCGGCGGTGGGTGGGCGTGGCTGTGCCTCAGTTTCCCCATTTATCAAGTAAAGGGATTGGACTAAGAGGCCTGTGAGGGCCCTTTGGGGTAGATCTCAGATTGGGGATCACTGGCCTGGGCTCAGCTGGTCATGGTGCCTGCTCTTAGGCATTTGGGTGCAGTCAACTTTTGCCTGAAATACCAAATCCTAGTAAGAGAGATGCAGTAGGGCATTAACATTTATTATTATTATTATTAATGGTTTTCAAATAGGACCAGGACTACAGGGATAGAGAGAGCTAACGCTAACTGGAGTCTTTTAGGCGTCAAATACTCTGGAGGAGAAGGGCCAATGGCAGGCTGTTCCTCATTGGCAGATTTTAGAGCAGATGGATGGCATGGTGTATGTGAAGCTTTTCCAGTGCAGGCAAGACCCAAGGTTAATACTTAAACCTGTGGGAAGGGGCACTGTGGGAGAATGCTCTGGGGGAGGGTGCTGTGGGGGGGGTTCACTGTGGGAGGGGGTGCTGGGAGACAATGCTTTCAGGGATACGCTGTGGGGGCCACAGTGGGGGGCTTTGGGAGGGGTGTTGGAGGAGGTCCTGTGGGAGGAAAAATGCTGGGGGTGCTGTGGGAAAGGGCTCTGAGACCTTTGGAGATTCTGAGGGTGGAGGCTCATCCCTAGGGCATCCTGTCGTACTCCTGGCGTGATCTCCTCCAGGTCGCCACAAGCTGGTGAAGGGTTGCTGCCATCCAGCCCCGTCTCTCTCCAGGACAGCCCCACACTTGGCTCAGTGAAATTGCCTTGGTGACACCCTACAGGCAGTGGTGATGGGTGGCCAGCCAGAGGGAGAATCAGTCCAGTCTACCACACTGCCCCAGCCCCTGGGAGCTGACCAGGGAGTCACCAGGAGACCCTCATCCCCTGGGGGTCTGAGGAAGACCACCCACTGGCCATTTGCTATCTACCAGCAGAGCTGCAGCCCCAGCTCCTCCCAAGCAGCACCCAGGACCCACACCTGTCTCTGTCCTGGGCACAACTTTCCTGTCAGCCAGACAGGCTTTTTTCTGAGTATAAGGCTGGTGGCAGCTAAGGGTGACCCATGTTCCCCAAGCCTCAGTGCCAGTAGAAACCATGGAGACCAATGGGCCAGTGCAGGGGTCTGGCTGTGTGTGGCTGGAGCCCTTCCTGGCCCTGGGCTTGGCATGGCTGGTACACTTGGCCCTAAACCAGAGGGCTCCGGGGTCATCCCCTACACTGCCCACCAGCCTGTGGTGTGTCGACCCCATGGGGCCTGGCTTCTTCATGCCCGTGTGTACTGCCCTCTGAGGCACCCGGGCCCTCTTTGTCCCCTGCTGCCCATCCCTGGCACCTCCCAGGGGCTCCAATCACGGCTTTTCTTCCGAATGGAGCAATTGCCACTGATACCAGTAGTCTCAGGTAACTTTAATGAAGTGCGGGCAGTCCTTTGCCTCAGGGTGGTATAGGGAGGCCTGAGCCCAAAGCAGAGATGCAGCTGCCGAGACCGGCCGAGCTCACAGCTCCAGACTCGGGGGCCAGGGCGGGAAAGCATCACTTCTCACGGCAGAGTCCAGCAGCTGAGCCTCGCGGAAGGTCATGTCTGGGCTCTAGGCCCCGAGGCGCCCTATGCTGGCGTTACCAACCCACAGCCCGTATATATGATGGGACAACATGGGCGGCGGGGGCCCCAAAGCGACCGCCGCCACTGTGGCCCGGCAAAAAGAGCGCTTTTACAGCTCCACGAGAAAGAGTGGTCATTCCGTCATTAAACAGCACAAATTCTATATAAATAAAAAGTAAAAAGGGGGACGATATGGGGGAGGGAACGAAAATTGGCACAGACACAGATATATTGCTTTCCAGTTTCAATGCGACAGATGCAAATCATGACACCAGGGGAACAGAAACAAGGGCTGGATTTAGATTTTCAAAGCCAAGTGTGTTCCCCTTGTGGGGCTGGTGGGTTGCTAAGATGGACAGGGATGGGGAGCCAGGCCAGCTTGGAGTTGGAGGCCTGAGAAACCCCGTGCATCCAGAAATGTGCAGAGGGCACAGGACTCCACTCCCTGCCCTAAGCTCCCCAGGAGAATAGCATTACGTTAAAATGGTGGCTCTGCTCTCCTTGCAAGAATAAAGCACAGAGAAATAAATACAGTATGTGGACATAATACCTTCAAGAGACTGTTTTCTGTCGCCTCCCTTGCCTCCCCGCTTCAACAGGTCCATAAGCAGAGGAGATGTTTGGGGGCACATGCCCCCCCCCCCGCAACCATGTGCTGCAAGTTCAGGCAGGAACTGCCTTGTCAAGTGAGCCCTCCCATCCCCACCCCTGCCACGCAGGACATGGGAAGGATCATAGGACATTGCCACCAGGTACTGGTGTAATCACGTGACAAGTAAACACCTTTTCCTGAGTCACATCATCACCTCCCTCCTCTGGTTCACTACATCCTCTCTTCTTGCAAGACCAGCACAGAAACTTGGCTTCTCCTGGTTTCTTTTCTCCTCACCCTAACCCCTTTCTTTTAATAATAAAAAAAAAGAGCAACTGTTCATAGATTTGTTTCTTCAAAACTTAGTGGCCTCCCTCATTCTCTTTTTTCTAAGCTGGGTGGTCAGGAAGGTTACTGGGAATGTCCTGGCTTCTGTACTGGTATTTGAAGAGCAGGAGAGGTGGGCAGCAGGGGCCAGGGCGGGGGGTGTGTGTGTGTGTGTGTGTGTCTCTGTCCTTTCGCCTGCTCTGGGATAGGAGCCCAGCATCCTGAGCCTGGCTGGCAGAACAGCTCCCCCCTGCTCCTAACATTCCCCCATTCCTGATGCTCAGGAGACTTTAGAATGGGCTCCTGAGAAAAACAGCCAGAGTGTGGAGGAAGACAAAATGTCACTGGGACACGGACTGCCTATGGAGTACATTCTAATATCGTATTAGGTATCTGAATCTGTTAGGAAAAAAACTTGAAACTATGTAGAAAACTTAAAAATATTCAAGTATCAAAAGGCTATTCGGATCAAAGTTTAAAACAAGCTGTCAGCAAGCTGTTGCTGCCAAGAGGAAACTTTACAAAAGTTAGTACTGAGTTTGTTCAGCAGAGAGCAAGAGAATGAAGTGATCTGTGTGGTGAGGGGGACGATCAGGGGAAGGGAGGGTATTGGCAGAGGGGGTGACGGGCTAGAGGAAGCCAGAGAGACTGAGGCCTTTTGAAGCTGAAGAGTAGAGCCTTTGCCCAGCAGGCAGTGGACAGGATCACTATCTCTGGAGAAGAAGCCATAAAGTGCACAGCCTGGACCTCCCTCCCCCTGATGTTGGTCCTGGACAGACGGACAGACAGACGTTACATGGCTCCATGGGGAGCTGCCTTCCAAGGGGACATGAATAGCAAAAACAAAGCAACAGGACAGAATAGAAGACCCATATCTGGACAGAGCTCCTTCTAGAAAGAAAGAAAAGGAAGGAGGCAAAAGGGGTCAAACGCTACACAGTGTTGACTTAGCTTTTCAAACCCTGTTAAACAAACAGAGTCAAATTTCTAAGTCAGGGAAACTGAAAAGCCCCCACCCACACAGGGACAGGGCTGTGGCCCCCACGGTATGAAGCAGCATCAGTGTTTATTCAAGACACCATAGTGAGGGAATCTGGTCATGTTCCCTTCTCCCTGGAAGAGGGTGCATCTTGACAAGTGATCCAGTAGAAATCTTTTAAACTCTGGTAAGTTAAGTTCGTAGAAACCACTCCCTTCGCCTGGTCCCACGGCCAGGCCTGCGCGCCGAGGCATGCTGGCGTGGGGCGCCCTCTGGTGGCAGCATGGAAAACCGCAATCTGAGGCCCGGCGGGAGCTCACAGACCCAAATGGCCCCGAGGCCCATAACTGCCCAGGCCACTTAGCCTTTTGCCTTGGGTAGCTGTCTCTAGGCAGGTGGTCCAGCCCTTGGGGGCAAGGCGGCCCAATTACTCCTCAAGAAGATCCGGTTCCTGCTCTGTGGATAGCCCGATTTGCCAGGAGGTTTCCAGGCCGGTCTGCCGGCCTCTCAAGAGATGGAACTGGGCCTTTAGACTTCAGTGGAGAACAGGATGCTCTGTCTCTTGCTGTCTGGGGCAGGGATGGCCTCCAGCTGCAGGAAGTACAGCAACACCTGGACCTGCCAGGGCACAGCAGGGAGGAGGAGAGAGGCAAGTGGCTCAGAGGGATGCTCATAGCTGCAGAGTGTGCTGGTGACAATGAGCTCCTCCTGGCAAGAGATCTGAGCGTCCCTGAAGGAATACCAGGCCAGCCCTGAGAAGCCCCAGGAAGGAACAGTAGGAAGGGCAGTGGCCTGAGTCCTCCCATCGCCCCCCACCCCTCAGCCACATGGCCTCAGTCCCTCTCTCTGCATCTCGGCCCCCTTCCCTGTACAGCTGGGTGGGAATGACTGGCAGGACTCCGCAAGGGCCAGGCAGAGGCCACCTCTGTGAGGTGAGGCAGTGTGAGCTGGAGTCTGTCTCCTCATACCTGGGACATGACTTCCAGGGACCAGCTGTCAGTCATGGATATGGGCTGGCTGGGGTTGGCAGGGAGCTTGCTTTCCTTCTCTGACGGCCGGAGCAGTGTGGGGCCGAAGACTGTGGCAAGGTTGTGCAGGGACATCTTGTTCACTGTTTCCTTTTCTGCCACCCTGCAGGGGGCCAAAGCAGAGGGTGCTACTGTGACACAGCTTTCAGAGTGGGGGTGAGACAGAGGGGCCAGACCACCCCGCCGAACTCAGGAAACATGACAGTGGGCCCCATCTTTCTGCCTTGGGCTGACTCTACAACACAGACACCCCACCCCTGGTCGTGCCGAAAGCAGACCCCACCCTGCTTCTTTTGGGTTGGAGGAGCCGAGGATGAAGAGCACCCGAGGATGGCAGGGAGCTGGCCAGCTGTGGGCCATGACCTGCTGCGGAAAGAAAGCCTAGCCACTGGCTGTAACTGAAGCATCTCACTCCTCCCTTAAGACTGGAGAGTATGGGTGAGTGGCAAGGTCCCTAGGAGCCATGGACTGCGACAGGAGCCAGTGTGCCACAAGAGAGACTGCCCTGCAGCCTGGGTGTCCTGGAACCCTGGGCCCGAGGAAGAGTTGGGGTTACCTTTTCAGGTGGTCCAGAAGGAAGAGGAAGGTCAGCAGGTTGGCCTCTGGGAGTGACAGCAGCAAGTTAAGCATGCAGCTCTCCTTTGCAACAGGGTCTGACAGAGCTGCGGGTTGGAGGGGGGGATTGGGAGGGATGTTATTCTCAGCGTCACAGTCAAGCTGGAGGCCCTCCTGGGGCCCGAGTCAGAGGGCAGAGCACAGTCCAGGCCCATCATCACCCTGACCCACACAGCACTGGCCCCCAGTGAGGACCCCAGGATGGGTGTCTTTTCTGTATCCCAGAGGGCTGACAGGCACCCCAGGGACCAGTGGCAGAAGATGCCAGGCATAGCTGCCCTCCTGGCTGGCTTGGCCATTCCCACCTTCTGCTCGGAAAAGCCCAAGGCATGAGAAGCTGAGCATGGAATGAAACGTAAAGGAAGAGGGGTAGGAGTTTTGGGGGGGCCTGGCAGCTCCATCACCCTGTGTCCCCTGGGCCCCAGTACCACCACTTCGGATACCACCCTCCGGGTTGACGTAGGGTCAGGCTGGGCTTGAAGCCCCACTTGATGGGACTAGGACCTGGGGTTAGAGGAGCAGGGCAGGCACTCCAGTGAGGAGGAAGGAGCTTCTAGGACCCTATACCCCAGTGCGTCCACAGAGGTAGCGGCTGTTTCACCCTCTGGGGCCACTTGGAGGGATGCGGACAATGGGAGGCCCTGTAAGGATGGGCAGAGGCCTTCTGGTACCAGCTGGGTACACAGTCCCCCTACCACCCACCAAGTTTGGACTGAAACACGGACCGGGTAGAGAGGGGAAGCTCCCATGCTCACCAATGCCCTCGGCAAAGTTGGGGTAGAATTCATCGGTGAAGAGGGGCTCTGGCAGCTCACGGAAATACAGCTTCAGCGTTCCGGCAATGGCGTTCACATCCATCTCGCTCATCATCACCGACACGTCCTTGTTATCTGGAAGGAGTGCGGACACGAAGCACGGCCTACTCAGGGATCCCAGACAGGGCTCTGCTCTCCCTGCCTCGGCCTAGCACAGCCCACAGCAGGCTGGCTTTTGGGGTTCCTCCTTTCAGCAGCTCATCTTCTTCCAAGCACACCGGTGATTCTGACATGGGAGGCGTCCTCTCTTGATGGGCAAGGGGCAGCCTGGCAGCTGAGCCACCATGAGGGGCTGTGAGGCTGGTGGAGGCCAGACACTGCCTGGGCAGGGACTGGGGGTGCTCTGCTCTGTAGTGACCACCTGGCTACAGGCATCTTCTGATAACATTAAGATACCGGGATTATTTGTTCCATTCCAGAGTTTCAAACCAGTGCCTTCCCTCTGGACCATGGTGTCACAAGCCAGGGAGGGGAGAGGACACAGGCACCTGCCCCCTTCTACTCTGGGAAGCCTCTGGGGTCTCAGCATCCTCATCTGGGGATTAAGGCAGTTCCACCAAGTTCTAATAGACCACACTGACTCCTGGGCTTTGGTCAGCACCTCTCTTCCAGCTGGTGGAAGCAGACTAAACCCCAGCATGAGGTGGGGTGGCCCCACAGAAGCCCCTGGTCCCACTCCATGGGACCCATCACGCATGGTTCAGACAGGAGAATGGGCTTCTGCAGAACCGCCTCCCACCGCTCCCTCTTCTTTTCATTTGAAAACTAAAACAGTAAAGGAAAGGTATGGAACCAGCATGAGCCAAGCCATGGGAGGCACACGGTTACCACACCCACACCCCAAGTCCGCGCTGCCCAGGCTGACACTCACTGACATCAAAGGCTGCCTTCAGTGCCTGGATGTCTGTGGCCACTCCAGACACGCGGTAGATGCCCACTTCCTCCATGCCCCGGCGCTCGATCTCCTCCACACACTGGCGCACAATGTAGGGCACCTTGGATCTCTCCCTCCTGCAGGGGAGAGGCAGTGCCTTTAGTGCCTGGTGCTCCGGCTCAGGCTGCGGTGAGGCTAGAACCACCCCGTCTGTACATCTGGACACCTGGAGATGGGGGTGATGGAGGCCCCCAGGGTTGGGCTCACATGGACCTGTCTGCATGCTTTCCCTCTGCTGTGAGAGCTCATGATTACCATCACTTACATCTTATGAAGGCTTTGTTCTTCCTTTTTAAAGGTTTTATTTATTTGAAACAGAGAGAACATGAGCAGGGGAGGGGCAGAGGGAGAGGGACAAGCAGACTCCTAGCTGAGTGGGGAGCCCGCATGGGGCTCGATCCCAGGACCCTGAGAACGTGACCTGAGCCAAAGTCAGACACCTCCCTGAGCCACCCAGGTGCCGCCATTATTAGGGCCTTTCTAAGGTAGCTGGATGCCTGTGAATTATACGGGATTTAGGAGGTCAGGAGGCTTTTCGAAGTGGTATCAGCTATAGGAAGTCAGTTACAAAGATCCAGGTGTTGGGCAAACAGGTGGCCACACAGGGTGCTGGACTCAGTCTCGGCCCTGCTACCCACTTGCTGTGTGAGGGGAATCCTGATCCCTCCAAGCCTCAGCAAGAGGTGAGAGAGGTAAGCCCTGCACGCAGCGTCATTCCACCACCATCTGCTGGATGAATGGCTCCACAGGTCTGCCTCCAATCAGCACCCAGAAACCTGGGATTCTAAACACTATTCACTCACGTCTTAACAATGCACAATGCTGGTACCTCCACACGGGACCCTGGAGTAGGAATACTTCAGAAACGGGAGACATGCTGTTTGGAGTGTCTGCTCCGGCCTAGCTGAGCACCTGGATTCAGGAGCCCAGCAAAGCTCCCTCCCCAGCCACTCCATCAGCAGCACTTATTTGAATAACCGCTGACATAGTCCTCTCTGCTCAGGCCCCAGACCCTGGGGACAGCTGGGGTGCAGCTGGGGGCGGGGAGTGGTGTTTGGACACAATTAGGTGTCCGGGGAACATCGGACTCAGGCCCCGGCTCGGACGACCAGTGAGGTCAGGGGCCCGGCCAGATTCCAAATGGAGGAAGTGAATGATGGATCCTGGCAGGGAGAGATCTGTGTCCCTGAGAACTGCTCTCAAACAGACTTCTCCAGGCAGCTGACCTGACCAAGGGGTCGAGGTGGCCATCATTCTACAGGAACCCTGATCAGGACAGATGCTGAGTGAGGGAAGAAAACCCTGGCCTTGCACAGTTCCGGTAGTGTGGGAGCCGCCTGCAAGAAGGTGGCGAGGATATTCCTAAGCTGACAGGGCCAGGTTTCACCCTATCACGGGAGGCAACCAAGCACACAGAGTGCTCTGGGGGCCTGGGAGGTGGCCTTGCGCACAGAGGACTGTGTACAGAGAGGGGAGACCCTCACCTGTTCTTTCCTTCAGAAACTCCTGGCGAGGAGGAGTGCCCACTGTGCCCAGGGATGAGAGACATATGAACTCCAGCCCCCCCTCCACTCACTTGGTGACCACGGCAATCTTGACTCCGAAGACGCCCGTCTGTTTTCGGGAAGGCATTCTCTTCAAGCTGAACTCCCTACTGGTGAACTTGACAGAGAGCTTCACTTCAATCTGCAGGGGGAGGCAGGGGCACGGCCCTCTCAACTTTCTGGGACTCACAGTCTTGAGTTCCGGGAGGCGCAGGGGGCTTAGCAAATCACTCCCCGCCCCGAGCAAGTGGGCTAAGATCCCAGTGTAGGGAGGGTCCCTGGCCCAGCTCAGCAAGAACCGGGACCGGTCAGGATGATTCAAGGGTTGGTTCTTGCAGGACACTGCCCCCCCAAACCCTAACTCCCACTGCTTTTCTTTCTTAATAGTTAAGAAAACAACAGAAAAAGTACAGACAATAACATAACAAAAAGTCATGAATTATCTATCAAATGTTAACATTTTGTCACATATGCCCAGTCCTTTTCTGGTATGTAATAGTTTTGTTATTTTTTTTTAAAAGGTCTAAATCCTTCTGGGACCCTGAAAACTAATCAGGGTCGCAGTTTCTACAGGTCCTGCCTATCCTGTTCAAGGAGGACACTGGGGATTACTTTCCAGCCACCAATGGATACTTTCCTGCCCGTAGTGACCCTGCTTTGCAGTGCCTTTCCCTCCTCCAGCCATGCCCCACCTCAGACACTAGCTCAGGCTTAGCCTCCTTCTGATTGTTTTGGAAGGAATTGGTGCCACCCTCATCTTGTGGAAAAAGTAGGCGCCAACATACCCCATTCATGGCGATGACAGTCCGCTGCCAGTCTCTGTCCTGCAGGGCCTGGGGGTCCAGCTGAAAGCAAGCAGTTAGGATTATCAGGTGCCCTGTGATCTGCACAGAGACCCTGCCAGGAAGCAGCCCAAGCCTGTGCCTTCTCCACACCTAAGTCGGAATTAGAGCTGGATCTCTGTTGGCACCTCTGTCTGGAGGCCAAGAGGGGTCCTGACAGAGAACTTGCTAGAAAAACCTTGGAAACTGAGAGCCCTCCTGCTCCAAAACCTGTACTTCACAGGTCCCAGGCTCATGGCTCAGGGCCCTGTTCCTCCCTCTGTCCCTTCCCACGGGGAATTCAAGTCCATACTGGCGGTCAACTTACTCCCCTTCACCAACCACTGCAGGCGCCATGTGTAGCTCAGGGAGGCTGAGCATTTGGCTTAGATATTTTGGGAAACCCAAGTTCAACAGGAACTTTCAGAGGGCATGCCAATGAAGAGTCTGGGACAGTTTCCCCCCGTGAGCATGCTAGGTGGTAGGAGCCCATGCAGGAGGGGTCTCCAGTCCAGGCCAGTTCTATGGTTCAGAGTCAGGACCAGAAGGACCCAGAGCCCAGCTCCAAATCACACAGCCAGTGATGGGTGCTGGGGGGCCCTCTGCACCCTCTCCGACTTCTACCCCACACAGCACTGTCTGAGTACCAGCCTGTAGGACCATGTTGCTGAATCTCACCCCACAGCCTATGTTGCTATGAGACCCTGACCTTCAAGGTCAGGCCAAGGGCCCCCCATCTAGGAGGACTCCATCTTCCCTGTTTTGGTAAGCACACATTACACACCACTGGGCTGGGCTGGACAAATGAACACCTGGGAAGATCTCGTTTCAAAAACAGTTCCCCGGGTTCTACTCCCAGAGTTGCACCAGCAGCAAGGGGAAAGGAGGGGAAATCTGGGATTCATCTAACTAGAAACCTCCCCAAGGGATTCTGATATAAAGGCAGATTAGGGAGCCACTGTCCAACACCGTATAACCTGGCGCTCCTCCTGCAGGGCCTTGTGATTTCATCACTCGCTTCATGTCTGCAACTAGACACACCACTGGAGAACAGGGTCTGTGCCTCGCAATTGCTGCACACACCAACTTGTGTGTGCATGCATGCACACACACACACACACACACACACACACACACACACACACACACGGACAGTACTGAGCACAGCACCGGGTACAGAGGGGTGCTCAGAACAAGCATCCCGTATCTACCCACTGCAAGAGACCCAAGGGGTGAGAGCCACATGGGCCTTGTGCAGGACAGGAAAGAAGGTCCAGTGGCAGCTACAACTCAGGTGTTTGCAACCTGAGCCTCTCTCCCTACACTGCTTGGCACGGAGGCTCAGCACAGGCACTCCTGGCAGGGGCAGCGAGGCATCACCTCCCCTTCAATGGCCTACTGGTTAACATCCCCAAAGATCTGAAATGCATGGACAGAATGACACAGAAAAAACAAAGGGTGGCAGAGTGCCTCTCTCCTGCAACTGTAGGGTCACAGGTTCTCATTCCTTAGGGGCCAGATTTCTGGGCCACAGAGACCCCAACTTCTGAGGGGCAGGGCCTGTGAGCAGGGACCAGGCAGTCACAAACCACTCAGAAAAGGAAAACCCAACTTCCCCAAGAGAGCGAATCCCAGGCATCCAGCTGGGGGAACGGCTTCCTCCAGGGGTGGCATGAGGGGATGATGCTGGGGCCCCACACTCTCAACCGGACCAGGTGCGGTGAGACAAGGTAAAGGTGGGGTGCACCGCCAGCCTCTCACCCCCAACTCCTGTGCCCTAGCTGTCCGGGAAGGAAAGGGACAGACACCGCCCCTTCTGCTCCTAAGCAAAGGGAGAGCTTCATACCACCACTGGGAGTTTTCTTTAAAGGGAGACACAAAAGCAGCTTCAGCAGGAGACCCTCACTTCCCTGTCCCTCCTGGGAACGGTCATCCCTGGGCCCCTCTCCCAATGCAGCCAGCAAGCAGAGCAAAGGAGCACCACATCCAGGCAGCAGGGACCCTGCCCCGACATGGCCTCCCCCGGGAAACCATGGCACACCCCTCTGCCCACCTTGCCCTTGCACACGAGGTTTCGGATGTAGGTCCACAGGGCGGTGCCCCGAGCACACAAGTGCTTTTCGGCAGAGACCAGCTGGCTCCGGCCCACCCGGCTGGGGTGGAAGTACCGCAGGACGCCCTGTAAGGCGGCGGGGGCAGACAGCATCTCTCGCATCCTTGGCCCTGCTGTTCTGAGAGGCCGATGTGGCTAGACAGGAGCGTGTTTGGACAGAAGTGTGACAAGCTCCCGGCCTCCACTGCCTTTTGACCACGCTGGTCGGGAAACCCCACCCCTGCAGCCTGGCTCGCCAAGGTCAAAGTTTCCGATCACCCCTGGATTCTCCTTTTTTGTGTGTGTTTGGAAAATACAGCCCCATCCCCCACCAGCAGCCTATTGGTTACGGGAACTCCGAGTCAGTTTTCTTTAAAGCCCAGAAAAGTCAAGCTTCCTTCTCAAGTGGCTGGTTTCCTGTGGGTGCCTTTGGAAACACTGAGTAACATATGTCTGCCTGGCTAGCCTGCCTGCCTCATGGCTGGAAGTGCTCTAGGGACACCCCCCTTCTACGAGCCTCTACCACCCCAGTCAGGGACACCAAGAATAGTACGGAGTCTTGCCTGGATTCAAAGCAGACATCCCACGGCCCCCCGCGTCCCCCACCCCCTGGCACAGCCAGCCCCGTGGAGGGTGTTCACTGTCATTGCCCACCGCCAGCACCAAGGGCCAGGCCCATCGCCACCTGGCTCCAGAGGCTGTGGCAGGAGCTGGCCTCCAGAGTGCAGACCTGGCCCACGGAGCTGCCAGGCTGCTCCTCACCCAGCCCCCAGGACTTGCAGCAGCTCCAGTGGGAAAGACCGGCCCCAGGCTGGCTTGGCTCCAAAGAACAGAGTGTGCCGAGCAGAGCGGAAGCAGCATGAAGAATAACACGATGATGAGGCCCAAGGCTTGGGGCAGTCGGGCTCCAAACGACATTCAAGGCTGGCACGCGTTCTCGTGCGGCTATTTCAAGGACCAGAGAAGTAAACAAGGCGGGACTGGGATCTGGGAAAATAGATGACTGAGGAGAGAGGACCAGGAAATGGTGCTCCAGACGCCCGTGGGGGTCCCTCAGGGTCTCAAGGTCTTGGCAAGGAATGTGGCTGCTGCTGGGGGATGGGGGACAGGGACTGGGCGGGTGTGTGGGGGGCGGTTTCTGCTCACCAATGTTCTCTGGAGGAAGGGCTGGTTTCTAGCTTGTCTCTCCGGGGTTGGGCAAGGTGGGGGGACACTGGTAGGTGGTGGGGCTGGTGGATGGCTGCCCCCGAATGTCTGGGTGGCTCTGCTGAGGACCAGGCGCTGCCCTCAGCCCGAGAGGCAGGACTAAACCGCCCAAAGGAGGCAATACCCATTCCCTCTGTGTCCACTGTCACCACCCAGGACGGCCCAAAAGGGTTTCCCACGTGTGCACTATAACCTTACTCCCTTCCCTGGAATGGGTCTTCTGAGAGACACCCAGAGAAATCTCTCCGGGAGGGAAATCTGGTTTCCCGTTTCTGCTCTTATTGCTACAATCTGTTCTCTTGAGCTCCAGCGTCCACATCTTTAATTCCTTGCTGCCCTTCTCTGGTCCCCACCAGGCTCCAGCGTCACTTAAATGGATAAAGGAACACTGTCTAGGACATCTAAGATGATAACAAGTGCTGGGGAGGCTCTGGAGAAACGGGAGCCCTCAGATACCGCTGCTGGGGATATAAAATACAGCAGCCACTCTGGAAAAGAAGGGCAGATCCTCGTAGAGCTAAACTTGGCTGCCCAACACAGCAATTCCACCCCCGGTTTCCACACGGAAAGAATGAAAACATCCGTTCACACCAAGACTTGTGTGCACACGTTCACAGCAGCGTTAACCGTAATAGCCCCGAGCTGGAAACCCAAGTGTCCATCAACTGGTTGGTGGATAAACACAGCATGGTGAATGGATACATAGGATGGACTATGATCCGGCCATAACCAATACGTGCTAGCATGTGGGTGACCCCCACAAACGTGCTCAGTGTTAGAAGCCTGTCATAAAGACCACATAATACAGAATGATTCCATTTATGTGAAATAAACAGAATGGGCAAATCTGTAGACAAAAAAGCAGATCAGCCTGGGTCTGCGGGTAAGAACAGCAGGTGATTATAAATGGGAATGATGAAATGGTTTTGGGGGGATGGAAATATTCTAAAATTGGATTGTTGGTGAGAGTTATACAACTCTGTAAATTTACTAAAAATGATTCAACTGTATACTTAAGATGGAGTTACTGTATGTCATGCTAGTTGAAGAAAGTAAGATATAGGCTCCCAGAATGGATCACAATAGAGCAAGGAGGGCCCAGGTCACATGGCCACACTTTCTTCACCAGGACAGAGGTACGCTTCTTGAGGGCAAATCTTGGGGAATCTGGACAAGGAGGATTTGCTCACATGTTTTTTACACGTTCATAGCTTTTAAAGCCTAAAATCTTCCTCTTAAGTTTATTAAACAATCTTACCTGTTTTATGTGTCTGGTACAAGAGACACTTTGGACCTCTCCCAGACAGTTTCAGAGGTGACACGGGTTTCTTCCCTTGCTCATTTACCCACAACAGGGGCTGTATCTCATTCATCTCTGAGCAACCCCCAGCACCCCCAACAGGTACCCAGGAAGGCATCCCTCCGCCCAATAGCAGGATGCCGTAGCGTGCTGAGTGTCTGCGTGGATGGACCGTTGTGTGGTTTGGTGATGAAAGGCTGGGTCTCTTGGTTCCTTTCTAACAGTATCTGCTCTCCCCAACCAGCTGACTGAAAACCACATCTTCCCCAAACCCCATCTCCTGCCTGCCTGACCACAGCTCTTATTTTCACTTTTGTTGATGTCTGCCTCTCGTACGGGCCCCAAGCACAGGGATTTCTTCTTTTTCATTTGCTGTGGTACCTCTGTGTCAAGACACGTGTATATGGGATATATGACATAAACATTTTTCATATACATGGATTACAACACATGTTGGCACAGACTAAACATTTGGTCACTTGGCATTGCCGGGTGACAGATACCTGCCCTCTTCTGGGTGAGGGTGCTGAGCCTCCCAAAGGTGGCTTCCCCACCATGCCACAGGGGCTGACTGTCCCTCTAGTGGTGGGGGATTTCATGAAAGACGCAAGTCGCTGAGTCTGGGCTATCACATCCATCCCTTCACCCTGTGGACATGCTAACTCTTTAAAGAAGTTAAAACTCTTTAAAAATTGGAAGTTAAAGAAATATATATATATAATATATAATGTATATATTATAAAAAATATATTTTATATATTAACCATTATATATTATAACCATTAACCATTATATATTATAACCATTAATGACTATATATTATAAAATATATAATAGATAACATAAAATATTATACATTATAAATATTAGAGATTAAAAAATATATACACACATATATATGTGTGTGTGTGTGTGTGTATATATATATATAACATAAAATGAACCATTTTTAAGTTCACAATTCAGTAGCATTAAGCACATCCCCAATGTTGAGTAATCATTACCACCATCTACCGCCAAACTTCATCATCATCCCAAACACCATCCCCGTGAAGCAGTAACTCCCCATTTCCACCCCCTCTCAGCCCCTGGGAACCTCTGTTCTATTCTCAGTCCCTAGGAGTTCACCGGTTCTAGGTAGCTCCTGTTAAGTGGAATCCCAGGTCACTCATTCTTTTCTGTCTGACTTATTTCACTTAGTACAATGTCCTCGTAGTCCACCCATGAAGCGTGTATCTGAAAGTCCTTCCTGTTATGGCTGCATCGTATTTCTCTGTATGGATATACCACGATTGGTTTACAGACCCACCAGCTAATGGACACTTTGGGTTCCTTCCAGGTTCAGGCTGTCATGCATGTACAAGTGCTAGGGGTGTCCCCACATTCGCACAGCTGCTGAGAGTGGGGGGAGGAGGAGATGCCTGCGAGCAGAAAGACCTCAGAGTAAGACCTCACACTAAGGTCCTGGTGAGGGCTGGAGCATGGGTGTCAGGGCACCCCCAGAAGGGGGAGCACAGCTGGACCTGTCGGTCTATATCCAACCAGGTTTCCACTCACGAGGCAAGCAACTCGGGCCGGCAGAGTTTGGGAACCCACATACGGCCACTCCAAGCACTAGCTTCGAACAAAGCTTCAAACAAAGTTTGAAAACAGACAAACCAGAACCCCGAGGCCCCAATCTCAACCAAGACTCAGAAAAAATGTTAGAAAGAAAAAACAACTCTGATGATCCCACTGGAATGAGTGGTGAGCCCCGCGAGACACGCAAAATACCAGGAGAAATGGGAGAAGACAAAACTCTAGGGTTTGATATAAGTTAATCACTAAGAAACAGCGTGGAGGGGGTTTAGCATCAGAAAATCGGCAAACAGAGGAGAGAGCAGGGAAAGATGGAAAGAAGGACTTCCTAATAACTGCAAGGCTCCAATTTCTCTGGGCTTTGATGCAATCTCATCAGTCTTGTGCTCCTGCTCAGCTCAGAACATAGGACGTTTGACATTTCCACCTGGGAAAATCCTTCCCCTGAAGCCCCAGACCCAGTGACCCCAACTCAGTGAAGATTTCCCTGTCCTCTGACTCCCTCCAAATAACTGCATCCAAGCCACGCAGCCACCCCAGGTCATGGCCTGCTCTGGCTCTCAGCACATCTGCAGATCCTTCCTTCCTGAGACTCTCTGCTCCGTGAAACATAGGGGCACATGTCTTCTTGTTCTCAGGGTCCCTGAGGCCTGACATGCAGGAGGCCCTTCATCACTGGGGCGGCACAGCGGGCTCTTGGTGTCTGCTGATAGGACAGGGATGGCTTTGCTTGCTCGGATTCAGGGAACACTATCAGTGGGGCCCTATGCACCTGTCTGCACGTGAGGGCTCAGGTTTGCGAGTCTCTGACTCCTTCTTGAACAGCTGGCGCCCCCAGG
Source organism: Mustela erminea (assembly GCF_009829155.1). NCBI lineage: Eukaryota > Metazoa > Chordata > Mammalia > Carnivora > Mustelidae > Mustela > Mustela erminea. The sequence continues at coordinate 65,219,880 of NC_045626.1, forward strand.
GCTGCGTCCCTGTTCTACACTTGGTCCTTCTGCCTTTCTCTCTGGGATGGCCTGATGCTGTGAACAAACCAATTCACCCATCCTGGGTTTAGGAGGGGGAGCCCTCCATCCTCCTCTTGTGGAAATGCCATTGTTTAGGAGGGGAAGTGGGGATCTGGCCAAGCATCTGAAGAGCAAGAGCCGAAACCTGAGACTCAGACCGGTGGTTCCTGAACCCTCAGCTCATCACTACCACGTGGAGGAGGAAAGGGAGCCCGATCAAGCCCCAGGAAATTGGGACTCGGCTCCCCAGATGACTCTGACACCTTCTGCCCAGACAGGTGTGTGAGCAGCTTTGCTGGAGACTTGATTTCCATCCCTTGCCCCTCAGAGAGGCCTGTCCGGCCTCTGCCCTTCTAGCCAGCTTGGACTTCTCCCTGGCCCCCCGTAGACACTCGTGGGGTGCTGCACCTTCTCCATCTCACAGAGAGGGCTTTACACTCAACTTTTCCGTCAATGTACATATGTGGGGGGTGGGTAGCACTTGGGTGGGGGAAGGCCATGCTATTCCCAACCCCCCTCCCCAGACCCCCAGCAACGGGGCGGGCAGGGCTCTATGTCCCTCCCACGTGGCATACTTGGAAGGGGCCTGATATTGCTGGGAAAAGCCCCACTCAGAAAACAGTATCTGGGGGAGCTGAGGGACACAGGGGGTCATCACCATTCCTCCTCTGACTTCCTGCCTTCTTGCTCCTGGGGATGCTGGCTTGTAAGCAGGCCCCACCAGGAATGGGGGTCTCTAGGGGCAGGGCCAGCCACTGCCTACTCTGTGTGAGTCACAAACGGACCTTGCGTCACGCTGGGATTCCTTCCTGGCCGATGTTGGCTGGCCAGGCTTCCCACTCACTCAGCTCTTCCATGGAAGCAGAAACAGAGCCAGAGCCCGCCTTCTTCCACCAACAGTGACGACACTGAGTAATAATACCAGCAGCGGCCACTGAAGACCCCCACGGCCAGCTCCATGGCAACCGGCTCCAGTTTACATGGGAGTAAATACATTTATGCAGGCAGTGGTGACTTGCCCTAGCTCCCAGGAGGTGCACTGGGGCTGAAGGAGTGGACAAGGGTTTCCCTTGGGCAACACCAGGAAGGCTGCTCCGAGTTGTTTTCCTTGTTCTTGGGAATGTCCCAAGAGCTCAATTTTAGCAAAAACCATCCCCTGATATCTTTGATAGCTGATGACCTTCGACTAGTGACCAGATTCCTCGCTCCCCCATCACCTCTGGGTAATGTCTGATTGCCCTGGCCTCCTTTCAGAAAAGAACCCATTAGGTTGATTTACCCCTGATGTTTCCCTTCAGTAGCTTCCAACCAACAATCCCCCCACACCCTGCTTCTTGGCTATAAATTCCCTCTCTCCTTGTCACATTCAGAGTTGGGCTCCATTTCTCTCCCCTGCTACAAAACCTCACTGCAGGGTCCCTATACTTACATCCTGCTGAATAGAGTCAACCTTAATGTTCTAACAAGGTCAGGCACGATCTTTTTCTTTTCTTTTCTTTTTTTTTAAGCAGAGTCCACTCCTGTCCTATGTTGCCTACCAGAAGGAACAGAAAGGGAAAGTGTTCACTGAGGAGCACCCCTCAGAGAACCTCAGAGATGTCCCAAGCCAGCCCCCACAACCCCACTGCTCTTTTCTTCCCCAGGACAGGAGAGGGAGCTCACCTGGCACCCCTAGTGTGTCCGAGAGCATAGGCTGTGCTCATAAAAGAATATTTTGTTTATATCCAGTAGTATCAAGGCAAAGGGTCTCCACAGACGGCTCAACACAGTACAAGAAGAGGATGAATATCTTTTCTTTTCTCTTTTCCACTGAGACACCCGATTACCCAGTGACAGTGCAAATCCTACCACCCCTGGGACTCTAGCATTGGAGGATTTGGATGAATTGAGTGAAAGGCTGGTGGAATCTGGGCCTCCCTCAGTCTTTCAGAAGGACTTAAAAATGGAGCCAGACAACCAGTCCATCTACATCTTCAGCTTGCCTTGGGGCTCTCTGCAAGATGGGGGGTGAGGGAATGGGTGTATGGGAGGGACGCCCTGGCTGGGGGCAGATGCAGCTATGGAGGGGAGAAGGGAGGGCGAGCAAGGGGAACATATTAGTTGCTGAGCAGCAGAGTACAGCCTGAAAACTCAAAGGGCCAGAGCTGTGACCGTTGCCCACCAGGTGCCAAAACACGTCAGTCCTCAAAGATGTCCAGCCCCAGCATGCTCCCAGAACAGCAAAATCTGGAAAACAAGTCTGTGTCCATTAAAAGAAGAAGAGTCCCTTGAAGTGGATGACTCAATCCATGGGACTCTCTATTGAGCCAAGATGGTGAATAAGACCTATGTGGAAATATGGGGTTGGATCTCAAGGACACTGGGGAGTCAATGCACATGAGCTGCAGAGTGGTGAGGATCCGCACTGAGCATGCGAGCCAGCCCCCAGACATCACCCCAACTTCGCAGTTGGTGCACGCCTCCATCAACACGGGACTCGTGTCCAGCTCAAGGGGGTGACTTTGGTTGGGGAACGGACCTGACTTGTCAGAGATCCCTGGACAGGACCCCAAAGTGGAAGAGCTGAAAAGCACCCGCTTGCATTCCTCCTTCTTCCATCCAGAAGCCCTTCGCTACCAGGACCCCTACAACTGGCTCAATGGTTTATCAGGCTGACGGGGAACAAGGAAGAACCATACGCTTCTTCCTCAGCAACCAAGCCACAATAGGACCCCTGTGCAGGACATCTACCAGCTGGCCCTGGACCAGCCGTCGGCCCTCAAAGACCATGCTCACTGACAAGGCATTTCAAACACCTCCATTTCAACCTCAGTCAGTGCTTCCAGACTCTGTTCTTCTTTCCAGCTTATCTCTTAACTCAGGCGAAAGACCCTGCGGGGAAAGGATCCCATGATGAGAACCACAGCCCTCCCCTCAAGCAGTGAGGACTGCCCTGACTTCAGCAAGACCCCACGTGACTGACCCCAGGACAGTGCTCCACCTGACCTTCACTGCCCACCTGCAGGCACCCACCGACCTTAGTCCCACACTTTCCTTCTGTAAACCTGCAGGTATTTTTAGCATTTTGGAGACAGTCTTTGAGACACTAGCCTGCTGTCTTCCCAGTGATGGCCTCACTGAAGTAAATCCCTTTCTTGTCTCACTACATCTAGTCTCTCTGCCTTTGGATTTTATCAATCGTGAGTAGCCCAACCTGGTCTGTTTGGGGGCCCCTGTGCCCCAGTTACACCATCTGAGAGAGGGGCCAAGAATCCCACTTTTCCTGTGCTGGGCAAGGCCACCCCACTGATCCCCAGTGTGCATCCCAAACCTTAGTGGACTTGTTGGACGGCTGCCCCAGGCCAGTCCAGCCCCAGTTCCTGTCTGTCGGGGGTAGCTGAGGCCCTGGGCCGGCTAGGTGTGGGCTACGGGGTGGTGTCTGCTGGAAGGTAGGTGGGTGGGGGGGGGGGTCGTCACATATAAGGCAGTCAGAGGAGCATTTTTGCTTCTAGACCTGGTCTCAGGTACAGGGTATGAGGGGGTCCCTGGAGGCCCTGAGCCATTGAATTCCCAAATAAGCTTCCAGGGTAGGAAAGCAGGCAGCTGTGAAAACCTAGGGAACCAGAACCTGAGAACCGGGCAAAAAAGAAAGGGGGGTCTGGAGGTAAGTGAGGACTTGCTCTTCTCTGAAGGACGAACATATATGTGCTCCCCCCCAAGAAGACGCAATTACTCAGGGGTGAGTCACTCTCCCTCTCCTTCATCCATGCTGCTCAGAATTTCAGCACTAAAAGCAATGTCCTGCCCTCAGGGCAGAGAGGTGGGGCTTTGTGGACAGCCTCCTTCTACCACTTCACCTGGAATGCCCAGCCCACTCCTGCTGGAGGTTTTACCGGAGGGGGCGTGGAAGGGTAGGAGAGGAGCTGGAGCAGTCGGTGCCCAGGGCAGGGCAGGGAGGAACCTGCTTGGCCGGGTTTGGTAAGAGGCCCACAAGGAACACGGATACCAGTGCTTCCTCCAGTGGCATGCAGAACTGCACAGGTGAGGCCCAGGAAACACAAGGCCATGGAGGAACTGAAGCCCAGGCTGTGAGAACAAGCCAAACTGAACTTCCTTTGGGGCCAAGATGGGGCAGGACAGACACTCAAACAGAGAGATGAGCAGGAAAGGACCTGTGACGGTCCCTCTCCAAGTCTGGGAGCACCTGCCCTTGATCCCTAGAGTTGAACCGTCTCTGTGTCCCAGGTCAACTGGGAAAAGAATGGCGAGCATCCGGCAGAGGGTGTGGGCCGGCCCGGGGGCAGGTGTACGAGGGTGTGCTGGACACAGCGATGGGCAGAGGGACTCTGCAGGAAGCAGAGGAGCGGAAAGGCCTCACCTGGACCTGGCCCTTGCCCATGATCCTGTCTGTGCTCTCGCCGTCCTCCTTGGTGATCTTCGTTTTGTTGTAACACTTTTCGTAGCACAGTATCCTCAAGGTCTGGGAGCCTTCCAGCTCAATCTCAAATTCCTGAAGGCCCAAGAAAGAATTGTGAGAGGAAGGGAAGCCCAGTGGGTTCCTCACTGCCCCAGAAGGATCCATGCCTCAAGACCCTCTCCACTTTAGTCCTGCAACGAAGACCCTCAGAAGCTACTTCCCTGTGAGTGCCCCACTGTGGCCCAGCCTGGATGCTTCTGGAAGCTCTGAATACCTCTAACATCTAATCCAAACTCCTGAAGCCAGAATGTCAAAGGGCAGTCCCCACAGCACCTTCACCAGAAGCTCAGGGGTGTTGGTCACAAATGCAGTTTTCTGTGGACTCTGGGTGATATGACGTGTCAGTATAGAATCACCGATTAGTGGGGAAGGCTCTGCATGTTTGGGGACGGGGTTCTATGGCAAATCTCTGTCCTTTCTGCTCTGGACCTAAAGCTGCTATAAAAAAATCAATGTATTTGAAAAGGAAAAAAAAATTGCCCCAGAGAGGTGACAGAGGATTGGAGCTGTCTACTGTAGGACGTGTGGTGTTAACTTTCTCCTCCATCACCTCAGGATAGCTTCAGTAAATTCTGTGTTTCACACCAGTGCTGTTGCCAGCACAGGGTCGTGGTGGGGAAATGGAAAAGAAGGTGACGGAAAAGAAAAAAGGAGAGATTTCTGAGCCCGCATGGGGGTGTGGAGGGTGCGTGTGCTGGGAACACGTAACACCCCTGGAGGATCCAGACGTACCCCCAGGCTGGCCACCAGGTGACCTGCTGGTCTAGAACCCTCGTGCCTTGGTTCTTTGAGCCTCCACTGCTGGCTCGCACTTGAACCCTTTGTGCTGTGGCCACAACCCCTCCCTCACTAACCCTGTCAGTCACAGCCCTCTTGCTCCCAGCAAAGCCTTTGGTGGTTCCACATGGCTATGCTGCTCCCTTGCCACGGAAACCACCACCCTTTCTGCAGGGATGCCCAGAGCTATCATGCCTGGTCAATCCTCATGCCCTCAGACCTGCTAAGGCATCAAGTCTGATGATCAGAGTAGGGGACACCAAGAAAGGAGAGCTGGGGACTTGGTCCCACGGCTCTATGAGCCACACGACCTGAGGTGGACCAGGCAGCCAGGTGGGACTCAGCCGCTTTTTCTGCAGGGGGGTTGCGTGGTATGTCCCCACCCACATCTTTAAGCATGAAGCCTTTGAGGGCCACAGCTGCTCCAGAAACTGGGAAATGGCATTCTCACAGATCTGGAGGCTTCGTCAATATTAACCACTCTGTAACCATTCCTATACTCCTAAAGGCTCAAGGCAAGACAGTAAGCGAGTTAATGTAACAGCTCTCCAAAGTGAAGGAGAACAGAGCAGCAAACTCTACAAACCCAGCACCCGGGACAGGCAAATCAGGTCCCTACCCCAGCCCTGGCTGGCAGAGTTCAGGCTTCCAGAAACCAAGAGGGTCATAGGGCTCATTCCAACTTCCGAGGAAAAAACGCTATGGAAACTTACCAAGTAAACACTAAGCAGTAACAAAGGCAGCACAAAAAGCCCTTTTAAGTTCGTTTTCCAAAAGCTTCTCCAGGCTGTTTCTTTGTAATGTATGTGTGTGTGTGGGGGGGTTGGATTCTCAGGAACAGAGATATAATCTCTTGGACTAGCCCCCCTCCTCCCAGGAGATTCCTGGCATGCTGGTGGAATGCTGGCTGTGGCAGGGCCTCGGGAGGTGGGAAGCCATCAGGGAGCCCCAGGCAAGGGAGGGGGATGGTTCAGACTGTCCACAGGGACAAGATTCTGGCCTGCCTGCCAGGGCTAGAGCTCAAGAAGTATCTGGAAGTAGTAGCTCACCTCATTCCAGTTGGGCTCCGTTGTGTCTCTGTAAACGCGTGTCTTGGCTTTATTCACAAAATAACCAAAGGAGTCCACCTCCAGGGTGCAGTACAGATCTGCAGAAGGACAACACACGGAAGGTGACTGCACTTTTCCACATTACCCGCATTTTCTATGACAACAGGGGTTATTTTTTGTAGGGGGCCAAGAGCAGGCTGCCCCAAGATAGGCCACTGTGACATGGAGATTACTCTGAGCGGAAGGTAATTAAGCCTCTATGGGCTGAAGAGAAACTTTTGCCCTTTCCTTAACTATACAGAAGAATCTAGATTGTGGAGGGGGAATTCTCAAAATAAGGGTTATGAGCAGAGATAAATTTTATCTGAGTGACCCATCAGTATGGCAGGGAAAACTTTTTTTGTTGTTGTTAAGATTTTATTTATTTGTGTGTGGGGGGAGTGAGCGAGAGCACAAGTAGGAAACTTACCAAGTCAAGTTTCCAGGCTGGCATGCAGAGGGAGTAGGCTCCTCGCTGAGCAGGGAACCTGATATGGGACTCGATCTCAGGACCCTGACAGATACTTAACAAAATGAGCCACCTGGGCATCCCCAAACCTCTGTTCTTATTGCCCTGTCATGTGCATTCCTGTCCTTCGAACTCCCAGACCCCTATGCCCTTCTCCTTAGTTCAGAATGACATATATGCCTCATTTTGCCTGACCAGCTCCGTAATTTCCAAGTCCATGTGGATTTCCTGTTTAAATGCTATTAATTTTCTCTTGTTGGTTGGTCTCCTGTCAATCTGATTCTTAGTCCAACTGAAAAGACCCTTGAAGGAGACAGGAATTCTTGTTCCTGGACATTTTCAAAATCAGGGGAAAATGGCCTTCATTTTCTTTCTTTCTTTCTTTTTTTTTTTTAAAGATTTTATTTTACTTGAGAGAGACAAGTCTCCTCCCACCCTGAGCCCCAGGAAACCCCTGCAAGGCTTTCTGTCTCCAAATGGTGATTTTCTAAAAGATTATTAAAAGATTATTTATTTATTTATTTATTTGACAGACAGAGATCACAAGCAGGCAGAGAGGCAGGCAGAGAGAGAGGAAGGGAAGCAGGCTCTCTGGTGAGCAGAGAGCCCGACATGGGGCTCGATCCCAGGACCCTGGGATCAGGACCTGAGCTGAAGGCAGAGGCTTTAACCCACTGAGCCACCCAGGCGCCCCAAATGGTGATTTTCTAGAAATTTCTGACAAGCAGAATGGTATGACATGTAGTCTTTTGAATCGGGTGTCTTGCTAGGAATAATTCTCTTCCGATTCATCCCCGTGGTTGCCTTTATCAGTACTCTGTACCTTTCTACTGCTGAGTGGCGCTCTGTCACGTGGATGAACATGGCGTGTTCTATGTGAACATGCATGCATCTCTCTAGAGTAAATACTTAAAAGCAGGGCTGCTGGGTCACACGGTAGAGATGTGTTTAGCTTTTTAAGAAACCGTCGAACTGTCTTCCAGGTTCCAGGCTGAACCCTTTCACATCCCCACCAGCGGAGGGCCTGAGGGTTCCAATTTCTCCACACTCCCACAGACATTTGTCACTGTGCACCTTTTTGATTATCGCCATCCCAGTGGGTATGAAGTGGGATCTCACTGTGGTATTAATTTCCATCTCCCTACAACCATAAACACCTTTTCACGTGCTAATTAGCTACCTATATTTCTTTGGTGAAGTATATTCAAATCTTTCGTTCATTTTTAAAAACGAGGTTGTCTCCTTTGCACTGCGGTTCTGAGAGTTCCTCATACTCTGAACACAAGTCCTATACATGTGCACACACACACACACACACACACACGGTTTGTAAGTTCTGTCTTCTTGGCTGTGGCTTATCCGTGATTTCTCGTTCAGCTTTGCAGCATCAGTGGGAAAGCACAGCAGCACAGCCCCTATCCTGCATCCTCCTACAAGGGGCCCCGAGGACTCACGAGGAAGTGGCATGCTGAGGGATGCAGCCTGTGCTGTCCTAGATTGAAATGCAATCAACCCCTGCCTGAGCACCTGCAAGGCGCTCCCCACCTCAGAGGGGTGGGAGGAAAAGGGGATCCATTTAGCTCTCAGCAGCCAAATCTACTCTGCTGGCTGGGTCAAGGCCCAGCTTTCCACAGCTTGGAACCCAGGCCATGCCTCCTGCCAGTAGCCGATCCCAGTGCCTGTAATTACAAGACCCACCTGCAGGGGGCAGCTCAGCAGATTGCACATCTGGTCCAGGGACCAGGGACCAGGGACCAGGGACCAGGGACCAGGGACCAGAGACTGGTAACAGTCCACTAGGCGTGCCAACCTCCACAGGACCTCACAGGGTTTAGGGTCCAAGGCATCTGACGATAATATGAGTCACGACCCTGGTTCCTCACAGCCTCCAGGTCAGTGCCCTGCTCCCTTCCTCCCCAAACCAACCACTTACTTGAACTCTGCTTAAAGCCAGTCGCAGAGTGGACAATGACATTCAGGAACCCGTACAGCCCGGGAGATTCATCATCTGTGCAAGAGAGCAGAGAGGTGAGCATCCATGTTCCTGAGACAGGGAGGCAGGTGACAGGCTCTGCTTCAAAACCAGTCCTCGAGGGGAGCACCATGTGACGGCCATTTGCTTAGCTCAGGGCCAGGGGATGTCATGAGCCAGAAACATATCCACTGTAGCCTCCGTCTCAGGGACCTGAGGATCTGAGTTGGGTTCACAGCACAGCAGACCTGTGACTGAGGTGAAGAGTAATAAGGTTCCCAGGATAGGAAAGGGGACGTGTGTACAACCCAAGTGCCCGTGAGCAGGAATGAGTAGACATAAGTATGTGGATGAGTGGACGCAAAATGCAGCATGACCAAAGGGAGAACAGGGGAGCAAGGCCAGACCCAGAGCACAGAGGATCTGAGATGTGTCGTATGACCAGGAACAAAGTCATGTGTCTCTTCGACCACCCAGCAGCTGGGGACAGACCACCCGACCCGTCCCATCCACTCCTGGCAGGGGCTGACAAGACCCTAGCAGCACACGCATTCCTTTGAGAAACCTATGGTCCCAAAGACAGTGCTGACAGTAGAAAGGGACAGCAGCCCTTGGGAGGACAGCCCACCTTCTTTGTTGATGGTCAGTGGAATGCTGTGGACGGTCTGCAGTTTGACACACGAATTGGTCAGCATCTGCAGCTCCACGGACGTCAGCGAGAAGCTTTTGAAACCTGAGAGGGTAGAAACCAGGTGCATCAACCAGCCAGCCTGCATGGTTCCCCAGACCCCGGGGACACCCAGAGGGTGTTCCCTGATGTCCCCACGCAAGACCTTCACCATGGTGATGAGCTGTGGTGGCCCGGAGGGGGCGACCTGCTTGCTCCCAAGAGAGGAGCTGGTAAATGGCCAAGCAAGGTGTGGCCTTGGCTGAGGCTGGGCTCAGAGGGCAGGAGAAATTAGCATAAGGCTTGCAAACACAAGAGTAGGCCTGCCACCTAAGCACAGCCACAAGGCAACTGTGAGACAGCCGCTTGGAGCATCTTTCCACACAGACACCCAGCATAGCCCTGTGCTGAGCTCTGTCAACAAGGGTCCCTGGATCTTCACCAGGTGAGGAAAGGGGCTGATTTCTGTTGCAGTGCTGAGCAGGGAATAGACGCTGCCATGCTGCAAATGGTTGGGGTCCCCTGGTTATAAAAGCACACCTGGGACACGAGCCCAGGCAGGGCAGCAGGCACTGTGTGTGTGTGTGTTGGGGGTGGGGGGTGGTTACGGCTCAGCACAAGCAAGGACAATAAGCCTGGAGGAATGGGAGCTCAGGACAGGGCAGAGGCGTGTGTAGCTCCCAGCCCACCTGGGACACCGTGCTCAGCCCGGCTCTCTCTGCAGGCACTCTCAAAACAGTGCCACACACGGCACACCTGGGAACCTCTTATCAAGGATGGCTTGGGAATCCTGAACCACACAGTTCGGGTGCAGAGGAAGGACCCAAGTGGGGCAGCCCTGGGACTTGTGGCAGGGTCTGCCTTCCCACTCCTGAAGCCTGCCAGACAGGCCCAGGGGCAGCTCTGAGCTCAGGAGAAGGTGGAAACTGCTAAGAGAGGTAAGGACCCAGGAAAGGGACCATCCCAGAGAAGAGTGAGCACCCTACCCTAAGAGTGATCAAGTGCTGGCCCCTTGGACAAGGACTGGGACTAGCACAGTGTAGCTGCCTGGGCGGGTCCAGCCAAGGGCCTCTTTGGCATCAGCACCTGCTGGGGGGTAAGGGAGACCAGGGGGCAGGGCAGGCAGGGGAGAGGGGGGTGCCACAGAGGACAGGTAGGCATCAGAGTAGGGAGGTGGGGAATTTAGGAAAGGCACTGGGGGAGAGGGAGAATTCACAGGGAAGGTCAGAAAGCAGTGGGGGTGACATACAGGGGATGTGGGGGAGGCCTAGGAAAGTGGGCATAGAGGGCAGGGCCCTACAGGAGCTCCTGTCCAATTTATTTTCTGAACCAGAGCTCACATAGCATCCCTTGGGTAAGAGAGCCACTGCCCAGCCCTCAGGAAGAAAAGGCTTGAAACCACAGGAGGAGATGAATATCCAGCCCCGAGGTTCCAAGTCTTTCCTTGCAGACGCCACTTACACTTTTTCTGCTGCTCTCGGATGTTCTCCCTCCACTCAGCGCGCTCATAGTCAGAAGAGATCAGGAACGTGTAACTCTGGGGAGCGAGAAGGAGAATGCATCCTGCCTACCTTCACTCCCCATCACTGTCCACATGTGCTCCAGCAGTGCTCCCCTCCAAGGCACCCATGCCCGGGTGCCAGAGGCTGGCTGGAGCCTGGTGGCTGAGTGTGCTCACAGCTTGGCTTGTGTTTCTGGCACTTTCCACCCTTCCTGCCAGTTGGGCTTTAGGCCATAGCTCCCATGCCCCATGCAGCTCTGCCTCTGGAACCCGCCCCCTGCCTGGACTGCCTGGGACAGGGCATGGCATGCTGTGACTTAGGGACACAGAGAAGGTAACCAGGTGGGATCTGCAGAAGTGAGGGCTGGTCCAATTTATTTTCTGAACCAGAAAACCAGACCACCTGTGTCTGACACATAGGCCCTGAGCTGTGACCCAGAGATGAGGCTCTCACAGAGCCCACCAGCTGCCTCCCTAGGCTGCCTGTTGATGGCCATGTGAGATGCCCGGCGAGGGAGAGGCCCGGACTCCAGACAGCACCAGGAGCCAGACTCAGGACAGAAAGTCCCCCTCAGGCCCACGAGGTCCCCAGATGGAATCCCTGTACTGAGGTCTGGGTCTGCACAAACGTGTGAACCCCCTGCCCTAGTCAGACTTCCTGGAGATCCCGCCACCTCCCAGCTATAAGGGCTGAGGTCAATCTGGGGGCTTTGGCCCAAAGCACTGGTCTGAGGGACACATGGGCCTGGGTGTGCGGTACTGAACTAGCTAGCCTCTCGTGGTGTGGGAGCGCCCTCCAGAGGTAAAGGGCTGCTGTTGTACCTGTCACACAGGATCCAGGAACACAGCTGCCACCCAGCTGGGCGGTGGGTCTCCGCCACAGCACAGCGAGGTTCCAGCTACATGGGACCCGGGGGCCAGGGGGCCAGGAGCATCTGCCGGGGCTAGCAGGGGGAGGCCCCAGCTGGCTGAGTGAGATCGTGGCGGGCGCTCACCTTGCCGTTGCGGTTGTGTACCCTGAAGGCCATGCTGGGGGACATGAGCAGGAGCAGCGACTCCTGCTCTGACAGCTTCTTCTTCAGCCTCTCGATGGCCTTGCTGCCCTTGTTAGCCCTCTGTGGGGAGAGGCCGCATGGTCACATTTCCATCCCGGGGGCCCGTGCTACCTGTTCCCGCCCATCCAGTCCCCACTGCTCCCAGAGCCTTCCTCGGCCTACAGGGGTTTGTGGAGCCGTAGGCCAGGAATGGGGGGTGTGGAGCTGTAGGCCCGGGGAGGAGGACCCCCGTCCTGCTTAGCGCACCTCAGCCAGGCATCCCTGAACCAAAGCCCAACCTTCTGGTGACCCACCTCATCTGTGGCCACTGCATGGTGCCTGCTCTGGCCGGGGCTAACCTTACATGCGAACCCTCACTGTTTCTCAAATCTTGTAATCTCTCCAAAAACAACCAGGGGCCTGCCTGGGCCAGTCTAGACACCTACAGGGGCTGATCCCCTTTCCTGGGATCCTTTCTCCATCGGTGCAGCCGGGCACCTCCCCCACCCCACACACTGGATGGCTCCAAGCCTGAAGGCGGGCTCGCAGGGATCCCAGCAGGTCTCCAAGGCCAGAAGTGGATCAGACACCAGATACCCGGGTGTGAGGGCTGGCTGCCGCTCCAGTTGCAGGGCCTAGCCTTGCTCCTTCCCAACTGGTCTCACCTTCTCTCTCTGAATATCATTCTTGATCTGGGATATCTTGATCTTCATGGCATCCAGCTCCTCGTCCAGCACCAGCGGGATGCTGGGAGCCGCCTCTGACTCGTCCACCGTCTGGAAGCTGAGATCCGTAAGTGGGATGTACCATTTGCAGTCGTACTGCTGGGTTTTGCTGGGGGAGGAAATGGCACATTAACACATGGACTGCTTCTCCTTCGCTAATGTCACTGCTCTCAAGAACCAGAAAAGCCTAAGTCTGAGGCTCGCATAGTTTACAAGACCTTGAAACCTAGTTTGTGATCTGTGTGACAGGCTGGCATAAGGCCTCTGGCTGACACTGGGGACCCAGTCCCGGTGAACCCTAGTAATGGGCACTCTGCTTGTATGACTTAGGCCTGATCCACCTCATCCTGGGTTGAGACGGTGGCGGCCCACAGGCTCCCTAATGTGGGAGCACATCAGTGCGGGGCATCTACCCACAGGACAGGACTGCAGAAAACCCCCAGAGCTGTAGAGTTTGAGGGTCTACAGATCTCCTGGGGGTAATCCCTTGCTGTGACAGAAGGGGAAACTGAGGCTGTCTTCTGAGGTGACTGGTTTAAGTGTACTCAGTACGGTAATGGCAAAACGGGGGAAAGAGCCCAGTTCTCGTCTTTCTCAATATAATCACTTATTTCCTTTACAGCTGGTGCAACCTGGGTGGTCTGATTCCCGGGAGGGGTGTGTTGGGGGGTGGTGCGTAGCCTAGGCTGAGAATAATTTAGAAGCTCTCACCAGGTCTGGGGAGACAAAGTACCGGGATGGTCTAGTGATGCCCCCCACTCCCCACCCTGCTCCCTCACCTGCCAGCCTGCACCAGACTCTGCAGCTCTCTGACCTGCCACTTTTTCATGACATGACGGACCCCCAAGAGCACCTCATCAGGTAGGTTCCCTTTCCACTGTAGAAGGTAACAGACCAGTCACTGATCCTGACCTAGAATGTCCCCAAATTGTTAGTGGTGACCTTTCACCCTGAGCCTGGCATCATGGCCAGCTGGAAATGTGACCTAAAGAAAAGTGGCCTGGACACATAGTTACCAAACTCTTTAGGCTCACTGCCCGATGGGAAAAGAAAAAAGATAGGTTTCCTTTACCCATGAGCCTAGCCCCACGTCCGGCCCCAAGACCCTCTCACCACCTGGCAGGACGGGCATCGTGTGGTCACTTACCCCCCGCTCTGCTTCTTGAGCTTGGTACAGAGGAGTAGGTCAGTGAACAGGAACACGTGGCGCAGCTTACGGGCCCCCTCCACCAGCTCCACCATGAAGCTGTCCTTCAGCAGCTGCCGATGCTGTGGGGTGCAGTGGGGGCTTGAGTCAGGGCAGCGGGCCGGGGGGGGGGTGGGCCTTCACTGACTTAGTCTCCCACTTTCAGACCCAGTCTCCAGTGCTCCCCCATCTCAGCGAACACACACATATGCTTTTCTCTTTGTTCAGCAAAGCTTCACGGGCACTTAGCCTGTGGAGGAGGGTGAGTGGACAGGGTACCAGCCGCTGGCCTGAAGGCTGGGGAGGGGGACATTACAGCTATGTCAGTGGTGTGCAGAGAAAATGATGGCAGGAAACCCCTGTGAGCAGGGTGGTCCCTGCCTCTGCAGGGGAGCAACTGGAGACCCAGAACAGGTAAGAGGCTGGCCACGCAAGGGGCCTTCTTACAGAAGGACCATCATAGCACAGGCCCACGGTGAGACGAGCATGGATGGGGCAGCCTGGTGAGCGGAGAGGAGACAGGGCCAGGGTGCTCCAAGAAGGCCTGGCTTAGTTCTGAGGGCAGCAGGAGGCCCAGCAGGGGGCCCAGAGCTGGGACCCTGTGCTCTGGGCTTCTTAGGGTCAGTGCCCCCTGACGGGCAGAAGCCCACATAAGATGCCCAGATACCTGCAGCCTGAGTCTAAGGTGACCTGCCCAGGACGCACTGGACCTAGACACGCCAGCAAGCCACGTGCCTCTGCACCCGGGTGCTTCATCTGAAAGACAAGAACACTCCTACTGGCTCATACAGCTCTGCGGGTAGCTGAATGGCACACCAAGGTAAGTCGGTAATTCAATGCCCGGCACCTCTTGAGGGTCAACACAGTGCTGTGTCAAGGACACAAAGACAGGATGAGAGGCTGATGTGGTGAGCCTCCCCCTTCTCCATGCACATTCCAGGTACGCTGTGTGAGCACAGGGCCTCATCATCGGATGTGATCCCCACAATACCCTGCGAGCAGGTCCTTGTGCCCATCTCACAGATGAGAAACAGGAGCCTCGGAGAGGTTTACCACCTGTCCCAGGCAGGGGACTCAGGTGATTGAGCAAGCAGAGATGCTCAGCAGACTCTGTCCTTGGAATTCAAAAGCCCACGGGAGAGAGACCAGATGCTTAGCGGGAACCCAGCCACCCTGACTTCTGGGAAGGCCCTCCAGAGAGGGTGACTCCCCACTCCTCACTGCGATGGCCAGGGAAGGGCCTGGAGGATCGGGTACATATATTGGAATGATCCATATCCATAGCATCTCCCCAGCTGGAGGTATCTCCATCCCCACCCCCGCCCCTGGTGTGCTTGGCAGGCTCATGCCTGGCTCCCTGCCACTTGCAACCTCAGACACTTCTTGGGGAGCCTGTGCCTCCTGAACTCTCCCAGACTCTCTGCAAGAGCTGGAGCCAGCAGAGCTGCCCAGAAGCAAGTACAGCCTGGGCTGGTCCCCAGCACTCCCAGGTGCAAAACCACACGTCACTGTCACATTCAGCTCAGGTCACAATGGCCAGCTGGCCCCTGGTTCCAGGGAGCGAATGATTTAAATGGAAGAGCATTAAGTGGAAGCGCTGGAAGACTGCCTGCGTTCCAAGGCCATGACTCATTGTCACTCACCCCCTGCCCGCCTGGCATGGGCTGACAGCTCACCTGGCATTGGCGGCTACGAAAAGCAGGAAAGTGTGTGCACCTGGAGAAACGTCCACATGGAGCTGGAGACCCTAGGGCAAAGCCTAGGACAAACCTGACTGCTGGGTCCTCATCAGGGAGCAGGTCTGTGAAGGCTCCTGGGACCCAGAAGTCCCAGAGGAATGAACAGATAGATGCCTCTGCAGCAGGGACAGAGGAGAGGGTCTTCCAGCCCAGGGGGCAGGGACCCAGGGACTCTCTGTGACGGGACATGGATCCTTTCTCCTTACAAAGCGGCTGAGCTTCTGGCCACCACCAGCAGAGGGCCCCCAATGTCCAGCTCAGAAGTAGACTCATCAGCACATCAGAAATGACCAGAGTCCCAGCAGCGCCCACCCTCCTCCACCTCTCAGCCAGCCCACCCTCTCTCCCTGCAAGGTCCTGCTGCTCACACCATCAGCTGAAGTGTCGCATTCATCCTCCACAAGACCACTGAGTATTCCCTGGTGCTAGGGGCAGCCCACATGCCTGCCATGTGGAGAGGACACATGGCTGACTATGAGGAGGACACAGACCCCTGGGTCTCAGCCTGCAGCCTTGGGAGGCTGTGACAGGCAGACTCTATTTGGATACTGTGACAGTCGCCACGATCCTCCCCGTAAACTCTTGCCTATGCAAACCCTCATCTTTCTAAGAGAAGCCCCAAAGCCAAGGGAGCCCCGACACTTCCTAGTCAGCCCACTGCCCCCAAAGCATCCCAGTCCGAGCCCTGCTCCATGCCATGCTCGGTCTCTGAGGGAGACCAGAGGGTGCGAGTCGTGCAGGTCACCTGCCAGACCCTTGCAGTGTGCGGTACTGGACAGCAGTGGCTATCTTCAGAGTAAGGCTCTTTCATTGTGAGTTTTCCCTGTCTTGTCACAGTTGCCCTCCCTCCAGAGGAAGCACTGGGTCTTGCTTCCGAACCCCAGGCCACCCTGGGGTCTTCTGGCATGCCCAAACAGAAAATATCCAGGAATTGGGCAGGAGGGGTCTCCCAGCCCCAGGAAAACAGGCCCCCAACTATACTCTGGCAAATCCACAAAGGGAGCCTGGACCCCAGGAGAGAGACCAGAGTTGGGGGGAGGGAGCAGGGCAGCAGGCAAGGGGAGTGTGGGGGAGAGGGGAGGGCCGGGCATCACACTGCCTCTGTCCATATTTCCCCAGGCCCAGGGGTAGTCCTGAGGCACTGACTCTTAGGGCTGGTAGTCCCACGCTGAAGGCACAGCCTAGGGCCCTGTTGCCTGGGTAGATGCCTCCTATTGACTCTGGAGGTCAGCCGACCTAGGTCTGGGATCAGCCCTGCTCAGAGTCCAGCCCAAAGCCCCAGGCTGAAGAGGGATCCTGCCGCTGAAACAGGTCCATGAAGAAACCACAACAAACCCTTATCTGCACAGACACCATTTCAGGGAGGAGAGAGGCCAAGGATCGACGATCAGAGAGGAGGACAGAAATGAAGGAGGGATGAAGCAGGTGCAGGCCCAACAGCAAGTTTTTGAGGGGCTTCTCTGCCCTTTGCCTGAGGCATTCGAGGGGCTGCTGGACCCTGTGGCCATCACCCGGGCCTCTTCTCAGATCCTGGGCTTCTGCAGAGAAGTCCTGCCAGCACACATGGGACCAGTGTAGAGCCAGGAGGACCCTGCCTGCCCAGGAGACGTCCCACTTGGAAATGCTCACTAGCCCTGTCTGCAGCACCAACTTCTGGTGTGGCCCACCTGTGTCCCCTTGAGGGGATATAGCAGGGTCACACAGCTTGGCTGCACCGGGTCACAGCCCCATGGCACTGCGGGCTGTGGTCTAAAGATGGTGTGAAGTCAGGTGACTAGAAAGGACTGTCCCTTTGCCTCAGCATCTCATGCAGAGCAAACAGCCCCCGCCCTGGGTAGAGCTGTAGGAGAAGACCTGGAACCTGCTGGACCCCAGGGTAGGGCAGCACCATTCTCAAGGTCTATGGGACAGTGACTCAGGAAAGCCAGCTCCTTGGGGGGTGCCACAGGAGTGCGTTTGTGTGAAAAAGAATCCATGTGTCTCTGTGTCTCTCTGTGTGTGTCCCCATGCAGGCAGGCATGTCTTTGTATGTGTGTATCCCCGTCAGTGTATGGGTCCTGATCTCCGTGTTGCCCCATGTGTGTGTCCCTTGTATATATATTTCTGTGTTTGTGTCCTCATGTGTGTGTCATGTTCCTGAGTTTCTATATATCATTCTAAATGTTTCCATGTCCCTGTGTGTCCATGGGTCTATGTGTCCCCCCATGTCCCTCTGTAGGTATGGGTGTGTATTTTTGTCCCTGTTTATATCGGAGAGTGTGTCCCCTCATGTGCAGGTCTTTGTGTGCACTATGGGGCAGAACAGTGATGGTGCTGGGGAAGGCACTCCACTTGGGGAGTCCCCCGACCCCCACATTCCAGGTGGGGAACACCTTTTTAGAGGGGACACCACTTGCCTCCCTGAAATAGTGATAAGCTCACGCTGCCAGGGAGTGAGGTGTCTGCAGCCCACCCTCCTCTCTTCTCTGCAGTGATGACACTGGCTCAGCCAGTTCATCTCTCTGAGCCTCGGCTGCCTTAAAAGATAAGATGGGATGCAAACACCTGCCTGGTGGCATTTTTCAGAGGATTAAATGTGCTCACATGGGGCTATTGGCTCCCATAAGCCAAGACCTTTGCAGGTCCAGGCCCTGCGTTGAGAGGTGCCCTGTCATTGGGCTTCTCACACTTCGTGATGACTGGGGGGGAGGTACTATCACCCTCATTGCTACAGACAAGGAAACTGAGGCCAGTGAGGTTACATTATGTGTCCACCATCTTCGGAAGAGGGGTGTCTCCTTCCTCAGGGGTCTTCCCCTAGTCTGGCCGGCCTCCCCCAGCTGTCATCTAGGCAATACTGCCTCCGACCCCCAGACAGAGCCCACCCAGGAAGGAGGCATCTGGAAGAAGTACACTCTTACAGACTGATATTTCTGTCCACCCCAAAATCCATATGTTGAAGCCCTAACCCCACAATGTGACAGTGTCTGGAGGCAGGGCCTTTGCAGGCAATTAGGTTTAGGTGAGCCTGTGAAGGTGGGAGCCCATGATGGGACTGGTGCCCTTCTAAGAAGAGGAAAACAGAGCTCTCTCCAAATGCACATTGTGAGGAAAAGCCGTAGGGGCACACAGTGAGAAGGTGGCCGTCTGTGGGCCAGGAAATAGGCTCGTACCAGACCCTGAGCATGCTGGTACACTGACCTCGAGAACTCGAGACCTCCAGCCCCCAGAACTGTGTGAAATAAAAGCCTGTTGTCTGAACCCCCAGCAGATGGCACTTTGTTCAAGCAACGGAGTAGACTGCGGCACACATACGAAGAAGCCAGAGACCACGATTCCATGGAGGGGGTTCAAGGAAACTTTGTCAGGAATAGGAATTGGGAGTTTAGTAATAAGCCAGTGGGGCCTGGCCAGGTGAGAACAAGAAGGGCTGCCAAGGAGGGCCCAGGTGGGGGCAGAGAGGAGAACATGGAAGGTAGCCAAAGCAAGTGGCATCAGTTGCTGGCTGAGGGTGCCTGGCTTGGCTCTAAGCATGGACCAGATTCAGCATGTGTGGCCCTGGAGGAAGCTGGCAGCCTGGGCCCCCTCATTCCCATGCCCACAGAGTGAGGACTGAAACTGGGGGTCGCTGGCTGCATGCGAGCAGCCCAGCTGACACTGCCCATCAGAGCAGCCCCGGCTGCAGGGTAAGTCACTGGGATCTGGAGGTTTATCAGGTGGAGTAACAAGTGTCTCTGCAGCCCAGTGTGTGCTGAGGGCCCCATCCGACTCTCTTGCCCTTATAACTGTTCTAGGGCTCTTGGCACCTGCCCACTTGGCCTCTCTGCAGAGCACACCTCCACTCCCTGGTCCCCGAGAGAGCCTCTGGTTTCCCATGCCCTGGAGAGATGCATCATCGTAAGACAACCAATCGGGGGAATGAAGTCAGAGCACAATGTTGCCTGGAAGGGACAGGAGCCTGCTGGATAGAGGGCAGGGTGAGCCCGGGGCAGCATGCTGCTGACGCACAGTAGGAATGTTCACTGAGCACCAGCTAGGTGTTCTGCTGGGCCCTATGCAGAGTGCTTCCTGAAACATCTCACACTTGGCCGAACTGTTCCCGGCAGCAGGTTCCAACTCCACCACTCTTAGCGAAGGAAAGGCTCAGAGTTAAGCAACACGCCCACGTTCCTGGAAGAATCAGAACCTGGGCCCAGACAAGTGGAGAACTTTATGAACTTTATGAAAGGTTGAGAAAAGGCCTAGACACGAAGCACCAGCCTTTCCCTGCTGGGGCCCCCTCATTGTGGACATCCTCTGAAACTGGACGACACAGCCCCATCCCACAGCTGACCAAGCTAAGGCTCAGAGATGGCACTGCTGAGGTCACCAAACACGGGGTCTGGCGGTGCTGGGAACCCCAACCCTTTGGCTGCCTTCATGCCCACCCCCTCCTGCAGCACCCCTGTAAACTGCCACAGGGTCTGGCATTTCCAGTTCTTTAATCCTTAAGCCAGAGGCCTCCCCTCTCCTCTGCCTGAGCCTCACTACCCCTTGGCCTCAGCCTACACTGGCGACACCTCCCTGGGGGCTCCTGTTCAGCCTGCCCACCTGCCTTCTGCTGCTTGGGGCACCTGGGAACCTGGGTAGAAAATGGCTCCAAGACAAGGCTGGCTCTTGGGAAATAAGACACCACAAAGGATCATTCCACTTGTCTCCCAGCCTGAGCTGGGATGCCGGGCAGCACATGGTGCAGTGCTAAGAACAGACAGGCAGGCAGCCGCATGGGGAAATCAGCTGGCAGCTTAAAGTTCATTCAGCTAAATGAAGGAGCACCCACCCACCAGCCTGCAGGTCCCAGGCCTGGGAAAAAAATGTGCCAGTGGGACCTCTTGGTCCTGATCGGCTCCTGGCTGGCTGAGGAGGGTGTCCTCCTGGGAAATGCCTGTCGCTCACGGCCCGTGGGATGCGAGGGCCAGGAGACAGGCTGGCGAGACCATCTGCCAGCTACAGTTCAGGGTCAAGGAGGCACCTGTAATGCTGCCCAAAGTCCCTCTTTTTCAAAGAGCACAGCCCTGGAGCTGTGGGGACTGGCTATAAAGGGTGATGAGATTACAGGAGCCACAGAGGGGGGCTGGGGCTGTTGGCCCAGCTCAGGGCTCACGAGGGGCCTTCCAGTGCCCTGACTGACCCAAGCTGAAAAGAGAGGCCACCTCTTGGGAGGGCCAGCAGTGACTGTGGGGATATCTCTATACATCCAGGCCAATGGAGGTACCTTTCCACTCCCTAGAAAACTACCAAGAGAGCTAGAAACAGAGACCCCCACTGCCCTCCACCATGCTCCCAGCAGGAGAAGCAGAGGATGGGGCTCCACTCAGAGCCTAAAGCTCTGGCAAACCAAAGGGGCACATCTCCTTACGACCACCTATGTCCAGGTAGCTCTTTATACAGGGATTCAGGAGGGGTGGACAGTCCTGTG
Source organism: Mustela erminea (assembly GCF_009829155.1). NCBI lineage: Eukaryota > Metazoa > Chordata > Mammalia > Carnivora > Mustelidae > Mustela > Mustela erminea. Next base: position 65,240,973 of record NC_045626.1, read on the forward strand.
GGTTCGCAAGGGTGTGGGGGAGTGCGGGAGGGCCTATCAAAAGTCATAACACACCTGTGGTGCACAGGTGCTATGGCACACCTGGCCTCGTGTCCTGGCTTGGCTACTTAGTGGCTGTGTGACTATGGGCAAGTCATTCAACCTTTCTGAGCCATAGTGTCCTCACCTGGAAAATACCTCTAACCTCACAGAATCATTAGGGGAACTCAGAAGCCGACTTTCTCTCTCCCTTTGGAAGCTTGATAGTTAATGTTATATACCAAATTTAGAGACAAGAACACAGACAGGATAAAGAAATAGGTACTTCCAAATCTCGGACTCTCCCCAGCTGCAAATTCTAAAAGGAAGCAGCCTGTAGCTCCCCACCCCTCCTGGGACTTGCAGATTCTCTCCTGGCTGGTGATCTAGAGGGTGTTTTCCTACCACCTCCAACATGAACGGTGCCCATGTGGGGAAATCATCACCCCTGCTCTTAGATACCCCCTCAGAGATCATGAGACCCTTTCTGTCTCACAACGGCCCCCTGGAGTGCTGCAGATCCTGAGACACTGTCCTTAGATTGTAGACACTTGGCAAAGAAATAAGGGCTTCCCAAATTAAAACCACTGGTAAGTGGTGGGCAGAGCTGAATCAGGTTGGGGGACCGCCCTTCTAGCACCCTTTCTACCACACTGGGGATTGTAAACTGGGTTGGGCACCCTGAAGTATGTCCACAGGCTGATCGATTAGTGATGTCTGTGCCTGTGATGGTGGGGGTGGGGAGCATGAGCGTGGGCACCTATCTGTCATACTGGGCTGGGCACCACCCCCCTTACCATGCTTGGGACGGAGAGAAGGTACATGCGAGTCAGACTGACAACCTCTCGGAAGGGATTAGCTTCCCTCTCCTTGTTTAGTTGAGGTACCCGAGTGATCCCTCTCACCAAGCAAGTATCACTGAGGCCAACAGGGCCAGATCCGGTAGGGGAGAGGTGGGTGGAGATAAAAGCCCTTCTCTTCATGAACTGGCTAGCCCCAACAGACTTCCTGGGTCACCTTCCCAGGATCACCCTGGGACCATAATGATGGGTCAGCATGGAATGAAGCCTATGGTAACAGATGCGGGACAAGGGCTGGGCTGCCGCCTCCCAGGTAACATTTGATTTTCCTCAATTCCCTAGGGCAGCCACCTTCACTGAGGCGAGGAGCAAAAAGGTATTTCTCTCCAGGGATCCTGAACAGCAGGAGGCGGGTGCTGAGGGCAGACTCAGCCCTCTATGAAAACCTGAGAGGGAAAAGACTCATGTATTTGCTTCCCAGGAGGACATCGCTCTCAGAATAGTCGGCAGAGGAGAAAGAGGTGTCCTAGGAGGGAAGGGTGAGCTGGGCACAAACCCAAAAGGAGTCTGGACAGAAGCAAATCCCACATCCGGTTACGGGGGCCAAAGCTTTGCACTCCTCCGGAGTCCCTGAGCTGGAGTGGGGCTGACCCAGGGCCAGGGTGCTGCTGTTGCTCTAGGAAAGGAGAGCTGAACCCCACCACCCCCAGGTTCTAGTTATCAGACAACTGGGTGTGGAGACCCTGGGAGGTGCTGGGGACCCACTCCTGCCTTCCACGAGCTCAGAGACTGCTTCTGTTTGCCTGCCGGCAACACCGTTGCCGTGAGTCGTGAGCTTTGGGTGCCCGGGTCCGAGTACCCACCCTGTTGTAAAAGGGGGAAACAGATCCAGGAAAGAGAAGCAAGCATGGTCCAAGCCATGTGGTGGGTGAATTCATGCCAATGTTGGCATCGGTTCTCTGTGTTGACCTGGCTCTAGGGTCTGGACCCGCCCGAAGGGTGGACTGGAGGGTACACCTCCCTCCTCCTTGACCCCGGCCCACCACGAGAAATCTGACCAAGCCCCTCACTCCTGGTTAAGCCTGATGAGACTCTGGGCCCATGCGAGCTTTCTGCCTTGCACTCAGGTTATCTACGTCTCAAAGAGGAGTAGGGAGGACAGATCTGAGGGGCCTGCCTGCTAGCCCAGGTGAAGGACGAAGAGAAACCCTGACTGCAGAAGGGTGAGCTGTCAGTGCCGAGCACCTTGCACGTGAACCAGAAGAAAGAGGAAGAAGTGGCTTTCAGGGGCAGCTACCGTCAGTCTCACTGCTGGTGGTGTCCTGCCTGGGCCATACAGCTCCCATCCCCGCCAAGAGCCCAGCGGCCACGGGTCAGTCTCCCTTGCCTTGATGCTGCTCACACTTGTGCTAGATGCCATCCTCCCTGATTTACGCAGCTCTGCTCTCTCACTAAGTGCTGCCTGCCAGGGATGGCACCTGCCCACGCCTCACTGGGCCCCTCCTGGGGTGGCTCTCGGTGAGAGAGGGAGGAAGGAGAGAATCCTCCTAGCTGAAGACAAACAAGCCCACAAACTGCTTGTACCTCCCGCTCCTCCTCCTTTTTAAATCCTTAAATCTGGTCATACGGGTTTCCCACACTATTCAAAAGTTTGCCTTTACCAAAGACCTACATGAGTCCTGAAAACATGAGTTTTCAGTAACCAAAATAGACCTGAAGAAGATTTTCGCTTCACCAATGGTGAGAGCCTCTTCATTTTATAGCATTTCAGCTTACAAGAGATTTCATAGGAATGTTCCACCTTCAGATAGGAGGTGAAACCTCGAACTGTTTTTCACGGAGAGAACACTCAGGAGGAACTAGATCTCTCCAGACAAAGCGATCTCTCTCACCAGTCTCCTCAGCTGGGGACCCCGAGCTGACAAGGGTGTAGGGAAAAGAAGGCATGTCCTGGACATGACCTACCACACTGGGAAAAGAGGTGGCCAGTTGAGGCGAATAGCCTGGCAACTCCACCTGGACACCCTGCTTTGGGGACTGGGTTTTAGGGTCAACACCCTAAAAGGTATCATGTTTCCTGTGTTAGGCTGAACAGGAGGCACAGTCTCCTAAGGACCAGAGAGGGCTCCAACGTCCCCTTGGCCAGTGGGGAGGCTGGCGCACCCTGACTGTCCCCGGGTTGGCTTACCTCTCCCTTCTTCACGGTCATGGACTGCCGCCGGGGCGTGATCTCCTCGTTGATGCTGGACAGGAAGTTCTGTGAGATACGGAGGGCATCCTGCAGCAGAGGGTGGTCGGGGTGGCTGGAGGGCGTGTGCTTCAGCAAGTCCTGTGTCAGGTGAGGAGACTCAGGTCAGAGGGAGCCCAGCCCTGGCACCCACCATGGTGTGCAAACTGCAGACACAGGCCAGGCAAACCCAGGACAGCTCTCCGACGGGCCAGGGCTAGGCGGGCAGTGCCTGCCAAGCACCATCCCATAAGCAGGTCCTAAACCTAGACGGTGTTCCCACAAGTCCATGCTGTATGCAAGCTGCCAACAGGGGCTCCTGCTCTTGGGGTTGACCCTGTCCACCTAGGCCCATGACATTCTGGGCTGGACCATTCCTTGTGGTGGGGGCTGTCCTGTACACTGTAGGACATCAGCCCTCCCCAACCCCAGCCTCTACCCACTAGATGCTGGCGCTCCTCCTTGGCAGTTGGGATGAGAAACAGTCTCCGACATTGCTGCATGTCCTCTAGGGGGCAGAATTGGCCTTGTCCAGGACCTCTGGTCTGTGCCAGCTCAGGAGAAAGCACCTGGCCTTCCCTGCTCCTCCTGCTTTAGAGAAGAGTCTAAACCTCTTTAGAATACAGATGGAAACGTTGACTCCTTCTCCACTAGGAATGCAAGTAATTCATGTAGAAGGTCAACAGCTCCTTGGTTCAGAAAAACCAACTCCCCTTAGCTTTCAGATCTCCTCTGCTGAGATGAAATAAGCCTGGAGGAAAGCTCTGGTGCTCATGGTCCCAGAACCCCCATGCCACCTCTGAGTGGTTCTGGCTTCTCCCTGTCAGGACGCTTGGAAAGGGGACAGATAAAGGTCTCGGAGGCTCTGTTCAACAGGCCTCCAGCCAGAGCCTTCTACACCATGCCTCTCATCTCCCTCTTTATCAGAAGATAGTGAGGAATTATGAAATGTGCTCTTAAGGGGCGCCTGGGAGGCTGTCATTAAGCATCTGCCTTTGGCTCAGGTCATGATCCCGGGGTCCTGGAATAAAGATCCACATCAGGCTCCTTGCTTGGCGGGAAGCCTGCTTCTCCCTCCCTCATCCTGCTTGTGTTCCCTCTCTTACTGTCTCTTAAGCAATATCTTAAATAAAATCTTAAAAAAAAAAAAGATTTAAGAAATGTGCACCCTGGGTGGCTCAGTGGGTTAAGCCTCTGCCTTCGGCTCAGGTCATGATTTCAGGGTCCTGGGATGGAGCCCTGCATCGGGCTCTCTGTTCAGCGGGGAGTCTGCTTCCCCACCACTGCCTCTCTGCCTGCTTGTGATCTCTGCCTGTCAAATTAAAAAAGAAAAAAAAAAAAAAAGTGCACTCAACAGAATACTACACCGCTTAAATTCTATGGGGCAGAGCTGTTTGGGCTGAAGTGGGACAATCTCCACCACATCGTATCAAAAAAAAGCGAAGTGTGGAATGATACATATAGCAGGATGTCTTCTATGTAATCAAAAAAGATGTTCCCATATGTCGGTATGTGCATGAAAGAATTCCCATGGTGGTGGGGACGAAGCAGGAAAGGAAATGGAAACCTCATGTACTTAGGTCCCTTGGTTGTAAATCCAAAAAAAAAAAAAAAAAAAAAAAAAGCTGGGCGCCTGGGTGGCTCAGTGGGTTAAGCCTCTGCCTTTGGCTCAGGTCATGATCCCAGGGTCCTGGGATCGAGCTCCGCATCGGGTTCTCTGCTCGGCAGGGAGCCTGCTTCCTGTCACACCCCTCCCCACCGGCCTACTTGTGATCTCTGTCAAATAAATAAAATCTTTTAAAAAAATGCATGTACAATTTGCTTTAAATATAAGTGAAGAGGGTCATCTGGGCAGTAGGACTAGGGGCCATTTTCATCTTCCCTGCTGCCTTCAGGAGCAGCCCCAGTGAGGCGGGCCCTCCCCACGCTCCCTCTCCCCAGGCTGGGAGGCAGCGGTCATCCTTGGGGCCCTGCAAGGCATCTACTCTCAGTGCCTCGACCCCGCCTACCTTGGAGGCCCTTCTTACTTGGGACAGGATGCTCCCACCTGGCACCTCCTCTTCAAGAGCACCCAGGCCCCCCTGCGAACCTGCTTTGTCCCCCCTCACCCCCCTGTGAGCCTCTCATTTCTAACATCATCAATAAAGGTGTGTGGCAGGAACAGGGGTAAGGGGTGGGCAACACTGATGAACATCAGAAGCCAAGAACCCCAGGGTTGAGATGGTTCCAGGTGGGGGACTCACATGCAGGACCAGCGTGCTGCGGGTCACCCGGTCCACAGGCTTGTAGAGCAGGGCTGCAGAGAGATGGGCAGGGTGAGAGGTGGCCACGCACAGAGAAAGCAGCCCCGGACCACCCGCCTGCCTGTACTTGTGGGAAGGGCTTGGGCAGAGAGAGCAGCCCTGGGAACCAATCCATACCCAGAGACAAGCGCCAACTCAGAGCACCTAGAAGACTGAGCCCATGGCTTTGAGCTTTCGGTCTGTGACGTTAAAGGCTGAGTGCAGCGCTACTGGTCAGAACCCAAGCTGATGTCCCTCCCCTTGGAGCTGGGGAACCCACGAGCACCTGGTGCACATGGGCTGATGAGGGTCCCAATCATGGCAGGAGACCGGCTCTCCAGCTCGGAGGGTCTCCTGGGAGCAGACCAGCATGTCACTTGCAATGCCCATTCCTGCGCAGTTTGGAGCCCCGACTTTGAGGACAGTGGAAACTTACTCCGGTGCCGACACAGTTCTTGGCTTTGTAAGTGTTTTCAGACACCTGGCCTCCAGCAGCACAGGAGCCCTGGCCAGCCTTGGCAGCCCCCACTTCTCCATCAGGATGGCGAGCCCAGCCCATGACGGGCGCAGATGCGCACGTGTGTCCTGACATATGTCAGGTGCATTTCCTCACGTGACTCCCACCACTACCGTAAGACATGCGTCGTTAGCCCCATTTTACAGATGAGAAGCTGAGACTCAGAGCACGGTGAAGCTCTGCTTGGCAGAGCCAGGTCTGCTGTTTTCTGGAAGTGCAATTCTTCATGCTATCCTAACAACTGCAACCAAGAAGTGACCTATCAGTGCTGAGGCTGCTTTCTGCCCAGAGTGAAGAGGTTGGACACACGGGCCTAGGGGAGCCTGACAGCTCTGGCTTTCCCCCTGCTTGGCCATGTAGGACCTGTGGTTCCAGCTCAGTTCCTTTCATTCTATATCTGTCCTGTCACTTGAAAAATGGGAACATAAAATCCTCCTTACAGGGCCGTTGGGGACAACATGATGACATTTTAAATGCCCAGCAGTGCCTGGTTTATGGGTGTCTGCAAACTCCTACCGTCCTTCCTGGTTGCTACCTGACCGTGTCCTTCACCACTCAGCACACCCAGTGCTGCTTTACCCCTGTCTCCGCTCTATTAGAAGTCTGGAACAGCAAAGTCGCTGGAGGGTGACCCAACAGGGTGCCCTGTTTGCTTTTCTAGCAAATGCCCCATCGGCTCATGGCAGCTGCCCCCACGGGCAGCATGAAGAGGCCTCAGCCCAGAGAACTCACTTTCCAAAGAGTTCTTGGTCGTCTGGTCCTTGGCATCCTTGTTGCTTCTGGCTCTCAGGTTCTGCAAAGAGAAAAGCACATTTTTACATGGGACAACTGAGGTAGCACTGAAGTGGCAGCAAGTCCAGTGGCCAGCAACCTTCTGCAGAAAACTCACCCTTCCTTCACTGCACAAAACCTTAGGGGAGGCAAGTGTTGGGGATGTGTGTATGTCCTGGACCAAAGCATGAAATACAGGGTGGGTGGAACAAAAGGCCTGCCCTGGGCACCATGGTTCACCTGGGATTGCTGACATTCAGGGCCAGAGATCTGGATTTGCTTACTGTGGGGGTGGGTCCTAGACATCACAGGACACGGGGCAGAAGCCCTGGCCCCCACCTATAGCAGCAGCATGCCCCCTCCTGTTGTGACAATCAAAAATCCCCAGGCATTACTCAGTCGTCTGAAGAGGACAAAATCACCCCTGGTCGAGAGCCTTGGACATACAGAAGCCTATAAAAACAAGGCAAACCACACTGTCCTTCCTTAACGCACGGAATCGCTTTCTCAGAGAAGTTAAACAGTGTGCAACAGGCTGGAGGGCTAGAAAAGCACTCACCTCTGGAAATGGCCAGGGCAGGCCCCCTCACCACTGAGACCCACGCTGGATTCCCCCTCCTCCCACCCTCTCCTGACTTCCCAAATGTACAGGCATACCTTGGAGATCTCGTAGGTTTGCTTCTGGATCACCACAAAGAAGGGAGTATTGCAATAGAGCAAGACCAGTGAATTTTTTTTTTTTCCCTAGGGCCTAGAAAAATTATCCTTACAATATACTACAGTCTATTAAGTGTTCAAGAGCACTAGGTCTGAAAACAATGTACCTACCTTAATTAAAAAATACTTTATTGCTAAAGAATGCTATCATCTGAGCTCTCAGGAAGTCATATCACCAGAAATAGAATAACAATGGAAAAGTTTGAAATGTTGCAAGAATTACCAAAATGTGACACAGCGAGCAAATGCTGTTGGAAAAATGGTACCGAGAGACTTGTTCAACACACGGTTGCTGCAAACCTTCAGTCTGTAAAAAATGCAGTATCTGCAAAGTGCAATAAAGCAAGGCAGGCCTGTAGTTTCTAACGAACAGGCGCTATGATCCCCAGGATGAGAGCAGAGCTTTTTGGTAGGTAGGTCATGTTCCCCACAACTGCATCAAAGGCATCATCGATTGGGTCCAACATACCCAGAGCAACGAGGATGTATGATCCCTGTGTACCTGGAATCACCTCCAGGAAGAAGCTATGGTTAATCCCACTACCAGGCTGCTGAACAAAAACGAAAACCAGCATGGGGACAGGAAGGGGCTCAGAGATGGCTTTCCCAACCTCTCGTGCTATATAGTCAATGTCTCATGACTAAAAACGATGGTATTTACAGCTCACTGGGGCCAAACTCCACAATGCACTTTGGTGCCTCTCTTGAGAGTTGAACGGTCCTCACCGTGATTATTCTTCTGTACGTCTGCCTCAGCAGTTCCCAAGGGGTGCGGGGGTGTGTGTGAGGGGGTGTGAGAGCAGAACACAAGCCCCTGCAAAACTCAGGGTCCATGCTTCCGTGAGCCTGGAGGAGCCCTCACACCACGTGCCCCTGGGCCGCACCACGCACACTGTGCAGAGGTAGGTCCAGGAGTCCTGCTTCAAGGAGACTTACACATCTGGCTTAATCCCACAGTTCTCAAACTTAACTTGACCCAGAGGCCCTTTTGCCAGAACTCTCAGTATGTCTCGTGTGGGAGCTGGCATTCCATGAAATCCCAGCTTGGGCAACTCTAGTCTAAGTGGATGCTGCTCTGGCTCATTTTCAGGACCAGGAGCAGATGAAGGGTCACCGCTCCACTGCTCCCCTTCCTAGAGGTGACCATCCAGTCCCCACATCTGAGCTCCCATCCCTGGAGTGCAACCTCTCATGGCCTGCTGCTTGTTTCCTTTGGTTTAGTTTTGCTCTGTGTCTCTGGGTCTCCTTCAAAAACACGGTGGAGAACCCAAGTGGATGCCACCTCCAAGGTACAAGCTTCATGAGGGGTCAGGGAAAGCTGTCTCTCTCCCAGCACCCCTGCCTCAGCTCAGAGTCCCATGGGACCACGTGACGCCTGGGTGGTGTCTCACCATTGCTTCCTCCTTCCTCTATAGGAACCTGTCTGGGTGGACTTGAACTTGGCCCCCTTTAATTATAGCCTGTTCTTAAAGGATTAGGTCTCTAATTTGCCAAGGTCACTCTGGATTCTGCACCAACACCCCAGCTGTTAGGGGTGGTGGGCTTGCTAAGTGAATGAGCTCAAGAAAGGTATGGCCTCAATGCTCTAGGCAAAGCAGAGCAGAGAGGGAGGGATGTCTGGAGGCAGCCTAGATAGAACCCTGGGTGCATGTAGCCCGTTACCAGCAGCACCAGGCAGGGAGTGCCTGTCCCCACAGGCTCTGGAGGAGCAGCATGGCACCCACTGCCACCATGAAAGATAATCAGCACCCACAATACCCCCCTCACGACAAATTACAAAATAGCACAAAGCCCCCAGAACAAAGCCAGGTATGACAGTCAGGGTATGACTGTCTCTCAGCAAGGGAGACCCCACTCGGTATCTATTTCTAGTTTCCAGTTATCTTTCTTATGCTAATTTCTCTCATAGACTGTTTCTGCCCAGAATCCTTGCTTAGCTGAGGGAAGGCAAGTCAGAGCTCGGAGGAGCTGGAGCCATCACAAGTAACGACAGGCCCAGAAAGAGGAAAATGTCACCCAACTGCACAGGGCAGACACAGGATGTGGAAAACCACCCCCAGAGCCTGGAGAGGCCTGTGCGGCAGGTTCTAGTCCAGGGGTGGCCTGCTTGTCCTCTCTGTATCCGAAGTGCTCTCTAGAGGCCCCTCATGCTAACACTCCAGGGCTCAAGGTTTCAGTGCTTGTGGAGCTCCAGCCTGGAGCTTTCTTCAGTCCCATACCCCTTATTAGTTGCTCAGTCTCCCCGGCAAGCGATGTTCCCCCAGAGGAACAGAGCACAGCACAGCTCCCAGGCTGCTTTCTAGTGACCAGGTGCCTCGTCAGCCCAGGACCCTCACATCCAGACCTCTGCTAACGAGACAAAACTATGGACACTCATTACTGCACACAGATGGCACAAGAGAGTGTGTGTCTGGGGCACTTGGCAGAGCCCCAGAATTGGGCCCTGGCCCTGGGGGACGCAGGGCTCTTGTGGGGCTGCTCCTCCTGTGTCCCCCATGCACAGGGCTGACAGAGATAACCCAGAAGCCTCTGGAAACAGAGCAGAGATTTATAGTCAGAACTTGGTCTGATGTGCCTTGTTCTCGCGGGTCATGATGTACCAACGACCGGCCCACGTCCCACCCGGGGGAGGTGGAGGGGTGCACCTGTCTGAACAGTGTCACGAGTACCTCAGAGATTTCTGCAAACTGAGCGTTGGCCTGACAGCACTTCTCAGCCGTTTCCATGGCAACTCCGTAGTTGTCTACAAAGGCTCGGTACACACCCAGCTGGCTGGCCTGCAGGGAAGAAGGAACAGTGTGGGACAGGTGCAGGGCAGGTGCCACTGCTTCTCATCTTTCTGAGAAATGGGCTTCTGTGCACAGCTCTGGAGAAAGCCCAGGGACAGCAGACAGCACAGAGCGGCAGTCACCTCACCTCTTCCTTGCTGTCGCCTCCCACCTGCTTCCCCTCCCCACGCACTGAGCATGTTCCCCCTTCCAAGTGACACGTTGAGAAGTGACTCACAGCCCCGAGCAGGTAACGGTTCCCTTCCACAGCTGCTGATTCCTCCCACTCTACTCATTTACACGGTGCCACCAGCACCGTGTAAAATGCACCGTCTAAAATGCAAGGCTGTCCCTGAGCACGGACAAGAGTCTACATAGGTGGGGTGGGGAGGCACTTTCACATTCTGGCCGCAGGAGGCCGTAGTGGATAGGGAGGTTGGCCCCCGGCTTGGGGTGGCCACAGTGCTCCACGCTTGTCTGATCCCTTCAGACACATAAGGCCCATGCAATCTAGCTGGCCTTGGAGAAGAGAGGCTCCCACTGTCTAGACATGAGCCCAGCCCAAACCTGGCAAGGGGTCCAGGTACCACAAGCCACACCCGGCATGTGGGAGATGTGCCAGCTGCCAGCTGCAAGGTGAGAGACATTTTATTTTTAATTTTTTAATTTTTATTTTTTAAAATTATTTTTAAAATTAACATATAATGTATTATTTGCCTCAGGGGTACAGGCCTGTGAATCATCGGTCTTATAGAATTCACAGCACTCTCCATAGCACATACCCTCCCCATTGTCCATCACCCAGCTTCCCCATCCCTTCTCCCCAAGGTGAGAGGCATTTTGTCTTTTGTCAAACCAAAGGTATTAATAGAGGGTCTCTCCACATACCCTCCTGATCAGATACTCAACTGAGTGACAACTTCCATGGGTGTGTGGGGGTGGGGGGAAAGCTGCCACCACCTCTGGGCCCCAGGTCACTTTCAGAGGCAGCTGAGGGAAAGCCAGCCCTCATCTTGTACCAGCACAGCCAGGCCTGGGGAGGGAAATGGAGGACCCCAGCGACCTGCTAGCCAGGATTTCCCACTGTAGACCAAGGGCTGGAAGCCTAAAGCTTTAGCTGATTCTGGTGTTTGTTCTGTGCTGAATGTGAATTTTGTTTTATATGCATTTGCATTTATATTGAATTTTATGTTTCTTCAGATGACAGTCCCAGATGCTGGGTAAGTCCTTGGCACGGTCTGGTCCCTGGCTCTGCTCCCTGTGGGGGCTGCATGGAGGCCTGGCCTGGCCCCTCCTGCACAAATCACCCTGACTGGTCATTCCATCTCCAAGTGCCAATCAGGACAAGAGTCAGACCCAGAGCACTTCCTTTTCTCCTTCCTCTGCGGCTCACTGAACGCCTCCCCCACAATGAAGACCTGCTTTAGGCACTGTACTGTCACTACAGCCGCAAATCTCTCAGACACAGTGGGGCCAGCAGCAGGAGAGATACACAATAAATAAGTCAACAAACACGTCATACAGCAGATGTCTGAGAACAGAGCTGGGGTTAAAAGCTATGGTGCTTTTTTTATCTGCTTCAGATAATGTGGTCAGGAGCCCTGAGGGGACATTACTGTCGACAGGCATCACCTCAAAATTCCTATGTTGAAACCCTAACTCCTGGCACCTTAGAATGCGACTGTGTTTAGAGATAGGGCATAAGAGGCGATGAAGTTGTCGGGGCGGGTCCTAATCCGGTATGACTGGAGCTCTAATGAGAGATAAGTACACAGACTGAGGGACCCTCGTGAAGACACAGGGAGACTGCTGCCATCTGCGAGCCAAGCAGAAAGGCCTCAGGAGAGACCAACCCTGCCAGTGCCTTGATCTCGGACTTCCAACCTCCAGAACTGTGAGGAAATAGATTTCTGTTGTGCAAGCCGCCCAGATGAGCAGCCCTAGCAAACCGATATGAGGTCCAAGAGAGGAGAACCCCTTCCATTACTTCTTCTCCCTTTCCCAAAGGAGCTCGCATCTTCCATGTGGCTTTTGCCAAGTGCCAAGCAGTCTAATCTCACACTTTTAGCCAACCCAAAATGGAGCCAGACCAGTAACAGGATTGATGGCGATCACGTGCCTCCTGACACGAGGCACTGAGGACACGGCATCACTGCTGTGGTTTATTCAGTTTTTGCCAGAAACACAGAACCTGAATCTATTCCTGAGGAAACCTCAGACAAGCCCAAACGGGCCAGTACCCTTCAAAAAAAATGTCAAGGCCATGAAAGACAAGCAAAGGCCAAGGAACTGGTATAGCCCGAAGAAAACAAAAGAGATATGAACGCTGAGTCCATCTTGTGAGCTCCGATTGGATCCTGAATCAGAGAATGCAGGCGGCTACAAAGAACGTGATGGGGGCGCCTGGGTGGGGCAGTCTGTGAAGTGTCCGACTCTTGATTTTGGCTCAGGTCACAATCTCAGTGTCCAGAGATCGAGCCTCATGTTGGGCTCTGTGCTCAGTGTGGAGCCTGCTTGAGATTCTCTATCTCCCTCTCCTCTACCCCTCCCACTCGTGCTCTCTCTCTCAAGTAAATAAATGAATATTAAAAAAAAAAAAAAAAGAACACGATGGCTAACTTGGGAGAAGTCCGCATATGGACTGCGGACAAGGTAACAGTGCCTTACCACTGTGAAAGTTCCTGAATTTGATCATTGTACTCTGTGGTTATGGAAGAGCTTGTCTTTGTTTTTATCAAATACACAATGAAGTATTTGGGGGTAAAAGGGCAGATCTATCTGCAAGCTATTTTCAAACTATTCAGGATGTGTGTGTGTGTGTGTGCGCGCACCTATATAAAAATAAGAAACTCAGCAAAATATTACCAGTGGTGGCTCTGGCACATGGGAGTTCTTGAACTATCTGTGCACCTCTCTGGAAGCTGGAAATGATTAGAAAAACAAAAGAGTAGCCTGACAAAATTTGAGCCAGGAACAGACCCCAAGCAGCAGCACTAAACCCATCCATTCCCGCAGGAAGGGGAGGCAGGCTCACAAATCCCGGGGCAGAGGGGAGGTGCCGCGGCTGGGGCAGGGCATCACAGGCTCCTTCTGTCCCAAGACTTACCCAGCTGGGGAGCCTACTGGGGTGAAACGGAGCTGACCCTGCTGTGCTGTCAGAAAGGGACAGGGGTGCCCCTGCACCCAGCTGCGCAGCACACACGAACACTCTTCATGGGCCTGGTTCCCGGGGCGTGATGTCCCGTGGCCACCCCACCTCTCTCCCTAGTCTGCTGCAGCGTCTGACCCACAAAGGTGGCTCAAGGACACCGGGGAAACCAGAGGAAACTTCCCAAATTCTGGTGTTCATTGGACTATGACAATTTGAAAGACAAGTTTCTGAGCAATGTCAGAATGTTATTTGGGAAAGCGTATTGGGTGCAGTTTCTTCTCAACAACATGATTCTCGAGTTCTCAGGAGGGCTACAGGCTGAGCCAAATCTACTAGGTTTAAACCTGCGGACACTGCACACAGAGAGAAACAGGGAAGGGGGCACTTTGGAGATGGTGGGGCTGCATCAACACGGCCTCCCATTTTCTGGCTAGAGGAAGAAGGGTCTCATGTGGTAGGAATCTGAATAAAAAAAAGTGAAAGGTTTCCTATGTTTCTTACATCTTCGCTCCGGCCTAGAGTCTGAGGTGTCTGCAGCCCAGGGCAGTGGAGAGAGGGGACTGCCAACAGGAAGGCCACACCTTGGAGCAAAACACAAGCCCAGGTGTGAGCTAAGGCAAGGACTGGGTCTGGACCAGCTGGGAGTCTGGGCAGCCCAGTGGGGGCGTGCTCTGCCTGTGACCTTGGGCCACCTCTACCCTTGGAGGACTGGTTTCCCTTGGGAGGGGGAAGGCTCCAGGTCAAAAGATATGCTCAGGGGGCCCAGACTGAACTCAGCTCAGGTTAGGGATCCTCAGAGGGAGAACCTTCGTCACAGGGGTCTGCCTGGCACCTGCCTTCAGTGACACTCCCAGGACAGCTGCTGGGCTCTCCTACCCAGATGCCTGTCTTCCACAGCCTCCTCCTGGAAAGACCGACCGGCTCCATGCATCAGACCCACAAAGGAGGCAGGGGCTCCTTTCCACAAATGTTGGAACCACACACGTTGGAAGACATCGATCAGACAGCTCTCATCTGAGTTTTCTCTTTCCATCCACAGGTGCCTTAACTGTTTCCTCCCACTGGACAAGTTTTACCTCACCCACATCTTGGTTGAAGAAGCACTTTGAACCAATTCTTGCCCCAGATGCGGCCTGGCTTGTGACAACCTCTTTCATCAGATTGCTAGGTTTTATAGGTCCCAATGAGTTTTTAAAAGCCATATCCTTGGTTTCTTGGGTCCTGTAGTCAGCAGAGGGCCACAGAGGCCCCTGACCTGCCTTCACAGTAGACCCCTTCTGTCCTGAGAGGGTGCTTCTGCCTCTGGGACCTGAACCAGGACCCACAGCCACCTCTGCCAAAAAGATTCCTCGTCCATACGGGCTCAGTAAGCCCCTTCAGAAATATTTCTTCTGTCATCCAGCCAGCATCACCTGTGTCCTTCAGGTTATGGTCCCTGAAGGCAGCAGGAAAAGCACTCCTTTTGGAGATAACCCGATGTTACAGTCCCAGCAAGTTACCCACAGTTCCTCTATCTTCTCACCCCCACAGTGGTAAGGACAGGAGCTGCCTTATCTGGCTGCCTTAGCTCAGGTGGGACGGGCACCTGGGGACCTCCTTGCACCCCACTACTTGGAGCCAGACTACCTTTCATTTCGAGGCTGTGCCTGGGTCCAGGCTCTGCAGTCACAAAAAGAACCAGTCTTGATTTCTACAAAGCATGAGGGTGTCATGTTCAAAGTCAGCATCAAATCGCCTCCGGGTTCTGAAAACAGCTGGTGGTAGGAGCTAAGGGTCACACAACGGCTTGTCTCCTGACCCCACCTCACCCTTCCAGGGCCCTCCTTCAGGCTCTAGGGCCACTTTTTCTACTACTTTAATATTTACTGAGCATGTCCCTCCTCCATAGGCCACTTAAAAAAAAAAATCTCCAGGGGCGCCTGGCTGGCTCAGTCGGTACAGCATGTGACTCTTGATATTGGGGTCATGAGTTCAAGGCCCACGTTGGGTGTGGAGTCTACTTAAAATAAGGGTTCTGTGTCCCAGAGCCCTTGGCAACACACACCAGCAGGTCAAGGCAGAGGCTTGACCCCTGCAGAGTCGCGAACTCCGGGAAGGCGGCTATGCACCTGTTCCGAGTCACTCACCAGCTTCTGGAAGAGATCACCCACTCGCTGCTGGTGGCTCCACTGCTGCACACGGGGGGAGAGCCCATCATAGAACTCCTTGTGGATCTCGTAGAGCTCAGGCACTTTGAAGAAGATGGTCTCGATCTGCTGGCTCGTCAGCACAGGCTGAGAGGTGGTGGCTGCAGCCTTCAGAGGCTTCATGGGCTGGAAGAGGGCATAAGAGAGGCAGCAAAGGTGACCCATGAGGGTGGCACTGATGAGAGGGCTCACCATTTTTCAGGTGTATGGTACGACCACAGAAAATCACGGTTATGTGCCATATGAGCTTTTCTTTTTAAATTCCCACTAAAAATAAAAATTCAAAGCCAGCTTGCTTTGGCACCTGTCTTACGCTTGTATCCACCACCCCACGGGGAGGTCCAGCTTCTACAGAGGTGGACTGACCCTCCAGGGAGGGTGCCGCCTTCTGACTGGTGCCCTGGGGTCTGGGACCTGGCTCAGCCCCTACTCCCTCCTCACCAGCAGCAGGGCCTCCAGGTGGCTCAGGTAGGTCTCCTCGCTAGCCAGGATTCCAGACAGGACCCATTTCCTCATTTCCATGCCCTTTTCCAAGTCCAGCTCGCTCTGCAGGAGAAACAGACTAAGGTCAGACCTGGGGGATGATGCCTGAGGTGGCCCCTCTAAGAGAGGAAGGCCTGTTTATTAACAGCCTGAGATCAAGCCTCTGGGAAAGTCTCTGTGGGGAAATAAAGGGAGGCATGGGGGCCTTGCCAAGCCCACCACTCGCTCATGGCCACAGTAAATTCTGGAGGGTCACCCAGCAAAGCTGAGGGCCACCCTTGGTCTGACGATGGGAAACGGGCAGTGTGAAGTGGAACAGTCAGGGCAAGGCCCCCTACTCTGTGGTACTTTGTCACAGTGGCCCAGTAACCCAATACCAAAGCTGATGCCAAAGGCAATGAAGTCTGCTCTGTGACTTCCTGCCCACTCCTCCCAACGCATTCCCCGACCCCCAGTGAGGGACTTGGTATCAGAGACGGCTGTGTCCATAGCCTGCCCATGTTCTGATGGGCCCCACTATAGTCCACAGAAAGTGACAGACATTCCTGCCTGTTCTGCCACCAGTTTCCCACCTGCAGATGAACATGAGCAACCACACCGCGGCAGCCCCTGGGTGTAAAACCAGACAGTTATCCCTACGGTCCACTTTCCAGAACCACTCAGGGGAGATCAGGAGTCAGGGCTCCTGACTCGGCCCTGCTGACATCCAGGGCTGCAGGATTCTATTTTGGATGCTGGGGGGGCCTTGTAGGGTGTTGGGCAGCACCCCCTCCTACCCCTGGCTGGGGCAGCCACAAAGGTCTGCAGATGTTGCTACATGTCCTCTGGGGCCAAATCACCTCTACGTGAGAACCACTGGGTTCCAGGAAGGACCTAAAGCCGGCTCAAGTTTCACACTGTCTCTAAAAAGCCTAGAATCAGAACCCCTCAGCATAGCCCCTCTTGTGTGCCCCCAACCCTGCTGCCCTTTCCACTTCCCTGGCTGGCAGAAGGGAGGCACTGTGTGGTATAGATGGCTGGCCCAGTGGGAAGCACCCAGGGACAGGAGTTGGGGGACAGAGCCACAGAGCAAGGCCTGCCCGGGGAGCACCATGGTCTTAGGCAACTGTGCTCCTGCCCTGGGCATCAGCTACCTGGGTGTAAACTGGGGAAGGAAGACGTGATCCCCAAGCCCCATCTGCTTCTGCTTTCTGGGTCCCTGGGGCTTGTATCACATCCTCACTGCCCACTTGGACCATCCTAATAGTCTTCCTAAACCAGCACTTTGCTCTGGGAATCCCTTAGTGTGCATGAGCTAGGTGCCTGCATATGTGTGTACATGTGTGCATGCCCAAGTGTGTATGTGGACTCAAGCATGTGTAGGGGGCAGCCACCATGATCATGGCTAAGCATCACTCCAGGGAAAGAACACTCAGGTCCCGTCCCCCTCAGAAGGCCCTCTCCCTCAGGGCACACTGGGCAGTGGCTCCACAGGCAGAAAGCTCGAGGGCATGCCGTGCCTGATCTTGGAACTTTCTGTGCCAGCATAGTGCCTGGAACACACAGGTGCTCCGGGAAGACACAATGAACACACAAACCCACGAAGGGATCCAGAACTCCTGGCTGGGGCCTCCTTCAGGCTGTATCTCTGAGAAGCTCTAAGTGCTCCTTCTGGAACCCCTATGTGTTTGACAAGCCAGCGCCAGGATCCAGAACTGTCAGCTTAGCTCATTCCAGGGCCTGGGGTGCAGCACATGGTGCACGGACATGCAGGGTAGGGGACCGTGACACCTCCTTTCATCTCAGCCCACGAAGGTCACAACATGAATGGGGGCAGCATGCTGGAGAAGCAGCTCTCAGCTACCCCTGAACATGCTTCCCACCGTGTCCAGGTGCCATGTGTGCCCCAAACAAGGGAAGATGTAGAGGTGAAGGGGACAGCGGGCTCTTTGAGCAGCAGCAGGCGCCCACCCCGCCCTGCTGTGTCCTAAGGAACAATCCTGCTACTGTGAGCACGGTGGGGGTGCTGTGGGCAGCAGGGGTGGGAGGGGGACAGGACATGGAGGAGCCCCACCCAGCATGAGATGCTGGTGCTCACGTGGATGGCGGTGCGTCTCATTCCCACCCACACAATTTGGAAAGCTGGGAGGAAAAAGAGCGCAGGCAGGATGGCGCCAACACCAGCTCTCCCCATTCCGAAGGGCGTGGTCAGCTCAGGGGACCGTCTGGCCGGGGGAATGTGCTGGACTGGGGAGAAGACATGGGTGCGAACACCTCTCTGTGGACCAGGAATCATCTCCTGAGCTCCGGCACGGGGCTGGGGGCTGACAAGGATGGCTCAGAAGCCAGCCAACTGCACCTTAAAGGAAAGGGCAGGAAAGAAACACAGAAGATGAGGGAACAAAGGGCAGGGCCAAGGCCAGGGTTATTTATAACCCTGCTCTGGGCTCGTGCCAGTTCTGGAAAGGGCACATGAATCCAGTCAGGACTATGATGGTAGGGAGATCTTGGTGGAGAGGAAGCCAGACGAGAAGGGCAGCTGGAAAAAGGCAGCGGCCAGCTGGAAGGCTTCTGCCGGGGAGGGGGAGGGGGCAGAGAGGGGAGCAAGCCACACAGATCTGGGGCCGAAAGAGCGGATAAAAACAAACTGGGCATGACAAGGGGGGAAAGGCTGACAGAGGGACCTGAGTGAACAGAACCGCCACCAGATCCACAAGGGCAGGAGCTGGAACTGAGTGGCAGGAGTATGGATAGCAGGGCAGAATTCAGGGAATACACTTTACCCCCAGCCCCAAGGTGGCGGGGTGGCAGGCTGATCAGGGTATAAAACCCCGGCAGTGGAAGGGGTGGACTGCTCCCAGCTGGGAGCTGGAAGCCAGTTTGCTGGACAAAGGACACTTGTCTTTCTCTCTGGCAGGGGCCATGCCTTCACTGGCAACAGGGCTGGCAGAAGTCCTGGAGCCCAGCCAGCAGAGGGCCAGTGGCTGGCCTCTGCGTAAGAACCCGAGCTTGGGGGGATCCTGGCACCCCAGAGTCCTCTGAAGAAAGAGTGCCAACATCCAGTATGATTTGTGCCTGCCCCTGGATAAACCACCCTTCGAGGGCCCTCAGGAGAAAGAGGACAGGTGGGCTGGCCAAACTCCTGCTGTCCCCAGCTCTGCCGGGAGGACAGATGTGAGCAAACAGTATCCCTGGATAAGCCAGGACCCAGAGCTGGGCTGTGTGGCCAGGATGAGCCACAGGAGTGCAGGCATGACTTATCCTCCTGTGCTTGATGCAAAGTCTCGCTGAGCACCCATGCAATCGAAGCGTGATTTGGACCACTGACCTAACCACTGAATCACAAAAGTGAATGGACTTGTGGTTGCTCAGATGAAAGCTCAAGTCAGAGTTACAACTTCTGTTCCATGAGTGCAAAATTATAGAGCAGGTCAGTCCGTCTTCAAACACTCCTAAGCCAGCATTTACTTATTTATAAAAAATGCAAATTTGACTTCTGAGTAGGAGTGACTGATTGAACATGTGTGTTTATTTTTTTATTTTTTTTTCTTTTCTTTCTTTCTTTCTTTATTTATTTATTTATTTTTTAATTTCCAGCATAACAGTATTCATTATTTTTGCACCACACCCCGTGCTCCATGCAATCCGTGCCCTCTATAATACCCACCACCTGGTACCCCAACCTCCCACCCCCCGTCCCTTCAAAACCCTCAGATTGTTTTTCAGAGTCCATAGTCTCTCATGGTTCACCTCCCCTTCCAATTTCCCCCAACTCCCTTCTCCACTCTAAGTCCCCATGTCCTCCATGCTATTTGTTATGCTCCACAAATAAGTGAAACCATATGATAATTGACTCTCTCTGCTTGACTTATTTCACTCAGCATAATCTCTTCCAGTCCCGTCCATGTTGCTACAGAAGTTGGGTATTCATCCTTTCTGATGGAGGCATAATACTCTATCCCCAGGGGTACAGGTCTGTGAATCACCAGGTTTACACACTTCACAGCACTCACCAAAGCACATACCCTCCCCAATGTCCATAATCCCACCCCCTTCTCCCAAACCCCCTCCCCCCAGCAACCCTCAGTTTGTTTTGTGAGATTAAAAGTCACTTATGGTTTGTCTCCCTCCCAATCCCATCTTGTTTCATTTATTCTTCTCCTACCCACTTAAGCCCCCATGTTGCATCACCACTTCCTCATATCAAGGAGATCATATGATAGTTGTCTTTCTCTGCTTGACTTATTTCGCTAAGCATGATATGCTCTAGTTCCATCCATGTTGTCGCAAATGGCAAGATTTCATTTCTTTTGATGGCTGCATAGTATTCCATTGTGTATATATTGAACATGTGTGTTTAAAAAAAAAAAAAAATCAACGCCCCTCCACCCCCCACCCCCAGCCAAAAACAAAACAAAACCCTCAAAGGGTCCATGGGCACGGCCACTTCTGTAAAAGCAACAGTACACAAGTGTGTATCTGCTTTCTCAGCCCCAATACGCCCAAGAGAAGCCCCTGGCTGGTGGCCTGTGCAGCTTCACCACTCCCTGAAGTATCCCTGAACATGAGAAGTGTGGGCTGAGGTGTTATCAGCCCCTTCGTGCTGAGGTCTAGTGGTTCTGGGCTTACCACTTGCTGGTACCCTGAGGATAGGACCTGGCAGGTCATTGTGGGAGCAGAGTCGCACAGTGTGTCCCAGAGCCCAGTGGGCAGGGGCTGCTGGACAATGTCGGCTTCCCTTTCTGCCCCTCAATGCCGCCCCTTATAAACAAATAGAAGGGATGATGTCGGGACTCTCGAGGACCCCAGGAAGGACTGACTGTGCTGACGTGGCAAACCACGGGCCCTGCTTCCTCAGGCCACAGGACGGCAGCTGGGGACGATGCCAGACCCTCACCCCTCTCCCGGACACTGCTGAAGGAAGGTTACTTGCTAGCCCACAGCTCTGTGCATAGCTTCCAGGAGTGTCCATGACAGTGCCTCAGGTCAGTAATGCCAGCTTTGCCCTCCTAGGGGAGAGAAGCAGTGGTCATCAAAATGGCCTACTGCTCTTCTTCCTAGCAACCCCAAGGGGCTTGCTAACACATAGCCCCACCTGGCCATGAAGAAATGGTGGATGTGTGCCTCACGGCTCTTCCCTGGGTGGGGGGAGCCTGCCCTCTCCTGCAGCTTCTGTACCCATCTGGGATCACACAGTGATCACTCAAGGAAGAAACAGCTTGGTCAAGATGGGGAGGTACCTCGGAAAGACCAGGGCTGGAGAAAGTCATAGGTAACCTTGGTCACCAGTACCCACCCAATGTGGCCTGGGTCCTTCCCACAGCACCCCAGGCAATGTGGCTCCTGGCCTCTGCTGACTCCCTACCTTCCCCTGGGGGCAGGCGTTCATAGAACAGACCTGTCATCCAGGAGTTCACGGAGAAGGGTCCGTAGAAGGGACTGAGCTCAAGCTCAGCAGAGGGAGAGGAGCACCCCCTGGGAAGGTAGGGAAAGCTGAGCATGGATTCCTTGAACCCAGCTGGTTGGGACAGGGAACCTGGGGTCTCAAGACTAGCATGCTGGCTGTGGGCGCTAGAAAGTGACAGCTGTCTTCTTTGAACCAAAAATAAAAAATGAAAGAAGAAAGTCATATTGTCCGGGCACTGCACGGGCAAGGAAACCAGGAAGTCAAAACCATGTCTATCTCCAGGGCAGTGGAAAGTGCCTCCAAGCATCTAACCAGAGGGCTTCTTTTTTTTTTTTTTTAAAGATTTTATTTATTTGTTAGAGAGAGAGATACAGAGCGCAAGCACAGGCAGACAGAGTGGCAGGCTAGAGGCAGAGGGAGAAGCAGGCTCCCTGCCGAGCAAGGAGCCCGATGTGGGACTCGATCCCAGAACGCTGGGATCATGACCTGAGCCGAAGGCAGCTGCTTAACCAACTGAGCCACCCAGGCGTCCCACCAGAGGGCTTCTTGAACAAGGCTACACAGCCCTTTTTCAATTAACTTTCCATCTTATCACCTTACACCCATTAGGATAACCACTATCAAAAAAACAGAAAACAAGTACTGGCAAGGACATCAAGAAACCTCGACTCTTGTGTGCTGTTGCTGGGAGGCACAGATGTGAGACACATCTATGGGCTCCCATGGGGGCACCCAAAGAGGCAGAAGGCACTGGGATCTGGATAGGCTCCACCGCAGATAAGCCCCTGAACTGTGGCTAAAAGGTGAGGGCAGAACTCTAAGTCAGTGTAGATGAGGTCTGAGAGCAGGAGCCTGGTGGGGGTGGGCAGCCAAGCCGCATGGGGTCTGGGGCACAGGGAGGGCAGATCAGCCTCCTGGAGCAGCCTCATCCCAAGTTCAGGACTCAGCCTACTTATTCAGGACCAGAAAGATCCCCATCTGTACCAGCTCATGCCTGTGAAGCAGGAAGCAAGGGAGTGCACTGACAAAGGCAAGGTGGTTACACGAGTGTCATCTGAGGAACTCAGGAAGGCTTCGAAGCTGGTAGCTGTGTGACTCTGAGCAAGTAACTTCGCCTCTCTGAACCTCAGTTTCCTAATCTGTAAAACAGCAAAACCAGATGTTGGATAAAAAGCTGCACAATGGGGATGCCTGGGTGACTCAGTAGGTTAAGCATCTGCCTTGGTCTTAGGACATGATCTTAGGGTCCCGGGATCGGGCTCCCCACCCAGCAGGGAGTCTGTTCTCTCTCTCCCTCTGCTCCTCCCACCACCTGTACTCTCTGTCTCTCTCTTGCTCTCAAATAAATAAATAAAATCCTAAAAACAACGACAAAAAAGTTGCACAAGACAGGTGTGTGTATGTGTTATGCACGGGTTTCCCTTCCCAACCTCACAGTTCAGGACAAGCAGCCTGCCCAGTGCCAGGGTCTTTAGAAATCACAAGAGCATAAGGAAGAAGCAATCCCACTGCGAAGGCACCAGCCCAGCAGAGAACCAGCCGCAGCGAAAAGATACTCTTCTAGCACTTTCTACCAACAATGGAGAAAAGCAGATCCCTCTCATTTTTAAACCTGAAGGGAACATCACCAGACACAAACCAAAGAGAGAAGTTATCTTCATGTTCCAAAGTGAAGGGGACTACAGGATTGTTAATGACAATGAAACCTCAAGGGAAAGACCCTGGCCAAATGGACAGAGTCATTAACAGCAGCCCTTTCGGTAAAAAGGAGCAAGGGCATTGCGTGTGGCGCAGGGAAGGGCCCAGACATTGCCCCTGTCCGCCCCTTGGCGCCATGGCTGGGGCTGCCACCACATCCTGCCAGTAGGATGGTGGTGGCGTTCTCAGCCTTAGCACGTGCTGCCTGCCTCTTCCAGCTCAGCAGACTGTTCCATCATTTCCCTGCTCAAAGTCCCCGGAAGGCTATCTCCAGAACTACAGGTACACCAGATGGGGAAATGAAGAAGGGGTTTTTAGTGACTTCAACCACTGGTTGCTCCTGGTATCACCTACTGGCTACTTACCCCCGAGAGAGTAGATGCGCTCCAGGGCGCCTTCACCAATTGGACAGCAGTCCGGAGCCAAGCCCAAGCCCCATTTCACACCTGGCCCTACCACCTTGGGACTCACCGCTTTGGTGGACTCCAAGGTTCCCGAGGCCAGTGCGCCCCTGCCCTTACTGCCAAGGTGGGGTGATGAGGAGGGTGAGTCATCGATGTAGGGCAGCCCGTCCTGGTGCCGACGCTGTTCCTCGGCCCGGTCTGCAGCACAGCCATACCCAGGAGGTGTTCCAAACGATGCATCTGTGTGTGTAGAGAAGCAGCTGTGTTAGAGACAGGAAAAGCCAGCCAGAGGGTCAGGGGCTGGAGGGCCAGCTGCCAGGGCAGTGGGCGGGGGGGGCACACCCCTCCTGTTCCAGCAGACAATCGGCTGATGATGTCTGTCACCCAAAGGTGTTGAACAAGGATCTTAGGTAGGCTGACTTCAACTTCACAACCAGCTGAGCAAAGACCACATGGCAAGGTGGGGCCAAAAAAGTGGCATGCTCCCCGGAAAATGAGACCGGGCTTGCAGGGACGCTAGCAGAGACACTGTCTGGGACACATCTGTGCTTGTCCTGGAGATGGGTCTGAGCTGCTACAGAAAGATGGACCCCCAATGCTAGCTAACATCTTGCTAGGGGTGGTCCTTGTGTACCTGTCCAAGGGGATCTGATGGGGCGAGGAGCACAGATCATGCTGATCCAGGTGCAAGCCCTGGCCACCGTGAGCAGTGCTCCAGGCCTGCCAGGCCAGACCCAGGGAAAGGGCACTGTAGCCCCTTCCCCTCACTCCACCCTGCTCCCTTGGCTGACTCATCCCACTTCCCATCTGGTCTGGCAGAATCCCAGACCACCTTTACCCCGATCTGAGCATCCCTGTGAGGACAGAGTGGCCTACCCTATGGCCGGCTCCCTGCTTTGTGGGGCTCTCTGGTTATACAGAACACCTCCAATCCTAAAGGCAACTGAAGACAATTGTCCCTTCCCCCCCAGTTAAATCACAAAGTCCATACCACCCCTTCACCTGCCTTTCTTTTCTTTTTTTTAAAGATTTTTCTTTATTTATTTGAGATAGAGAATGAGAGAGCACAAGTGGCAGAGGGAGAGGGAGAAGCAGGCTCCCGACTGAGCAGGGAGCCCGATGCGGGGGATCGATCTCAGGATGCTGGCATCATGACCTGAGCCAAAGGTAGAAGCTTGATGACTGAGCCACCTGGGTGTCCTCACCTGCCTTTCTGTAGCTCTGTTTTCAAAACTGTTCTAAATCAGTGAATCCTCACCAAGACATTAACCCACAAGGGCCCAGTCTGCTCCAAGCCTGATGTGACAGTCACTTCTTAACTCTTTCTAAAGGGTGCCTTCATAGCCAATGGGACTTCCGTGAGGCCATCTTGGTTGGGTTACATCACCTTTACCACGACTCACCGGCAACCAGCCCTGTCCAAAAGTCACCACCACAGGTGGCTTCTGCACCGTTTACTTACGAGTTTTTAACAACTTCCACCACCAAGCATACCTAGTCTGGGGCTCAAGCTCCAGGCGCTGGTGTCACCATACCACCTAGGCCAGGCAGCAGAGACCTCCTAGGCAACTCTAGAGGGGGACTGTTTCCAGTTCTTTCCATGTGGCAGCCAAGAGGTGCTATGGCTGGAGTGACCAGGTGCTTACCACCCCCGGCTCTAAGGGCTGCCAGTGCCCGGCTCGACTCATCTACCTACGTCCCAGCTGCCTCCACCTCTGCGTCTCCCACATCCTCTCTGTCTGGGGCCCAGCTGGTTACATGCCCTCTCACAGGTATCCTTAGCTCTGGCTATACATTCGTACTCTCTGGGGAGCTTCAAAAACAAGAGAGACCCATGGAATCAGACACTCAGGGAGGTCTGGGCCCTGGTGGCTGCAAAGGCTTCCTGGCGGTTCCCGCAGGAAGCAGCGCTAAGACTGCTGCACCAGCAAGAGATAGCATCCGGCACCCTGCTGTCCTGTCAACCCTGCTGTGCCCCTGCTGTCTCCGTACAGGTGCAGATCGCAGAGGTTGGGCTGAGCTCTGCTGCTGTATGTGTCCACAGAAGGCCCCAGCACAGGCTAGCAGATAGGCTGGGGGACCCTCAGAGCTGGGTAGGCTCCTACCATGTCCCCTAATAAGCTATACTAATATCCCCTGGTCTCCCTAATCCCTGGGCTACCGCATGGGCTCCTGATACGATCACCACATGTTACTCTGCTGGGGTTTGTACTGTCCTACCAGGACAGTCAGAGGCCAAAGCCAGGTTCTGTCTCCTCCTCCTAAGCATCTGTAAAGGCACTTAACTAGCTCTTGCCCAGCATCCCTGAGGACAGAAGGGAAGGGTTCAAATGTATTAAAAAGCACAAACCTGTTCATACAGAACCCTAGCGTCACACCCCACCCCCAAAACAGATTTGACTTCAGCTTCTACTTCCTTTTGGAGGAATCACAGATTTCTTTAACCAAAATGAACACAGAGGACTTCCTGTCCTCTCAACATCCATGATACAAACCTTGTATCATAGCAGCCCCTACTGAAACCTTGCCCTTCATGGAAGCTGCTTCCCAAGGCTGTCCAGGTCCTGGACAGAAGACTCTGGCTGCCAGACGCCTTCCTCACAGGTATCCTGAGTGATCCCCTGGGCCGCAGGGGTCTTTACTCTTAGTCCTGCAACCCAGGACACATCCTCAAGGTTGGGGTGGGGGCAGGTAGACTAATTCTGTGAGCTGTGGTGCGCATTTCCCAGAAGGGAGGCTCTGGTCCTGTCCAGGTTGCTACCAAATTGTGAGTATTAGTGCAGGTCCCTGAAGCTGTCCGTGTCTCCATTTTCCTGACTTTATAATCGGGCATATGGACTAAACTAGATGGGTGGAGGCCAGCTCTGCTCTAAAACATTAGGTCCTGGGGTGCCTGAGTGGCTTAGAGGGTTAAACTTCTGCTTTCAGCTCAGATCATAAATCTCAGGGTCCTGGGATTGAGCCCCACATCGGGTTCTCTGCTCAGCAGAGAGCCTGCTTCATCCTCTTTCTCTGCCTACGTGTGATCTCTCTCTCTGTGTCAAATAAACAAATAAAATCTTAAAAAAAATAAAATAAAACATTAGGTCACTGTGCAGATCATCTAGCCATGTCCTGCCTATCTCCTGACCTCACCTTCTTCAACCGCATCCTTCCTCTGCTCCCAGCTCCTCCTCTGGACCTGGATTTTATATTAGCTCAGAATTTTCACTGTCCACACAGCTTTTCTAAGAAACTTTAAACTATTTTTTTTTTTGAAATAACAATGCTTTAAGAAATCAACATATTCATCACCTGGAAGAAGACCCTTATTCTGAGCATCACCACCTGATGTCCTGGCTTATGACCACACTGCACTCGCGCCCCAGGTCACATTAACACCAAGTGATGCCCCAAGTAAGAACCTGAGGGTCAGACCCAAGTAAGAACTTGAGGGTCAGATATGGGGGGGCCTAGGGCTCCCTCTAAATACTCCTAAGAGTCCACATGTGCAAAACAAAGGGCTAGCTTAGCAACAACCTGATTAAAACCCCACGTAAAACCAAGTGTCTGGTGAAGGTTTGCCCAAAGGCCAGGGTTGTGTGGGGCCACTGACTATGATGTGGATACCTCACCTCCACCAGGTGAGACTGAGGGAAACCAGGTTCCACAGCCGACTCAACAGGGTAATTATGAGGATCAGGGCAATTCAATACCCAGGTGCTTCCCACTCTGATGCATCTCCACAAACTGATGTCCGAGGAACTAACGCTTTTAAGTCTGGAGTCCAGACAGCAGTCACTGCTGGGTACATTCCATGGGATGCTTCAGCCCACTGTCCCAGCTAATCCAGAACCCCCAGCCTGCTTCAATATCAATGTGACAGGCAAAGAGGAAAGCCCCCCTTTCCTCATCCCTCATCCGAAGTGCATGCAGGGACCAGTCTTCCTCTCACACCACAGTTTTTCACTACCTCCTAGAATGAAGTATATTCCTGGGGGGGTGTGGGCTTTGGGAACTGCCATTTCCCAAGAACTAGAGCAAAGTGGGAGCAGGGGCTTTGCTCTCCCCTCTTCTACCAGGAATATCTACTGGGAAAACCTCTCGGGGTCTCATTACCTTGAAGGACTGGGCACCTGATGGCTGAGGTAAGCCTAGTTCTACCCAAAGCTGAAGGCAAATACTGGTTTCAGCGGGGGAGGACCTGCGATCCGACAGCTACAAGAGGCTCAGGAAATGAGGCTGATCTCTGGAGCAGCTAACCAGCAGGGAGGAGGGCAGGGTGGGGGCAGGGAGAGAGGCCCGTTCAGAGCTGGCAGACAGCGGCTGGCTTAGCGTGGAAAAGGGACATGCAGAGTGAAATCCAAAACCTCCTCCTCTCCAGGCCAGTCGGCTTAGCAGCCACAATCCCAGCACTCTGCAAATCTAAAATCTAGTCTTTGATGCGAGGAAAAAAGGCAGCCACCCCCACCCCTGCCAAGTGGGAAGAGTAAGTCCCAGTCAGCCCAGACCACATCCCCTTCTCACACCTCAAGGACAACACTGGTTAAAAAAAAAAAATTCCTGGGGCGCCTGGGTGGCTCAGTGGGTTAAAGCCTCTGCCTTCGGCTCAGGTCATGATCTCAGGGTCCTGGGATCGAGTCCCGCATCGGGCTCTCTGCTCAGCAGGGAGCCTGCTTCCTCCTCTCTCTCTCTCTCTCCCTGCCTGCCTCTCTGCCTACTTGTAAAATAAATAAAACATTGAAAAAAAAAATTTCCTCAGGTGCCTGGGTGGCTCAGTTTGTTGGGCATCTGCCTTTGGCTCAGGTCATGATTCCACGTGGAGTCTCGCAGTGGGCTCCCTGCTCAGTGAGGAGCCTGCTTCTCCCTCCCCGCCTTTGCCCCTCCACTAGCTCATGCTTAGTCATTTGCATTCTCCTTCTCAAGTAAGTAAATATATATTTTTTTAAATCCCTTAAACAATTAAATGCAGCATTACTGTATGATCAAGTAATTCCATGTCTGGGTATATGCTTAAAAGAACTGAGAGCAGGAATTCAAATAGGTATATGCACACCCATATTCCTAGCAACATCATTCACAATAGCCAAACTGTGGAAGCAACTCAAGTGTTCACTGAGGGGTGAACGGATAAGCAAAACGTGGGATGGATACACAGTGGGTTATTACTCAGCCTTTAAAAGTAAGGCAATTCTGACCCAGGCCACAACATGGACGAGCCTTGAGGACACTATCTGAAGGGAAATAAGCATGTCCCGAAATGACAAATTGACTGTGTGAGTCCACTTATAGGTAGGACCTGGTAGTCGATTCATGGAGACAGTAGAATGGTGGCTGCCGGGGGCTGGGGGTGGAGGGACTGGGGAGTTACTGTTTTGTGGGTACAGCATCTCAGTCTGGGAAGAGGAAAAAGGTGAGCAATGGTGCTGATGGCCGCACAATAGCGTGAATGTGCTTAAGGCCACTGAACTACATGCTTGCAAGTGATTAAAACGGTCCATTTTATGTTATGTAACAAGTACAAAGCACACGCACACAACCCGAAGGTCCCTCCCAGACAGCGGCAACGCTTGGGTAGCTGAGCTGGGAGGGCCCAGGGAGCTTCCCTTCCTCCCCTCCATCACCAACAGCCCCCTGGAACCACATCTAAAACACACACAGAATCAAAACTTGCAAGCAGTGTGCTCCCTGAGTTGATGAGAGCAGGCTGGGTGGCGGGTCCCCAGGCTCCACTATAGTCTTCCATGTGTATGTGTTTAATAATGAAGGACAAGAGGGGCGCCTGGGTGGCTCAGTCATTAAGCATCTGCCTTCGGCTCAGGTCATGATCCCAGGGTCCTGGGATCGAGCCCCCGTGTCAGGCTCCCTGCTCCAAGGGAAGCCTGCTTCTCCCTCTCCCACTCCCCCTGCTTCTGTTCCCTCTCTCGCTATGTCTCTGTCAAATAAAAATCTTAAACAAACAAGAAAAAAAAAAAAAAAAAAAAAAAAAACAAGGACAAGAAAGGAAGGCCTTGCTCCTGCTCAGTATGTATAACCATCAAAGGAGTCCAGGTGTCTGTCACACTGCCAACCAGTCAAACCGGTGGAGCCACTGTCCCCAGCAGCTATCCCTCTGCTCTCAGAGTTTACACATCACCTTTTCTAGGCCACTTCCCTGTCCACCCACATCTTCCTGACCCAGACTGGATGAGATCCCTGCCAGCCTGGAAGACTCTGGTAATCACAGGTCACACCCAGGGCTGGAGCAGGACTCCTCAGGAGCACAGCACCACATGTGTCCACAGCCCTGTAGGGGCTGTCCTCCCCACCCTCAGAGGGCCACAGTGTATCTGCCCTCCAAGCCCCAAATGCTCTTAGCTCCTCTTCGGTCCTGGGTCCCCAGCTGCTCCCCATAGCCTGTCTTTCCCTTAGCCCAGCCCTGGATCAAACAGCTCCAGTAACTTTAACACTCCTTCCCCATTTTCCTATCTGTGAGCCAGGAGCATGCATCGCACAACAAGGCCTCTGCCAGGCCCTGCTGGGGTCTCTGCCACAGGGCTCCTGGGAAATGTGTGTAGAACCAATCTCAGATCCCCGGCCACAGGTCTCCTGGCTGTAGCCAAGCAGAGGAGGCCCTGCTGGACCCAATGTACCTGGAGGGTCCTCAGATCTTGCTTCTGTGGCCTTGCTGCTGCCACAGGTGTGGGGCCCGGATCCCAGCTCTTGTTCCACCCTCTGACCAATGCACCCCGAGATGAGAGCCTGGAGCAAATCCTCAGAAGGAACAAAGATCATATTCTCAGCCCTCCCAACCCAGAACAGACACAGAAACAGCTGGAAAGGGCCAGGAGAGGGATCCTGATAAACACATCCCAGGGTGGAGAGATAAGAAGGGACCCTGGGAACTTGGGTATGGGTGGGAGGAACTCAATCACGCATTAAGACTGAGGCAGGGTGGTCTCCTATGCCTGTCTACACTGTCAGCAAAGGGCTAGGTCATACTTATTTACTGAGGTAAAAGAGGCTCAGACACCATCTTCCTTCTGGTGGCTTGCCAGCTGCTGTGGACAGGTTTTTGCAGAGGCAGGCACTGAGCCCTCCACCTCATCGTATCTGCAGATGCCCTGCTCTCCCCACTCCCGCCCCCCTCCCCCAGGCCCTGCACCTCTCCTGGGTTGTAAGCATCCAGCACTGTGCTGAAAGTGCCATGGGGCTGGTAATTTCCAGATGGCAGCTCACGTCCGTGAGGGGTAAGAGGGGCGGGTCCTGCCAGCTGGGCATTGCGCCTCCCAGAGAGGCTCAGAAAACCCTGGCTGGGACAGAAAGAGCCAGATCTCACTGAAGAGCACACAGGTTCTATAGGTCCAAGCTGAGTTGGCTTTGGATGCCACGTTCATGCATGGCCTTGAGCCTTCCTCCCACCAACTTGTGCACTGGGAGCAGATTCTACCTGCAGGATGGGCCGCGTGGGGCTCCGCTGACTTCTTTATTATGTGGCAGAACCCCAGGCACAGTCGGAGAATATCTGTGGTGCTTCCAGGGAGCGAGTTTCCCAAAGAGCAGAAAAGCCTCACAAGTGCCAGAGCAAGTCAGTGTTTTCGCAAATGACCTGCTACGCTTTTGCTGGGCATTTCCTCTAGGCGAGGCCCAGCGCTGATGTCCTTGAATCCACCTTGACCCCTTGGTGACCAGGAGCTTCTAGATGCTCATTTTTCAGACAAGAAAAGGCCTCTCCGAGATAAGAACAGGTGAAGCCTGACTACGCCTGGCTCCATCTGTGTGACCTGCCTATTGGGTCACCTTCTGAACACGTTCCTAAAGGGCTGAGCCTGGTAAGCACAGGACACAGAGATTCCTCTCTGAGGCCTACAACCGAGAGGAGTGAGAACAGGGGTTCCAAGCAAAGCCTGTACTGGGATAACTCAGGCCATGTTCAAGCAGCATTATTCACTAACAGCCAAAAAGTAAAACCACCCAAATATCTGTCCATCAGCTGGCGCACAGATAAATAAATTGTCGTGTATCTCTACAACGGGATCATTCAGTCTTCAAATGAATGAAGTACCGATAGAGACAAGAACATGGGTGAACCTCGAAGGCGTGACATTGAGTGAAGAAGGCAATCCTGAAAGACCAGAGATTACCTGATTCTGTTTCTACCAAATTTCCAGAGTAGACACCAAGCAGATGCCTCATGAGTACGGGGTTCCCTTCTGGGCTAATAAGGGTGTCTGGGAACTGACCAGCAATTGTGGTCACATAACACTGAGAATACTTATTGGGGAGCTGTTTGCTTTGAAATGTTTCATTTTATGTTCTGTCATTCCACCTCAAAAAGAAAAAGAGAGAGAGAAAAAAAAAAAGATCTGTTTTCCTCTGTTAAAACAGGGAACCCGGAACACTATCCAGCTGTTTCCTGAAGACCAAGAACATCATTCCGGACAGACGTCAGTACTGCCTGGCACCATAACCCCAGGCAACCCGCAGGCAGTCACAGGCTGCATTACTTTCTAAGCTATGCGGTTGGTTTGGGTGGTGTTTCTGTTTTCTGCTCTACCCTCAGCAGGCAGCTGTTCCTTCTTGCATCTAGATGGAGGGGGAACCAAAATTCTGTACAAACAAGATGTCCCCCATCTAGCTGGCCACCATACCCTGGCGATAGCCCACCTGTCAGAGCCTCTGCTTCTGTGGGAGAAGGAGGGGCACTCTAGGATCCCGGGGGCTCTCGTCCTTTATGCTGCCACCCCAACAATGACATCACCAAGCTAGCATGGAAAGCCCCAGCTGCCTGGGTAGTGGAAGGTCACGGTCCAGACCAGCCTGGGGCACACAGAAGGTCCTGGGGCTAGTCAAGTCTCCCCAACAGACCAGAAAATGCCTGTCAGGAAGGGCCTGAGCCTGCCCTGCTCATGGACCAATGCCTCAGCAACAGGCAACTTGAGATGCCCTGAACAAGGCTGAGCCCTTGTGGAGGAGATAGGCCGACTAATACAATAGCTCTTATGACTCTTCCACCGGGGGCTTGGGTTCCAGCTGGCTGGAGACTGAATCACCACAAGGTCAACGCTGCGGGTGACTTTTAGCAATAAAGACTGAATGTCCCCAGTGTGGGTAGACAAGGACTCCCCAGTTAGCCCCAAGAGAGCTGTTAAAAGATTTTCTTCTGTCTCCAAGGACCCACCTAATCCTCAAGGAGGGAAAGATCACTTCTGTTCTGGGGCTGGAATCACCAGGGTGGGGCAGGCGGAGGATGGGACACCTGCTGGGAAGCTGCAGCCCTTGGCCATTGATGATGTGATTATTCTTCTCCAGCACTACCATGATTCTCCGACAAGATTCAGAAAGATTTCTTGGAGGCAGTTTGGCCTCAGACAATCAAGCTCATATATTTAGCGAGTCCCGGACATTCAGCCAAGATGCAGGACACCTCTATTTCTTGTTGGGCGCTATGCTGGGTACGTAACAGCAGATGCCACAGCCCCAGCTCCAGCCCCTGGGGAGCCAGCAGAATCCCAGGAGTGACATGACATGTATTATGGCAAAGCCACCTATGGGGGGGCACTCAGACCCTCAGGTGGGACAGCAGAGACCATCTCCCCAAGGAAGTAACCACTCCAAGACCTACTGAGGTCAGAGAGGCAGACAGTGGCTCCCCACAGAACATGAAGGTGGGAAGGACACTACAGTGGGTTGAATGGCGCTCCCCCCCAAAAGATACGTCCACATTGTAACACCTGGAATGCACGAAGGGAACTTATCTTGGTAAGAGAGTCCTTACAGATATAATTAAATTCAGGACTCTGAGAGATCACCCAGGATTATCCAATGGACCCTAACCCTAAAGCCAAGTGTTCCTATGAGAGACAGGAGAGGAGAAGGCTATGTGAAGCTGGAGGCAGAGATTGAAATGACACGGTCATAAGCCAAGGAATGCACCGGGCCACCAGGAACTGGAAATGGTGACAAAGCATTCTCCCCTAGAGCCTCCAGAGAGAGTAGGGCCCTGCAACACACCTTGATTTGGACTTCTGCCTCCAGAACTGTGGAAGAACACGCATTGTTGTTTTAAGCCATTGAACCTATGGTCGTTTGTGATGGCAGCCCCAGGAGACCAACAGAGGCACAGCCCATGGCCTGAAAGTGATGCCATGGGGTAAGAGGCGGCCAGCTGGGGGAGAGGGCCCGAAGGGCTTCCCAGAGGTGAGGTCTGTGTGGGATGGAAGAACTACTGGGCCTTCAACCAGCAGAGGGGCTGCAGAGGTACCCCATGCGGTGGGTGGGAGGGTGTGTGTGGGGGGGCGGGCAGGGAGAATGAGGAAGGCCTGGAAAAGGCGATAAGCTGGGAATGAGGCGGGAGGGCCGGGAAGAAGTAAAGCTGGAAAGAGCCTTGGGCTTTGGACCAAGAGGGGGACCCAGGGAATACGGGCAGGGACACTCTGGCAGCACTATCTGTGTATGGCATGGCAGGTGGGACCCAGCTGGAGGCTTCTGTAATGGTCACTCCAGGCAAATGGGTCAAGGGCCTGGTTTCAGAAGAATGGTACATCATGACAACAAATGCCACGAACAGGCCCAGACTGAGTGGACTCGCATGGAGAGAGGAGGAAGAACAAACGGGATGATGAGTTTCTAGCACCTGAGGCCAAGGCTTGGCTGCAGGCAATTGGCCAGAGGAGTCATGGGGCGTGGAGAGCACAAGGCAATAGAGGTGAGCAGGGCCCTTCAAGAGAGGCTAGCACTGAGGGCAGGACTGTGGTCTGGGAGCAATGCGGGAAGTGAGGCACATGGTCACTGCACGGCTGTGGCTCCCCGCATTCTATTCCCACTTTGTAAAGGAAACGTGGAGAGCAAGAGGGAAAAGACGGTGGGAAGGAAGGGCTTCCCTGTTCCGGGGGTCAGAGTATGGAGCCCAGGCCAGGGCTGGGCCATGAAGGGCAGGAGGAATACCCACTTTCCCCACCTCTACCTCAGCACTGACCTCCCTGAAGGAAGCCTGGGGGGAGTTAGGAAAGGAAGTACACATACACCCCCGTTCAGAGCTTCATCGTTCCCAATGGCAGAAAGGCAGAAGCAACCCAAGTGTCCAACGGCAGATGGATGGATAACAAAATGCAGCGTACACATACAACGGAGTACTACATAGCCTTAAAAGAAGGAAGTCCTGCCACATGTTACCACACAGGTGAACCTTGAGATTATGCCACGTGAAATAAGACAGTCACAAAAAGACAAACACCTCATAATTCCATTGATACGAATGTATCAGTTTGCTGGGGCTGTCTTACCCAAAAACCACAGACTGAGTCTATGAAACAACAGAAATTTATTTTCTCACAGTTCTGGAAGCTGGAAGTTGACCATCAAGGTGCCAGCAGGGCTGGGTTCTGGTAAGAGCTCTCTTCCTATATGAACAGACACTTCTCCAATGAAGACATACAAATGGCTATCAGACACATGAAAAAATGTTTATCATCACTAGCCCTCAGGGAGATTCAAATTAAAACCACCTTGAGATATCACCTTACACCAGTTAGAATGGCCAAAATTAACAAGAGAGGAAACAACACGTGTTGGAGGGGATGTGGAGAAAGGGGAACCCTCTTCCACTGTTGGTGGGAATGCAAGTTGGTGCAGCCTCTTTGGAGAACAGTGTGGAGATTCCTCAAGAAATTAAAAATAGAACTTCCCTATGACCCTGCAATTGCACTCCTGGGTATTTACTCCAAAGATACAGATGTCGTAAAAAGAAGGGCCATCTGTACCCCAATGTTTATAACATCAAGGGCCACGGTCGCCAAACTGTGGAAAGAACCAAGATGCCCTTCAACGGACAAATGGATAAGGAAGATGTGGTCCATATACACTATGAAGTATTATGCCTCCATCAGAAAGGATGAATACCCAACTTTTGTAGCAACATGGACGGGACTGGAAGAGATTATGCTGAGTGAAATAAGTCAAGCAGAGAGAGTCAATTATCATATGGTTTCACTTATTTGTGGAGCATAACAAATAGCATGGAGGACATGGGGAGATGGAGAGGAGAAGGGAGTTGGAGGAAATTGGAAGGGGAGTTGAATCACGAGAGACTATGGACTCTGAAAAATAATCTGAGGGGTTTGAAGTGGCAGGGGGGTGGGAGGTTGGGGTAACAGGTGGTGGGTATTATAGAGGGCACGGATTGCATGGATCACTGGGTGTGATGAAAAAATAATGAATACTGTTATGCTGAAAATAAATAAATAAATAAATAGTGCTATATTCAAGAAAACAAAAACAAAAACAAAACAAAACAAAACAAAAAAACTCTCTTCCTGGCTTGTAGACAGATGCATTCATTCTTGCTGTGTGCTCACATGGCCTTGTCTTGGGTGGGTAGAAAGAAAGAGGGTGCTAGCTCTCCCTGGGTCTCTTCTTATAAGGGCACTAATCCCATTATGAGGGTTGCCCTCATGATCTGACTATCTCCCTAAGGCCCCATCTACAAATATCATGTTTCAAGTTGCAGATTCAGCATATGAAAGGGGGGTGGACACAAATATTTAATCCATGACAATAGGAAGTACCTAGAATAGGCACGTTCATAGAAACAGAAAATAGAATGGGGGTTGTCAGCGCCTGGGAGACTTACTGCTTAGCATGTGGAGTTTCTGTTTGGGATGAAGGAAAAGTTCTGGAGATAAGTGGACGTGATGGTTGCATGACAATGTGAATTTATCTCACAGGACTGAATGATATGCTTAAAAAAGTTAAGATGAAAAATGTTGTATTAATCCCCCCCCAAACAAACCCTAGACAAAAAACTAAAGATATGCCAGGTTTAGAAATTTTTTAAAAAGAAGAATGAAGCACAGTGTTATGGGTTGAACTGTGTCTCCCCACCACCCAAATTTACATATTGAAGTCCCAACCCCCAACACATCCAAATGTGACCTTATTTGGAGACACGGTCTTTGCCAAGTTCAGATGAGTTCATTAGGTTGGGCCGGAATCCAATACAATTGTGTCCTTACAGAAAAGGGAAATTTATTTACTTTTTAAAAAGATTTTATTTATTTTTTTATTTAGAGAGAGCACAAGCAATGGGGAGGGGCAGAGGGAGAGAGAGAATCTCAAGCAGACTCTGTGTTGAGCACAGACCCCAATGTGGGGTTTGATCTCACAACCCCAAGATCACGAATTGAACTGAAGCCAAGAGTCGAATGCTTAACCAACTGTGCCACCCAGGTGCCTCAGAAGAGGGAAATTTAAAGACAGAGCAGCACAGAGAATGTCATGTTAACATGAAGACAGTCATCTACAAACCAAAAAAACAAAAAACAAAAACAAAACAAAAAAACCCACAAACTAGAGGCCTGGGACAGATTCTCCCTACAGCCCTCAGAAGGAACCAATCCTGCCAACACCTCAATCTCAGACTTCCAGCCTCGTAACTGTGAGGCAATAAATGTCTCTTGTGTGAGCCACCAGTGTGTGGTTCTTTGTTAGGCAGCCCTAGGAAACTAATACATACAGTAATTATGGAGATCAGGTACGGGCTCTGAGAAGCTGCTTCCCTCCCAGTGTCTCCGTGGTCAATGATTCACCCACATATGGAAATGGGACTCTGCCCAGCCAGCCAGCTGCAGCCACTCAGGGGCTGTCCACGATCAGCAGCACACCCACAGCACCTTCACATTCCAGACTCAGACAGCAGAGAAAGAAGAAAAGAGCAGCCACTGTGCCTCATAGGCCAGCCCTGAGCCTCACACCCTGCAGCCGCCCAAAATACTCACGCCCTCCTGGGCTCATCTTAACCAGTGCCACTCTCCAACAGAAGCTAAGCTATTGCAGATTTGCCCCAGACTGTGCTACTCAAGAACAGACCAGGATATCTTCCAACTGTACAAATCAGAAATTCTAGAAGCCAAGCATTCTGGACACCCCTGCCCAAATACTCTGCCAACTGCCCCTCCCTCAAGGGGAGAACAGGAAAGGCAGAAGACCTGAGTGAAACCCTAGCACCTTCTTCCTTCCTGACCTCAAGACCTGACAAGGGGAGCTCAGTTTGCTCCCTTCATTCACCTCTGAAAGGGGGCTTTCTACACAAATAAGGAAACTGAAGGTATCGAAATGATAAGCTCACAGCACCCACAAGTCAGAGACCAATGCTGGGGAGAGAATGACGATATGCCTGTGAGCCCGTTACAGGCTGAATGTCTGTGTCCCCCTTGAGTTCACTTACTGAAGCCCTAACCTCCAATGTGATGGTATTTGGATGTGGGGCCTTTGGGAGGTAATTAGGTTGATCTCAACCTCATTGAGATGAGCATCTCAACCTCATAACCTCCCAAGAGGTTATGAGTCATGAGAGTAGGGCCCCCATGACAGGATTAGTGTCCTTTTTAAGAAGGGGAAGAGAGATCAGAACTTCTTCTGTCCCTCTGATATGTGAGGACACAGCAAGAAGGCAGATGTCTTCAGATCGGGAAGAAGGTCTCCACCAGGAACTGATTGGCCGGCACACTCATCTGGGACCTCCCAGCCTCTGGAACTATAACAAATCAATGTCTTGTTTAAGTCTCCCGGTCTGTGGGGTTTTGTTACCACAGCCCTGTTCCATCTTCGTGGATTTCCAAGGCCCAGGTCCTTTCCACTGGGAGTCACAGACTTCCCACCAGACAAGGGAACCTCCTGTCTGCCCACATTCCTGCCCTACAGAATCATAGCTCTGGATGAGTCCTGGGGGCTAGTCTCGAAGCTCCTCTCTGTTCTAGTCCTGGGTCACCCCATCTATGGCATTCCTGAGAGGTTCGCTGGCTTCTAGATGCAAAGAGGGGAAGGCATCTGGGATGTTTGCCTGAGTCAGGGGCTCTGAGACCTCTATGGGGGCAACACACAGTCACGGTAACGCACTGGCCAGATGCTTGGCCTCAAGTCCTCACACCTCTACAAGAAAGCTAATACCTTGTCTCACAGAAAAAAACCTGAAAAGTCTAGATGTGGAAGCAACATTCCCTGAGGCCCGCAGCTAATGAGTTGAGTTGAAAAGCAGGGATCCAGCCAGGCAGGTGTGCCTGGCCAAGGCCTCCTCCTGGAGGTTCAGAGGGTTTAGCCTCACCCCGAGCTCGATCCTTGGCTTCAGGCATCCTGGGGATGAACCGGAGGTGAGCTGGGGTGGCAGGGGTCAAGGGGGATACTTTACATTCTGCACCAGAACTTGAGAAGTGCCCAGTGTCAAAAACAAGGGAAGAGACCAGGAGGCAGCAGGTTCTCAAAGTCTAGGACAGAACAGATTTTTTTCTGGAAAACCTTCTGTGTCCCTGAATCAAGTGGCCAGGAGCTCTACCATCCTTGACTTGCATATCTGGAGAAGGAAATGCAATGCCTCTGTTCCCAGACTCCACACCCCGCCCCCCCAATCCAACCTCCAGGGCCTTCCTCCATCATCCCAGAAAAAAAGAAGCAAACAAACTGGGATTACGGCAGCCACTCCGAGGCTCGTTTCATCTCTCCATGTTCCCACCAGTGAAATGGGGATAATGACACTCCACCTTCACACCCTGAGGGGGTGACAAGCAGGCTACCTTTCTCCTGCCAGAGGGAGGAGGCATCCAGAAGCATAAGCATCATTCATCATAATTATCAGAAACCTCGGCTACTCCTGTGGTTGTTACTGGAGCTCCTGTCCAGAAAACTGCACGATTACCTCTTGCCTGGCTTTTCCTAGGGCACTCAGCATTAGCTTCTACTTCCTTGTGAGGCTAAAGGCTCTATTTTGGGAAAGGACATGGGGCAGGGGCAGGGGGTGGTGGTGGAGAGAAGGAGCTCCCGTGCTTGGGGCTACTGGGAAGATTCTTCTCTGGGCGGCAAACCATGCGTTAGCAGAACCCATGGCACGGACCGGGACTCAGGCTGCTGTGGGTCAGAGGGTGACCTGGCAGGGTGATCCCATCCATCTGCCCTGATGCAGAGCCCACCAGGGCTCCAAATGGCAGCTCCACTCTGCCCTTCTCAGCACACCATTGCGGGTCTATCAGGGAGGTGGTGGCCCTCCTCCATCCCACAGGTCTCTTCTGGGGCTCCCCCCGTTCTCTTCTGCAGCCAGGATCAGTGGGAGCAGAGCTTTCCCCATTCAAATCCCTGGGGCGCAGAGTCTGCGGGTCACAGGGTCTCTGTGGAGCAGAAGACCTTGAGAACAGCTGAGGAATGAGCCAGGAAACAAGCCAGCAAGGATCTCTGTCCAGATGAAAGAGGAGACAGAGGACTAGCTTCAGCTCTTGACCTGAAACTTGAAACTGTCATGTGGGAATTATCACCGTAGGTGGTAATCCCAGTTGTCATCACAGTGTGACAGCCTGGTGCAGGCTCCATGCTCACTCCCCAGTCAGCCAGGCTTGGGAACCAGGCCCATCTTCCCTCTTGCTTTCCTGGGCATTGGCACCGTGGGAGGAGACAGAATGCACATACCCAAGACCCCCTCCCCAATGGCAGAGCGGCCAGCTGGCCACTCAGGCCTCCATCTCTGCCACCGGTCAGCCCAGCCAGCACACCAGGCAGGTCCTGCTGAGGGTCTGCGGTATGTTCAGTTCTGAAAAAGCACCTTTTAGGAGAAGCAAGCCCTCCAGAGAGAGATTCAAGCCACAGCGGGCAGAGCGGACCACTGCACCACAGAGGGCCCTGGGTCCATCAGGGGTACACATTCTAGGAAGAGGCCCTTCCCTCAGGAATGCTGAGATCCCAGGGGAAATGAGGCATCTGGAAAGGCTCCCAGAGATACTGGACACCAGCTGTGAGCCTGGCACTTCTCCCAGAAATACTGCACATAGTAGAGTAACAGCCTGCTTCACCTGGGTCACTGTGCCCAGCAGTCATGCTACCAGACTGGTACCTCACTCGGGTTCTGGGGAGGGCCCAGGACTTGAGCTCATACTTCCCACACAGACCTGAAGAGAATGAGGCCGATTCCTGCTCTTCACGAACTAGACTCTAGCCTACTACCTAAGGGGGCTCTCCAGGCATCTCTTCTCCACAGTGGCACCGCCACCCCTCCCCCCACCCCGCCCCACAGAGGTGAGCACGTGGAGACCCAGGCAGACCATGCATTCCCAGCAGCATCTGGCACACAGCAGGTCTCTAACAGATGTGCGTCCCCTCTCAGCCCTTGTTAAAGGACCTCTGACAGCTTATGCCCAGGGCTCCTGAGGTGTGTTCTGTCTTCTTAAAGCCAGTCTCAGCTGTGCAGGTATAGGCTTCCCTGGTCTTGCCTTAATCTAGCCTGAGCCAGGCTCTGGTCTTAGCTGGAAGGCCACTAAAAGAGCCGGGGGCAACTGGAAGGTCAGGCTGGCCTGTTTGGACGGCAGGACCCTGACTACCTCGAAGCCATCAGTTTTCACCCAGCCTCCCAAAGAGGCTCCAGGAGTCAGCACCACAGCAGCAGTGCAGATAAACATCCCCTAATTCCCTACCCCACTCAGCCAGGGTTCACCCTGTTATTGCAAGGTGGAGCCTAGGGGGAGGAGACAGCCATGGGCTGCTCAGAGCCCACAGGACAGCAGGAGCCCAACGAATGTGCCTGGACAGAGCCACTTTTCTTTAGGCGATGTCAGAAACTGGACAGCAGTGCCCAGCATGGTGACCTACGGAAGGCCTCAGAGCTAGGGTAACAAGGTGACACACTCTGATATAAACACAAGCCCGTCATATTCCAAGTTTCCAGAAAGACCCACACCTCCTGGGTGATGTAACACATCCTTTCCTTTCGGCAGTCCCCCACAGAATGCCTTCGAAGATGTGGGCCTGGACACAGATGTCCTTCCTCTACACCCCGTGTGGAGGGTTCCCTTAATCGGAGAAACATGTACCCAGTCTATACCCAATAATCTAACCCAGAAGGCAGGCTAGGAGCAGAACTGCTTTCAGGAAATCCAGGGCAGTGAAGTGAAACGGGAACTGAGGCTCTGTTCTCAAGCCCACCCTGGTTTCCATCCTCACTGCAGCTGAGGAGAGTATGGGGTACAACATTCTGCTGAGTCTGGAAGGCCAGTGCTGACCCTCGCCAGCCTGCCCCCTGAGCAGTAAGCCCCCCACCCCCCTGCCAATGCTCCATTTTGGGCCTCGGCTCACACCTCCGTCCAGATGGCCTCCCTGGGCCTCTGAATTCTACGAGATCTTTAGGGCCTGCTGCTCTGATGAATCCTTCCCAAATTTGACTTAACCTGATGGTCACCTCCTGCCCATCAGGAGAACACTCCCCTGGGTACTTTTTCCCAAACACTGTATGTAAGAGCCTACCTAGCTTCTGACCTACTTTACAACCCACATCTAGTCCCTCCTCAACGACTCAGAAGCTCCTTAGGAGAGCCAGAGTCCTAAGGCCCCTAAATATCTGGGGGAGGCATTTGTAAAGGCACTGTTCTCCGCTTGACTTATTTGAGCTCTTGGTTCCCTCCACCTCCCAGGGCGCAGTTCAAAACCAAAAGACAACCACCCATATA
Organism: Mustela erminea; assembly: GCF_009829155.1. Taxonomy (NCBI): domain Eukaryota; kingdom Metazoa; phylum Chordata; class Mammalia; order Carnivora; family Mustelidae; genus Mustela; species Mustela erminea. Next base: position 65,282,815 of record NC_045626.1, read on the forward strand.
CATAACTACAAACATGGGGGTGCCAAGAAACATGAAATTAACGGCAACCCCTCTCCTTTTAAAGCTGGTACAATACATGGTAAAATTTCTATTTACTTATCTCCAGAGAGTTCTGTGCAAGGGTCTCTATAAAAACGCTCTCTTAGACAATCCCACAGCTGACAGCCCTCCGGAGGACTTGGCCCTGAGTTTCAGAACATCTCAAGGGTGTGTGGGTTGAGCTCATCTCTGAGTCACAAAAACCGAAAGTGATTTTTTGGGTCAGGGACAAGCGGGAAAGCTTCCAAGGTCTGCCCACTGACCCCACGTGCCCATGGCCTAACGAATGATTTTCCACGGGCCCTGGCTGGCACAGCTCCTGCAGCAGGCAGGGCTGCTATGCTCTTCTGATGACTGGCGGAAAAAGGCTGGCAGAGATGGGACCAGGGCGCTAAGGGCCCACTATGTGCACATGCAGAGCCAGCACTTCAAGGGTGTGCTTGAACTCGAGCCTTGTGTTTTGGGAAGGGGGTGGGGGAAGCAGAAATGGTGTCTTCTGTTTTCAAACAAGAACAGCCTGTCAGCACCGGGTGGAGAAGTGCCGCAGGCTGCTTCTGCCAGGAGAAGGGCCAGTGGGGGCAGCATGGAGATGCTGCCAGAGCCCAGAGCCTACACAGGCTGCTGAGAAGCACATTTCAAGAACTGAGTATCCAAGCGGGGAGACGCTGCCTCAGGCGGGCACATGAGGCTTCTGGAGGCTCGAATGCAGATACTGTGCTCTGGTTGGGGCCCTGCCTGCAGACCTCAAGTGGTCTTAGAAGACCAAAGCAGGAGCAGAGGAGCCCCAGAGGGGAGATTTTCCAGCAGATCCCAAAAGTCTGGAAAGATTCTTCTCTCCAGGGCTCTGGACCCAAGTCTGTTATCATCTTGATAACCCAGGCTGTTATCATTTGAGCCGATTTCTGTCCCTCAATATTTTCTCTCCTCTGTGTGTATGTACATCTGCATACGTGTGGCATGAGCGTGCGCATGTAGCATGTGTGTGCAGGCACCTGCACAGGTAGGGGGCATGTGCATCCACTCAAGGGAGTAATCCAGGTTCTGTGGCTGGCAGATCCTGCCTGTCTTTGCCCAACTGCCTTAATGGCCAGGGCCCACACCTCGTTAACATGACCTCCCTCCATCCGGTGACCCAGCAGCAATCACAGCCCCTCTCATTGGCCATATCACCTTGAGGCTGGGGTACAACAGAGCCATGAGTGCCCACAGGTACATCAGGTGAGCTCGCTGCTGACCAGCTGCAGGGACACAGAGCTGGGAGGGGCTGAGCTGGGCTGGACCCTCAATCCCAGTTAGGCCCAGTGAGGCCCCATCTGCCCCCAGGCTCCTGCATCTCCAGGTGACAAGGGCCGCCACCCCTAGGCTGGTCACACCTGAGCTGCTGACCCAATGCAGGGCCACACAGATCTTGGCTCAAACCCAGCCCTACCACTGCCCACCTGGGAGAACTTGGCAAGTTATTGCATCTCTCTGGGACCCAGGCTTCTCATCAACGAAAAGGATTCAGTTGGCCAGCAAACCCTGAGAAGAAGGTGCCAGGCACTGTGCTTGGCATGCTGCAGCTTCCAGGATGGCACCTGCTCAGGGGCACTGGGGGTCCTGGGTTCTATCACCCAGGCTGGGCCTGAGGCTTTGAAATCAGCAGGCTCTATCCTCGGGTGAGCACTGAGTGTTGAGGCTTACATCTGGCTGGGGAGCCAAAAAAGCAACATAAAGTTAGGAAATAGAGCTAAGGTCAGAGTTACTAAGTCGACAGCACATCCTGGGACACGGTGGTTCAGCAACTAAAGGATGGCACTCTTCAGACAGGCCAAAGGTGCCCTGAGCAGCAGGCAGGCAAGACAGGGCCACAGAGGGAAGGAGGAAGGTTTGAGAAAGAGGACAGGAAGACCCTCAAAGACTTACGAACTTGTGTGGGACTTCCCTCCCCCATCTGTAGCTCTAGCCAGGGGTCAGATTCTCCCTTTGAAAATGGGGCATAAATGTGGGAGCAGGCATGGGTGGGGACATACCTCACAAGTCCCATGTGCCCCCTGAGCCCTGCCAGACGGTGCAGGTGGCCCAAGTATCCAGGGAAGAACGCCACGTGCATTCCTGCTGTATTCCACTCCCGTGGAGGGAAGGGGGTGGCTGGAACACAGCCAGGCTGCCTCCAAACGAGACAGCCTGAGTCCACGGCACCCAACACCCAGCATGTGCTGCTGGTTCCTATATGAAGTGGCGCAGGGAAATCATCCCAGAAATGACCCCACCCTCTTTCCCATTCCCAGGCACCTACAGGGTGCCAGGCTTTACAGACCGCACTGCTAATCCCAACACAGCCCCGTAAGTTCCCAGTGTCACTCCCATTCAGCAAATGGGAAAACAAAAGCTCGCCTGATGCCATCTGTCCTGTCAGATGGTTCTGGATGCTGTGTTCCACACTCCACCTGCGCCCCCTGCTCCAGAGAAGCTGGAACCCCACAGCAAGATGGAGCACATTCCATGGCGGAATGCTATGTGGTCCATGACAACTGCACAGGGTGGGTGCTCCAAGGAATGACAGCTGGACGTGCGGCTGGTGAGCAGGCTGGTGGGAAGGCAGGTCTTGGCATGCAGGACAGGCGAGAGTGGGGAGGCGATTTCTGGGATCCTCTGGCCAGGAATTCCCAATCTTGCCAAAGATCTCCATGAATTCAGAGTTGGAAGCCTTTCTCTTTCTAGAAATGTGGGCAGCTATACCTACCCTGTAAGAACCTCCGAGTGGGGCCACAGAAATCAACAGAATGGCCTGAAGCAGAGCCATGACTGAGCAAATGGGGGTAGGATACTGATGAATAAACCAACAAGAAGCAAAGAGGTGCTTCTGGGGCATCACAGATTGGAAGCTGCTGGGGCTGGTGGGGGACAATGCCAGGAGGTCCGGGCGTAAATCCACAGCGCAAGTGTCAGAGGAGCTGGGCTTGGGGGAAAGTTACTGGGTAAGGCAGAGGTGATGAGCACAGACTGTACCCCTCTAAATGATATCCATGGATAGGGGCCAATCCCAGGGAACACCACTGCACATAGAAGGAAATTCAAAGGCAGAAAGCTTGAACTTCCAGTTCCAGGTGAGACCGAGTATGTGCATGACAAGTTTTCCCACTCACCACAGCTAGAAATTCTGGACCAAACATAGGAAATAGCTATCACGGGACTTGGAAAGGCAGCTATGAGCAGAAGCACTGGGTAGGCATCTCAGGACTGGAGGGACGCCCCAGGAGGGCCTTCTCAGGTTTTCTGTTTGTTTTAACCTTTACTTCTTTTAGCTTCACAGCAAAACTGGAAGCTGAAGATTTTTCCACAGCCCCCCCAGCCCCACCCATGCTCAGCTTTGTCCATTAACATTCCCCACCAGAGGGGAGCATCTGTCGCAGCTAAGGAAGCTGCACTGCTAGGTCATCCTCGCCCAAAGCCCATAGTCTGTGCGGGGTTTGCTGTAGACTGCACAGGTTCGGACAGTGTATCACACTGAAGAGCTGGGAGTTTCTGCATCCCATCTATCCCAGCTTGGGCACTAAAGCATCCCCAGAGTGCCAACAGGCACAGACAGAAAGGAAGAAAAACCCAAACAACAGAAAACCCTGCTTTCTCTACACAAAGGACCTGTAAGGAGGGATCCAGTGAATTAAACTCTTAATCTCACCTACTGTGCTTCACGGAGGTGAGCACCGGCATAGACACAGCAGCAGGAGCCCTATGGGGTAGAGTCCTGTGCCCTCTCCACACTATACTAGGAGAGTGCCATCAAAGAAACGGAGTCCCTGCTGCCATCGGTACAGTGGCAGTGGACCTTCGGGTAACGGCATGGGGAGGGTGGAGCCCAGCTTTCTAGTCAGAAGAAGGGGAAGTAGAGAGTGCGGGGCAGATAAAGGAAGAGGAAGGATCCTTCAAGTCTATGTGTGAAGTCCTTGGCTCACCCCCAAGCTGCCTATGTGTGAAACCACTTGCATTCAACAAGCAGAGGTTTGGGCCCTGAACCACGTAGGTGAGAACCGCTACTACTGCCCAGCTTGCAAACTGACCCCCACCTGGTGCACAGCGGGTAGTGAGTGGAACCAGAGGCCACAGAAAGTGGGTTAGGATGTGCAGTCTGAACCTAACTGGGTTGACTGGCTGTTTAAACACCTCCATCAACATCTCCAGAATATTTACACAATCTAGAGTCTCATAACAGAGCATTCAAAATGTTCAGGAGACAATCCAAAATTACTCAACAAAGAACCTGGAAACCTAAGTTGTCAGAGAAAAGGCAACAAACTAACATCAACCCCCAAATGACCCAAATGTTGGAATAATCAGAATACATTTTAAAGCAGCTATCAGAATCACACTCCAAGAAGGGCAAAGATTCTTGAAGCAAATGGAAAGAATAGGAGTCCTCAGCAAAGAAAGAGAAGCTATAACAAAAGAACCAAATAGAAATTTTAGAACCAGGGGCACCTGGGTGGCTCAGTGGGGTAAGCTTCTGCTTTCAGCTCAGGTCATGATCTCAGGGTGGTCCTGGGATCGAGCCCCGAATCCGGCTCTCTGCTCAGCAGGGAGCCTTCTTCCCCACCCTGCCTGCCTCGCTGCCTACTTGTGACCTCTATCTGTCAAATAAATAAATAAAATCTTTTCTTTTTAAAAAAAATTTTAGAACCAAAAAATAATACCTATAAGAAATCTCCTGGAGAGGAATTCAGTATCAGAAAGGAGATGACAGCAGAGTCAATGAGCTTAAACACAGATCAACAGAAATTATCCAGAGTGAGAAAAATTGGAATAGAAACTCAAGGATCTGTGAGACTCAAAATATCTAATGTTCATGTCACAAGAGTCCCAAAAAGAGACTGGAACAGAAAAAATACTTGAAGAAATCACAGCTGACTAATTCCCAAATTAGGTGAATATTTACATATTTATACATAAATGTATAAATCCAAGAAATGCAGTGAGCCCCCAAACAGGATAAACAATGAAAACTACTACCAGACACATCAAAATCAAAGTGCTAAAAACCAAAGATAAAAAATCTTGAAGGAAGCCAGAAAAAAACCCCAACATATTACATTTGGGAAACAAAGATTCAAATGATTGTAGATGTCTCACCTGCCATTACAGAAGTCAGAGGAAGGAATATTAATAATAATAATAATAGTAATAAAGTGCTAGATAAAAAGAACTGTCAGGGGCAGCTGAGTGGCTCAGTCAGTTAAGTGTCTACCTTTGGTTCAGATCATGGTCCCAGAGTCCTGGGATCGAGCCCCAAGTTGGGCTCCCTGCTCAGTGAGGAGTCTGCATCTCCCTCTGTCCCTTCTCCTGCTCATGCATGTGCGCGTGCTCTCTCTTTTAAATTAAAAAAAAAAAACAAAAAACAAAAAAACAAAAAAAACCAGGAAAATGGATTAAAAAAACCCCCACGAACCCAGAATGCTATACCCAGTGGAAATATCCTTCAGGAATGAAGGCAAAATAGCAACCACCTCAGATGAAAGAAAACTAAGACTTAGCCTATGGGACACATTTTGAATGTGTGACCTCCAGAACTGTAAAATAATAAATCTGCATTGTGGGGCACCTGGATAGCTTAGTTGGTTAAGTGTCTGCCTTCAGCTCAGATCATGGTCCCAGGGTCCTGGAACTGAGCCCTATGTTGGGCTCCCTGCTCAGCGGGAAGTCTGCTTTTCCCTCTGCCCCTCCCCCTGCTTATGCTTTCTAATAAATGAATAAAATCTTAAAAAAAAAAATCTAAAAATTAAAAATTTTTTTAAAAGTATTTTTTTAAGCCACTAAGTTTATGGAAATTTACTATGGCAACAATAGGAAACTAATTCATGTGGCTATGATCATAAAGAAATAAAAAATCAGTAATAGAATGACATCTCGAAAAATCCCAAATATTTGGAAATTAAACAAGACACTACTAAATGATCCATAGGTCAAAGAGGGAGTCCTAAGGAAACTGGTAAATGGTTTAAAGGGAATTAAGATAAAACTACAACATATGGTAATATGTAAGCATGTAACTAAAGTAATGCCCAGAGGAAAATTTATACTATTAAATGTTTATATTAGCAAAGAAAGGTCTTGGGCACCTGGGTGGCTCAGTCGGTTAAGCATCTGCCTTTGGCTCAAGTTATGATCCTGGGGTCCTGGGATTGAGCCTCAGATTGGTCTCCCTGCTCAGCAGGGAGACTGCTTCTCCCTCTGCCCCTGCTTGTGTTCTTGTTCTCAAATAGTTAAATAAAATCTTTAAAAAAAAAAAAAAAAGTTCTCAAGTCAATAATTTAAGTTTCCATCTTCAAAGATGAAAAGAGCAAAATAAACCTGTAAGAAAGAAATAATAAAGGCAAAAAACAGTAAAATTGAAAACAAAAAAACAAAAAAGACCAAGAAAATAATTGAAAAAAGCTGATTCTTGTGGTAGGGAGGGATCATTAAAATGGATAAAGCCAGACTGACACACAAATTAATAAAATCAGGAATGAAAGAGCAAATATCACTGTGGATCCCAAAGACATCAAAAAGGAAATCTTACAAACAATTTCATGCACATAAATTTGACAACACAGATGAAATGGGCTGATTCCCTGAAAGGCAGAAATTACCAGAGCTCACTCAAGAAGCAGATAACCTAAGGGGGTACCTGGGTGGCTCAGTCAGTTAAGCATCTGACTTTTGATTTTGGTTCAGGTCATGATCTTGGGGTTGTGGGATTGAGCACAGTGGGGAGTCTGCTTGAGATTCTCTCCCTCTCCCCCTGCCCCTACCCCAAACTCTAATAAGCAATAAATCTTTTTTTACAAAGAAACAGATAACTTGAAAAAAAAATAAATTCAATCAAATTAAAGGAAATAGATAACTTGAACAATCCTATGTCTACTAAAGACATCAAATCTGCTGTTGAAAAACTACAAAAGCAAACAAAATCCCCGAGGTCCACACAGTTTCACTACCAAACATTTAAAAAGAAGTAATACCAATTCTCTACAAGCTTTTGCAGGAAATAGAAAGATTACTTCCAAACCCATTTTATGAGGCCAGCATTAGCCTCACATTGAAACCAGACAAAGATAGGACAAGGAGCACCTGGGTGGCTCAGTGGGTTAAGCCTCTGCCTTCGGTTCAGGTCATGATCTTGGGGTCCTGGGATCGAGACCCGCATCCGGATCTCTGCTCGGTGGGGAGCCTGCTTCCCCCCGCTGCCTGCCTCTCTGCCTATTTGTGATCTCTCCCTGAGAGAGATAAATAAATAAATAAATAAATAAAAATATATAAAATCTTAAAAAAAAAAAAAAAGAGAGGACAAGAAAAACCTACAGAACAGTTATCTGTCATGAACCTTGGATACAAAAGTGCTCAACAAAATACTAGTAAATGAAAAGCAGCAAACATGTACACACACACACACACACACAGAGTAACGTATCACAACCAAATAGAGTTTAACCCCTGGAATGCAAGGCTGGTTCAACATTCAAAAATCACTCAAAATTCCTAACAGACTTAATAAGAAAACCCACATGACCATATCAATAGGTGCAGAAAAAGCATTCGACTCTGCAGGTGCCCACCAGATCGGACCCAGCTATTGCAGTGGCTTCTAGCAGCTCCTTGTGCAGTCACGGCAGAAGACAAGAAATCCAGTTGATCCTTACTTTGCTAATTACTTGTTTCTTAGGGCGGCTCTTTCTGATTTGAATTCATGCAGAGAATACACTTCTTTGCAAAATGCGTGGCTGGAGGACCCACTTAGACCTACACACACAATTCAAGGGAAGGGCTCCTGGTTGTGATGTCAGGAGACTGGTGAAGTCTGCTCTCGCCAAAGGCAAATCTGCCCTATCTCCATCCTACTACCTTCCCACTGGCCTCTGTTTGGGTTCGTCTGACTACAGAAGGTGCTTCAGACAAACCCAGGCGGATGTTCCTCAGTCCACCAGGACAGTAAAAGGCATCTGCCTTGGAGGAAAAGGAAGCCCCAATCCATTCATCAACTTTCTCCTGGAAACTTCCTACAACTTCTCAGTCTGACTTTCTCTCCCTGGAACCTTCTGGGAACCACCCACCCTGACCCCTGTGCCCCCAACCATTTGTGTGACTAGGCTGACAAAAGTTGTGGGGAAAGGAGCCCTGAGGCTGATGGTAACCTGAGATGGACAGACAGGCTCAGCACATAGACACAAGGACCTCATGAGGTGGTCCAGCCTTCTAGAAGACTTCTTTGGCGCAAGAACCACTCCAGAAGACAAATCTCCAAAACTCAGGGCCTTGGAAGTCCTTCTGAAGGGGCTTGGTGCTGTTGTGATCTGACCAGCAAAGAGTTTGCTCTGAGGAAGGCCAGTGGGGGTGTGGGTGGTGGGGAACTGCTAAATCAGAAAGGTCAAAAGGTTGTCTTCCAGGACCACCACGGTCAATGCCCTGTCACCAAATAGCTGAAAACCCAGGCATTGAAAATACACTTGAAAATGGTTCATATCTTCCAAAGCTCTCCTCAGATGGGAATTTCTCACCCTCCCCTGACAGCTTATCCCAGTGTTTAACCATGCTTACAGTCAAGATGTTCTTCCTTCTGTCCCGCAGGGCAGCACAGATGCTGGCTAATTCCCTATTCTCTCTCTGAGGGCTAGACCAGAGGACAGCATGCACCGGACAGCTCCCTCCCTGCTTTTGGGCTAAGTGACACCGTGCAGAAGACACACCTTCCGGAACCTCTACTGGCAAGGGGATAATGGGAGTATCCTGGCAGGGCTGTTCTGAGATTTTATGCTCCGTGAACCCAAAATCCAGGACCCTGCTCCTTCTGGCCCCCTCTCAGGTGGTACTGAGGAGACTAACCATATTAAATCTAATTAAAAAGATAAAACTGAGGACACGTGGGTTGCTCATGGTTAAGCGTCTACCTTCGGCTGAGGCCATGATCCTAGGGTCCTGGGATTGAGCCCCACATCAGGCTCCCTGCTCAGCAGGAAGCCTGCTTCTCCCTCTCCCACTCCCCCTATTTGTGTTCCCTCTCTCGCTCTCTCTGTCAAATAAATAAAATCTTAAAAAAAAAAAAAAAGATAAACTGCTGGAGAGTAAAAGACTCTGTTACGTAGGAATGCTTTCTGGGGTCTTCCACCTCTGTGTTCTATCCTAAACTAGGGCTCAGCAAACTTTTCTTGCAAACAGCCAGCTAGTAAATATTTTCAGCTTTACAAGCTATGTGGTATCTACCACTATTACTCAACCCTGCCATTACAGCATGAAAGCAGCCGTACATCATGCATGGACAAATCAGTGTACTGTGCTCCAATAAAACTTTATTCATAAAAGCAAGTAGTGGGCCTGACTGAACTATTCCTTGGCCTAAATGATAAGAAGAGGCCCCAACCACCTTCCTCTCCTCAGTTTCAGAACTTGGGTGTTTCTTGCCATCACTGTGGACCTAGAAATTTGTTATGAAGATTAAGAACTCTCCTCATCTTTGCCCAGACATTTAAATGCTGCCAAGAACCGACTAGCATAGGCAACCAAGAACCCGCTAGCATAGGCAACACGCCATGAGACAAAAGCACGTCTTCCCTAGCTCGCTTGATGTGCAGCACCCAACAATAACCCCCCTCCACACACATACACACTCATACTCATACTCACACATTCACTCAAAGTACCAACAAGTATAAAAGAATGAATTTGCACCCTATAGGAGGAATATTTCTAAAGGGAAAGATCACTTCAGTCAAGGCAGAAAACATGAGCCAGGATCTTGATTCACACATAACAAGAGATTGTACTGGAAAACAGCATAGGCCATTTGAAGGAAATGAATCATTTGGGAGCCCAAGGAGGAGGTCTGCACAGTGTCTAAGGCAACACCACACCCTCCTGTCCCAACTGAGGAGGGGCCTCCACTTCAGCAGGCCTCCAGGTCCCTGGGAAGGAGAGCAGGATGTGGGCAAGGGAGAATGACAGGCTGGGTGGGGAGTTTGTGTAGGTTTCTGCCCATCTATTTCCAAAAGGATCTGAGGCAGCCTTAAGAAATTACACAGTGTGAAAATAAGACCATAGGGAAGAAGACCGAAAGAATGTTTTAGGTCTCTAGGCTGTGTTAACCATGTCAAATGAGCTGATTGGCCCCCAAGCTTCCAGATGGCAAAGGCTGGTAAAGGGGACAAGTCTTGGAAAAGTGCTGCCAAAGGATGGAAAAGGATACAGGAAGGCACAAGGGTACCTGGAATTCCTTACTGTAGACTCCCAGGTCTGCGATTCCACCCATCCCCCAAGCTGCTGGACACAATACAAATAGACAATGGTGTCAGTGGGATACAAACAAGAGGTAAGAGTGAGGAACAAGTCCTGGTATATCTCAGCCTCTTCCAGATCCATAGGGATTTCCTCCAAAACAAGACTGCCAGCAAGACTGGGCAGGAGGGAGCTCAGGTCACGCCTCCCAAGTCTCAGGTGTGAGAGCCTGGAGCATGGGCCCTGCAGTTTGGGCTCTGGCTGGCAGCCCCAGCTTTGGTAGAGCCCACACCCTCCACCTGACCTGGCCAGCCTGCCACGGGCAGGGCCTGAGAAGCAGGGTGGGGTCCAGCAAGTGAGTGAGCCCAGAGGTGCATGAAAAGGAAGTCCCAAAATAATCACAATGCATGCTACTCTGGGCTGGAATGACGTCTTTGCTCCAGACGGGTCCAGGGTCAGGGTCAGGTGTCCTCCTCTGTATTTAAATGGGAGAGGGGAATCCAGGCCCAGAAAAAGCACGACACCGAACTGTTTCTTTCATTAAGCAGGACACACATGTCTTAGAGAGGAGCTGATCTCAGTATAGCTCCAGGCAGGCCTGGCCACCTCCTGCTTGGGCACGCCCTTCCTGGGGCAGCCCAGCCAACTGCCCCTGATGCCCAGACTGCCTGCAAGGTCTCTATGGTTGCCCCCATGCCTTGTGGCCAAGAGGATCAGAGAAATGGATGAGAACACCTGGCTCCAGCCCCCAGGAGCTCTGGCCTCATCAGCCTACTCTGTCCAGGTTTTAGAGGGGGTCTCTCCTCTTCTGGGCAGACTGACAGCATCACAGTGCATGGGAAAGTGGGAATTGGGCTCTCCTCCTGCCCTTCCCTGGAAGAACGTGGCCCATTCTTCTCACTCATTCACAAGGTAGCTCAGGTGAAGATCATAGCTGATATTCCCAGACATGGAGGTGGGAAATAAGTCTTAGAAGAAATACGTCCACTCTGTGTCCTGCCCAGGAAGGCCAGGGAGGGGGCAGTAGCCACCTCCACAATCCCACTGCACAGTCTACAAAGAGCTCTGAGAAAATGTAACCAAGTCAGAAGTATAAATGCCAGTCTGAAAAACCACCGGAGGCAGCCACGGGACAAGAGAGCCCCGGGGACCCGCAGGAGGAACTGCTTGTGTGGCAGCCATGGTTGATGCCGGGGGACCCACGCTCATGCCTGTCTTCCTGTTGTGGAGTCGGGCCAACATTTGCTGTTTCAGCACCAGCTTCCTTTAGACTGTGTGGACAGGAGAGATAAACTGGCCCTCCAGGCTGGTGGCTGAGATAAGGGCGAGAGTGCTCCTGTCACTGCCCTTGAGCAGCCGTGGGTCCGAAACACCAGACCCTCTGCCCACTGAAAAGGCAGGAAGAGGCAGGGCCTGGCTCAGGGCTCACTGGGGAAGAGCGAATGAGGAGAGGAGCACAGTGCCTGGAGGCAGGGAAGAAGGGGGTGAGAGCCCCTGGTCACCGCTGTGCAGGCTGTTAAGGTGAAAACACCTATAATCGGGGCCTACAAACAAACCAGAAATCTCCAGGCTAATGACAGCCCCACTGAGCCTTGGAAGGATAGAGAACTTAACCAGGCCCCTTGGCAGCTGGAATCCGGGGCTTTGAATAGCCTGATCACCCATCCTCTCCTTGAGCCAAGCGAGACCCAGCAAGTCAGGAAGGCTGATGGTCCGAAGTGGGGGATGGGAAGAGAGCCACTGTGCCTGTGTCGAGGGCCTGTCTGGGACACACCACCACGTATGGGACATCGCAAGGCTCTCATTTCACCTTCTCAGAGCTACATGAGGAGCAGTTTCAGCATCCTCATCTGAGAGACAAGGCTTAGAGACACTAAGAAAATGTGGGACAGCCCAATGCCCAGCCTGGAGCCACTGCTCCTGTCCCCATGTGTGGGCTGCAAGGTACACATATACAGGCTTACTCATGTGCACACGCAGGGGTGTAGCACATGGACACACACATGCTCACATGTGCTCACACATGCTCACACTCACACAGACTCCCTTGGGTGGGTCAAGTTTTCCAATGGCCTGGGAAGGAAAAGCACTCCTCAGGATGCCTCCTAGAGTCTCAGGCTCCGAGATCCCCAGGCTCTCAGCACTGCAGGCCTGGGAGCAAATGCTGCTGCAAAAGCAGCTGGAGCCACAGAACCAAAGTAACCCGCACAGAGTGGGCATTGGGGGCTGGCAGACACCGAAGCCACCCACCCACCCCCCAGTGCTGTCTGCCCTCCACTTCTCCAAGGGTGTTATTCCCCCACCACAGCACACCCGAACCTGACACACGGCTCTCACTTTACCGTAGGCAAAACCTCAGGACAACGCTCCTCTTTTTCAGAAGCATATTGGACAAAGGGAGGGAGGGACCCCGTGGCTCCCACTTGAAGGATGCAGTGCCTCGTGGATAAGAAGGGTGGGGGACAGCAGAGACCCTGTATGCTCTGCTGGACCTGGAGCTCACAAGGGAGCCCGTGCCCAGTCTCAGAGAGTGGCTGACAGGTGAGCTAACCCCTCTGTGTATTAAACACACACACACACACACACACACACGGCAGCGGCCAGCCCAGGGAGAGCGCTGAGTCCTCCTGGGGAGAGGAGTGATAACAGGATAGCTCTCAGCTCCAGAAGGCCAGGCAGGGTGCACACACAAGTACCAAAGGAGCCTAGACAGTACGTGTAGGAGGCAGGCGTGAAGGGTAGCTTGGAGAGGTCTGAATAGGGAGACAAGTAAAGGGTGAGAGGAGGCTGTGGCGTAGGACAAAGGAAGCTCATGAAGAAGGTGGCATGGGAGGGGCGCCTGGGTGGCTCAGTGGGTTAAGCCACTGCCTTTGGCTCAGGTCATGATCTCAGGGTCCTGGGATCGAGGCCCGCATCGGGCTCTCTGCTCGTCGGGGAGCCTGCTTCCCTCTCTCTCTCTCTGCCTGCCTACTTGTGATCTCTGTCAAATAAATAAATAAATAAAATTAAAAAATATATATATATTAAAAAAAAAAAAAAAGAAGGTGGCATGGGAGCTGGACCCTGGAGGACACATGGATCTGGGCAGGTGGAGACACGTGAAGGGACATTCCAAGTGAAGAATGCCGTGTAGAAAGCACAGGGGAGGATGAACTTGGAAATAGTGGGGAGCAGGGAGCTGTTCTGCCACCAGGGCAGAGCCCAAGAAGGATGAGAAAGCAGTGCGGGTATGCCCTGCAGCCTGATCTCCTGGCAAATGTGGTCGTGGACCCCAGGCCAAGGGTGGCTTCGGCCCTGTGAAGACACACTTGGTGTATCCACTGGCTGACCTCAGGAGGGGGGACCAGGGGCCATGTCCAAGGGCAGAGCAGGGTTATAATCAAGGTGAGGGAGACAAGTCAAGGCAACAGGGGATGGTTTTTTGAGGCACGGTGAGAGGCTGGGGTGGGGGCTTCCCACTAAAACACCATCTAATGTCAGGGACAGACCTGGAAGATGAGAGCACCCTCAACTTCGCTGACTCACTGCAATTCCCAGCTCTGAGAAGCCCCAGGCGCTGGAAGACGCCTCCCCCACAGGGGCGGGCTGTCAGTTGATTCTCTTCACTTCACTTTCTCCCCTCCCCCTGGATTATTTTGAAAAGATTAGGTTTCCTGTTTTCACGGCCTGGCTGGCCCAGCCTTCGCTCCATTCATCCACTGTCACAGCCGTTAGGGTAGTAGCAGGGCAGGAACAGGCTGGCACGCTCCAGGCCCTCCTGCCTCTCTAAAGAGGGCTTCGCCACCCCCTCACCCTGCACCAGCTGGCCGCTCTGTAAACACCATTTCCTCCCCGCAAAGGGCAGGCAAGGCTGCGACCTCTCCCACGGGCAAGGAGCCTCTTAATGAAACAAGTAAATAGGCGATTCATCCTGGCTGCTGACAGCCACTTGCCCTCAGAGCTGGCTCATTCCAGGACAGAAAAATCAGCCCTTTACAGTGGGCCTCCTCCGCCTTGTCTCCCTTCTCTTCCCCCAGCAGTGGGCGGACGGTGGCCCCACTGCCCCCGGCTGGGAGTGAAAGGTCTTCACGAGGAGGACCAGAATCCTCCATGCCTGACCAGTCACCTGTGGCCCAAGTGGCGAGTGAAGGCCTGCATGCGGTCAGGCTGTTTTCCAGCCACCACTGCCCATGCTGAAGCTAGCCCCAGGCTAGGCTGCCAGGCTGTCACGAGTCACCCTGCCCCACCCAGGACCAGACCCCTCTCTCCTCACTGTTACCCCTGAGACCGAGGCCTCAGGCAGCACTTTCCCAGCTCTCAGACCCACAGCAGCAGAGACAGAGGCTGTGCTGGGACAAGGTGGGGGAAAAGGGAGCATAAACCAGCTTCATTTGCCTTCGATATGGAAGGTCCCCCTAAATTCTGGCTAATCAGAGTTCTGCAGCTGTTAAAGAAAAGGTTAAACTCAAGGAGGAGAACTCGGTTTCTGAGCAATTCATGCTTGCTGGGCACGAGGCTCTGACCTGGGTCACCTCATGGAACCCTTACATGGCCTTCAGGGAAGTGAAGGGGATGAGGGGACAGAAGCTCCGGGGCTGCCTAGCAGCAGGAGCAGTCATGACGCTCACCTAATTCCGTGGGCTTCCCACTGTTTCTGACCTGCCTGGGGAGCCAAAGATCAGAGCAGAGCACAAACCCCAGGCATGGGGGCCAGAGGGTTCAGCCAACAGCATTCTAAAGGCTTGGTAGCTCAGGAGGAATAGAAGAATGAGAACAGGAATGCAGAGAGTTGCATGCAGGTCCCCATGCAACAGGAAAGGAATTCTCTCATTAGAGGAGGGTTATTCCAGCGCCCACACTTCCCCTGGAACGAGGCCCATTTACTCGCTCGGGGCAGGTTCAAACCCCTTCCCTGATATTCTGGCCACAGTTAGGCCAAGACCCAACTTTTTTCCACAAGGCAGGATTCAATTACCTGAGCCACAGCTCTTCCTCCAGCAGAATGTGTGCGTGTCGAGGCCTCTCCTGTCCCAGCAGCTGGCCCTGCTCACAGTTGCGCAGGCAGCTGTAACTTAAGCCCAGTGCCCACCAGCACAGCCCAGAGCCCCAAAGCCTGCATGGGAATGCCCTTTGTCCAATGCTCATGCTGTCCCATGCACAGGCAGAGCGCGGTTCACCCCAGGCAATTTATTTAAATTTTTATCTTGAAGCACTCTCAAACTCACAAAATCCCTCAAGGAGATTACAAAGAACCACTGGTTTAGGGGAACAGCAGTAACCTGCAAAAAAGGAACGTGGGGGATAGACAAATACACCTGCTCAAATACGAATACCCCAACTCAAATCAACCAGACAGCAGTGTCCTTGGACATGAGGGTCCCCACGATGTCCTCTCTTCCTGTATCAGGATGTACTGTGCTGGCTGGGCCCGCACCTGCCTTATGGAGGTAGGCAACCAACACCTCCAACAGCCTGGGTCCATTTGTGTTGCCATCAAGACCCACCCACCCTCTGCCCAGGTGACAGGAAGGGGAGCTAAAACATGTCCCACAGTGCCAGTCCCTATCTCCAGACGTCTTCTTCCCGAGGTCCAGGCTGCAGAGGTCATGCCTGCAGGCCTAGGAGACGTAACAGTCACGCCCCACCCTCACCTCCACCCCTGTCATCCTCTGGCTAGGCGCCCAATGAATAGTATGAGGAGAATTTTCATTTTTAAACCTAATACGAGACATGGTAGAAGCCAAAATTGAAAGGAAGAACCTCGAACAACTTCATCTCCTTCATTGACAGCAAGATGTCCACATCTGGACATACACAGCGCTGTGCCTCACTCTCAGTAGGAACGAGTTCCACGCCACTACACGGTTTTCATCCTTATAATTCGATGATGACAGAACAGTCCACCACGTTACTGTAACCCTTTTCTACGGCAGGGCGTTTATTTTGTTTCCAGTTTTCCACTGTTATGAACACAATGAATAGCTTCACATAATAATATCAGAAAGGAAAAGGAGGGGGGTAGTCCTGTTTCCTTAGAAAAATACCCTAGGGTGGGAGGACTGGGTCTGAGCTTATAAACATGTTAATAACTTTTCAACAATGGAGACACTAGAATTCAAAGAGAAAGATGCCCTTGAAGCATGATGAAAAGGGGCGAGGAGTAACCTCACGTTTTGCTTTCTGCAGAATGCCCCGTACAGATCCAAAGTGAGGCTGTCCTCCAGTCGGGCACCTGGGTAGCTCAGATGGTTAAGCATCTGCCTTTGGCTGGGGTCATGATCCCAGGGCTCTTGGATCTAGCTCTGCATCAGGCTCCCTGCTTGGTGAGGAGCCTGCTTCTCCCTCTCCTTCTGTCCCTCCCCCTCCCCTGGCTCATGCTTGCTCTTCTGCTATCTCTCTCTTAAATAAATAAGTTAATTTATTAAAGAAAAAAGAAAGCAGGGGCTGTTGACACTTATCAAGGCCCCCAGTCCCAACCAAAGAGGAAAGAGCTTGGAACACCTACCCAAAAATGCACCCACAGCTTCCTCCCAATAACTCAAGGGAAACAGAAGGCTATGTTTAAAATGTTTCTCAGTTAGGCTTTATAATTACCAACTCTGCCAGATTTCCTGAACACGGCAAAATCCATGGGAATCTGGTTATTCTGTTTTTTTAAAAGATTTATTTATTTGAGAGAGAGCGAGAGGATGAGAGGGTGGAAGGGGAGAGGGAGAGAGAGAGAATCTCAAGCAGACTCCCTGCTCAGTGAGGAGCCCAATGTGGGGCTTGATTCCAGGAACCTGGGATCATGACCTGAGCCAACATTAAGAGCTGGCTACTTTAAGTGACTGAGCCACCTAGGCATGATGGGAATCTGGTTATTCTAGAGAATGACCCAGGTTTCCAGGAATGGTGTAATTCTGGAGTCCCAGTCACCATCTGACTCCTCCCTTGATTCATGGATCCCATATCCCTCTTACATGCCCCTGTCTCCTGAGGGCAGGCTCCAAACCTAATTCCCACATTGCCAACCGGGGTGCAGAACCATAGTCCTACCCCAGGGCTGGGCCCAACCTGCCCTCTCTGTTCCATGTAAGAAGCAAAATGTCAAATCAAGCAGATCCCTGTCCCACTCGTTTTGTTCTCGTTTTGTCACTGACTCGCCCAGGAGCAGCTGGAATCAGACAGAAACACTCTCCCGTCTCCCCCACCTCATCAGAGGCTCACCACTTCCCATGAGTGGCTGACTCAAATTCCCCTGGCAGAGAAGGTGGCTGGAAACGGAGGTAGGACTTGCAGCCAGAAACGCCCCTTTCCAAGAACTCCAGTCCTTTTTATCAGCAACCTGCTCCATTCCAGAGGGCTGTGGGCTCCTGGCAGTCACTGAAAGAGAATGGTTCCTTTCTCCCATCCCCCATGGTGGCTGAGTGGGGCCCCAGGTGCTCGTGCAGGAGGGACCATTTATTTGCAAAGTGTCAGGAGTAAAAGCACGTATACCCCTGCTAACAGCAGCATCAGTCATAATAGCCAAAAGACAAAAATAAACCAAACGTCCATAGATGGAAGGGGTAAACAAAGTGTGGTCTATCCATACAAAGGAATATTATTTAGTGTTAAAGAGGAAGGAAACTCTGATACACACTGCAACATGGATGAAACTCCCATTATGCTCAATGAAATAAGCCAACCAACAAGGGACAAATACTCTATGATTTCACATATATGAGGTCCCTAGAGTCCTCAGGCTCAAAGACACAGAAAGGACAATGGCGGCTGCCAGGGCCTGGGGGAGGGAGGATGGGGAGTTTAATGAGGACAGAGTTTCAGCTGGGGAAGATGAAAAAATTCTGGAGATGATGGTGATGGTTACACAACGATGTGAATGTGACTAATGCCACTGAACTTCATGCTTAAAACATTTTATCACAATTTAAATATTTTTTTAAGATTTTATTTATTTATTTATTTATTTGACAGAGAGAGAGAGATCACAAGTAGACAGAGAGGCAGGCAGAGAGAGAGAGGGAAGCAGGCTCCCCGCTGAGCAGAGAGCCTGATGTGGGACTCGATCCCAGGACTCTGAGATCATGACCTGAGCTGAAGGCAACAGCTTAACCCACTGAGCTACCCAGGTGCCCCCATTTTATCGCAATTTATTTATTTTTTTTAAAGATTTTATTTATTTATTTGACAGAGAGAGAAATCACAAGCAGGCAGAGAGGCAGGCGGGGGGTGGGGGTGGGGGAAGCAGGCTCCCCGCTGAGCACAGAGCCCGATGCGGGACTCGATCCCAGGACTCCGGGATCATGACCCGAGCCGAAGGCAGCGGCTTAACCCACTGAGCCACCCAGGCGCCCCCATTTTATCGCAATTTAAAAAGAAAAAGAGGAAAAGCAAAGTTCTGTGACTGGCAGAAAGCCCCGCCTCTTTCCTCTGCCAATGCAAGGTTGGACAGCACACACTCACACACACAGGCTCACAGCTGCTGAGCCCCCTCACCTCACCCCACATCGCCGCCAAAAAGAGCAGGTCGTTCTATGAACCAACTCTGTTTCTCTACTCTGGGAGGGAAGTTGGGCCAGGCTCCCAAGCCAGCCAACACCACTTGGAAAAGACCCAGGACACAGATCTCCAGGAAGAGGCTCCCCACAGATCCCCAGCTGCTGCCCCCAGGAGAGTAGACACAGAATGAAAGAATCAGCCACAAGCCACGTGGAGGTGGGGATGGGGCAGGGCCCATCGGGGAGGCTGAGCTAGACCAGGCTAGGCTCCTGTGGCTCTTCTCTCGTCTGTTCCCTACACTGAGATCTAAAATGTCATTTCAAAAGAAGGGCTCTGTTCCTGAAACAAAACCAAAACATTTGAAAAAATATCACTGCTTGGAAATGCACACTCAGGGTTTTTCCAACTCAGATGAGAAAAAGGCAGCTTCTCATCTTCCACTTTGGTCCCTTAAAGAAAAAAAAACACAATCAAACCCAAACGTCCAGCCAGCTGATGAACCAGCCAACATCCTCTCCTGCTAGCTGTCATACAGCAACAATGGTCACAACAACACAATGAGGAGCGCTAGAGGCGAGCCACCAGCTGGGCTAAGTGCTTTTCTTGCACGCATCACCTCACCGAATCTTCACGGCAAGTCCCCGAGCAGATGACTACGGATTCCTGTTTTACAGATGAAGAAAAGTCACCATCCTTCATCAATTCTCAGACATGCATTTTCCAGAAGTTTCAAAGTGGGATCATACAATCGTCTCTGGCTCTTAAAACGACTGAAGTGTTGCCTTCCTTCTTGGTGGCCCATCAGCTAAATGGGGCGCCTCACTGAGGGAGTGTCCAAGGGAATGAAACGCCCCACCCTTCCAGCAATGGAGATGGATAGCCGAGCCGTTCCTCAGGCTGCCAAGTCTTCTGCAGACAAGACCAAGTAACTCATTCCTCTGTCCGGATAATACTCGGAACTGGGTGTGCAGTTTGCACCTGCCACGTTTCTTGGCCAGAGAGCAGGTGCATCTGTTTTCCTCTTCAAATGAGGAAACACACCAAAGTGCGAAGTTATAAACACCCTGTCTGTCAGATTCAAAGTGGGCGGTCCCGGAGGTTATGGCGTGTGTTGGGAGATGCCATGCTCACACTCCATGGTGTGTGCAAGTCTACAGTGCTATCCAGCCCCAGAAGCCCCCTGCATTCCCAGAACAGGAACTGTGCCCCTGACGGCCCCACCCCCCACAGAGCTCCATGGGGCATATTTCAGGCCCTGAGAGCCCTTGGCCTTAAGTACCTATGCAGCAACAACTCTGGGAAGTCCCAGAATCCAGTGTACTGCTTGCTAAGGCCCTGGGGTCCTAGGCAATGGGTGTCCCTGTAGACTCCAGATATCACGGAGGTTCCCAAGGACATGTGTCAGAAGTTACGGGTCCAAGGACTATGGGTGGTGAAGGGATCGACTGTGGTCACAGCCCACCCTGCACAGAACCAGCACATCTGCCAATACTATGCAGAGTCAGTCCTCAGTCCACAGCCTGGATTCCAGACCATGGGTGATCATCATGGCCATATGCCAGGGCAACTGTTCTCCTGCCCCCAGCCCCCTTCCCGTGGCCTGGCCAATCTGGCAACAAACGTGACAAAGGGGAACTCAGCTGCTGGACTCAGAGCGGGGACAGGCACACAGGAAAGCTACAGGCCCTTCTCAAAGGCTGAAGGTTCCGACCTCCCATCCACGTGCTACCTCTGGGATCTAAGCCCAAAGGGAGGCTGAGGAGAAGAGAAGTGGAAACCTGGGTTATCAAAAGGGGAGCCAGAAGCCTAGACAGGGGATTGTTCCCTGGTACCCTGAGGGGAGCAGCCTCAAACCAGGCCAGAAAGGCCAGGTTCAGGAGGAGCCAGGAACACAAGGAGGGGAGCAGCTCCTCACCACCCACCCACCCTCCAGTATACAACATGACCTGGAAGATGGGACTTCCAAAGAAACCATTAAAAAAGGACAGTGTCCACTAAAAGCCCTATGTTGTATAATCTCATTTGCATGCACTGCCCAGAAAAGGCAAATCCACAGAGACAGCAAGCAGATTAGGGTGTCCTGGACTAAGGGGAGAAGGATAAGGAGAGACCACTGGGTAGGAGGTTTCTTTTGGAGGGGACAAAGAGGTTCTGGGACCAGAGAGAGGTGGTGGTTGCATCACTCAAACCCGTCAACATACTAAAAGCCACTGAATGGTACACTTGGAATGGGTAAACTGTACGGTATGTGAGCTCTACCTTAATAATGCTGTTTGAATGGAACAGAAAGGAAAAGAACTGCGTTGACCCGCCCATGTGAAAAAATACTCCTCGTTAATAAAACAAAATGAGGGGCACCTGGGTGGCTCAGTGGGTTAAAGCCTCTGCCTTTCGCTCAGGTCATGATCCCAGGGTCCTGGGATCGAGCCCCGCGGTGGGCTCTCTGCTCAGTAGGGAGCGGCGCGCTTCCTCCTCTCTCTCTGCCTACTTGTGATCTCTGTCAAATAAATAAATAAAATCTTTAAAAAAATAAATAAAACAACAACAACAAAATGAAATAAGCTATCAATACACAAACTCAGATGAATCGCCACTGCACCAAGTGACAGAAGACATACCCAAAAGGCTACACTCTGTAGGACTCCATTTATAGGACGCTTGGGAAAAGGCAAGGCCACATGGAAAGAATGCACATCGGTGTTTGCCGGTGGCTGCAGGTGGAAGAGACGCCTCCAAAGGACGTGGGTGATGAACGTTCTAGGGTACTGGACTTTCCTGTGGGTGACAGCTCTTTCCAGGATGACAGCACTTTTTGGAGTGATAGAGCTTTTTGGAGTGATGGATTTGTGTTTCTTGATTGGCATGGTGGCTACACAACTCTGTCATCACTCACAGAAGAGCACGCCAAAAAGAAGGGCATTCACTGTCTACAAACTGCATTTCAACACACACATGCACAAAACAACTGGCATCACAGCGCTTTTTTCCATCTCTGGTATTAAAAAAAAAAAAAAAGAACCGATAATTTACAAGATACATACTTTTTTTTCTTACTCTTGACTCAAAATTTTGTTTTCCTAACATGCACAAAAATTCCTGTAACTGGAAATCCGTTAAAAGAGGAAAGGGAATTGACTGAAAAACAATGTGGTGAAGAGAAAAATCTGTAGCTCTGCCTGGTAACTTACTGCCATAATCATCCCGCAATGTACACAAATGTTAAATCGTTACATTACACACCTAGAACTAATACAGTGTTACATGCCTATGATAGCTCAGTAAAAATACATACATAAACCAAACAGCTAAAAGAGAGGCAAATAAATGCAAAAATCTGATGTTGAAAAAAGACCCGCTGGATCTGCAGACCCAGGTTCACACCAGCATTATTTAGAACAGCCCATGGTGGAGGCAACAGAAGCATTCCCCATGGACGAATCCATCAAGTAATGTCGCACTTCTCTCCCACAGAATACTACTCAGCCTTCAAAAAGAAGGACATTCAGATACATGCTCTAATGTGAATGAGCCTTGAAAACATTCTGCTAAGTGCAATAAGCCAGTCATAGCGGGACAAGTGCTGTAGGATTCCACTGACAAGCGGTACCTCCAGTGGTCAGGTTCACAGGGACAGAAAGTAGAACACGGTGGTGGCCAGGCATTGGGAGGAGCTCGGATGGGGTGGGGAGTTAGTGTTTAACCGGGACAGAGTTTCAGCTTGGGATGATAAAAACAGGTATAGAAAAGGGATGGTGGTGGCTGCCTAACACTTTGAACAACTTCATGGTAATTGGTCATTTATCACAATTAAGCCGACAGACAAATTGCAAGGACTCTTTCCTACGTTGTAAGCAAGGATGCTTGCTCTGGGCTGGGGAGGATCCTTCAACCAGCCCCAGGCATGGGCCCAGGAGGAAGGATGCTGAAACACCAAGTGCGGCTTCTCTCTGCTGTTCTAGCCCGAGGTTCTCCCACCCACCAAGAAGGCCTCATAGAGGTTTCTGGATAGCCCACGCCATCCTTGTGCGGAGCCAAGCGAAGCGTAGAATTGCACAAACACTGAAGCTCAAGAGTGTCTGTTTTGCACACAGACACAAAATACCACACTGTCTGGGCTGGTGCTCCCCCAAAGGAGGCTGTGAGCCAAGAAGCCACAACAAAGGTGAGCGCAGGCAGGTGCACCAGCCTCAGCCAGAACGGGGCTGCCTGTTGCCCAGGCTGGGAGGACTTCTGTCCACAAAGTACTCAGAAACCCACAGAGGCCTGAGCACACCAAGGGGGGAAACTAAGCAAGGCCGGTGGCTGCCAGGACGGCTCTCACACCTCACACTCACCCCTTCTCCAGGTAAATGTCACCAGGGGCTTTCTCTGGACCAAAGCAGCACACCAGACTGCCCTCCCTCATGGCCAGTCAGTCCCCTTGTCCCAATGCCGTGCTCCAACCATCCCGAGCCTCACGGAACAATGTGGCAAGCCGCGCCGTCCCACTCCTCCCTGCCTCTGTGCACAGGTCTGTCTCTGCCCTGGAGTGCCTTCCATCTCCCCCACCCCTGCAAGAGCCTAACATACTCCTTTCCATTTGGATCCATTCAAGACCCAACTAAAGGGCCACCCTCTCCCAGATGCCTTCCTTGGGCTAACCCAGCAGAGTTAGCCTCTTTTTGGTGCCAAGCTGGTACTGAGCTCCATCACATTATCCATCTAAAGGCTTCTTGAAGTCAAGGACTATGTCAAGACCTAAGCACAGGGCTTGGACCCTGTGTAGCAGGTGCACACAAACCTCAGATGAACACACGGACAGAGGGATGGTTGGAGGACGGATAGCTGGGTGATGGGTGGATGGACAGATGATGGATAGATGGATGTCTGGAAGGGCAGATGATAAATGGATGATGGATGGTGACTGTCTGTGTCCTCCTAAAACCCATATGTTGAAACCCAATCCCCAGTGTGATGGTATTATAAGGCGGGGCCTTCAGAAGGTGATTTGGTCACTAGGGCTGAACGTCCCAATGAACACTAATGACTGGGATTAGGACCTTTATAAAAGAGACCCCAGGGAACTTCCTCATCCCTTACACCATGAGAGGACAGCAAGAAGACAGCCCTCTATAAGCCAGGAAGAAGGCCCTCACAAGACACCAAATCTGGGGGTGATGAGATTTTGGATTTTCAGCCTCCAGAACTGTGAAAAACAGATTTCTGCTGTTTATAAACCACCCAGTCTACGGCACTCTGGTACGGCAGCCCAAATGGACTAAGGCAGATGGCTGGCTGGCTGGCTGGCTGATGGATTGATGAAGGGACGATGGATGGGGTGGCTAACGCACAGCTCCTGCTTTCTCTGGAACATCTGCTACTAGGAAACACATGAGCAAGTCTACTCACACACATTTGGGGCTTGAGGAAGATTCAGGATTCGGAGACCCCGTTGTCTCAACGTAGAGGGTTTCCTTTACAGTTTGGTCAATAAATGATGATTTTCTGAGAATCTTTTGTTATGGAAATTTTTGGACACAAACAAAAACGGAGAGCAAAGTACCATGAAGGTCATGTCCCACCACCTGGCTTCGGCCTTGTTTTGGGGGATGAACACCCAGGTCTGGAAAGCAGTCGGGAACTGTGCACCAGGCCATCATTTCCCATCCCAGCTCTGCCCTCTCAGGTGACTTGCTGGAGGGAAGAGCCCTTGGGGGGGCGGCAGAGTGACCCCACCAGCCTCCCAGGTTCCATGAGGAACATTAAGGAGGGCTCCTGAACATGGGAAACACCCACACAGGGCTCTGTCATCTTATTTCACAACCACCAGGAATTAGGAGGCAGTTTATTGTAGGACAGGGGTCAGCAAACTCCAACCCGTGAGCAAAAACCAGCCCATCACTGCCTGTTTTTGTGTGATGTGGGATTTGAGAATGGTTTTCATATTTGTAAATGATGACACTTTAAACGGTTATATGAGGACCTACTTAATACCCAGGACTGCAGAGCAAAGAGGAAAGGCTCAGATAACCACCTGTGGTTCAAATCCAGGTTCTGCCTAGTAACTTCTTACCGTTCTAAGCTCCTGCTGTCTGAGCACCGATTCAACAGGCACCACGTAGCTCCCTGAAGGGCGGAGTGAGGCTCAGATCCTGGAAGGCACTTGGGATTCCATTACAAAGAGCAAAGCCAAACCCAAATGCAAAGTTCCAGTAAAGAGGGGGGATCCTCTCTCTCCTGCCAGACTGCCCAAGAGGGAACACTCGCACACTCTGGGGGTCCTAGGCAGTCAAAGTGCAGAAGAGAGCTGAGCCGGCAAAAGAGAAAGTTCTTTAGGAAAGTACAGACTTCCATGGAGGCATCCACGCCCCACTGGAGTGCAGACAGTCAACAGAGTCTCCTTTCTGTCCTTGAGCCCTCTCGACTGACCGACCCACCTCCAGAACTGGCTAGCTCCGACACAGTCCCTGCTCCACTGGCAAGGAGAACGCTCAGCAAAGGATGGCAGGGGCCAGACAGAGAGCTTCCCCTGCAGGCAGCAAGGCTTGGACTCTGATCTCAGGTGGGGCTTACACCAGGCGACAGGCCGCTGGAGGACCAGTCATCTGTGATGAAGGGCAACAATGGCCTCAAGGTACCAATGTCCCCACACCTTGGTTTGGAGATGCACGCGGGCAACAGCCACACACGTGAGTCCTGCTCATTTCGGTGCTGGCCTTAGCACAAGCCTTCCTGACTATGCAGAGCTGTGCTCTGTCTGGCAAGACACCAGCTGGCATGACCAGGCCTCCCCCTGCCAGCCACCTGCCTGGATACCATCACCTCCGCCCGGGCAGACACCCTCCACATTGCCCTCACCCCCTCCCACTTCGGTCTGGCCTTGCTCTGCATTTCAGCACGTTGCCCAGGTGACACCGGCAGAGCCTTCGAGCACCTGCTCCCAGCCCAAGGGCTGGCCAGTGGGCGGCAAGAAAAAATGACAAATCAGCCCTCAAAAAAGCATCACAATTTCCATTTAAACTTGCACACAGAACCAAATCTACCCCCTGGCTGGCTCGCCACAGGCTCCCTGGACCCCAGTCACTGCAGGCAAGCCAGACCCGGTGGGGTCTTACAGAAAGACTGCTTCAGGACCCCTGCCAAAAAGGTTTCCCTGCCAGCCAAGTGTGGCCACGCAAGCTCCTCTCCCTCCCATAAAATCCCTTTTCTACCATGGCATTCGGCTTCCTTGGAGCCTCCATTAAAGCCAGGCAAGAACTCCGTGGGCCAGAATTAACTGGACAACGCTATCTAGCAGGTCTAATCCATGGCCGGGATACATGGAAGAGAAGCTGAAATGCTTTTCCAGTTCAGTTACAAGCAGCCCAGGGTAGCAATAAACTAGCAAGTCTCATGACAAACAAGGGGATGGGGAGTTCTTTCCCTACCAAGAACCACCAAGCTGACAAAGAATTAAGTGTCACATAGCCCGTGACCTTGGGAATCTTCCCAAACGAAAGACTGGACAGGTGTGGCTCCTGCTCAGGGCCTCTCCCAATTACAGGCCCACGGAACTGGTTATTTCTGGGGAACATCAAGGAACATCAAGTCATGAGGGGACCCAGTTGAGGACAGATGCCTCCTAAACCAAACCTTACCTCAGATCCTGCTTCTCTAGACCCAGATCACAATTTCGGATTTGACGGAGGCAAGCTTCTCCCTGCCCCAAGCTCCCCCTCCCCCTGCTGCCCCTCTCCCCTTCCCCTTGCCTCAGGAGAAGGCTGCCTTTTTTCTTTTTTCTTTTCGTTTCTTTTTTTTTTTTTAAATCTCCTGAAGGAACCACTTCAGTAAAGTCCTACAAAAGGAAAGGCGCAAGAGAGAGGTCCAAAGAGAGCAAAGGATTAACTATAAAACCAAGAGTAAACTGGAACATTTCCGGAAGGTAACTGGGCAGAAGACATCAAGGGTCTTCACACCATCCACACCTCTGACTCGGTAAATCCCCTGAGAGGCCCGCCCTCGAAGAAGGAGGCAGAAATGCAAATGGAAACCCACAGAAGAAGATGTTCACTGACTGTAATGCCACTGAACTATACACTTGAAATGCGGTATACACAAACAATGGGTATTATTCAGCCTTAGAATAGAAGGCAATTCTGACACATGCTATGACATGGAGAAGCCTTTACGCTCAAAGAAATGAGCAATGAAACTATATGAGTCCACTCACTGACTCCCTAGAAGAGTCAGATTCATAGAGATGGGAAGTGGAATGGGGGCTGCCAGGAGCTAGGGGAGGGGGGCTGGGAGGTTACTGCTTCACGGGACAGAGTTTCAGGTTTGTGGGATGAAAGGAGTTCTGGAAATAGACGGTGCAGAGGGCTGCCCAACAGTGTAAAGGTAATTAATGCCACTGACCTAGATACTGAAAAATGTTTGAAATGGTAAATTTTGTTACGTATATTTTACCACAATTTAAAAATATTAATGCAATATGCCAAAAACCATTGAATTGTAAAACTTATTTTTTTAAAGGTATTTATTTAAGTTGTCTCCACTCCCAACATGGGACTCGAACTCGTGACCTCAAGTTCAGGAGTCGCACAGTCTTCTGACTGAGCCAGCCGGATGCCCCAAATGGTACACTTTAAATGGGTGAATTGTATGGCATGTGAACTATGTTTCAGTAAAAATTTTCTTTAAAAAAAAAAAAAAAAAAGATGCTCACTGTGGCACCTGGCTGGCTCAGTCAGTGGATCATATAGCTCTTGATCTCACGGTCGCGGGTTCAAGCCCCATATTGGGTGTAGAGAGTATCTTTCTTTAAAGATGCTCACTGAAATATTGCAGTTACCAGCTACACTCAGTAAATAATACTGTTTTGCTCTGCTTTAGTGAGAGACAGTGTGTGTGAGAGTCGGGGCAGGGGGAGAGGGAGAGAAAGGAAGAGAGAAACTTTTAAGCAGACTCCACACCTACAAAACCCAGCTCAATCTCACAACCTTGAGATCATGACCTAAGCCAAAACTAAGAATCGGACACTTAACTGACTGAGCCACCCAGACTCCCCCCTTAGTAAATACTTCAAAATGTCCAACAAAATTAATTAAACTTTGACCAGTTAAACTGTAACTCTATCACAAAGTAACAGTATGGTCCTTCAAAATGTTTACAGACTATTAAGTAAAAAAGAAAAGGCTTTCCCTAACCTACAAGGGGAAGACACCCAACTAATGCAGCAGGATCTCAGTTACAAGAGAGAGGGGAGTCTGAGATGAGAGGGGAGGTTTTATCATCAAGGGGTGCCTGGGTGGCTCAGTGGGTTAAGTCTCTGCCTTTGGTCAAGGTCATAGTCTCAGGGTCCTGGGATCGAGCCCCGCATCAGGCTCTCTGCTCAGCAGAGAGCCTGCTTCCCCCTCTCTCTCTGTCTGCCTCTCTGCCTACTTGTGATCTCTCTGTCAACTAAATAAATAAAATCTTTAAAAAAAAATTATCATCAAGTCAGGAAGAAAAGAAAATCTCCATTAACACTGAGCTGAAGCCTGTCTCCCTGAACAGGTCAGGCTTCCAGCTCTGATCTAAAAGCAACCCATGCCCTCTTCCACCTGTTAACCATTTAAAACACAGAACAAGCACTTGTGGATTCCCAGAGCATGGTTCTCAGCCCTGGCTGCAGAGGGAATCACGCACAGAGCTTTTCCAGAAACCCAAGCTGGTTTAGCGGAAGAAATCAAACAGCCATGTGTGAAGTGCTTAGGAAGGGGGCGGCCTCTGAGAGCTGAGAACAGCTGACAGCCAGCAAGAAAATGGGACCTAAGTCCCACAACCACAAGGACCTGGATTTTTGCCAACAAGCTGAAACTGGAGGAGACACAGAGCCCGCAAATGGGAAGGACAGGAGCCCAGGCCCTGGGCAACACTTGGATTGCAACCTTGGGAGACCCCGAGCAGAGGACCCAGCTAAACCACGCCCTGACTGCTGACCCATAGACACTATGAGTTTTCAAAACAAAGTAAGAAGAACCTCCGGAGTGACCCGCCATGGACATGTGTGTGGGGCTGTTTTAGCCATAGCAGAGGCAGTCTATGTGGGCAGCTGGGGTGGAGACCTACTTCTTTCATTCTCTGCCAGGCCAAATACCCCCATTTCCCGTAATCACTCTGCTGGCAGCCTCCAGGCTTAGCTGCACCAAGCAGAAAGTGTGGCTATGGCATTCCAAGGTCTGCACACTTCCATGAATATCAGGGAAAAACTTGGCCTCCTAGACGTCATGTGCTATGCCTGCTGACCCTTAAAAGGTCTGCAGTCGAATGCAAACCCCCAGACCTTTTCCAAGTAAACCACAGCCAGGCCCAGGCTTTCAAAAACCCCTCTGAACCTTCAAAACAAAACAGCTCTGAGAGGGAACAGCCAAGGACAGTCCACGGATCCTGCCCTATTGCTCCTGCCTGGTCTGTGCACCCTGGAGCCTGAAAGTCAGGCCAGCAGGGGTGTCTGAGCACATACCGTGATGCCTGCAGGTCCTGCCTCGGCCTGTGATGTCCAAGGTCGGTTGTATTTCCGCTCCTGTCCAGTCATGCCCAACTCAGAATTCAAGAAACATAAGTGACCCTCCTATCCTTAGGAATGGCTCCCATTAATTCACATATTTGAGGGAGCCAGGGAGAAAGGAGAAAGACATGAGAAGGAGACATCCCTATTCCGTTCTCTCAGATGTACCCTCCCACACTCCCGGGCTGCACCCCTGCTTATTGCTCCCCAGTAGCCAACCGTGCCAATTTTGCACCTGCAGCAAGGGAAGCAGGCCTCCTGCTGGCTTTCTGGAGGCCGGGCTGTCCAGCCCAATGCAGCAGACATTTCCTGAGCGGCTGGAGCAAAATGCCTCCCCGAGACAGCCAGCAGGCCGGGCCTCAGCCCATTAACCTTCCTGGACTTCCTTGCCAGAGTTTCTGGAACCTGAGACTGCAGACTAAGCAGGGATAAATAAGCAACCACAGAGCTCATGGGGCCAGAGAAGCCGGGAGATGACAAAGGAATGTTTGGGACCAAGTCTCTGACGCTTCCTCACACGCCCCTTTCTGGAGCCATGGGCATTCTTTTCTAGACCCGCATGGGTCTACTTCTGGAGACTCACACCCCTTTCTAGAGCACCTCTCTACCCCTCCACACACGCACCCCGAACAGCCCTTCTGGAGCCTTGCCTGCTCGTCCACAGAGGAGAATCTGCCGCCCAACTCATACCAGCTGGCCACTGAAGAAATTCCGCAGGAGAGGAAATTAGTTAGACTTAGTTAATAATCACAACCCGGACTTCTTAGGGCCAAATTCTAACAGTGGCTCACCATCTGACTGCTCCATGACAAGACCCTGTTCCACAAGGGCCTCCCTATTGGGCATTCACACACGTGGGTCTTAGATCCCAGACCATTACCATGACTCACCGGGGCCCCTAAGCCACAGGCTCCGCATCTGATAGCCCACTAGCACAGGGCTCATCACTGCATTCCTCTCCAGCCACACCTGGCCACCAGCCACGGGGACATGACCCACATGGCCACTGTCCCATTCCCCCCAGTGCCAGACACATGGCGGACCTCCCTATTCCCTCTCAGACCAGCTAAGGGGCCCCAACTCCCGCTCTCCCAAACGAGCCTTCTGGCCTTACAGCCCTCTTCATCTCTGTCCCCTCAAGATCTTCTCACTCCTCACTCACCTCCCTAACCCCCCGTGTCCCTGGGTGAGCCAGGCCAAGGCCAATGTCTCTGAAGCACCATCCCATGCACACAAGGCCCGGGCACCTGAAAGCCACATCACTCCTGGTCACTGTTCAGCAGTAACCCTATCACTCCTTTGCTGGGACCGCTAACCTCCCCACTGACCCCCCACACACACACCTTGATCACCTCCTTGGAGCTTCTATTTGGACCCTGGGACCAAGCAAGCCCATGGGTACACACTCAGAGAGCTCTCACAAACTCCGATCCTAAACCCCTGACTCTTTCACCTTTCTGCAACATGAACTCCCCCCACCACACCTCCCCTCTCATCTCAGACTCCCCTCTCTCTCATGAGGCCCTCAAACATGCAAACCTCAGTCCTGCTCAAGCCTTCTTCTCTCTCCACACGCCTGCTGGGATGTCAGTCGTCCTGGTCTTGTCCTGCCAGGCCCTTCTTCCTAAAGGTCTGCAGCCTACTGCTCCCACTCTACCAGGCTGCCAACCCCCAGACTCTACCAGGCTCGCCTCTGTTCTCTTCTGTCACCTCCTCCCCTGTCTGCTGGCTCTCGTCCTTTCCATCCTCCCCCCAGCCCCCCTCATTCCCAAGACAACAACTCCAGGGGCCCCAACTCCCACCAGACCATCTTGGACACTCCTGCCAAATGCTTCTCCTGAGGCAAAGCTCCAAAGGCATCCCTTCCCCTCCCAACAACCTTCTACCTGCCCCATTCCCCTTCGAGAAAGCACTACTCAGCTTGTTTTCCTGGACCTGTCCAGCATGACCTGACCCTCCTATATCCACCCTCACCTCCCCTGTTGCTCACATTTTACATAAATTTTCCAACCAAGCAGGCTCTGCTGTTTCCTACCATGGTGATTACTTCCCAGTCTCTAAGCTCTTGCCACTCTCCTTTCCACCTAGAACCATCCTCCTAGCCCTCTTCCCCAAGGACACGGGACAGAGGACATGGGGCCTTCCCGCCCGTGCGCCCTACAGCCCCACTTTCTCCACAGAAGCCTGAGACCTTTCTCACATCACGGTATTTCAAGTGCCTCCTTGTCCCTGCTCCAACCCTGGTCTGCAGGCCCCTCATACCCCGGCTAAGGGTTGAGTCTGAACCAATCTTCCTATTTCCTAGAACAGGGGAGGGACAAACCCTCCTGAAGAACAGTGTTTCCCTGCCACCTTTGCCTCTTAAAAAACCAAATGCTCACCATTACTGAACTCTGCACGTTGTGGTCAAGACAGTACATTTCACGTTATGTGTCATTTTTTTCCACAATTAAAAAAAAAAGGCAGGGGCGCCTGGGTGGCTCAGTGGGTTAAGCCTCCGCCTTCATTCAGCTCAGGTCATGATCTCAGGGTCCTGGGATCGGGCCCCACATCGGGCTCTCTGCTCAGCAGGGAGCCTGCTTTACCTTCTCTTTCTGCCTGCCTCTCTGCCTACTTGTGACCTCTCTCTCTGTGTCAAATGAATAAATGAAATCTAAAAAAAAAAAAAAGGCAACAATGAATACACTGAATACGAGGGAGAGAGAAGGGATAGGTGAGACGGGCCCAGGCAGATTCTGAGCAACGGGGCTCAGTGTCCTCTCTTTCTTCCTTCACGGGGGTTTGAAAATGGCAATGCTTTCTAAATTAAGAAAGCAACTGTAATAAACAACAACAAAAAAGCACCTACAAAATACATTTCCAGAGGCACCTGGACGGCTCAGTGGGTTAAAGCCTCTGCTTTTGGCTTAGGTCATGATCTCAGGGTCCTGGGATGGAGCCCCACATTGGGCTCTTGGCTCAGCAGGGAGCCTGCTTCCCCCTCTCTCTCTCTCTGTCTGCCTCTCTGACTACTTGTGATCTCTGTCAAATAAATAATTAAAATCTTTTTAAAAAATACATTTCTAGTAACAATCCCATACCTCCAAATATGAATATAGACACATTCACCTATGTTCCCACAGGAAAGCAGAAAGCTTTCAGAAATCAACATTCATGAAAGAATCACATTTTCTGGTCTAGGGTCTAAGACTTAGGCAAACACAAATACCATTTTTGCACACGACGGCTGGCATGCACCCACCCCCTCACCTCCCCCAAGAGAGTGAATGTACTATGCTGAGCATCAGCCCAAGATAATTTACAAGTCAGGCCACTGGGACTTCCAGCCGACTGGAGGATGGTCAAGTCCACTGTGGCGACCACCTCTCTTTGGAGGAGACCAAGCATTGCTAGTCCAGCCTTTGCATTCCCCTGTCTTGCATCACAGCCGCTCCGTGACACCAGGCAGGGTCACAAGACAAAGATCCCCCTAACTATTCAAGTACAGAAGAAGTCCAAACAAGTGGATGGTCTTTAGTCTTTCACCTATAACCTCAGCCATGAGGGTCCCCGCTACTTGTCCACAGGGGCCCCTATCAGAGAAAAATGCAAAACTCGGCAAATGCAGCAGATGCCCAGCGCACCGGCTGCTCTTCTCCCTTGAGCGGAGGCCTCAGTCAGCTCAGTCCCTGGGGGGACTTGCTGTCTGTCCAGCCGCCACCCAGGCCTGGCACCAAAAGGCTTAAGGAAGAAACTGAAAACATTGTGCTCTGTGAAACAAACCAGACACAAAAAGACAAGTGCTGTATGAGTCCACATATATGACATCCTGGAGCAGAATATTTTCTGAATGATGGGTGCCAGGGTTTGGGGGTTGGAAGGGGTGGGAAGCTGTTGTTTAATGGGGACAGAGTTTCAGCCTGGGATGATGAGAAAATCTGAAGATGGATGGCAGTGATTATTGAACAGTGTGAAAGTGCTCAATGCCAATGAACTGGACACTTAATGGTTTAAATGATACATTGTATGTTCTAGTATTTCACCACAATAAAAGGGGGGGGCACCTAGGGGAAGACCACAACCTTCAAGGTCTGTAAATGGAAAATGCTGCCTCTGAACAAGCAGGTTCCTGATTGACAGACTATGACATGGAGCCTCAGGCTGAGGTTGAATCAAGTTCTGGTGAGGCCAGCCAACTCTTAGCCACAGCTTGGCTTCAGGCATCCCATTCCCCCAGGGCGCTCCCCCAAGGAAAAGGAGGCTCCACCCATCCCTCCAGAACCTCCACACACAGGCCTCTCAGGCCTCAAGGTCTGACCGGGACCCCCATGAGCCAGTAGAGTGTGCCCAGGCAGTAGTAAGGGCCCGGCCAGCCAGGTACCAAAACACCTTCTGGAATATTATTTGGCTACCAAAAAGAAGGAGGTGTTGATGCATGCTACAACAGAGATGAACCCTGATACCTTATTCTAAGTAAAAGAAGCCAGATAAAAAGGCCACATGTTACACAATTCCATTCATGTGAAATGTCCAGAAAAGGCAAATCTAGGGATGCCAGGGGGGCTCAGTTGGTTAAGCATCCAACTCCTGGTTTTGGCTCAGGTCATAGTCCCAGGGTTGTGACATCTCTGAGCCCTGAGTCCGGCTCTGTGCTCAGTGGGGAGTCTGCCTGAGATTCTCTCTCTCTCCAAATAAACAATAAAATAAAATCTTAAAAAAAAAATTAAAGGCAAATCTACAGAAAGTAGACTACTGGATGCCAGAGGCTGTGGCAGAGAGGGGGTCATGGTACCTGATGGGAGCAGTCTCCTTTTGAGGTGATGAAAAATTTTTCTAAAATTAGACAGTGGTGATGCTTGCGTAATCCTATGACTATGCTAAAAAACACTAAATTGTACACTTTAAATGAGTGAATTCTGTGGTGTGAATTCTACCTCAGCCATTTTTTAAAAAGACTTTAAGTGCAGAGCCCCATGCAGGGGTTGATCTCACGACCCTGAGACCATGACCTGAGCCGAAATCACAAGTTGCTCAACCAGCGGAGCCACCCAGGCACCCCTCTACCTCAGTCATTTAAGAACCACCCCCACAAGGTGGGAATGCAGCTCCTGGTTTACAGGGGGTCAGTGAGGGAAACCAGACACCCACCTGCCCACCATCCCAGGCACCAGATGGGATGGAAACTGCATCTGCCCCCAGGTCTTCAAGCAAAAGACTTTCTGGAGCTCTCAAAAGGAGCATGTCCCCAGTCATGCTGCAGGTCTGATGGCCCCAGCCTCTCAGGGAGGGGGTGAGGTGTAGCTGGGGAACATCGTGGGCCACCTGATTCCCCTGACACTCTGGGGAAACCTCTTCCCCATGCCCCATTGCTCACCATGGGGGCCAGCTCCTCACCCTGCCCACCTGCCCCAGGAGCTGCCCCCCAACCTCAGAGGCACCCTGCTGGGGCCATGCCCAGCTCTCCAATATCCTCCCCAACTATATACACCAGGCAACGCCCTCTGGTCTGTAAAGCCTTAGGAAATCTGCAGACAGAGCCTGTATATGCCAAAGCATTGGTAATTTCCAGAGCTTCCCATCTTCCTCCCTTTTTTCCTATTAAAATAAGAAAGTCTGCAGTTTTTATTTCCTCTCTTGAGGCTTTACAATCACTAAAAGTGAGAGTGATGTGGTTCTAAGCCTTCCCTCCACAAACTTGACGGGGTGGGGGGGACTCTAGGAGAAAAAACAAGAGGTCTCACTTTTCCTCCAGTCTCTAGCTTTGAGGCCCCCCAAAGTCACAAGGCCTTGCAATGGGGAACACTGCAAAGGGAACTCATTCTATTCACCATGGGGGTAGATATGTCCCAGGAAGGAGGGCTCAGCAACATGGGTGTGCAGTCCCAGGCTCTCTGGGCTGATGTAACCTCACACCTGGGGCCTTGAGGCAGAAAAATACATGCTGCCTACTGCATATGCAAGAACTCCACTCAACCCCAGAGGACACACTATGAGAAGGAACAGAGGGGGCCCACGGCCACGGCAGACCCCTGGGACCCCTGGAGCTCATACTGGGCACTCTTGCTGAACCAAGTGGGTAAAATGGCCTGCCCCTCCTGAATTATGCATTTCTCCTTTAGAATCTCTTGCTAAGTGGTGTGCAATCAACCAGCATTAGATGCCTGAGGGGGCAACTCCATAAGACCAGACAGGGGCCAGACCCCCGGGGACCATCCACTCTGTGCACTCAAGTTCTCTCAGAGCCTTCAAAGGAGGGGTTCATGGTCTTCAAGCTGCAGAATCAATGCCCTGCACAGGACCACACCCTGGGTCTACCTTTATCGTCTGCATTCTTGCCCCAAACTAGGCTGACATATGTTGCCTCTAGATTACTTCTAGAATATCCACTTTGTCACTTACAAGGATATGTGCGTAAATATTGCTCCTGCTCTACTGGCATTCCAACTAATCCCAGCAGCATACGTTAAAAGGAATAGGTCAGGCCATTAAAATGTGGTGAATCTTCAAAGGCTCTTCTTAAACCAAAAGAGGCAATTCGAGTGAAGGATCCCCCTTGGACTGCTCCATCCCTGACTGCAGCAGCAAGTCTTTCTCCCTCTTCTTCCAAGGTCCCCTGGAGCCTCCTGGCCAGCCAGAATTCCTTCCTCGTGCTCCCTGGGCCACATACTGACCCTCCGTGCATGTGGCCAGCCGTCTCTGTCCCATCCTCCCAGCTGGGCCTTGTCCCTCTGCACCTCCTGGAACCTGCTCCCAGCAGAGCATCCTCCAGCCTCCCCCCTCAGCTCTTGACCACTGGGTGGAAAAGGCAGGCAGATGAGCAGCATCCTCCAACGTATTTGTCCTCTTGGTCCCCTGCTGATACCTTCCTGGACCTGCCCAGAGGCTGGGACCGGATGATGCCTATCACAACACTAAGGTTTATGTGGCTGTCTCCCCAGCAGACCGAAAATGACCTGCTGGGAAGCCTGTCTCCTGACACTCCGCATCATTCCTGTCTGAAACGTGTTTGCTGAACGTCCCTCCACCTACTGGGGGAGGAGACTCTGTGAAACTCTGTGCCCACACTCCTGTGACTGGCATCACTCTATGGTCTGAGGAGAAAGGCCAGCACTAGCCCCTCCACCAACTGCTTGACCTTGGGCGGGCGTGTCTGTCTCACACCCCCTCAGACCCAGTCAGCTGATGGCATATAATTAAGTTAATGATCTTGCTCCAGCCATGTCATAAGAATGTTTCAAGGGCACATGAACCAGTCTCCACCAAAGTTGTAGTTACCACACAAGTGGGGCCTCAGTCTTCTGCAGCAGCACACCTCAGCAGCAGGCGCAGCTCTGAACCCACCAGCCATATCTCCCATGGGCACCAGCAGCCATCCCTGTGCACAGTCATTTTGCAAGGTCACCATTGCAAGTGCTAGAAGCCAAGACAGCTAATTAGCAGGCCCCCGTCTGAGGACTCGGGAAAGCTCACTAAGGTTGAGCCTGGGAAGACCAAGGCTTGGCAAAGAAGGAAAAACAATCTTCAGATAATTTCCTTCCTGGGCAAGTAGTATCACTGGGACCCCAAAAATCTGATGTTGATTATCTATCTGACGGGGTTGGGGGAAGCAGGATTAAAAAGAACCAGAGAAGGGTCTGAGCAAATAGAGACCCCAGAAATGGAGTCTCATCCTGTCTTTGATGCACAAACATCCACAATACCCAAGACATGGGCAGACCGACATGTGCTCAGGACACCACTCCTCACACATGGTTAAGAGCCTAGAGTGAAGCACACCGAGGAAGGCAGGATCCTGTCTTAAGGCGCTCACTTCCCTGGAGAAGGAAGCCAGTCAGACACAGGATTAACAGGAAATCGCTGCAAAAATACAGTGAAAGGAAGATACATAGGGAAGATGCCAGGACATCATAAAGGTTTTATTTTTGTGTGTTAGTTTTTATTTTACTTTTTTTCTTTTTCTTTTTTTTAAGATTTTATTTATTTAACAGACAGAGATCACAAGTAGGTGGAGAGGTAGACAGAGAGAGAGGAGGAAGCAGGTTCCCTGCTGAGCAGAGAGCCCGATGTGGGGCTCGATCCCAGGACCCTGGGATCATGACCTGAGCTGAAGGCAGAGGCTTTAACCCACTGAGCCACCCAGGGGCCCCTATTTTACTTTTTTTCTTAATTAAACAAATTATTATTATTATTATTATTATTTTGGTGCGCGTGTTGTTAGTTTAAAGACAAGGCTCTTTGGAGATTAGCCTCTCCACAAATCCATGAATAAAGGCAAGAGAGAACTTCCACAGAGATGAGGCCTGGCACACAGTAGATACTCAGTAAACACTGCTGGGTGACTGAATGGGGAGAGGTGGTTGCCTTGCTAACAGAAAAGTAGGTAAAGATAAAAGATATGGGAAGCACCATATTCCTAACCTAGAATTTTAAAGGGAAAAAAAAAAAAAGTCAAAGAATCGAAGAAAAGAATCCTAGCAATGACAGGGTCCAACCGCTAACTTCTTCAGCAAGGTGAAAGGTATGGTAACCATGAAGCAGGAAGACAGAGTCCTCCTGATGCCAGGCTTTGTTTTCTTGGCTCCGCGAGGCTGCTGTAGCACCAAACAACACATCCCTCAAGTACTTCCTAAAACATGGCAGGTGAGGCCAGCAAAGCACCATCTCTCTCTGTCACAGCAGCCTTTTCGCTGCTGCCCAATGAGGGACTCAATGAGTGTTGTGGGCTTAACTGTATCCCCCCGCCTCCGATCCATATGCTGAAGCCCCAATCACCAAGTACCTCAGAACATGACTGTATTTGGAGATGGCAGGGTCTTTAAGGAGGTGCTAAAGTTAAAATGCGGTCATTATGGTAGGCCCTAACTCAATACGCCCTGTGTCTTTATAAAAGGAGGACATCTTGGACAGAGAGACACGAGGGGAGCAGGAGCACAGAGGGATGACCATGGAAAGAGGCAATGGGGGAGGAGGGGACAAGCCGGGAGGCATCTGCAAGTCAAGCCAAGGAGAGAGGCCTCCGAGGAAACCAACCCTGCTGACATCTTGATCTTGGACTACTAGCCTCTACAAACAAAGGAAAAATAAATTCCTATTATTTAAATCACTCAATCTGTTGTGTTTTGTCATAGCAGCCCTAGCAAACTAATACCCGGGGCCACTTCAAAACGTGGGTGTGAAAGCCAAGGAAGTAGCACCATGACTAACAGGTGTTTTCCTAAACATACCTATTAAGGACCAGAAATGGGAATTAAGGCTGAGAACACTGCTCCTGGCAACTTCAAAACCCTACTTGAGTGAAATCAACCAGACATGGAAGGACAGCTATTATGTGACTCCACTGACAAGAGGCACCTAGGATAAGCCAACTCACAGGGACAGAGAGAAGAGCCGTGGCTGCCAGGGACTGAGGTAGAGGGAAGATAAGTTAGCACTGAGTTCAGTTTCCGAAGACAAAAAAGTTCCAGCCATGGACGGTGGTGATGGTTGCATAACCATGTCAATGTACTTAATGACACTGAATTATAAACTTAACAACAATTAAAATGACACATCTGGTTATGTATGTTATACCCCAATAAAGAAACACACACCTATCATGTTACATAAGTAACACTTTAACTTAATTTACTCCATTGTTCTCAAAGCAAAACAATAAACAAAAAACAAAAATCTCCAAAACAAAATCCTACGCCATAGTATCCTAGTCAAGGTGAGGGACCCTAGTGGGACTATAATTTAATTAATTAAACTCACCGCCACTACCTCCTGAACCTTGATCTAAAAGGCAGCCGTGGAGGTGCCTGGGTGGCTCAATTGGTTAAGCACCTGCCTCTTGGTTTTGGCCTGGGTCATGATATCGAGCCCTCTGTCAGGCTCTGCACTCAACTGGGAGTCTACTTGACATTCTCTCTCTCCCTCTCCCTCTGCCGCTCCCCCCACTCATGCACCTGTGCTCTCTCTCCAAAACAAATAAATAGATCTAAAAAAACCCCAAAAACCCAGGGCAGCTGCATCAAAACTCAGGCCTATTGTTTGACAACCTGAGTACACCTGAAAATGCCTATCCATTCACTGTGAATGAGGAAGCCCCCCAAACCACAATAGTCAGCTGGGCCTCAAGCATTGCCATGTCTTCTCCCGACTGGACCAAGAATATGGCTCACACGAATGCTTTGTCCTAGTGAGGGCCGCAGTCACATAAACAGGCCCACAGGACTCCCAGTCAAGGAGGGCAGGTGGCTACTGAAGCCAGAAGCAACAAATGAGGTAAAAGGGAGGAATGGGGAAGGCACATTGTCCTGGACCCACACAAAGCAACAGCACTCCCAGCTAGCTCCTTCCTTAGTGAAGGGTTCCAGAATATTTCATTCTGTTCCCCAAACAAGGATTCCATTCTGGAATCAGAAAACCCTTGTAAAATTTGAACTAGACTCCACTTCCACCCTGTTGATGACTTAATGGATTCAGACTCCACCTGGTTGGTTCTGTCCACCCTACGTCTGTTCATGAGAGGAGACTATAGTCAGTTCAAAGAGGACCACAGGGTCTGATTTAAAGAGATGATGATCAAGCCAGTGCAAGGCCTAAGTGACCTTTTCCTGGCCCAGAATTATTCAGTCTAACTGGTGGCCAGTCCATTCAATCACCCAAGGGAGAAACAAAGCACTAATCATTCTGGTGACTACACACTGGCGGAATTTAAAGACCAAATTAAAGTGCTTAACAGAGATGTGAAAACACAGGGCAGCAACTCGTATGAGAGCCCATAAAGTAACACAGGATCTGGGGTCCGGTCTCATGACTGATACTTGGAAAGGGACCGAGGGACAGCTGGGACACTGAGCGTTCCATTCAAGAATTCCTCAGACCTGTAGGGCACCTGGCTGGCTCAGTCAGTGGAGCACAGGACTCTTGATCTCGGGACTGTAGGTTCGAGGCCCATCATCCTGCCTTCAAAACATGCAGAGCCTGTGCTACCATGTGGCTAACCTTGGGGAGATGCTGCTAAGTGAAATAAGCCAGATACAGAGAGACAGATCCTCTGTCTCTGTCTCTGTTTAAACAGATGACTCTGTTTACAAGAGGCACTAAGAGTAGTCAAATTAGGAAACAGCACAGTGGCAGTTTTCAGGAACTCAAGGAGAGGAAATGGGAAGCTGCTGTTCAGTGGGGACAGTTTCAGTTGAAGAGGAGGAAAAGAGTTCTGGAGACGAGGGTGGCGAGGGGCACACAAGGGTGTGAATGTACTTAATGCTACTGAGCTGCACATTAAAAATGGCTCAAATGGGTTAAAATGGTGAATTTTGTTACATATTTTTTATTACAATAAAGAAAAAAAAAAAAAAAAGCAGTTCAGAGCCACAGGGGCCTGACATGAGTGCCCCCTGAGCCTTTGCTCACACTGATCTCAGGGCACCAAGCTTCCCCCGCCTGCTGCCGCTGGACGTGTGCTGACAGGCAAGCCCTCTCTCCATCACAGCTGCCTCCGGAAGCTTCCCTGATCTCACTCCCTCTGAACACATAAGTGCTGTGTGTGTTCCTGTCTCCCATCAACAAGGAAGGTCCCAGATGGCAAGAACCACACTCCCCTTCTATGTAGCCCGCAATGTAGAAAGGGAAGGGCTTGCGCACAGCAGGGCTCATAGCTGATGGATCCTGAGTGTGCGGAGGGGAAGGACTCCTGGGCCAACCCAGTCAGGATTTTCAGGTGCAATGCAGGGCGATTCAGAGAGTACTCTCAGGTGCCATATTCAGGAAGGAATGGATCTGCACTCCCATAGGGACTTGGAACCCCTGGAATCCCAGCTCTGCTACCTCCTGGTTTTGTCCTTACCTATGGCTGGGCAGACCCACCACGGGGTGATGGAAGAACCTGTGAGGGGCCCTGCATGAAGGCACGCTGCCACCATGCCTGGCACACAGAGGTCATTCCAGCTTCTTCCCTCCAACGCCAGGGGCCCTCAACTGAAATACACGAGAGCACCTCATCCAAAGGGATTCAGAAGCCATGAGAGCCGGGCTTCTGTGTCTGCTGCTGTGAAAAATTAGGGTGCTTACACTCCCTCCCACACTGTGGTTTTCCTTACTGTCCCTCTGCAGGGTGCAGCCCTGGCCAGCAGGTCCCACGGCCCTCTAAAGAACATCAGGAAACATTCCAGAAAGAGACAGATGGCTTTGCCAGCACAGGCTCCCTTCCTTCGCCTCTAGCCACAACGCTCGGAAGAGTGCTGAGTACAGAGCTGAAAACCAGTTTTTAAAACCTAACAAGAGAGAGAACAAGGGGCCTTGAGGACATTCAGAGAAAGATCCAGAAAATCCTAAGAGTGGGGTCCAAGTTGTAAAATTCACCCCTCGGCCACTTCCTGAGAGCTTACCCTGAATTACACACAGAGCCAGGGTCCCACGGCTGCAGCAGCTGTACGAGAGGCTGGATGGAGCTGCTGATACGAAGGGAAGAGGGACTGAAGGGCAACCTACCGGAACACATTTGGTCTGACCAGCCCCCACTTCTGGAAACTCAGAATTCACCATCAGCAAGAGAATACCATTTCAGATTCTAGGTCTCCAGGAAAGGTCTCTCATTTTCTCTATTTTAATAATGCTCTTCCACGTCCCAGCACTGAGGGCCAGTTCAAGCTGGCTCACTCAGTCGACAGCTGGCCAGGCAAGGATGGTGCCCAGTGACCTCAGGGCAATCCTCCAGACCCCAGGGGAGCTAATATCCCTGTAAAGCAGGCTTCTAAATACTACAGCCTTCCACCCCCCAGCGAGGGACCTAAGGGATGCAGCTGGGTCAGGCCACAGGTCTGAGAAGCAAGCCATAGCCACCCCGAGCTGGAAATGTAAATCAGTAACTGGATGTCTCTAAAACACACACAAAAGACCACCAATCACAAAAAAGCCACTTGACAGAGCCAAAAATAGCCTTACTTGTTTCAAGAGGATTCTGACGATGGAAGCACATACAACTCCATCAGCAGAAAAAGAAAAATCAATGGAGCAGAAAACTGGATCAGCCCAAAAGGGACCAGGACTCCAAGAGTCCTCCCACAGCCTCACATCCAACCCCCGACCAGCCCATCGAAGCCCCACACCCACCCACCCTCTCCTTACTCCAATCTTATAAACCATGCCGGGACCCCAAAACCCATCGCCCCAGAAGTTCTATACACAACCTCACAGGTTTAATCTTAGGGCCAAGGGTCACACCATGGATTAGGAGGCCAAAATGAGCACCAGTGTACACTCATCCCTGGGAAGACAAGGAGGCAAGAGTGCCTGGAAGAATGAGAAAATGGAGCTGGGGTAAGAGGCACACAGGAGACTACGGGTGAGTAATGATGGGTATGCCTCCCATCAAAGCCAGGCAAATCAGAAAAGGTGTGGCTCTGCTTCAGCCCTGGATAAAATCTTCACCCCCGTGGATTTTCAGGGACCCACTGAGTCAGAACTGCCTGTCACCTCCCTTCCTCCTAATTCTTATTTTCACCTGCTCTGACTTGCATTTGGGCTGCTGGTTAGCAAGCAAACCTGACACTTCTATGGCTTGGGAGCAGCTAGCAACATCTTAGCTTCCCCATTAGTGTCTTACAGGACAGGCACAGTTGGGGCGGCGGGGAATTCCCGAGACACAGATCAATCCCCACTGAAAGTACCTGATCTAGAAGGCAGAGATGGCCCCCTCTTAATACTACCCCCACTGCCTAGATGGAGTGATCAAAGGGTGAGGAGATTACTGCCCAGGGCACCCTGGTCTCAACCCACAGAATCGTACAAGAAGCACACTGCTCTAGAACCAAAGGAACAGCCACCTACCATGCC
Source organism: Mustela erminea (assembly GCF_009829155.1). Lineage (NCBI taxonomy): Eukaryota > Metazoa > Chordata > Mammalia > Carnivora > Mustelidae > Mustela > Mustela erminea. The sequence goes on from NC_045626.1 coordinate 65,325,851, forward strand.
CACACACTGCCCCTCCCAACCCAATCCCAGTCCAAACACTGGGAATCTGCATTCAGGAGGAAGTGGGGGATGGTCATTTGTTCAGATGTAGGATCAGCAGGAATCCTTCCTGTTCACAACAGCACATGGACAGTCCAAAGAAGTATCTACCTGTTTCTCCCCGGGTCATCGGACCCCTTTTCTTTTCAATGGTTTCCAGCCAGGGTGCAAGTGTGCCCACCCAAGCTGGTGGAGGTACCCACCTGCGTCTCCATGGAAGGTGCCATCTTGAGTCAGCCTGCCCGACAAGCTGTCCCCATCACTGGGCCAGATCTGCCCAGTCTTGCGAACACCCACGATGGTGGCCTCCGACACAATGACCTGGCCCTGCCGATGCCGCTTCTGGCACTGCGGGGTCGGGGGGCTGCTGCTGTCAAAGGACTGCTGCGAGTTCTGCGAGGGTGAACGGCTCTTGTCTCGAAACATACGGTAGGTGGTGGGGCTGGGGGACACGCGGCTGGACTGGCCCGAGGAGAAGTCCTCCTCACTGGAGGTGAGGTTCTCATTGGAGCTGCAGTCCGGGGTGTAGCCACCTCCGCTGTCCTCAAAGCTCCGAGGGGAGTAGGACCTGCGGGGCCAGGTAAGGCGCTTCTCCTGCTCCGATGTGCTCTGGCTGCGCAGGAGGGGGCCCTTGCCCTCCCCTTCCACCATCATGCCCCCGACATAGATGCTCTGGTAGGGCTGGTACTCCAGGGGCGGCCAAGGGGGCCTGCTGCCGCCATTGGCGTTGATCAGGTTGTCCTTCAGGAAGTGGGGGTTCAGCTCCGCGTCCTCGTAGTCGCCGTCGAGGCCGCAGTTGCTCTCTGAGGATCGGCCCCGGTAAGAGGGCCTAGGTGCGTCCCCTAGGCCCGGCCCGGGGCCGTGCTGGGACTTCTTACGTTCCATCTGCATCGCCTGGCTGCCTAGGGAGCTGATCCGGTCCGACACCTCTTTGTCGTTGACCTTCACCAGGCCGCGCTCGTGGTGAAACTCGACGTTCACGTAAAAGGGCTTCTCGGCGTCCGCCGCCCCGGGCTGGCCGTGGCCCTTGCGGATTCTCTCAAAGTTGGACCTGAGCGCCGCCACGCTGGTGGGTGGGCCCCGGTCTTCCCGGTCTGCGGCCACGGCGGCCCCTAGCCTGCGGGCGGCCACGGGCCTGGCCTTGCTCGGGGAGCCCTCTCCGTCCGGCCGGGCCTCGGGCTCCTCGGCTGGCGGCGGGTCGGCGCCGTCGGCGGGCGCGGGAAGCGGGCGCTGCGCGGACGCGCGGGGCTCGGCCGCGCCGTCGGGGGGCTGCGCTGCGCGTCGGAAGCCCCAGCGTTGGCGGTCGTAGCTCTTCTTCTCCTTGGCCAGCAGCGTCTGCAGGTAGATCATGCGGAAGCGCTCCTGGTTCACCTCCTGCTCCAGGCGCCGAATGGAGGCCTTGCAGCGCTCCAGCTCCTGCTCGATGTCGCCCACCGAGCGCAGCTCCATGCGCGGCGGCTCGGAGTCCGGGAACTGCGCCTTCCACGCCTCGGCGAAGCCCACCGGGTCCACCATGGCGCGGCCGTCCTCACCTGCGCCGCCCGCCTGCGCACGGGGCCCGCCTCAGCGGCGGAGAGACCACCTCTCCAGGCCCGGCCCGGGGCGCCGGGTGGCCCCCATGGCCCCGCGCGGCGGTGGCGGTGGTGGCGGCAGCGGCCGCGGCCGGCGAACAATGCCCGCCCCCTCCCGGGCGGCAGGTGAGGCGGCGGGCTCGGCTCCCCCGGGCGGCGCAGGGCGCGGAGAAGGGCGCGCGCGAGGGGGGCGGGCGCGCGCGAGGGCGGGGGAAGGGCGCGGGGCTGCGCGCGTCGCTATTGTGTGCGGGGCTCCTCCGCGCGGCGCGGCGCGGGCGCTGCCCTCCCGTCGGCCCGGCGCCGCTAGCCCATGGCCGCCGCCCGCGCGCTCCTCTGGTCTCTGTCCCGCGCCGCGTCCCGGCCGCCGCCGCCTCCCGGGCACAGCGCTCTGCCCGGCCAGCTCTCGCCGCACTCCCGCCCGGCCCGCACTCGGCGCCGCAGGAAGGGGAGGGCCGGGGGGCGGTGGCCGCGGCGCGGCTGACGGAGCCGGGCGGGCCTCTTAAAGGGGCCGTGCAGAGGGCTCCGGGTGGGAGGGGGGTGGGGAGGTATGGGGGGAGGGGCCGCCAGGAGGCCGCGCCCCCGCCCGGCCACTGCCCTCTCTCGGTTTCCGCGCCCTGGGAAACTCAGTCCCCCGCGGTGGCGAACCCCGCCGTCCGACGCGGAGGCCCTGGCGAGTTCTGCACTCCTGGAACAGGAACACCTGGATCCTCACGTCTCCACAGCACGGCAGCCGCTCTCCAGCGTCAGGGCTGAGAGCTCTAGGGGCCACCCGCCAGGACACGTCTGCGCACGGGAGCCGGGGAGGGGCGGGTGATCCAGGGAAGCAGGGAGGACCAGGTTGGGCCACCAGAGCCAGTAGCGACTGTGTGCCAAGGGCCCCCAGCGCTGTGGTCTTGGAGTGACTGATGCAACAGCTGCCACAGGGCATTGTCGCAGAGATAATTAACAGGAATTTCTCCCGCTGGTCACTGAACACCCACACTGCCCTCCCTGTGGTCCTGAGCTGTGTTTGTCCACTGGCCTCTCCTGAGCTTCAGAGGCCAGCCTAGTTTTTCCCGATTGCCTGACTCAGAACTTAGGTCTCCCCCTAAGGCGGTGGCCAGTCTCCACCATAACCCTCAGAACTGAGTGGAAGACAGGACAGCCCAGAGCCGGCAGTAAAACAAAATCATCTCTTGTATCCAGGGAAGCCCAGAGATGGTAGGCACACAGCAGAAACGAAATACCCAAATGAAAATGCCCAAACCAGGCTGCTGGATGAGGAAATAGGAAACAGGATTTGTCAGCCAAAGAACTGGGCCTGAGTCCTGACCACCTCTGCCTCTGTGCCTCAGTTTCCTTTGGCACTGAAATGAGAACAAGGATACCTGTCTCCAAGGGCTGTTGTCCTTGCATGGATGTAAGGGGTTATATGGACCCCCTCCCTGGGTCCAGTCACACCCGGAACAGATGCCCCAGCATCTAATCTAGAAGGAACAGAGCCCAGAGCTATCAGCCAGGCCAGCCTGGCTCTGGTTCAGGTCTTCCCCACTCCAGGTTTTGTGACCTGGACACTTCCCTTTCCTGCTCTGAGCCTCAGTTTTACCCTTTTATCTAAAATGTGAGTACCATCTTTAAAGCACCTAGCTGGGGCAGACATGAATCACATTATGATAAATGGCATGGGATGTTCCTCCCTTGATTGCGTGTTAAGGTTGGTGTTCTGAAAGGTTCCCTGGGAGGGTCACAGGAAAACTCTTGGGTCCCTGAGCCAGACACTTCCAGGCACAGCTCACTGCCGCCCTCTGCAGGCCTCTCCTCCCTCCTGAGACCCGGTGTCGCCAGTATCCCAGCTCCTTTATGTTGCAGACCACCACCACCACCCCCCTTAAGGCAGGCAAGCCTACCCCACCCCACCCTTCAAAACCTGTTTGGCAGGCAAAGAAACAGAATGAGTTGATGCCCTGACTTTGAGGGTGGACAGCTGAAGCTGGAATTCCAGCACATCCTCAGCGACCTTTTCTTTAAAAAGGGTGTGAAGTCCTGACCTCACAGGGTGTGGCATGTAGCGGCCTGTGACCAGTATTAGCTGCCTTCCTCAGATGACCTGCACTGGGTTGAGACAGGCAGACTTCCAGAATTCCATTGTCTGGTTGTCTCCAGAGAGAATTCCAAAAGCACAAACTGCTTTTTTCCCTTGCTGATAGAACCTCTCCACTTCCAGGGCAGGGAATTATGGCCCCATCCGGGACATCATCATTAATCACCTGGGAAAAAAAGGATACTTTGGGAGGGGAGGCTTCAACTGTTAGAGAGGTTTCCCTGGTTTGCTGGCCCCAGTTTAGCCCTACCTCAAATGTTGTATACATAAGTGAACTTAATTCAGAAACTGGAAGATAGTGGCTATCTCCCCTGTGAGATAGCTTCTTCTGGCCCCAAGGACACTCCTCTCATCCTTGGTGCTTTCCTAAAAACAATCCCACCCTGGGTCTCTGGTCTTTTTGTGCGGAGTTTTCTTATCATCCATCCCTCCCCCAGGGAGGAAGGAATGAGGAGAAACATGGGGACCAGATACATAACACTCTCAATCCCCCGTTAGGTGTCTGTCCCCAGCTAGATCTAAACTCCCAAAGGTTTGGGGCAGCAGTTTGTCTTGTTCCTGCCTGACTCCCCAGTGCTCAGCACATAGTAGATGCTCAGCCAGTGCTGGCTGAAAGAGGAATCGGACGTGTGTGTGGCCTGGAGGAGCACACAACCCAGAGAGAAAGATGGACATAAGTGGGGGGAGGAAAGGTTAAAGTTCTGGGTGTGTTTCAAGCACAGTTGGGTTAGGAGATGAGGCTGGCGTGGGTGGCAGGAGGTGACATCAGAGGCGAGGCAGGGCCTTGTAAGAATGCTTGTAAGACGTTTGGCTTTTATTCTAAATGCAAGGAGAAGCCTCTGGAAGGTTCCAAGCTTGCACTGTCGGATAGAACCTTCCGCCATGACGGACATGTTCTACACTCTGCACTGAACAAAACAGCAGCCACTAGCTTCCTCATGCAACTGCCGGGCACTCAAAACGTGTGTGGCTGCTGCAACCGAAGAACTGGAAAAATCTAGTTGGATTTAAAATTCAGTTTGGGGGTGCCTGGCTGGCTCAGTCAGTGGAGCATGCGACTCTTGGTCTTTGGGTTTTGAGTTGAAGCCCCGCTTTGGGTGTAGAGATTACTTAAAAATAAAAGCTTTCAACGTTGAATAAATAAATAAATAAGTTTTAGTTGGCTTTAACTTTAATTAATTTAAATTCAAATAGCCCACAGTATCTGCCATAAGCAGTGGGGTGACTTGCTCAGATTTGTTTTGTGGACAAGTGGGAAGTAGGGGCTGGGAGCAGGGTAAGTGAGCAGGGACTGTACCACCAGTCCAGAGGAGAGGCACTGGTATCCGAGAACTAGACTGGGGTGGAAGCGAGGCAGTAGAGAGAGGGGCTCAGATTCCAGGTTTGTTCTGGACATATAGATGGATCAGCTGTTGAGGGAGGAAGGATCAACTATGACATGGACAATGGGTCATTGAGTGTGATAAGGAAACTGGGGTGCCCATATGAGGAGGTTCAGGTGCCCATAGCCCATCCACAGAGAGTGGGATTGGGGCACTAAGGAGCTGTCAAGACCAGAAACCGAAATGGGAGCATTCTTAGTGAGTAGCTGGTATTTATGGCCATAGGGTTGGAGATTCTTCCTGGCTTCCCAGCGGTACTGAGTGAGGAAGGGTTAGGGGCTGGACTAGGAGGGAAGTAGAGGCAGAGAGAGTGAGAGCCACTGGCCTGAGAAATGACGGGGATCCAAGAGTCCCGAGGGATGCAGACACAGTGAGGATGGCAGGGCCCCTATGAATAACAGCCGGACTTCACCAGGGCCTCCATGAGCCCTGAAGAACAAGTGACATTCATTTTCTTTTTTTTTTTTTAAAGATTTTATTTATTTATTTGACAGAGAGAAATCACAAGTAGTCGGAGAGGCAGGCAGAGAGAGAGAGGGAAGCAGGCTCCCCGCTGAGCAGAGAGCCCGATGCGGGACTCGATCCCAGGACCCTGAGATCATGACCCGAGCCGAAGGCAGCGGCTTAACCCACTGAGCCACCCAGGCGCCCCGTGACATTCATTTTCTTTGTCGTTATGCTTTTCTGAATTCTTCATAATGAAAATGCCTATCTTTTGTGATGAAAAAATATTATTTTTTATTTTTTTACAGCTTCATTGAGATAGAATTCATGTGCAATAAACTCCACGTATTTGAAGTGAGCAGTTTGATGAGTTTTGACATTTGTAAGACACTTTTGAAACCATTGTGATTATCAGATAACAGACATTTCCATCACTCCCAAGAGATATTGTTGTTGTTGTTTTTCATCTAAGAACTAAAGGGGGAAAAAGAAATAAGATTATTGGTGATGTCTCCCTCAATTTCCTACATTTTCTGGGATGTGGTTTTGTGCTCTGAAATTTATTTAGAAATCAAACACACACAAAACATTTATCGTGTTAAAAAAATCACACACACACACACACACCCCACCCCCCACCCCCTCAGTCATCCTTAGCCATCCCTGAACCGAGAGAGAGAGATGCTGGCAAACCCCTCCCCAAGGCTGCCCCTTCCCTTTGTTGGAAGGAGCAGCTGGGACCCAACAGCCCCCTCTGCTGGATAGAATGCAGAACTTCCAATGCGTCAAAACGCCGTGTAAACCCCCCAATGTCCAACAAATGAATTGTCAATCCGAATGCGGTACATCCATACAATGGAATATTATTTGGCCACAAAAAGGAATGCAGTACTGATACTACAACATGGATGAACCTTTAAAACTTCTGCTAAGGGAAAGAAGCCTGTCATAAAAGGCCACATACTGTATGATTCCATTTATATGAAATGTCCAGAATGGACTTATCTCTAGAAATAGAAAGTAGGTTGGTGGTTGCTGGGGATAAGGAGGTAGGAGGAATGGGGAATGACTGTTAAAGGTCATTGCGTTTCTTTTTAGAAATGTCCTAGAACTAGATAATTGTTCTAGGTTTTGCACAACTTTGTGAATATACTAAAAATTATTCCATGATACACTTGAAAAGGGTGAATAGTATGGTATGCAAATTATCTTAATAAAGCTGTTCTATTAAAAAACAAAAATCTTGGAGGATAAGTTAAGCCAGCCCTTGGGTCCCCAACCTTGATGAAAGCAGCCCCTGATCCTACTGACCTAGAGGTAAGGAGGAGCATTTTTCTAGCATCTCTTTGAATGTTCCCATGAGCCCAGGGATTCAACCTCACTCCACTCCACACACCACAGATGAGCACATATTTGCATGTCACCCAACCTTTCAGCTGTGGGCAGGCTCGAGATCATCTTTCAGCTCCATAGCCTCTGTTCTTTGTATCGTTCTGAAGTCAGAAGGCCCCACTAGTGTGAAACCAGGAAATTTCCATTTGTTCTTTATAAAATGGACTGGTCACCCCTTACCTTGGGGACTTCCTGAGCAGGTCTGCCAGCTACAGTTAGACAGGATGTGCACTGCATGAGGGCACACATCAAAGGGGGCATGGTTCCCTGCTTAGACCTAGTAGATATGAATATTGGTGGTGACAGCAATTGTAAAAAGGTGTCTTTTCTCACAAAATCAGTTTATAAAAGCAGTTTTCTAACATATGGATATCAAATGCCATGAGCAAGAAGGGCTATTTTTAAATTGAGGTGAAATTCACATAACAAAATTAACCGTTTTAAAGTGAACAGTTCAGAGAGATCTAGTATATTCAGTGTTGTGCAACCATAGAGCTTGTATCTAGTTAGAAAATATTTTTGTAACCAGGTGCCTGGGTGGCTCAGTTGGTTGAGTCTCTGACTCTTGATTTCAGCTCAGGTCGTGATTTCAGAGTTGTGGGATCAAGCCCCGTGTCAGCCTCTATGCCCTGCATGAAGCCGGACTGAGATTCTCTCCCTCTCCCTCTGTCTCCCACCATATGTAACTTTTACATCACCACAAACTAAAAAGAAATGCCACACTCATTACTCAGTGGCTCTCCATTTCTCCCTCCTTCCAACCCTTGACAACCACTAACCTTTCTGTCTTTATGGATTTACCTAGTCTGGACATTTCATATTAATGGATTCAAATAATGTGTGGCCTTTTGTGTTTCACTTCTTTCTTCTAGCATAGGGTTTTCAAGGTTCAATGATGTTGTAGCACGTGTCAGTACTTCATTCCTTTTTTTTTTTTTTTTTTTAAAGATTTTATTTATTTATTTGACAGACAGAGATCACAAGTAGGCAGAGAGGCAGGCAGAGAGAGAGAGAGGGAAGCAGGCTCCCTGCTGAGCAGAGAGCCCGATGTGGGACTCGATCCCAGGACCCTGAGATCATGACCTGAGCCGAAGGCAGCGGCTTAACCCACTGAGCCACCCAGGCACCCACTTCATTCCTTTTAAGACTGAATGATATTCTGGGGCGCCTGATTGGCTCAGTGGGTTAAAAGCCTCTGCCTTCGGCTCAGGTCATGATCTCAGGGTCCTGGGATCAAGCCCCACATGGGGCTCTCTGCTCAGCCGGGAGCCTGCTTCCACCCCTCTCTCTGCCTGCCTCTCTGCCTACTTGTGATCTCTGTCAGATAAATAAATAAAATCTTAAAAAAAAAAGACAATGATATTCCATTGTATGGCTAGACCACATTGTTTGCCCATTCATCTGTTGGTGGACATTTATTTGGCTTATATGTATAATGTTGCTCTGAACATGTATAACATGCACTTGAGTCGTTTTAATTCTCTGGTGAATATTCTTAGGAATGGGATTTTTGGATCATATGGTGAGTCTATGTTTAACTCTTGAAGGAAGTGCATGGGTACCTGTTTCTAATTAACACAAAGGCACTGCATGGGTGGGCGCAGTGGCATTGCCCATGTGAATTGCACAGCCTTCCATCCACCCAGCCCTAACCAGCTGCCCAGCCTGGGGCTTAGGGGCTCCATAGATGTGACTTGTTTCCCCCCTCATAGCTATCATCTTGGCAGGAGGAAGAGAGAGGGCTGAGAGAAAAAGACAGTGACTCCTTAGTCACACAGCAGTAATGGGGGGGGCACAGACTTGAGCCCAGCCTGCCCAAGTCCCATATTGGTGTTCCTGACCACTGTGCCATCAGGTGCGATTGTCAGAGGTGGCATTATAAAGTCAGCAGGGCTTTCTGCCTGAAGACCTACCTAAGACCAACTTCACTATCTGGGCCTTTTCTTGCTCTTTCCTTTCTCCTGTCTGTACCCTCATTCCCACCCACTTTGGGGCCCGGAGACCAGAGGAAGGCTTCCTTCAAGTGGGATGTGGCCATGTGACCCCTTTCTGAGATCTGTCATCCATCATCTGTCATGTATCAGCCCCAGGGAGCTACAGGCAAGATCAGAAAACTAGGGCGATCAATACGGCTTTCTTCAGTCTGCTTGTGTGTGCTGTGCTGGACTGTGCCTGGCTGGGCACCTCCTCCAGCCCGCCAGCCCCAGGCCCAGAATGGGGAGCATGGATCTATCTCAGTGGGATGTCCTTGGCCAAGGGCTCCACATGAGTGAGTGTGTGGGTCTTTTCTCCTAGGGCCCTCTCAGCTAGAACTCCACCTGCCTTCTGCAGGATCAATTATTGACGAGGCCCCTGCAGCCAGCAGGAGTTGGGGGAGGGTCCTGGCTGCCGTTTCCAGCCCTCACAGAGAGTGAAGGGGTGGGGACAAGATGAACTTCTTCCTGAAGGCATGGCCTGTGAGATGGTCTGGGCTGTGGCTTCTCGTGGTCAGAGGCCCAGAGCACCCTCAGGCCGGGGGGTACCATCCACCCTTGGGGCACAAGAGCACCCTGGGGCTGCTTTGCTTCCCAGAACACCCACCATGTGTCTCTGGAGACAGGGTGGGGAGCAAGCAGAGCGAAGGGCCTGTAGACAGCAGGCTAGGGCGCAGGCTCAGACAGGTGGCTGGTGGTCCTGAATGCTGGGAAGGCGCCTGGATGTGGGGGTGGAAGCTGGGAAGGATCTAGGCTGCCTGGAAAGAGGTGGAGGCGGTGTGACAGCCACATTTCCCGTCTGCCTATCAACTTCCCTCAGGGGAAGGCCCGACATATGGGAGGTGACATGGGGAGGCCACAGCAGATGGCAGAGGGGCCCAGGAGCTGCTGGGAGGGTGTTATCCTGGGGCAGTGCCTCAAGTCCTGGGCTTCTTTGGCGACCGTGGACCCAGGCCCCCCCCCCCCCCCCCCCAGTCTTCAGGAGCGCCTTCTCCCTCAGAAGGGGAGGGCCCTCCCTGAGCTGTGTGCTGCTTCTTCTGAAGGCTCCCCTCACCCCATGCCTTCTCTCAGTCCCTGCTCTGGGCCTGCATGGTTGCCATATCCCTCCGGCAGGCTTGGAAATGCTTGTGACCCTGGGCCTTTCTCAGGTACCCTAATTCTCATCTGTGTGAATGGAAGTGATCCTCTGTCCATCTCTCTGTTCCAGTTACCTAGATCTTAGGTAACCTTGGGTCTCCCGGCTTAAGACGTCCTAGGTCTCTCTGGAGAGTGAGGTTCATCTGGGGGTGGCTCCCATCTCACCCCACTGCTGAAGTCAGAGTTGAATGGATCCTCAGCCTCCCCTCTCCAGTCTAGGGGCCCAAAGAGGGGCTGGGGCAGGGGTAAGTGAGTCGGTGCCCAGGGCACGAGATTAAGGAGGCTGGGAGCAAGTGACCCACTCTGGGTCACTGGGCATTTTTCATCACAGGTCACCTGGCTGCAGGGCTGGGGACTACTAAAACCGTGGGGGCTCAGGCAGGAAGGGGTGACAGACAAAGGAATTGAGTTCATTTCCTGACTCTGCTGAGGACTCTGAGGAGGGTTGGGTGTGGTTGGGGCTATGCGAATAAACCTCTTTTGGGGTCACAACCCTGGGTGACAGCGCACTGGGACTGCCTGAGTGGGGGATAGACATACAAGGGACATAATGTCCCATGGGCAAACCTGCTTGGCAGGGACATATAGCTGATGGACAAGCCTCTTCCGAACCATTTGGATCTAGTCCTGGGTCTCTACCCCAGAAATGACAGCCACATTTTGAGGTGTTTGAAGAGAACCTCTCTGTTGACGTGTTGATTCTGACAGGAGACTGTATCAGCTAGTGGGCAACAATTAAGCATGCACAGTGGACAACACGGGGAGAGTTTAATAAAGGGCTACTTACAGAGAGTGGGTGTGCCTGAGACACTGTGGTTTCAGCTAAGCAGGTCCCCATTATTGCCCCCCCTAATCCGGGGACCTGAAGGCAGGAGGAGAGGGCGCCCTTGGAGAGGCCAGCCCACTGTGGCTGGGCTCCTCCATCCCATGACGTTTCCTGTTGTGTGCCACAAACCTGGTCCTAGTGCAGCCTGCACCCCCCGACCTCCCACTCCAAGATTGTGTCCAGTGGACCAAGTTGGGCCACCAGTCTTCAGAAGGGCCAGCAAGTTCTCTTTGGGAATCCCGAGTGTACACAGCTACAATCACAAGGATGGTCACCACAGTAACTTTGGTAAAAGGTTGAAGCTGGACACAAACCTCATGTCCTGCTCAGGGGGCAGGGCACTTGGGACTCTGGTCCATCGCCCAAAGGAAAACTGGCAGCTGCTAAAGGAACAAGCTGGGTCCATGTGCACAGAGGGCTCCCGCAGGTCAACCAGAATGCAGGCTGCCGGGCAGCATGTGTGGTGAGAGATCATTCTGGCCAAACGACAAATGAGACAAAACACGTGGCAATGCTGCCGAGGAATCATCTGGAAGGACTCCCACAGCTGTTAACAACACTTACTTCCAAGGACGAGAGTGGGGGGTGGGCTTTCACTCTGCATACAAAGCCTTGTAGTGTCTTGTTTTGATTTACAATAAACAAGCACAGAATTCCTTCAAGAGTGATATATGTAAAGAAGTGTTTTAGATCTGTAAAAAATGAGCAATAAAATACGGTGAAGGGGGACTGAATAGAAAAAGATGCCAGTGTATTTTTTCTCCAACCAGCATCTGGCAAATTGCTGTGGGCCAACCAGCTTGCGCTGGGCCCTCCCAGTGTGCCAGGCGCTGTGTGGGGGGGCACTGACCAGAGGAGCTGTTTGCAAAATGCCTACCATCTCAGAGAAGCAGGTAGGATGTGCCCTAAGGTGTCCACCTCCTTGTGGATCGGGGTGGGTGGGGATAAGTGGGCTCATCCCAGGGCTGTGGCACAGGGGCGGGGGGAAGTTCACAGGCCCCACAGAAGAGCAACACGAGGGGCTAGAGATCGCAGGTACTCTGGGTGGGAGCTGGGGAGGGGAGGCCTGAATTGTTCCTGCCTGTTCTGGATGTGCAGGAAGGGGTGGTGTAGATGGGGAACTGGCTGGACTCTGGAGGGCCTCTGACCTCCTCCAAAGATCCACGGATGCCACCATGAAGGTCCTGAGAGGCACACACCTAGTGTTTTCTCATTCTCCAGGCCTTTCCTGTGCAGGTCAGAGGGAGAGAGGGACGGCGAGGCAATGATGGGCACTGGCCCAGCAGCATCTGGGTGACTATTGCCAGTAACCGCAGGACAGTGCCATACACAAGGCATGCAGCGGTAATTCACCCCAGGGGCAGCTGGGCAGCCTCCTTCCCATAGCACAGCTAGAGAAATTCATTGCCCAGCTGGGCCAGAGAGGCATGAATGGCCTGCTTGGCCCATCCTTGTCCACTGACCAACAGGACAGGATCCTAGGAATCAAGGAGAAGCCAAAGATGATCCCTTGGCCAGAAGGAGCCTGAGAGACCCTCTTGTCTACCCTCCATCAGAGGAGCAAGGCTGCCCAGGGATTCCACAAATCTGTGGCAGAGGGACAGTGGACAGTGAGGCCTGGGGCTCTGAGGCCTAGAACTGCAAGTCCTGGTGATTACAGGAAAGGCCCAAGCAGGGATGACAGGTGGATTTTCCCTCACAGGCTGGCTTTTGACAAGTCCTGCTTGCCCTCACCACTGAGAAGACAAGGATCCTGAGGCTGACCTAGGAAAGCTGGCAGAGTGCCTGTGTGGGCAGCTCATGTGTGCCAAGGGCGAGAGAGGCGGGCCATGAGTCACCAGGGTCTCATGTCTGTGGTTCTGAGGACTTTCAAGGCTGGGGGGGGGGGTGAGTGTCTGGCAACTCTGTAGGCGACACTGGCCTTCCAGAGGATCACTGCACTGCACCCACCAGCAGGGCTGTGGGGGAACTCCTGGGCAGCCAGTGTGGGCCTTTTTTGGCTCCCAACCTGCTAATGAGCAGAGGCTGAGCTCTGGGACTCAGGATGGTGGGTGGGCAGACACAGATGGCTTCACGTCACCACTCCACGGTCGCGGAAGGCACTGCCCGTGTGTGTGCGGCGAGTAGAGGCTTCTGGTGCAGGCTCCAGCTAACAGCAACCCAGGCTGGAGGATGTCGTGCTCTCCTGGGTCTCAGGTGGACTCCCCTCCATTCCTGTAAGGACAGGAGAAGTCATGTGGCCCCAACTAACACCTGAAGCTGACATGGGGCAGCCTCCCTCCCCTGCCACTGGCACCTTCCAGCGACTCTGCTGGTTAGAGCTGAGCTTGACCTCCCAGGCCTCTCAGTCAAGGACTTGGTGACCTGCACAGGCCGATAGGTCTGGGAAGTATTCCAGATGGTGGAACAGCATGGGGAAAGACGGAGATGGGGAGAGCCAAAGCAGGGACACATTCATGCAGCTAGGGATACCTAGTCGGGTTCATGAGGCAGATGCCAGGAGGGCAAAGAGAGCCAGGGAGTGAGTCTGAGCTGGCAGGAAGGGTCAGGGGGGCTGAGGGCCTGACATCAGAATCATGACAAAAAGAGTTCCCCAGAAAGGACTGCACAGGAGAACAATTTAAGGGAGTGGCCTCTTGGGACAGGAGGCTGGTGGATGTGAGTTTTAGGTTGCAAGCCTGCTCCCCAGCCCCTGGCCCTGCTGTCTGTACGCACGGATGAGGTCTCCATCGCCGACCTGGAGCCGGGTGCTGTTCCTCTTCTCCAAGTCCTGTAGAACCGACTGCTCGAATGCCAGGGCAGCTACGCGGCTGAAGAATGCCTTCACGTTCTCCCCTGTGGGCCCAAGAGATGGCCCTGACCCCACTGCCTCAGCCCTTACTTTGAGATGAATTTGGGACCCAGTGGGTGTGGATGCCAGGGCGGCCCACCTGTGGGGCTGCCTAGTGTGGCACAGTGCAAGTGACTGGGGGCTGGCCAACCTGGCTTCCCATCTCCGGGGGCTCTGGGGCGCCCAGCCCCGGAAGCTCCCTCAAATCTCTGAGACTTGGTTTCCCAGTGTTTCCTCTTCCAATTAATAAGCACTGAGCATCTCCTGTGGTCCTGGCACTGGGATGTGTGGAGATTGGAAGGGTGTCTGTTTTCCTGTCACTTCTGAGTACCTCTCCAGTGGGCAGCTGCTGTCAATTCCCACATAGAGCCTTTGTGCGTCCTCCTTCAGATATAGAAGCCCAAATGATGGAGAATAAAGAAGCTGAGAAAAAGATAAACAACTACTGGATCACGAGGGGAGAATCTGAGAGATAAGTGATCCCATTAGATGAAACAATATTAGAATAATTGGGATCCCAGAAGAAGAAAGAGAGAGAGGGTCAGAAGGTATACTGGAGCAAGTTATAGCAGAAGACATCCCTAATTTGGGGAAGGAAACAGGCATCAAAATCCAGGAAGCACAGAGAAAGCCCCTCAAAATCCATAAAAATAGGTCAACATCCCCTCATCTGATAGTAACGCAAGTCTCAGAAACAAAGAGAAAATACTAAAGGTAGCGCTGGACAAGAGGTCTGTAACCTAGAAAGGTAGAAATATTAGATTGGCAGCAGACCTATTCACAGAGGTAGGCCAGAAAGGCCTGGCATGATATATTCAGAGCACTAAACGAGAAAAATATGCAGCCAAGGATACTATATCCAGGTAGGCTGTCATTGAAAATAGAAGGAGAGATATATCCTTCATATCCCACACATCCTTTGTGCAGAATATGAATGTCCCAAACCAAATTGAGGTAAAGAGGACTTTGGTCCATTAGCTGGATGATTCCCAGCAGAAGCAGATGACCTCCCAGAATTGGTCATGTCACCAGCTCCCTTGACCAGGTCTCTGCCCCAGATAGCCCCAGGGCTATCCCTTCAGACAGGACTGGAGAAGGCCACCCGTCTGGGAACAGGGCTAGGTTCCAGCCCCCAACCCGTGCACTACCCTTGGGCAGCTATACAATCTATACAACTGCACAGGGCAATCTTGCTTGGCCCATGGGGAACTCTCAGTGAATGTTCCATTACTCAAAGCAGGGAAGGGGTGGGTCCATAGGGCATGGGGGTCATTGTCAGGAAGGAGCAGAGGGAACTGGGTATGGGCACTGCCATCCATGATAGGCTGGAGGTCGTTCTTCCCCTTGGCCTCGTGGTGCACACCCTTAATGCTCCCATCCTTGCCTCCCCTAGTCCTTGGTCAGAGGTCTACTGTGGTCCCTTACCTGGGGCAAGAAACACAAGGCATAATTCCAGAGTCCCCAGAGCTGCTAGGTCCTTCTATGAGCCAGAAATAATTGCATGTTATTTCATTTAACATCCCCCATCGCAACCAACAACTTGTGTTTTTTAAGTGCGTCCTTTGCTTCTCTACATTTTCTAATTTTTACTTTTGTAATTTAAAACATGTTTCGTAGTAAAAAATGAGATGAGATGGACAGCATCACCCCATTTCCCAAATAAGGATACTGAGGCGGAGACATTAGGCATCTTACCAGGGCTGGAGTAAGCAATGGCCCGTGGATGAGGGCAGCTCAGGGCCTGGGGACTCCGTGTGCCTGGGGGCCCCATGTGCCTAGAGGACAGACTGGTGGGCTATGAATGAAGGCCAGGGGGCCGTGAGCCATGTTGCAGTGTTCTCCACGATGACATCAGGCAAGGGATGGGAGACCCCAGTTACTGGGTCTTTCTTTGTGCCAGGAGGTGCCTCTTACCCAGCTACCTTAGGATGGGTGGGCAGGATGGTACAGTGGTTACAGGAGAGGGCTATATTCCAACCCCAGCTCTGCTGCTCCCTGGCTCTGCCTCAAGGAGGGAGGGGGATGTGTCAGAGAACATGGGCATAGGGCCAGGTGTTGCTCTTCCTGCTGGCCATACTTCTGGTCTCCCCCTAGAGATGAGAAGACTCCTCTCAGGCAGTGGAAGGCCCTACATGGTCACCAGCATAGCTGGCTGTGACTCAAGCATGCCACAGAGCCGCCGAAGGAAACTGCCAATGCCCACTGGGGCACCAACCCCGCACCCACTCACCTGTCTTAGCTGACACCGACCAGTACTCCGCCTTCATCTCGTTGGCCAGACGCACAGCCTCCACTTCTGCCTGCTCACATGCAGCCCCTGACTGGGAGAAGCAGCCTTCCTGACCTAGCTTTCCAGGCCCTCCTGTTGGGGGTGCTCCCCACTGTGCCTCTGCCCTCCCCAGCTCATCCCTCCCCAGCACATGGGCAGAGGGTACGCCTTCCCCAGGGGTGAGATCCCAGTGATTCCTCTCTGATGAGGTGAGCACAGGTGCCCCTTACTTTCAGCTCTGGGTCTTCAAATTTCCATCTAGGCACATCATCAGCACCTCCCCTTCCCTCCCCAAGCTTGGGTTGAAAGTGGCTGCATTTTCCCGAGGGCCATACCAGGCCTCTAGCTCTGGTGTGCTCACCAGAAGGTCCTTCTTTGTTCCCACAAGGAACACGAAGCAGGAGCCCGGCTCATTCTCTCTTAGTGCGTCCTCCAGCCACTGCCTAGAAGGCACAGAAGGGAGACAGGCTGATGGCATCCATCCACCTAGAGAGATCTGAGGAAGACCACGGGATGGGGGATGCAGATGTGGGTCTGCTCCAGGGCTGGGAGCACTGAGTCTTGAGTTTCAGGGAGGGCAGAGTGGGTTGACCAGCTGGCTGAGTGGGGCGCTGGTCCTGCTACCAGCTGAGCTCTGGCTGGACTGCAGGTGGGCAGGGACCCAAAAGCACTGGTCAGGGGAGGTGAGGACCCTGCCCTGGTTCTGCCCTCACCCTGTGTCACCTTGGGGGAGTCCTGCCCTTTCATCCACTTGAATGATCACCCCAACCTCCCTCACAGGGCTTGGGAGAAATGGGATATAAATGTCCCAAACCAAAGAGAGGTAAAGAGGACTTTGGTTCATTAACTGGGTGATTCCCAGCAGAAGCAGATGACCCCCCAGAATTGGTCATGTTACCAGCTCCCATGATCAGGTCTCTGCCCCAGATAGCCCCAGGGGTATTCCTTCAGACAGGACTGGATGTATATATAATTTGTAGGACCCAGAGTAAAGTGAAAATGTGAGGTCCCTCAACCAGCAACGATTAAAACTTTCAAGATGGTGACAGCAGAACTTTAAAGCAAATGCAGGCCCTCCCAAGTCCCAGCTCCTATGTGACGGGCCTGGCTGTCTACCCTGAGCTGGTCCCACCTTCAGCAGGTGGGTGCCAATCTTAAGGGATAATATGGTAACTGGACAGTATGTGGTCTTTGGGCAGTCAGTTCTGACAAGCAAGTATGGTCCCTTGCACCGCCCATGGGGGGCCCAGCTCATGGGAGATCCAGAACCAAAGAGGACCAAAAAGGCCAGAGAGTCTCAGACTTGCCTGGTGTGCTCCAGGGTCTGCACGTCAGTGAGGTCAAAGGCTGTGATGATCACTGGACACAGGGAGAAGCCAAGAACCGGTCAGCAGTAGGTGAGACAACCATGGTGTACAAGGAGGGGCTCCCCTCAGGCAGCTCCCTGCTCCCCAAGAGAAACCCAGAGAGGAGCCTGGCTCCCGCAGAGCTGCTGGAGTGGTCCCCCCCAGGCAATCAGCCCTAATCCCCAGTATGGAGGCTAGGAAGGAGACACCCCATGGCTGCCTCTTGGGACCTCCTACCCATCACCCTCTCCGACCCATATCCAGAGGCCCAGCCCCAGAGGACATCCAGGGACGCAAGATGAGCTCATGGGCTTCTGTGTTCAACTCTTCCTTCTGCCACTTACAGCCAAGAGAGCTCAGGTGAGGGCCTTAACTGCTGAGAGCCTCAATTTCCCCATCTGTGAAATGGTGAGAACGATACCTCAGGCTTTCAGGGGTGCTGTGAGGTTTAAGTAAGAACAGCTATTTTTACAAGCTTGGGTCTAGGGCCTGACATAGGACTTTCGACCAACAGCAGCTATGGTTATGAGGGCAATTAGCAACAACCAGCTTTAGGGGAACAATGTCTGAGGAGCTGGGTGGTTCTCATCTCTGGCTCCACCCAGGTTCTGTGGTGTCCAGGATCCTGCTGGAGTCCTGAGGGGAGTCCCATGTGGCTCAGAAAGGCCGGCTCTCTACTAGGCCTGGGGGTGTGAGCAGAGCCAGGCAGAACTTTACCTGCAGCTTGGCTGAAGGCTGCAAGAGGCCCCCCGAGGCAGAGGGGAATGAAGCAAAGGAGGATACTGAGAATAGTGACGGTGGCAGGCCAGGCTGCAGTTCCCAGGGTTGTACCAGGTGCCTAACACCTCATCTTCAAGGGGTGTCGTCCCCCTTAGAAGACAGGCCAGAGGTGGAACTTCAACCCAAGGCCAAGGGACTCATGGTTTATTTCCTGGTTTTGCTTTTTTCCCAAACCTCAAATGGCAATGTTATGATTTCTTTTTACCAGTACCGAGTAGATGTAAATGGGTCTCATAGCGTGAGCCTGGTTTTGGATACTGTGAATGGCTCTCATGTCTCTCACTGAAACCACTGGGGGAGCTGGGGTTGGAGTGGGGAGCTTGTCTGCAAGGCCTGTCCAGTGCCTGGGCCACCCCCCGACCCCCACTGGCAGGTGCAGTCCTTCTGTGGCCCCTCTGCTCCTACCCTCCAGCCTCGCCTCCTTGCACCTCCTCCAGGAGTCGACTATGCTCTTCTTTTCTGGGGTCTCTGGACATGCACCTCCCCCTGGGCATCCTTCTGAGCTGAAACTGGCTGAGACTCCCAGGGAGCATCGGCCAGCACAGGGTCCCTGAAGGATGTGACTGCCGAAGCCAACCCCAGGCCCGTCTGGCTCAAAGGCAGTCTCCTCAGCCCCGAGGACTGGCCAGGGATTTTCTCAGTGGTTCTTGGAGGGCGGATTTGGTACCCGTGAAGAGGACCCGGACTTCTTGCTATGAGCCCAGTGGGAGCCTCCTGCTGTACGCGGCTGAGGGCCCCACCATTGCTATCACCCGGATGCTCACCCTGGGCACCCCGGTAGTAGGCAGATGCAATGCACTTGAACTTCTCCTGCCCTGCTGTGTCCCAGCTGTGTGGTGGCAAAGATAGAAAGGGAAAAAGAGAGGGGGCAGATTAAGCAATTGTAGTGGTCTGAGCCAGCAGGCTGGTGGGGCTGTGGGCAGGCAGGCCTGAGGGCTTGTGCCAACTACCAGCCAGAGGTCCCCACCCACAATTCCTCACGATTTCCTTCCTAAGGTGCCCCATGGGGCAATTCCCTGACTGGATTCACCGTGGGGGAGGGGCATGCCCCAGTTCCACTGCCTAGATGAATGGAGGGGTGGCGGTGTCTAACAGGGATGTGGTTTGTACTCCTGGGTGACTCTGATCAGGTAGCTCTGGCTCTCTGGAGAAGGGGAGCCCCTGGTTCTATGGAAAAGAATGCAACAATTGATTAATGATATCTGCCATTGGCACACTATAGGACAGGGGACACACATACTGAGATCTACTGGCTCTGGTTTAGAACTAGGCAGGTGGTCACTGTGCAGATCTGAGTCTGAAAACCCATCCCTTTTTAAAATTAACAGATCAGAATTAAACTTTCTGCCATAAATGGAAAAGCAGACAAGTCATGAATAAGAGCTCAATAGTCTGCAATTTTTTTGAAGTGATTCAGCATGATGCAGAACTTTTTGGCCCTATTCTGTCATTAATTCATTCATACTGTCTTTTGCTTCTGAAGATCATGCTGGGTGGGAAGCTGGGAGGGTGGCTTGGAGATGGGGCCAACCGGGTAGCTGGCAGTGGAGGGACAATGAGAAGGTAAGCCAGGACAGTGTATCTGTTCTAGTTAGATAAGGCTGGTGGCCACAAGGAGGAGCCCAGCACAGGCCGTTCTCTGCCCGGCTCCACCTTGGCTGTCCCATCAGCTCTGTGGCTTTAGAGCCCCTTGGTCCTGCAGCCCTGCAGCCCTGCATTTTCACCGCCTCTTCTGCTCTGGTCTGGCCCTGACTCTCCCTTGGGCAAGATTCGGTGGTGCCATCTGTGTCTAGGACTGCACTGGAGCTGTTCTCAGAGAAGCAGGCATTATCATGACAGAGTTAAGAGCTGAGGCCATGAGAAGGTGAACTCCATTCTGATGACCATGGATCCCCAGGGTAAGCCCAGGCAGAGCTTAGAGGATTGAGGAATGAAACCAGAGGAGCAGGTGTGACCCCCCCAGAGAGAGAAAAGAGAAGGGGAGGGACCAGGACAGAGGCAGCAAGCAAGAAGGGTATAGGGGCAGCTAGGAGGAGAGCCTAGGAAAGGGAGGAGGCCACACAGGAGAACCTGGAAGGGCTAGTGACACAGACAGACCTGCTGTATCTTCCAGGTGCCAGAGGAGATGGACAGCTGGGTCCAGGGCCCTGGTGGGAAAGTGTGAGCCTGGAGGAGAGATTCTGGGCTGTTCTGAGGGAAACTAGAGGGGAGGAGCTGAAGCCAGCAGGCTACCAAGAGGCAGAGACATGGGGTCTGGCAGGGAAACAGACAGAGGGAGAGAGACAGGGGGAGTGGAGTCAGAGCAGAGGGGTGAGGAGGAGCGGGGTATGTCAAGCCTAGGGAAGGCACGTGGACTAGGTGGTCTCCACCAGGCCTTAGCATGCAGGGACCATTTTGGGCTCCACTTTCCAGATAAGAACAGATACACAGAGGTCTGAAGTGACTTGCCAGAAGCGACCCTGCTGGCCTGATGAATGGGATCACTGAGGGCCAGGCAGGCCAGAGGCAGAGACCTGAAGCCAAAACGTGAGCGGCAGGTATTGGGGAGGACAAAGGTGGATGGGCACATCTGGCTGTGAGGACTTCCCCAGGTCTGATGACCAACGTGAGACACCCATGGGGGTGAGGGAGTATATGGGGCTTTGAGGAACTGGAAAAGCCCAGGGTCATATACCCATTCCTGTTTGTCCAGAGAAGTCCTCACTGAACACCACAGGGCACAGTCCAGAAGGAGCTCACCGTGGCTTTCCCCATGGGTCTCCCTCCGCAGAGCCCACCCAGGAGCCACACAGGAAATGGTGTGACATGAGGGCAACTTACATCTGCAGGCTGTAGGGGATGCCAGCGATCTCAAAGCGTTCAATTTCAAAGTCTACCCCGATGGTGGCCTTGTAGTCACGGTCAAAGACATTCTTGCAAAACCTACGGGAGTCGAGGAAGTCATCAGAGAGGCTATGTGTAGAAGCTTTGCTCATGACAGTGCAAGTCTGCAGGCAACAAAATGGCACCCAGAGGGAATATAAGGAGATGATGATGGTCCACGAAGATACAGAGAAGACAGACAGAGCTGTCATTGAGAACTGTGCTGGGGAAGAGGGGCTGCGGCAGCCTGGAAGGCAAAGGTCAGGGCCAGTGAAGTCTGAGCCCATGGTCCTGGGGGATGGTGTCACGAATGCCAGGGTCCTAGGACGCTGCACCCCTCCGCCCGACCTGCGGCTCCCTGATGCCTTGTACCCCCTCTGAGCTGTGGTTCCCAGAAGTCATACAGTTTTGACTATGACAATGTTAACTGGGCTCCAAGGGAAAGGCGTGACAACCAATGCCAGGAGGCATGGCCAGCGGGCGCACCTGTGGATGAGGCTGGTCTTGCCCACGTAGAGATCGCCAACGACAACCACCTTGGAGAGCCGCAGCCTGTGAGGGATATGGTTGTGTTGCTTACAAGCACGGCCACAGAGCATCTTCACACGTACAGGCCCTTCCTTCCCTGAGCTCCCCACTCATGAGTCACGTCTCAGTCCTTGACAGGGTACGGGGCACTCTGGGATGTCTGTCTCCATCCCTGGCACTCAAGGGGAGGGCAGGAGGGCCTGCATTTGTTCTTGGGACTCTGCTGTCCCTGGGGCTATATACTCTTGACCCCAATGGGCCCAAGCCCTGTTACGAAGGTCACAACTGGGTGCGAGGGGAGCCTGAGTCTTGTTCTGATGGAGAAGACAGAGAAGTCCCAGGTGCAGCTGTGTCCAAGCTGGGGGCACGCACAGTAAGGAACCCGGAGCATGCCAAGGGTGCAGACAGTGTCAACATGCAGGGGATACAGCCACGGGGACAGAGCACCCACACCCTCCGACACATGCCTGGGGCTGCATGGGTTCCTGCTTTTTGCAAGCAGGACACCTCTGTCACCTAACTGCCTTGGAGGTGTCTGCAAGGGCCACGCAGCCCCCACGAGGTGAGCAGTGGACAGGGCTCAGGCCAGGACTCAGCTCTGGGCTATGGCTTGAGGTAAACTGGCTCTGAGGTTCTTGGGCTCTCCAGGGACCTTGCTCACTGAGAGCAGCCACCACCCCAACCCCACCCTGTGTGTATCCTGCACTCCCTGAGGCACCATGCCTGGGACTGTGGGTGGAAGTTTCGGCAGCTCATGCCAAAGGAGCTCAATGGGCAAACCTCTGACAAGGTACTTCCTCTGCCTGCAGACAGCAAGAAGGCACCTGTGTCACCTGGTGACCTGGTACAGCTCCCTGGCCATGTGTGGGGGCACAGATGCTGTGTCTTCTCTGCTCCCAGGGGGCCTCTGGTCCTGGAGTAGGGTTGACCTGACTCCACCTGCCAAAGTTTTATGGGGGCACCCACTGTGCCTCAGTTTCCCATCTCCCAGAGCCATTGTGAAGGGTCAGAGAGGTAATCTGGGTGAAGTACCTTGTACGGAACCGGCCCTCCCTAACTGAAGGCCGGTGCTCTCATTCCGTGACCATGGCTGGGATGGCCATTTTGACCTGAGCCTGGCCTCACTCTGCACCCCGTGGGGAACCTCCGAGCCGGGTTTCCAACGAAAGCTCACCACACCTGTGTGACAGCTGGGAGCTCCTCAGGAGGAGAAGCAAAGCAGGCCCGGGTACCTGCGTCTTAGGAGAAGGAGTAACTGGGGTGCCAGAGTGGCTCAGTTGGCTAAGCATCTGCCTTTGGCTCAGGTCATGATCCCAGGGTCCAGGGATCGAGCCCCGTGTCGGGCTCCTTGTTCAGCGGGAAGCCTGCTTCTTCTCTCTCTCCCTCTGCCTGCTACTCTGTCTGCTTGTGCTCTCTCTGTCAAATAAATAAAATCTTTAAAAATTTCAAAAGAGAGAGAGAGGAGTAACTGCTGCGAGGTCCCTGTGCTGGCAGGGCTAGGTGGCGCCAGGTGCTACCGAGGTGGGAACAGAACAGACACCGCTCTTGCCCTCACAGGCTGGGTCTAGTGGGGAATCCAGAGAGGCAAACTCGTAATTCTGTGAGATAAGTGTCTGGGACCCAGGGGGGGCACCCTGGCCAACCCAGACTGGGGAGTGGGGGTAGCACGGGACTCCCCTAATGCTCTGAGAGGGACTGACCTTCCCCATGCTCCTGCTTTATTTCCGGTGATGAATGCAGGTGGGGAAATGTGGGTGTGGACACGGTGTCTGGAGAGTAGTGTACACGGAAAAGGCTGGTGAGCGGAAGGGTAGGAAAGACATCCCAGACAAAGGAAGCACACATGTGCCGAGCCCTCGGGCTGAAGATCAGCCCCGTGACTTACTGAGAAAAGGGAAAGCCGTTCTCTATGGTAGATGTTCTCTATGGCAGCAAAGCCAGACAAAAATGCCGATCGGCTCCAGGCCCGTACTGGACTGTATGGGTGTGGTCTGGGTAAGTGTTTCGTTTGTTCTTCATACATTCATCCATGCATTCACTCCTTGCCGCTGCCTCCCCCCCATATCCTGTGTCCCCTGGGTCATGCGGTCACTCACCCCACGGTCCCTGTGTTCCTGCGCTGGCAGGTGGTGCTGACCTGTCCATGGAAGTGTTCCTTGAGCTGCAGGCAGGCATCAGGTGTGTACCACTGGAAGGGACAGACAGATGGGCATTTCATCCTGCGAAGCTGCAACTCCATCACCAAGCCGGGCAGTGAGGTGGTGACTTGCCTCCCAGCATTGCCTCCCTCCTGAAACTTGAAACTCCGGTTCGTTAGCTTTCCCTGACTCCCCTGTCACATCCATCCTTTGTGCCCTCAGTGGCCCTGACTCCAAGCTCCTGTGAGTCCTGAGGAGCAGCAGCAGGGGCCGGGCCAGACCAAAGGCCCCAGGTGGCAACTCAGAGAGCGGGGTCTCACCAGCAGCAGCTGTGTCCTTGCTGTGGGCATGTGGCAGGTCTCTGTCCTCTCTGGACCTCTCTAGGTGAGAAGAGGGGTGGGCTGTAAGGGCCCTTTTAACTCCAAGATCCTTCCATGCCTTCTGGGGATCCTGGATGCCATTTTTGCTTTAAAAATATGTTGTCTGTATGAATGGAAAATGTCCTGGAGGGCTCTTTGGGGTCTTCCCCAGTTCTTGGAAAGCAGGTCTGGGTTATGGTTGAAGAACATGGCCGCAGGGTCAGGAAGACCTGTGTCTCCTCTTAGCTGCTGTGTGATCCCGGGCAGCTATCTAATGCATCTGAACTTTAATTTCCCCATCTGTAAGCCGGGGGCATAAAATGAAATGATGCTTGTGAAGCCATTAGCGCAGACCCAGCCTGGCATATACTAAGCACTCAACAAATGTTCGTGGCTATTAAGATATTACAACATATGTTGAACACACATTTGTTTTGTAATCGCAAAAGATGATATTAAGGAAACTGAAGGCG
The DNA here is from genome assembly GCF_009829155.1 of Mustela erminea. NCBI lineage: Eukaryota > Metazoa > Chordata > Mammalia > Carnivora > Mustelidae > Mustela > Mustela erminea. Next base: position 65,350,280 of record NC_045626.1, read on the forward strand.
ACTGCTGTGTTTTGCCCTCAGATTGGTGGAGGCTGGGGATGGAGTGTGGTTAAGGACGTGGGGAAAAGGGCATCGTTGGAGCTGTTGGTGTGTTCTGCTGTGATATGGCAGTGGTCCCCCGGGGCCACCTGTTCTGTCCTTCGGGGCACTGCTTGAACCCACGGCTCCCCTGTGACAAGGACCCCACCCCCACCCCAAGCTGTAGTGTTTCTTCTGAGTTTCCAGGCACTGAGATGAGCTCTTTCCTGGCCCATCTGCCCCATCAGGCATATGTCCCCCAGGCACGGTGGAGGCAGCGAAGACTAGAAGAAGGAGCTTTACAAAAGGGCAAGTCACAACACCTCAGTGAGCCCATTTCCTCATCTGCAAAGTGAGGACACTCATAACAGCAGCTCTTCATGTGGTCGTTGGAAGATCAGATGGGTAATGTAGGTGAAGAGCTTAGTTTCGCAGCCCACATTTGTGTGGAACAGTGTCAGCTACCTCATGAGAAAGCAGGCTGCTTTCTCCTGTTGACTTTCATGTCAGCTTCAAACTGGGGACAGCCTGGTCATGGTGGTGGTCACTGGAGGAATCCCACCATTTTGGGTGCACTGAAGAAATGTAGTAGGGAAGACTGGGCAGAAAGTGGGAGCTGATTTTAGAAACAGGGAAACTGAGGCACAGAGTAAGAGAAGGGGCTTGCCCTACCTGATCACGCATTTCTCAAGTCTGAAGTGTGTGGCCCTAGGATAGAGGATGAATTGCCACACACAGGACGGGGGAGAATCTCACTCTGGGTGAAAGCACGATGGATGCCCCAGGCTGCTTCTCAGGGTAGGGGAACACTGGAGCCCTGGAGTCAGACCCAGGTCAAGTCCTGGCTCTGCAGCGCCCAGCTGTGTGACTCCAGGCAGCCCTCCTTACCTCTCTGAGCCTTGCTGATCTGTTCCGGAAATGGAGTCCTCTGTCCCATGAGACCTGAACTGTTTTGTGCCGATCACACTTCCCTTCCTTTCAGCTCACTAAACATTAGGGTCCATCATCCCTAGTGACCACAGTCAAGCTCTCTAGGGAAGCAATTTGTTTGGGCCTCTGTTGAGATGGAAAATTCTGGGGGAGCTGTCCCCAGGTCCGAGGCACCACTGCTTTCTCTGCGGGTGTGTAGAGGCAGAAAAGGTGAGAAGGTATGACTGCAGACCCAGATTACCCAAAGTCTGCAGTCACCTCCTTCCTCCTTACCAGCCTGGGCACAGAATTCAAAAGACAGAGAGGTCATTCCATGGAGAGGATTCTTCCCTCTATACCTGTCCCAAGTCACATGGAGGCAACCACTAATGGAAGGATCTTCTGTGTTCTTCCAGAGATATTTTTGGCAAGTATAAACAAACACATACATTTGTTTTCTCCCCTCTCCTTTTTCCACCCATGGGAGTACGCTAGGCAAACTGCTCCATTCCTTGCCTTTTTACTTAATTGACTGGCCTTCATTGCACATCCACTCCTGAAGGGAAGCTTCTGTCTCTTGTGGCAGAAGTAGCATTTTGCTGTTGAAGCAGCTCCCCCTGGAGGACACTTACATTGTATCTGACCTGCTTTATGAACTGCTCCAAGACCTGGCCTTGAATGACTGGATCAGAAGACAGGGGCATTGCAATGGTGAGAAATATTGTCCCACGCCCCGTCTAGGGGTTGGACCAATTTGCTTTGCCTGACGCGGTTAATACTAGATTTTAATACACATGGAAGAGCCCTATTTGCAGCAGGAACCGGAGGCAGAATGGTAAGGAAAGAGGAGGCTGGATTTGGTGTCAGGAAACTAGAGTGCTATTTTGATAATAGTAATAATAACAAAAAAACAGCAGTGAGCACGACTCAGGTCAGGGATTTCCCGTTTACCATAGCCAGGAACCCAATGTGAGTTTTTATCCTTATGTACCAGCAGGTCTGAGAGGTTGAGTAACTTGCCCACAGTCACATGGCTTAAAGACAGAGTCAGAATTCACACCCAGGACTGTCTGACTGCAAAGTTTGTACCTTTAACCTCCATGCAACATTGTCTCCTGCTGTCACCCTTAATTTGCTGGTCCACCTTGGGCAAGTCAGGGCCAAGTGTCCCTGTTTCTAAAGAAGTCCAGTAAGTTCCCAGGGTTTGTTAGAGAGGGACTGACCTCCCCCATGCTCCTGCTTTGTTTCCAGTGATGAATGCAGGTGGGGAAATGTGGGTGTGGACAGGGTGTCTGGAGAGTAGCCTATATGGAAAAGGCTGGCTAATGACCCTCCCTACCTTAGGGAAGCTGGTGATGATGCGGTCCCTGCTCACCGGCGGCCCCAAAGGTGTCAGCGAGGACCTCATCCTTGCAGAGTGTCCTGTGAACCAATCAAGCAGGGGACAGAGAGTTAGGGAGCTGCACAAATCCCTGGGGACTCAGTAGCTATAAACACTGATCCACGCCTCTTTCTCCGTCAGGGAAACTGGCCAGAGGCCCTATCTTTCCATCTGCAGGCAGTTTGGCTGGTGTGGGCATGGAGAGGACCCGGCCGCCCTGCCTAGAAGTCAGGGAGACCTGTGTCTCCTCCTGCCTGGTGTCTAACCAGGCGTGGCCCCTTTCCGACCTTACCACAAATGCCAAGCTATGCATCATCACAGCCCAGGGGTAGGAATCGGGACTGGAGTGGTCCCCTGCTCTTCCTCTCCGAGGTCTGAAGGCTCTGGGTGGGTGAAGGGCCTTAGGTTTCAGCCGTCAGGCATTTCCCCCTGCCGCTTTACGGCACCGAACGCCTGGCCCCTTCACCCCTATTGTGCAGCCCTGCGTCTCCTGTCCTCCTCCTCTTCCCACTAGAGTGGACTTGGTCAAGTCCTTAACCAGGCCGATCGTCCTCCCGGACCTGATCCCGTTCTCCTTCAGGACCAACACGGGTCTGACCCAGGGCAGGAGCTCAGGAAATGAGGAGGCCCCACGGCTGCAGGCCGTGACGCCCTCCCAAGCAGGGCCTCCGGGACGGGGTCGCAGCGGTGCGGACTAAGGTGGGACAGAGTGGGCGGCGGACTCACCCGCGGAGGTGGCAAAGGCTCTGGAAGCTGCGCGGCCTGTTCTGGTGGGGCCTGTGGCTGCGATCACCATAGCAACTAGCGCCCTGCGGGACCCGCCGACATCTGACGAATCCCGGGCGTCGGGGACCGGGTCTGGGCGGGGCTCGCAGCGGAAAGAGTCCCACACGTGGTTCGTAAGGGCGGTCACCGTAGCAACCGGAGCCTCTTGGGGGAGCAGCAGGCGCTTCCAAGACACTGCGCCACCGCCGGCGATCACCATGGTAACGAAGGCGGGATCGGGCAGGCGGGCGGTGGGCGGGGGCAGGGCGGCCAGGAGGCGGGGCCAGGACCCCGGGGCGGGGGCGGGGTGGAGAGACTCTCGCACTCAGCTTCCATGGGAAAGGTGGTAGTTTAATGGAACGGGTAGGGATTACGTGAGGTGTTTAAATATTTATTTAAATAATATTAAGTACGATTTTTTCTGTGTATCTAAATAGTTCGTGTTTTTCTTTATATATTGGTATGGAGGGATATCCAAGATCCCTTGACTCCTTTTTCTTACAACCCGTATCTGATTTATCAGTAAATCCAGTAGTTTCTATCCTGAAAATTTGTCCAGTATCCTCTTACCGCCCGCCCCTTCCACTGGTATTGCCTTTGTACAAACCATCATCTTCTCTCCCTCCAACTGGTCGCCTTGCCCTTACCCTTGCTGTTAAACCTATTCCCAGTTCAGCGCCCCAGAGCTCCTCCTGTTAAAACTGATCAAATCACCAGCAGTCTTTGGCTCCAAAGCGTCCAATGCCTCATCTCTTTCAGATTAATAAAATCCTTACAATGGCCCAAGAGGTTTCATGTAATTTGCTCTGGCCTTATTTCCTCTCATCTTCTACCGCTTACTCCCCATCCTCACATCCCACACAGGCTCCACTGGCCTCCTTGTTCCTGCAACGTATCAGGCACCGGGGTGTTTGCACTGGCTGTTCTCTAAGCCTGGAATGTTTTTTTCCCCAGATCTTCACATTGCTCGCCTCCTTCCCCTTCACATCTGCTCAGATAACACCACTAGATGAGGCCTCCCCAAAGCAGCCTATTTACAATTGTAACATCCTCCCAACCCCTCATTCCGCTCTGTTTCTCCCAGGCACCTACTATTTTCTAACATACTATAAAACTTGTTGTTTATGTTGGTTGTCTATCTCCCCCCACTGGCTGCAGCAAGAGCAGGGGCGTTTGTGTTTATTTCACCTATGTAACACATGGGTTAAACAGTGCCTGGGCATAGCAGACATTGAGTGAATGTTAAGGGAGTGAATGAATATTAAATTTTTTTTAAAGATTTTATTTATTTATTTGACAGGCAGAATCACAGGTAGGTGGAGAGGCAGGCAGAGAGAGAGAGAGGAGGAAGCAGGCTCCCCGCTGAGCAGAGAGCCCGATGCGGGGCTTCCTGGGATCATGACCCGAGCTGAAGGCAGAGGCTTTAACCCACTGAGCCACCCAGGCGCCCCTGAATATTAAATTTTTAAAAAGAAGGTAGAGAACACTGAAGTATGCTGCTACAATAAAAAGTAAATGAATCATATTTACTTGTATAAGTTTAGCTTAGCTCTGTAAAGATACCAGTGGTGGTTGTTACAGGTCAGGACAACCTGTTGGCTGGGGACTGAGGACGGATGGAGACATTTTACTTTCATACTTTCTAGATTTTCCTCTATGGTCATATATTGCTTATTCAATAAATAACTCAAATGAAAATAAACAATTTGGAAAACAGATGATAAATAACATCTCCCTATCTCTGGCCTTGCCAGGCCAGCCTTCATGTATTTTGGCGTGCTTTCCTCCTTCAAGTCTCTCCCACAGACACCTCCTCCTCTCAGCAATCATGGCTACACCATTGGCCTTTGATTGGAGTCCAGTCCCCTGCAGTGGCCTACCGTTCATTAACCTTAATCTGCATAGTTCTGAAACTAATGATGCCTGAATATCATATGCCTGGCTTCTAGAGCTAATTTTATAAAATTAATTTCTGTAATTAATGGCTGTTTAAAAGCTGACCTGTCGCTGAGCTCCTATAAGCTAGTTTCTGTTTGAAGAGTGAGGCATGTGGGCTAGATGGCCTCTAGAGGCACTTGTAAGACTGTGTAATCATAAAATGAGAGAGTAGTTAGCTTTGGAGAGGAAGATGGGCTATAGGATAGGGGAAGAGGATGCAGGCATTCAGAATGTTCTTGGTGGTTAATTCACACATAGTTATTATATTTTTATGTTTTGTAATTAACATATATACCTATATAATGTTATGTGTATCTTTAAAAGTTAACAAAAAGAGATTGAAAAATAATAAAACTGAAGGGTAATTAAAAAAAAAAAAAAAAGGACTCTAACCAGATTCTGAGAGGCCCAGGGTTCCCAGCTTTGAATATCTACTCGATTTGGCTCCCTAATTTCACAGACAAGCCACCTAAGGCTCACAAAAAAGAATTTGCCTAGTGAGTTAGAACTAGAATTCGAAACCAGATTTCTTGACTCCTACTCCAGCGCTCTCCACACTATCTTCCTAAAAAAGCTAGGAGGCTCTGGGTTAAAGATCCTTTATAACTAGGTCCTTTGAAGAACCACAGTAGGGGGCAGATCTCCCCATCACAATATGGGATCCTGGGCACACAGATCAGAGTAGTGATCTTCATTCCAAAGCTAATTGTGCTGGAGGGTAATACCTGGTGCCATTGTTAGTTAAGTTTCAGTGCAAAGGCTGCAGGCTTAGGGGATGGACTTATGTGAGTTGCTCTACCTCTTCCTGTGCCTCAGTTTACTCAGCTATAAAACGGATGTGACTATCAACTTCAAGGTTCTTTGTGAAGATCACACAAGTTCGTGAAAGTGCTTTGTAGATTATAAATCTTGATTCAAGCCTATTAACCATTCATTTATGCTACACTGACTGAAATTTCTAGTATATTCCTGGCACTGGAAAGGCAAATAAACAGGAATGACAAGGCCTCCATCCTCTGGGAAGTTGGAGTGTGCTGGGGGGAAACAGAAATAGAGAATTAGAGGAGGAACTGTGCCTGTGGGTTAATTAAATTATGGGGTTATTTACTACTTTGGAGCTGGGGAGAGAACAGGATTCATGGAGGAAGTGTACACTGAGCTGTGTCTTGAAGGGCAAAGAAGTGGTTAGTGTTACAAGCATCTCAGCCGGCAGGAAAGAGTTGACCATTTGGGAAATTAAAAGAAGCCAGCATGGCTGAAGGAGGTCATGAGCTAGGGCCTTGAGTAGCAGGCTAGGAGTTTGGACTGTGTCCTGAGACCAGGTGAAAGCCATGGGAGGGTTTTATGCAGGTGATGGATGGGTCTGGCTTGCTTTCAAGAGCAATTGCTCCAGCCAGCCGTGTGTTTGCTCCACTGCGGGGCTGATCTGTGTCATTAGCAGGTAATCAGATTGCAGATCAAGGAGCATGAGCCAGGGCTACTAGACAGTTCAGGGATCAGACCAGGGTAATTTAGGGGAAGCTACTGAACCTTTCTGAAGTTTGGCGGTAAACTGGATGTTATCACTTCCCAAGTTTACTCTGAGGATTAAAGGCATGCAGGGTTCAATTCAGAGTACAGTCACTTCGCTTCCCTTTTGTACCATGAACAAAGCTGAGCCGCCTTTGTTCTTCACCGTAACCCTGTAAAGCATCATTGTCCGCACTTTACAGCTGGTTCCGGCCCCGGGGCCCTTCGCGCCTGCGCGGTGGGCGCTGCGGGCGCCGTGGGGTAGCCTGGCAACCGGTCGCCTGGCAACGGGCGAGCGCTTCCGGGACCCCGGGCTGAGGCAGGTGAGCCAGCCGCCGCCAGAGGGATCGGGGCGGGGTGGGGGTGGGGGTCCCCAGATTCACCCTTCCCTGTTCACACCGGTCTCTCGTCCTCTTACCTCCCTAACCCATGCTCCTTAGAAGAGGGCAGGACTCTGTCCCCAGCACCCACTACTCCTAGCTCGGAGAGCCCAGAAAAGGCCACATTCCTCCTAGCCAGGGCCCCCTCTCCTCTTGCCCCGGCGGTCACTTGGTGTCCAGAATCAAAGTCAGGCTCACCTCCTTTACCGAAGCTGAGCATTCCTACAGGGCTGGGACTGTCACTGGGACTAATTGTAGGAATCACTACCAGGGTAACAGTAGCCACAGAGGACATATTCAGAGATTGCTGTGCCAGGCTCCTGGGTAGCAGCAGTTCCTATAACCACTCTGGCAGGGAAGGAAGGAGGTGTTCTTATCACTTTCCTTTTGCAGCAGTAGAAAGACACAGATAGAAGTAACTTGTCAAGGGCCACCCGCGGCCTAGGTCTGGACCCCGTTCTTAATTACAGTTGACCCTCGAACAACATAGGGGTCAGGAGTGCCAACACTACCCTTCCCCCACAATCTAAAATCCACTTATAATTTTTGACTCCCTCCTTAACTATTACTAAGTCCATTGTTGACCAGAAGCCTTACCGATAACATACACTGTCGATGACCACGTATGTTATATTTATTGTACACTATACTATATTCTCACAATAAAGGAAGCTAGATTTTAAAAAATGTTATTAAGAGGGGTATCAGGGAGAGAATACATTCAGTAGTTATGTAAAAAATATGTGCAAAGTGTAGTGTGTAAAAAAAGTACCGTTTTAGAGGCGCCTGGGTGGCTCGGTGGGTTGGAGCCTCTGCCTTCGGCTCAGGTCATGATCTCAGGGTCCTGGGATCGAGCCCCACATCAGGCTCTCTGCTCAGCAGGGAGCCTGCTTCCCTCCTCTCTCTCTCTGCCTGCCTCTCTGCCTACTTGTGATCTCTGTCAAATAAACAAATAACATCTTAAAAAAAAAAACTAAAAAAAGAGTACCGTTTTATAAAAAATCCATGTGTAAGTGGACCCATGCATTTCACACCTGTATTGTTCAAGGGTCAGCTATACTGAGCCATACCACCTACAGTCGCTCCAAGTGTGTATGTGTGTAATAAAATTATATCACACTTTAAGCTTAATTCCTTTTTCTGTGGATGTGTCAGAAGAATCTGAATACTATTCTATACGGTGGCTAACTGAGCATAATAAAAAATACTTAAAAAAAAAAAAGGAGAAGCAGCATCTGAATATGGGTCCCTGATAGATGAATGAACTAGACCTTGATTTAAACATTGGCTCCTGGCCTTCTCAGTTCCATAACCTGAAGCCATCTCCTACCCTCAGACCTCAACTACTTCCTTTGTAAGATTGGGATAACACAAATCCTGGAGTAGTTGAGTTAGATACTAGATGATGCTGGCGTAAGATAAGCACCATCTGTGGTGACCACATTCGTGTTTGCTGGTTTGTTTTGTTTTGTCTCTTTGGTGCCTTTGACCCAAGGACCATCCTGTAAAGCATTGGTGGTCCCTCTTTCATTAAGCATGGGAGAGCTCTGGAGTTTGCAATTTGGGCTGCTATTTACCTTTATTGTGACCTTGAGCAGATTTCTTCATTCCTCTTAGCCTCAGTTTGCTAAACCATAAAATGAAAGTAAAGGGGGCGCCTGGGTGGCTCATTCGGTTGTTTCTCTGCCTTTGGCTCAGGTCGTGATCTCAGGGTCCTCGGATCAAGCCCTGCATTGGGCTCCCTGCTCAGCGGGGAGTCTGCTTCTCCCTCTCCTCCTGCTCTCTCTCACTCTCTCTCCCTCAAACAAATAAATAAAATCTTAAAAAAAAAAAGAAAGAAAGTAAAGATACCCACCTGACTGCCCTTACAGTTTCGAGGATCAAATGAGAAGTAGCTTCTAAATCCCAGTGGTAATAATGACACCTTTTTGATTTCTCTTAATCAGTGGTTCTGAAGTGCTTTTGTTTTGAGAGCTAGAGAGCTGTCCTCTGCAGGCGTGGAAGGATGGCCCATGCCCGGATCTCCATGTACCTGCCCCCTGACATCAACCCTGCCCAGGCCTCCATTGCCTATGGCTGTCGGGCCCTGCCCAAGCTCAATGAAGAGCTGCAGTCGGACGACCTGCTGACGAGGCAGAAAGCCCTCATGGCACTTTGTGACCTCATGCACGACCCTGAGCATGTCTTTGTGGCCATCGACATAGGTGAGTGTGTCACAGCCCAGGTGACCATGACTGGGGTCTGGATGGACAGACACAGTGGCCAGAAGTGGGAGGGGCTGAGGTGACCTGGCCCCTTCACCGTGACCCTCTGGGTTTGTCAGTCCGTCCTTGCTCAGACACACCAGCATCCCACCGAGAGCCACAAGTCTGTCCCCTCTGCTACGGCTCAACCAGGTGGCCACAGATCCACCCAACAGTGCTGTTTATCTATCTCATCCATGAGACTGTCACAAAAGATAGGCTCGCGCCTTACTAAAACCACACATGTATCTGGGAAATCTGTCCCCTGTGTCCCACTCTGCTAATTATCAAAATAAGGCCTGAGGTGATTTTCATGACATGGTCACACGTTTCCCAGATGAGGCACATGTTGGACGAATTGCGGCTTCTCCCTCCAGCCTTAGGACTGAAGGGCCAGTTGATTCCAGATTTGGCTGTGGTTCCTGGAACCAGGGCCTAGGACACCGGGTAGAACTTCAGTGCTAAGAGTTGCTGTTTAATAAGCCTGATTCTGGGCCAGCACCACCCAGGTGCACTGCCTATGTTATCTTAATTCTGATAGCACCTGCCTTGGGAGGGAAGATAAGAAAACTGACAGATAAGAAAACTGGAGGTTCAGAGGAGGGGTACAAGGCTAGGGTTGGCAGATCAATAAATAAAGCTGGATTTTTATTTGCACAACCTGGCATCCCTAGGTGTGACCTATTCAAGGGTACATGACCACTTTGGGACAGAGGTGAGAATTTGACCCTCAGTCTCCCCAAATGCGAAGGCCATTTTCTTAATCCTGCAGTGGACTGAGACACAAAGCATTGTTTGGAAACGTGCAGGGGGTTAGATAACACAGTCCCCTGTGCAAGCCTTTCTGGCACACAGAGACCCCTTGGGTGAGTTGGAACTACTTGGCAACTGACACTATTCCCTCAGCCCCCAAAGCAGCAGTAGTTTTTTGTTGCCCAACATTGGCTCACTTGTTGACTTCCAGGTGAGTTGATTTCTGAGACTGGTAAGTGTTTAAAGATTTTTGTGCCTTGTAGGCTGCCTGGAGAGCCTGAAAGCTTTGCTGAAGGATAGCAATGATATGGTGCGGATAAAGACCACCGAGGTGCTCCACATCATGGCGACCCATAACGTGGGCAGGTGGGCAGCTGTCTCTGGAAACCCATGTCATGCTTGGGAGCCATAGCCCTCCCCTGGGTGGCAGGCCCTTGGATGACCCTGAATCTCTGAATTTTTGTCTGTCAGTCTGTGTGTGTGTCGAGGGGAGGGTGGAGGTGCTTTCCCATATCCGTTTAGTTCACACTCTTGACCTGGGATGACTAGTTTTACTTGGTGCTGCAAACAGCGCGGAGAATCACAAACAGCCCTGGAGCCCTGCCCAGGTGCTGCTGCCCAGGGTGCATGCACCCAGAAAGAAGGAATCAAGGGCAGGGTGCTCACTATCTTCTGGCTGCTTTGATGTAAACAACAGATGCCCCTTTGCAGAAGCTGGAGATCCTTTCAGGGGTGTCAGGGCATCTCACGAAATGTAAGGTTGCTCAGTCCCGCCTCTCCCCAAGCTCTCTGTACCTCATTGTCCTCTTCTGCACCTGCTCGTGGGGGCAGGGGGTTAAATGTGTTGCTGTGCTTACCTGAGACAGACCCAAGGCAAGTGCGTTAATACTTAGGAGCATCGAGGACTGAAGAGCCTCTCATTCTTCCTACTCCTCTTTTCTCTCTCTGACCTGATGTGGACATTAAATGGTTAGCCCACAAGAGCTGACAGACACTGTGGGGAGAGGTGCCTGGAGCTTGGGCAGGTACAAGGAACTTGTGAGCCTAGTGGGGGTGCCTGTCAGTTTGTTTCGTGGCAGTAGGAGGTTGGGGGGGTGCAGATTCCTGGACATGGCCACGGTGGCAGGGTTGGATGGGGTGACACGCAGTGAAACAAATATCATTGACCAAAGACCTACTCTGGCCTGGCCTGCACTGTCCTTCTGCCATCCTTCCCACTGCAACCTCCAGGTGTGAGGAGATACCAGGATATCCAAGATACCAGGGTCCAGGGTTCCCAAACTGTGGCTTGCTCCACCATAGCATAGTAGACGAAGAATGCAAAGGGCCCAAAGTAACAGAGGCTGATTTCTGGAGTTTGCCTGAGTTCTGTGGTGAGCCTATAACTTAAAGCCATTAGCTTGTGGAGCCTGGCGAGCTCTAAGTAACTGGTCATGTGGATACTTTTGTACCTCTTGTACCCATACAGGTAGCAACAGGAAGAGAGGATGGGGGCAGTAGCCCGGGGCTTGATGTCTTGTCACCTTGAGGAGTCTGTCGGTATAACAGCCCACAAATGGGAGAGCCTTCCAGGAGGCCTAGCTGCCCTGGCTAGCTCTAGCTCACTTGCAGGTGAGGGAGGCAGATGCCCTCAAGGCAAACACCCCAGCCTTACAAAGCAGGAATGACAGGTAGTGGGTGACCAGAACTGACTGAAGAGGCCCTCTCATGATAGGCAGTCAGGGAAGTCCCCTGCAACTTGGGTGCCCCGCTAGGATTTTCTTGTCCCATAATGACTCAGAACTCACTGTAGGTTAAATCCTAGCCAACAATGGCATGAGCATGATTGGTTGGGCACTTCCTGTGTTAGGTCCTGGGCGGGCAAGGGCATCACACTGAGTTCTCAATGAGCTCAGCCCTGAGAGATATGAGCTCAGAAGCCCTCACACCACATGTGCTTGGCCCCAGCAGTGAGTTAGTTATTTAAAAAAAAAAAAAAAAAGTCATAAAGCCAGCAATTGAAGAAATTGTACATTCCCTTTAAACTGTTCATTTTAACCCCAGACACAAATAATTCGGCATTCACCACTCCTGGTGTGCCACCCAGACCTCTTCTTGGGTGTGGACCCACTGGTTGATATTTCCCGTCATCTTTTTTTGCTTAAACCACACCTATAATATCATCTAATTTGCAGCTTGAGTTTCTTTCCAATAGAGCAGAGAACTCAAAGACATTAATGGAGTAATCTGCATGTAAAAGCCTTCTAGAATTTATAGTCATCTCACTTTTTTTTTTAGACTCACTTTTGAGTCTTCCCAAAGCAATCAACTTTGTTTTCATAAGGAAATTAAAAAACAAAAACAAAAACAAACCAACAAACCTCTTCTCACATCTAATTGGCTTATCTAATAGTTAATTAACTTATATAATTATCACAAGCAGTGTAATAGGCATACATAGGCTTGGAGGCAAGCCCCTGGCTATTGGCAAGCCCCCCATTCAGCTCGGGGGAGAGGCAGGGGCTTCGAGGGACAGGGTTTGCAGAGCCTGGAGCATCGGTGGGTGTGTGCCCTGGTGGGTGGGTCCCTGAAGTTCAGGGTAGGTCAGATGTGGGATTCTGCTGCCTCATCCCCATTTTACAGATAACAGGACTGACACTCAGAAGAGTGAAAGGAAGAATCCAGGGGCACACAGAGCAGTTGGAGTCCTAGCTAAGGAAGGGACAGAGCTGTGTGATTCCAGTGTGTGATTCCTTCCACTGGCACACAAGCCACACCGCTCTCATGGCCTCTAGGGTTGGTGTAATGGCTTGCCCACCTCTGGCCTTTCTCTTTTCCCTGGAAGCCAGAGGAACGTGGTCCATGCCTGTTGCGGGTGGGCAACTTCCTCCTTGGTCTTACTGGATCCTCTCTGGGCATGGTCTTAACTGTGTCTAAATTTGAATTCTTTTCCCCAGAGAGGGCTTTTTAGAGCACGATGTCCTCCTTGCCTTGTCCTACCTGCTGAACGACCCTCAGGTAGCCTGCCGAGAGAATCTGCACCTGGCGTTGAAGCACGTGGCCCAGCTGCCCTCAGGTAGGCTCTCTGTGGGCACTCAGGTGACCCCTCGGTCTCCTCTCTGGGTCACTCATGCGCCATGCTGCAGGTCACATTCTAGAGCATGTTTAAAAAAAAAAAAGTTATGCTTTTACTAAGGTACTACGTACATATCAAAAAGGCACAAATTGTACATGAATGTTTTATTAAGTTGTACTAAGTGAACATGCCATGGAATCACCACACAGACTGAGAAATTTCTAGAGCATCACCACCACTCTAAAAACTTCCCACATGCTCCAGACCAGTTACTACCCCTCACCCAAAGGGAAACAGTATCTCCTGTACATGAGACTGTAGGTTGTTTTAAGCCTTTTCTTAAATTTTACCTAAGTGGAAACATTCATCCTGTAATGTCTGGTTTCTAGCTTTCTCTGTGCTCAGCGTTTTATTGCAGAGATCCATGTATGATTTTTGACAATTTGAGCTGGACTATGGTATTCACGTTATATGAGTACGCTACAGTTTCTTTACCCACTTTGTTGCCAACAGACACTTGAATTGTTTCTAGCGAATGGCTCCCAAGAACAGAGTGTCCATAAACATTCTTGTGAGTGTCTTTTGATGGGTGTAGAGAGGCGTTTCTTTTGAGACACACCTGGAAGGGGACTTGCTGTGGCTAGGACAGCTTTATGTTCAGCTTTAGAAGCTACCACCGATGGTTTTCTAAAACACTTACACCAGTTTGCACTCCCATCAGCAGCACATGCCCTCGATCCTCACCCACACTTGATCTTTCCTGGCTCTTTATTTTAGCTATTTTGGGGGGGGGTGGGTGTTTGGTCTCATTTTGGTTTTAATTTGTGTTTCCCTAATGATTATAGCCCTATAAATGTCCTCATTTGTGAAGTGTGCCATAGCATGTTTAAGGAATAAAGGAAGCCTGCCCCTCCCCCACCAGGCTTGAGGTCCCCCTTGGTTGAGTGTTTCTGCTTAGATTTAGATGCAGAGTCCAGGGTGACAGACTTGTGTCAGGTTCACGTCCTCCCTGTCACGTGGTGCAATGAACATTTTTTTAAACAGGGGTCTTATTCAGAGAGGAGTGATATCAAGGCCTTATGGGGGTGACTTAAATTAAAGGTGGGCAAAAAGGTGTCATAGCCCAGGACTGAGATGGCCCGGGGTTCTCTCTGCCCTTCCCCTGGTTCCTTGCCTGCCCCTGGATGGGGAAGCGAGGGCAAGTGAGAAGATGCTCGCCAAGAGTGTTGCACATTGCCCTGCATGAAACGTGGCATAAACACTCACCTCCATGCATGAGCTCTCGCTGAGTTGAGGGCCCAGAGAGAACTGACTAATGGGATGAGGTTTCTCGAGGTCGGGCAAAGGAGTGGAGCCCTTGGGGACCCAGGATTGCTGCCCATCCGGGAAGTAAGACTTCTTCCAGCTGGGCCAAACTGGATGTTAGGGAACACATTAGGCCAGACCACAGAACCCTCTGGTGGTCTTTTGAAAGGCTGAACTTATCCCTGGCCCTATCCCAGGCCAACAGGATCTGTCTCTGGGAGCTGGCACATGTAACTTTCTCAAACGCACCTTGGCTGGTTCTCTCTTGAGGCCATGACTGAGGGCCACTGGGAGAGTGGGGTGTCTGTGAAGCACCGGCGCTCAGGGCTGAGCTGAATGAATGTCCTGTACTCACCACACAGGAATGCTCCTTCTTGGGGTGTGGAGCTCCCAGCCAGCTCTCTTAAATTATTGCGATCTGTTTAAGCCTTCAGAGAAATACAGAGATAATGAGAGTAAACATCATGTACCATCACAGCTTTGCTAAGTTTTAACATTTCACTGTATTTCCCATTTGCTTTTTTTTTTTTATTTTTTAAATAATAGTCCAAGCACCCTGTGAACCTCCCCACCCAGCACCTTTTCTCCTGCCTTCCCTGGAGCCCCCAGTAATTTCTGACTATATCCCTAATGGATGTCTTTATATGTTACCAAGGATGTAGTCATACAGAGATCTCGTCCCGCATGTTTTACAACTCAATGCCAATGGATCTGGTTGAATGCATCCCCTTGCCACTTAACGTAATGTTATAATTTTGAGATTTAGCCATGCCATGTCACAGGCTCTGTTTGACTGTTTTAACTGTTGCATACCTTTCTACTGTTTGAACGTAACGCTGACATTCAATACACTTACCCCTGGTTGGCTCAGGGGGGAAGGCTGGTTGTTTCTGATCCCGAATGTTCCTGCTCAGATTTTCCTGGAGTCCCTCCAAGCCCTCTGCTGGAGGACAGCATCCTTGTGGAGGCGGGAGATGCACGGCCTTCAGCTTGGCCAGATATTGCTACTGCTTCCCCGCCCTCCCTCCTCCAGGCAGGAGATAGCCTGCTGCGCACCCTCAACAGCAACCTCTAGGTATGCTGTGCTGTTGCACTGTTGTATGGCTTTGCCTACCCTGTGGCTGGGAGAGGAGGCATCTTTCCTTTGCCTGGCGCCACCCGCATCACCTCTCCTGCCAGGTGCCTCCCTGGAGCCTGAGAATTCTGTTGAGTTGTTTTTCTTTTTCTTATTGATCTGAGGGAGTGTTTCATTCATCCTGGATTCCAATCCTTCGTTGGCTATGTGCACACATTGCAAATGACATTTCCTGGGCTGTTGCATGGCTTTTCACTGTTTGTTTGTTCATTAGCCCAGCAGTTTTCCATTTGGATGTAGTCGGTTTTATCCAGTCTTTCCCTCTGCGTGTATGTGTGTGTGTGTGTTCAGTGCTCATGAAGATATTCTGTCCTATTTTGTACTAGAAGTGTAAGAGTTTTGCTTTTCACATTTAGCTAGTGAAGGTACCTGGCCTGGATTTTTGTTTGTTTGTTTGTTGTTTACAGGTCTTCTTGTCTAGACCTTGCCAGTCTGTTCTTAGCTACAAAAACTCTATGGTAATCTGTGTTCTGGTGGGGAGGGCCTGGTTCTGTCTCCTTCCCGCAAAATTGTTCTGGAAGCCACAAGCACTGGGCACATCGCAAAGAGTAGGGGGACCATGGTTGGGACAAGCCTTACCGGGGACCCCAGGAGCAAGCAACACCCTGAACCACAGCCTTCCTTAGATGCTGCTCATTGTGAGGTGCCTGCAAGGGAGGCCTGGGACACTCTGGTGAGGGATGTGTAGCAGTGGTTGGTGGGGAGAGAGAGACATAGGCTAGGGCAGATGCCCCAAGAAGTCTGCCTGGGGGGACTCTGAGCACTGTGGCTTCTGGTGTGGTCAGTGTGGCTGTGTCCCAGGTGGTGTCCTCACTGGGTCTCAGGGTGGGGTGGGTGCATCTTCTTCATGGGTGTACTTTTAACCAGTGTGTGATCTTGGGCAGTAGTTTCGGCTTTATCACGGGGCATGGGAGTCTGGGTGCCTGTGTGAGGCATAGTCTGGGCTCAGCTGGCTCTCCGGTTGGTGGTCATCAGTACAGGTTTTCTATCTGCTGCCACGCCAAAAGGCACCCTCTGCACCTAGCCGCGTGCCCAGCACTCAATAGGTATTGGTGTTAGCAGCCTTTATGCCATATTTTAAAGGATCATTTTTTAGCTATTTGTGGCAGTTAGCTCCCTCCCTCCTTCATCAGTTCAACAACCATGTTGGGCCCTTGATCTGGTCCAGCCACCTTGCCTCAATTGCTCTGTCCGTGTCCCTCTGTAGTTTGAGCTACCTGCAGGGGAAGGGGGGAAGGTCCTCCCTCTTGAGTCCTTGGGCCTGGAGGGATCTGGTGAGCTTTGTGGTTTCCCAGAGTAACCAGCAGGGGGTGCCATAGGACCGATGACTGCCTGACCTGGCCTGGCTCTCCTCTCAGGCCCTGGGGTGCTGCAAGTCAGGCGAAGGGAAAGCAGGATTATGGAGGCAAACGCCAGGCAGAAGCCTCCAGCCCAGGTTCCCTGCCAGGCGGGTCCTGGGTAACCGCTGGGAATTCTGGGGGAATCTCTGTTGGCTCCCTCATTTCTGCTAACCACACACAGAAATGGGTCTTGTTTTGTGGCTGGCGTTACAGGAGAGAACTCTAATGTCAAAATCGAGGATTCTTCTGTAACTGGATTTTGGGAGGCAGCTGAATAGCACCAGGCCCTAGAAGTGTCTCCCTATCAGCCCCACTGGCCACGGGCCAGGCCCCTTGGGCCCTCTGATGGTGGCCTGGAACCAGGGTGACTGGGTGCATCTGTGAGTCTGGACCGAGCTCTGAGCTGCTGGCCCAGCTGTGGCAGCAGCACGATGCAGGGACTGTTCTGTCTGACACACTGTAGGCAGCCTTGGCTTGCATGGGGCTGTTGGGGGTAAAAGTAGGTGCCCCTCCCTGCCCAGGGGCCAGCACCCACCAGGGAGGCAGAGAGGCTGTGCTCAGTTCTCTCCTGTGGAGACTGGCTCCTCAGCCTCAGACAGGAGCAGTGTGGGCCTGGGGAGGGACAGGGCTTGCTGTCAGATGCAGTTCCGATCTTGGGAATCTTGAGGTGTGGCGGGACTTCGGAGCTGAAGGGGTGGGAGTGGCAGAAGCCTAGGGAGAGGGTCTGCTGAAGAAGCAAAACACGGTGCTCTCCCCCTTTCTGCAGTGTGCCTCAGACAGGCAGTCTTGGGCAGATGAGCTACTGCACTCCTTTCTCTCTTCAGGGGCTGCCTGGGGAGGTGGCCTGGAACAACCCCAGCTCCTCTTGGCTCTGACACCACAGAATGCAGGAAGGGGGCTGGCTGCCTTAGAGGGGTGGGCCTGTCCTTTCTCACCTGCCTTCAGGACAGGGTGTGGCGGCCCTAAGCATGTCCTCAGTCTGACAGTCTGTGCTCCCTTCCCAGACTTAGCAAAGGATGATGCCCACAAACGGAGACTGTGTCCACCTGGTTCCCAGCCTGGTGCACCTGCCTGAAGCCTTGTCTCCTCTCACCCTCCCCATCTACTGGCCTTCTCCAGCCAGGAGAGCCTTTCCCTGTCTGGCCCAGTCAAGGTAGGTCACCATCCCAGCAGCTATCCCTCTGGGCTCTCTTGGAGCAGGCAGTCTCTCTCAGCCCTCTCCACAAGGCTTTCATATTCCCAGGCAGCTGAGGACAGCTCATTACACAAAGCGGGTCAAGTCCTTCTGGTGACTGTGCAGGGCAGAAGCAGCTGGCCCCTGGCCTTGGACCTACATCAGCACTGAAACCCCTCACCCAGCTCATCTCTTAGGCGAGCGCCCAGGGTGCCGTCCAGCCTTGGTGGGGCCCCCTCATCCTCGTGGGGGACTGTAGCCCTTCCCGGCACTTGCCCCTGAGGCAGCAGACCCTCACCCCATACCCATTTGTCCTAGATGGCCAGGGCCTTGCATGGGCTCCAGGGAGGGTGGACAGACGGAGCACTAGCCCTGGGGACCCAGGCCTGGTCAGGTCACTTGATACACTGTGTGATGTTGGGAAGTCATCCCCCCCTCCAGGTCTCTGCCTTTCCCTCTGTAATACAGAGCCAGTAATCTTGGCTTCTCAGGAGCTGGGGAGGATTGAATCAGGTGACTGCATACCAGGTTCAGCCCAGAGCCATGCGGTGAGCAGTCACCAAGGAGAGCTGGGATTATTGTCAGTGACCCATTGCTCTGTCTCAGGTGACCATAAGAGCTATAGGGGCAGATGGCGAATCCCCCAGAGCCCACATGGTAGGTGTGCCCTAGGAGAGGGAGTCTTTGGCTGCATCATGGGACCTGGGCTGTTGTTAGTCACCTGCAGATGGGTGAGGCTGGGTCAGCTCCTCCTGCACAGGGTAGACCTCTCCTCTTAGGCTAGCCCTCCTGCCAACTCTGGCCTCCTCTGGCCGACCCCTCTACTGCTGGTCCCAGAGCTCATTTCCCTCTGACTTATGGTGGACTTTTCCTGGACCTTTAGCTTAGCAGGTGACTTCTCCATACTGGGTATGGTCTGGGCACAGTGGAGGAAGAAGGTGGGCCAGAGCCCCTTCCTACCTTGCCCTGGCATGGGTACTTCATGCAGGGGAATGTGGGAGGGAGGGGACATCAAACATCCGGCAGGCTGGGCCCCAAGAGATGGGCCATCTTGGATACGAGCATGGGGAGGACATACTTGGATCATGAGCAGAGAAAAAGGGGGATGTTGCAGGACCACCAGAGGAAGAACCAGCACAGACAGAGGGTGACTAGACTTCTCATGGGGATCATTTCATAACACATATTGAAGTACTGAATCACTAAGGGGAATACCTCAAACTAAAAGGATGGAATGTCGATTACACTTCAATAAAAATAGGCAACGTACGACATGAAAAATGAAAGGCACTTGGTCTCCGAAATGTCGTGGAAGTGGAGAGTATGGGAAACATACTTGCTGGAGGGGTCAGTGAAATGAGGCAGGGAGGGGCAGTCCATGTAGCAGATCACAGAGGTGTAAAAGGAAAAAAAAATGCAGTGCAGACAGATTGCAGTGGAGATGGGGCCCTGGGAGAGTCGGCTGACTGGACTCTGGGAACTGGGAGCGCTGGCCCAGGGAAGCCACCTCCCACCCCTGAGCACATCAGGAGGGAAGGCAGAATCCTATTTTCCTTCTAGCTATGTATTTTTGGGTGAAGGATGCTCATGGTGAAATTACTGCTCTTTTCACAGTTGGCATTAAAAGCATAAAATAAGTCCCCAAGATTACGCTATTTCTTCTTATACAAAAGTCCCCTTGGGTTTTTGCTGTTTGGTGATGTGGGAGGGTGTGAAGGGAATCCCCATGAGGGCTCGGGGTGGGGAAGGGAGAGAGGCTGATCTGTACTTGTGTCCCTGTAATGTGTATCTCCCCACCTGCTGGTCCTCACTCAGAGCTTTGTGTAGGTCCTGGATTTGAGGAGGAGGTGCAGAGTGGCTCTGCGCTTCCCTGTGGGACGCTGTCTGGGTGCAAAGTGATCAGGAGCAGGGCTAGGCTGTGGGAAACAATTCTCTGCTCCACCAGTCCCTGACCTTGACTTGAGCACCTTTTCTCATCTGTAAAACGGGTCACAGCTAACAACCTGCTGTGTGGTACAGGTGTTAAAATAATGTGTAAGATGCTTGGTGCAGGGTGAACAAACATACTCGACTCCTAATTCGTGCTCTCCAGTACATGGAGATGCCCCTAACCACACAAGTCAGCGTCAGCAGATGGGGAGATGGTGAGGGACCCCTCCTCCTCACCCCCTGCAGGACCCCACCCTCATGGTTGGGCATTATTGGCACCCTCCAGGCTGTCCGCCTCCTGTACTCTGGCAGAGGTGTCTTTAGGCTGGGAGGGTTCTGGGGGATGCTGCAGCCTGGGGATGCTGTGCGGGGGTCTTAGAGCCATCATCACCCCCAAACCTCAGGCCCTCCAGACACACGGGCCTGGCAGGGCTCCCTTTTCTTATACTTTCTTTCCCCACTTGAGGTTGTTTATTCTTTCTTTCTTTATTTTTTCTTTAAGATTTTATTTATTTACTTGAGAGAGAGTGAGAGAGAGAGAGAGCATGAGAAGGGGCAGGGTCAGAGGAAGAAGCAGGCTCCCCACTGAGCAAGGAGCTCAATGCAGAACTTGATCCCAGGACTCCAGGATCACGATCTGAGCCGAAGGCAGTTGTTTAACCAACTGAGCCACCCAGGCACCCCAAGTTTGTTTATTCTTGATGTTCATTTCAAAGTGATTGTGCCTGAATGTGTGGATCAGGGGAGAGGAAAATGCAAGCTGGGCCTGGATGGTGTCTCCGGACACTGTCCCACAGGTCAGCCGCTCACACTCACAGCACGGCAGCACGAGGCTCAGCTCATTCAGGTTATTTTATTTTCTTAAAGTAGACAATCTTTAACTTTCATACAATCACCAGCTCCTCTTTCCCTCCGTACATCTCTTAAAGTCCTTGGCTGTGATCCTACACACTGACCTTGGACATACGGATACCGAACAGAGGCTGAGAGAAAAGGAGGTTTGGCAAGGGCTCTGGCGGTGCCTTCCCTCTTGATGGCAGGGGTTTCATATTTACATGCAGCCCTGGGCTAAGGTCCTTCCATGGTGGCAGGTGCCACAGGCCCTGGGACAGGCAGGGCCAGAGTGCAAGGTCCCAGCAGGGCCTCCCTCAGGCTACAACGCCGGCTGAGCCTTCACAGGAGTCGAAGTAGCTCTCGGCCCATCTCGGGTGCAGGGCATGCAGGGGCTGGGGCCCCATCTCTCGCTTCCCCTTCCTCCACTTGCAAAGCCACGAATAATTTACTCTTTAAACACCAAGACATTTAGCTACTGTTTGTTCGCTCCTCGGTGAAGAACCTTCTTGAAATACATCACGTTTATTTTCTGAAATAAAAACGAAGCAGAAACCGCACCGGAAACAGGAGGACGCTGCATGGGCTTATGTACAACGCGGCCCTACGAGGCTGCCACAGGGTGGCCGTCAGCTCCAGTGTCGCTCGGGAGCAGAGGGACAGGCTCATCCAGGTAACAACTTTTACACTCAGCAAGCCAGACACAAAAAGGACCACCTGAAAAAAAATATGTTTTGAAAATCTGCATTTTAAAAAAGAATACTCAACTGCATTTGAAATTTTCCATAATTCTGCGAAACACCACGAGATTTGGCCAAAAAAAAAAAAAAAAAGATGTCAGAGAAGAAAAACCAGGGTTTGATTTATAAAACATCAGACTGGTAGAAGAAAAGCTGGAATCCAGCTGGCCGAGTTCGAAACAAATCGTGCCACTCCTGTTATTGTGTGGATTTTTGCTGCATATTCTGAAGCTGTTTAAAAAGAGCTGTGAGTGGCTAGAGGTCTGGTTAGTGGTGTCATCCGGCCTCGCAGCCTGGTTCCAGAACCAGCATGGTACAGAGCAGGCCAGCAGTAGGCGTGGCCAGCAGGAGGCGCGCGGACCCTGCTCTCGTCCTCCCTTCCGGTCAGTAGCAAGGTCCCCGATCCGAAGCTTGGGCAGACCTGGTGTTCCTCCAGATGACCCAGCTGCCTCTCCTCCTAGTCCCACAGGGACACCTCCCCCCCCACCCCCCATGCAGAGCGGGGCCGACTCGGGAAGGCAAGGTGAAGGGGCAGGAAGGGCTTGTAGTGAACTTGGTGACAGCTGCTTAAGTCTTCAAGAGGCTCCAACACTTTGGGGAACTTGGCCATCTCCAGACTGTGTGTGTGCGCGTGTGTGTGTGTGTCTACCTACCTAGCAATCTATCCATATATATTTATGTTTGCGGAAACGTGGGGGCCAAGGAGGTGGAGGGGCGGAGGGGACATTCATCAGGCCTCCCCCGTTTTCTGCCCCTGGGCTGGGTCTCCCTAGCACGAGTGGGGGTGTGTGACACCCCAGGGGTTTCGCCACAGGCAAACTGGCCAGCCCGGCTCCTCAGCAAAGGCCTATGTACTTGAGATTGTTCTGTATGATGACGTCTGTCACCGCATCAAAAACAAACTGGATGTTACTGGTGTCGGTGGCACAGGTGAAGTGGGAGTAGATCTCCTTGGTCTCCTTGTTGCGGTTCAGGTCCTCGAACTGCCGCTGGATGTAGACAGCGGCCTCCTCGTAGGTGTTCTGGCCCTTGTACTCCGGGAAGCAGATGGTGAGCGGAATACGCCGGATCTTCTCCGCCAGCAGGTCCTTCTTGTTCAGGAAGAGGATGAGTGAGGTGTTGATGAACCAGTTGTTGTTACAGATGGAGTCAAAAAGGCGCAGGCTCTCTGCCATCCGACTCTGTGGGCAGGAAAATGCTGGCGTTAATCAGGGGATGCAGCATGGAAAGGCTCTAGGCTGGCGGCCCTGATGGGAGGAAGCCCCCTGTGGCAGGCTCTCCCAGCCCGGCACTGGCCCCGGAAATACCACCCTCCTGGTGGGAAGTCCTTCCTCTGCCAGGCCAAGTCTGTCTTTGCCTGCCTCCTACAGGCTCTGGGGCCCCTGAGGGGGCTGGTCCCACCTGCGGCACCCTGACAGGTCTTTGTAAGGGGATGTTCTGCTTCATCAGACCCTCCTCTGCGGCCTGGGGCTGCTGCACAGCGTCCGTTGGCCACAGGGACGCGGGCAACTCCGTACTCACAGCTGAGGGCCTCATCTCCTGCTGTCCTGTGCTAGCTCAACGCGCCCGAGCTGCCATCACGTCTCCCTCAACCTGAGTGTGGCCAGCCTCCTGCCCAGCCAGCAGCTCTGGCCCATCCTCCAAGCCTCAGTGCTGTCACATGGTACCGTCAGTCCTCAGCCAGATCTGTGAGTGGAGAGCCTGTGCTTCCAAACCAAAGGCTCCAATCTAGAGAGTTGGGAAAGGCTCAATCCCCTCTGCCCCTGCCAGGATCTTGGGCTCATGTGAGGACAGTGGCCCAGGAGGCTCCGTGACCCCAGTGGCACTGGCCCTTATTTACCCCCATCTCAGGACCTTAAATGGGTTGTAGTGACTGAGTTTTTAAGGAACATAACGCATCTGTGTGACTCCCAAACCCACCGTTTCCACAGAGAACCGATGACTCTAGCTTCTAAAAGGACTGCTGGTGAGTTACTATGGCAAAAGTTACCCTTCATTTCAAAATAAAATGAACAAGCCAAATGTCCAAACAAAGCCCGGAACTGGTTTAGTTTAGATCTGAGGTGTCAGATTTCAGAACTCTCTGACCAGACTGTATCACCAGTCGTGCGGGAATGAGGAAGGAAGCCACAGCTGGTGCTGATGGTGTGGCCACAGCATGCCAGCTGGTTCAGACCTTGCACCTTCCTATTCCCATTTTACAGATGAAGAAACTGAGGCTTGGGGAGACGGGAAATGTGCTCCAAGTTCCACGGCCAGGAGCTCAGGCTCACTGCAGCATGGATGGGCAGTGCTGTTAGCCTAAGTGAGGTCACCCCAGATGGGGGTGTCCAGGAGGATGCCTCAGTGAAACCCTACTCTCCTGGAGATTTGGAACTGTCTGAGGTACATAATGGAACAGCACCAGTGCTGAGAGGGAAGCAGCTCGAGTGGGGAGAGGAAGCTCAGAGGTACTTGTCATGACTCTCCCACCTCAGAGAAGCTGCCCTGGGATTCCATAGACACCTTGGAGTTCCTATTTTCTAAAACTGATCTTGTGCCTTGTTTAGAATGAGCTCAGGAATACCAGAAACTCTGGAAAGTGAGTGGTTTGGGAGAGAGTTGGGGAAGGCTCAATCCCTTCCCCAAGGGGGAAAAAGGGGGGGGGAAGGGGGGGCGGTGACCTTTCTGTAGAAACAAGATAAAGGAACCCCAGCCCCAGCAGTGGCTGGAGGAGCCCCACAATGTTCCCAAATGTGAGATAAGTGGTGGTCTAGGAATGTCACATTTTACTGGGGAGTAATTAGCTCTAATGGATTCTTGGAAGCCACATTGTAAAGCCTAACAGAGCTATCAATTCTCTTAGGAATGATGTCATAATCAGGGCCTGTGCTTCTGACCCCAAATTTCACATCAGATAAATAACAGATGGAGTCGTTAGCACGCATGCATTAATTCAGTGAGCAAACACTGGCTGAGCATGCCCTAAGGGCTAGTGACAGGTCCCAGCTCTCATGCCAGGTGATAGAGCCCAGAGAGAGGTCTGGGACTTGGGGTGTGGGGGATGGGTTGGCCACCAGCAGGTGGAACCTAGCAGGCTAGTCCCCAAGGGCTGGGCCCTGGGTGTTGAATTGGGGTTCACGGGTTGGGAGCCAGGCAGAGGAGTCAGGACATGGCTAGGGTCCTAGAATGGGTATCTGCTGGGTCCCTGGGGGTGAAAGCCAGGGGCGCTCTTATACCGGGTCTGAGCCCAGCAGCTCTGGGCAGGCTGTGGAGTCCAGGCAGTGGAGGGGCAGGAGGGCATTCCCAACATGCTGAAATAATACATATGTGCTGGCCAGAGTTCACACTGAGGCCTCTGCTGGAGGCCTCTGCTTGAGGGCAGGCCCTCTGTGGCACTGGGACAGTTAACAGGCCACACGACCCCTCCCACCCCACAGCCACCTCGCCACTCTTCCTGCTCAGCACACAGCCCGGGTTCCTAACTTCAGCCCCAACTGACCAGTCCTTCCTGTCCCACATGAACCTCCACCTGACTGACAGTTCTTGGCAAGCTTTTGGACCCTAGACATCTCTCCAAGCCTCACGTTCCTTACTTGGGAATCTGGGAACTCAGGCACTTCCTTACAGGCAGTCATGCCCTTGGTAGTGCCTTGCAAAATGCTGAGAGGATCGCTACTGCCTAGGACCACAGAAGGGAGGCTCCCTCACGTGGGGCCCTTGCCCCATCCTGGGGCTCTGCTCGATTCCCTGGCATCTGGGGGCTCAGGTTTCCTGCTGCTCTCTCTTCCTTGGGACAAACCACAGGTAACCACACTGGCCATTATTTATTACACACCTGGGAGATGATGGGCATCAAAGAATAACCACAAAATCTGTCTGTGTAGACACTGTGGCTGTGCAAGTGTTGTCAGGTGGGATTCCGCACTGCCTGGGGGACACACTGACCAGAGACTGGCTTGTGGAAACATACACGGGCTTCAGAGCTTAGGAAGCACTGGGCTAAATGCTTTGCTCCACCTGTTACCCCCTACTGCTCCCTGGGTGCTCGTGGCCTACATGTGTGTTGCCCCTGCACCAGGCTCCTCTGTTGGGGGGCGGGCAAAGCCAGGAGATGGTGCGTGGGAAGGATGGGGCCCTGGGGCTAGCCCTGGGGACTCAGAGCCCTTGGTGCTACTGTCACTGCAACACGTGCATTTCTGCATCCCAAGTGGGCAGAGCAGTGTCCTGATACCTCAAAGCACAGAGCATTGTAAAAGGAACATGATGTTTTGGGCAGTAACTCTTGAAACTACATGAGTGTGAGTTTGGGAGGAATGAGTGCCATGGGTTCACCTCTCCGCCCCACCTCTGCGTCTTCCTTCCTCCTCTCTCCATGTTCCATTCACCCTCTGCAGCTGAGCTGTAGGCCCCTTCTTCCCGAAAGCTCCCCTGACTTCTCCCACCCCCACACCCCTGTTCACCTTCCTGCAGCACATGTCTGGCTATGTACCCTGTACCAGGATAAAGTCCCAGCCCCTCAGTCTGGTCTTTAGGGCCTCTCCTGCCCATTCCCCAAACCCCTGGCCCTTGGTGTGTTTGGACACCAGCTATGGCCCCATTCTTCTCCTCCTTGGCCTGGATGGGGTTCCCCCTGCCACCCAGTTCCCTTGTGACTCTGCCCACTTGGTGTCATTAGCTGTTGCTGAGGGTCCCAAAGGTGGTAAGCCAGGGTTGGGCACGATCCTTGCGCAGTCCAAGCAGGCCGCTGGGCCCCTAGGGCAAATGAAGCCAGGGGCAGCTTTGGAATCATTGCTAGCACATCACCTTCTTGTCCTGTGAAACTTCTGTTAGCCTGATACAGACATCCTCTTGCACCCCGAATCTGAAAAGCCTGCAGGGCATGTCTGTGCTGCAAACAGGGGTGCTACCCATTTTACGCATTGGGAGATGGAGGCTTGGAAAGGCCAACTCCCAGGGCTCGGCTAAGAGCCCTGTGTCTCTACCAACATGTTCTCTTCCAGCAAGAAGCCCTCCTTGCCTTTACCACTCTAGCTGCCAGCAAAGCAGTGGTCATAGGTGGCTCCCCTAGAAGAAAGCACACCCACCAGTAGCCCCCAGCAGTGCCAGCCTGGGGCTCTGATACCCAGCCAGCTCTCTCCAGGGCCTGCTCACCAGCAAGATGGCCCTTTCTAAGAGTCTGGGGTTTGTCTGCACGTTCATTCATATAAATAACATGGAACAGACAATTCCTATCAGAAGTGTGGGCAATGGTGGGAGTCTCAACCCAACAGTGAGAAATCAGTGATCTGTAATAAACCACGTCAGACAGTGGAGGGAGCTGGGTGGCTGGATGTTGTCCCTGGAGTGGTAAAGAAGTCATTTCTTGGCTATTTGCCAAAAAAACAAAAACAAAAAAACCCACAACTATTCAGACAGGTCCAAATACACTCAATGCCACTGAATAGGCTTTCCCTCAGGTGGCCTGTGGATGTCACTGGGCAGGACCTAATGTAATGACCTGTTCGTTTTCTTTCTTTCTTTCTTTTTTTTTTTTTTTTTAAAGATTTTTATTTATTTATTTGACAGAGAGAGAGAGAGAGAGAGAGAGACAGTGACAGAGGGAACATAAGCAGGAGGGGTGAGTGGGAGAAGGAGAAGCAGGCTTCCCACTGAGCAGGAAGCCCAATGTGGGGCTCAATCCCAGGACCCTGGGATCATGACTTGAGCCAAAGGCAGATGCTTAAAAATCGAGCCACCCAGGTGCCCCTCCAACATTGAGGTTTTATTTATTTGAGATAGAAAGAGAGAGAGAAGGCACAGCCAGTGGGAGGGGGAAGGGGAGAGGGAGAAGCAGATTCCCCGATGAGCAGGGAGCCTGACATGGGGATCAATTCCAGGACCCCAGGATCATAGCCTAAGTCGCAGGCAGATGCTCAACTGACTGAGCCACCCAGGTGCCCCTAATGACCTGTTCCTAAGGAGCTTGCTGGCCTGTGAGTGTGGAGTCTTTGCTTAGTGTTGAACTTGGCAGCAGAGGCCTTCACCTGGCATATGGCTACTCTCAGTACCTCTGGTGGCCTGGAGCGGACCAGCTTCATTTTGACGCCCATGGCCAGGGTGAGCTGGGGTGCGAAAGGGAGCCTGCATTTGGTGAGGGGAATGCTGCCCCTCAGTTCTGATTCTCTACGAAGGCTCTCCTGGTGTCACAAAAGTGATATCCCTGTCCCTGGTTATAAGCTCAGGGTCTGGGGCCAGAGGCCTGGTGTTTGCTGTCACCATCAGTTTTTGATGAGCCTTGAATAAGTCGTTTCTCTTCTCTGGGCCTCAGTTTCCTCATGTACAAAATAGGATGGTCATGGCATTCAATGTCAGGACCACTACGAGGAGAAAGGAAGGTGCTGGTGTGAGGCTGCTGTTGCCCTGTGGGTGCTCTCTCATGCCACTCACTGCCCTTGCCCTGGCACAGGGGGTCTGTCATCTCCTCTCAGCTCTTGGCAGCAGGCCCCCTCCCTGCACTGCCCACACAGAGCTGCTCTGGGATACCATGGGCCCCAGTGCAGGAACAGCTCCATGGGCTGGAGGGAGAGAGGCCTCTCTGCAGACCTGGGCTCAGCCAGCCAGCCCGACAGGTTCCGGGGCCCTGCAGCACCTCTGTTCCCACTTGGTTCCTCAGGGCGCCTCCTGTGACCATTCGGCCTGCAGATGCGACAGCCACCGGGCCCTGTGCTCACTGGCGTGAGGCTTACCTCCTCACAGGAGGTTCCCTTAGCTTTTTAGTGGTGCACAGGACAGCCCCAGGTGCCAGGCGGAGCACCTCTAGTGACCACTGCTCCCCGATTTGATAGGTCAAGCCTAGGAGCTATGACATGGCAGGGCTGACTTTGGTTTCTTTGCATGCTGGCTGGGTGGCAGAGGGCTGCTTCAGAGACCCAGCCTTGAACCCAAGCACGGACACTAAGGACAGCCCTTGCACTTTGCAAATGAGTGGAATGGGCCCCACAACAGGCAAAGGGGTTGGTCCAGATGTTTCCTGCATGGCCTGTTCTAGCATGTCTGACTCCCACTGATTTGAGAGTTCATTGGCCTGCCTGAGGGAGAGGGGCCAGCAGGTGTCCTCCAGGCCATGGTTCTTGGGTCCCTCTCTGAGTGAATTCTGGCTCCCTCCATGACTGGGGGGAGCACTGCTCAGCCCTCCCAAGGCACTCTAGTTTCTAAAGAAAGGTAGGGGAACAGGTAAGGGAGCTGGCTAATGACTCCCAGGCTACCAGCCTGCTGTGGGTCTTTCTAATCTGTCCTTCTTGGGGGCTCATTTCAGTCTGCCAACCCTCCTTCCTCCTGCCAAAGCCTGTACCAGCTTCCCGAGCCTCATGCAGCTTGCTTCCACAACCTGTAAGAGTATGCAGTCTGGGGTGCGGCGTATCTGCAACTTTAGATGCCTTTGGGGCGCACTAGGGGCGGTGGCCTGATTGTGGAGCTGGGGACCCTTCAGCGTCTCTTTACCATAAGCCTAACACATCCGTACAGTAATGTACACGTCACTTTCCGGCAGCACCGAACTGTGGGCAGGCAGGTGAGAGAAAGACCTCCATCCATCGCACCCCTCTGAAAGACACCTGTTGCTCAGTGTGCCCAGAGGGCAGGGTCCTTCCTGTTTTCTCCTCATAGGCCACCACAGGTGTTCTGTTAGGACACAGGTCCTATTTGTGGTGACTCACTGACCGCCCCTGGATGGAGGGCCAAGCTATGGG
The DNA here is from genome assembly GCF_009829155.1 of Mustela erminea. NCBI lineage: Eukaryota > Metazoa > Chordata > Mammalia > Carnivora > Mustelidae > Mustela > Mustela erminea. The sequence goes on from NC_045626.1 coordinate 65,379,394, forward strand.
GAAGGGGCATGAGCATGCTCTGAAACCCTCTCTGTCCTCAAATTTCTTAACTGAGCTCCTGGGGCAAAATCAGGAACCCCTCACGGGGCTCACTGGCTCTGCATGATCTGGGTGTTCCCATCCTTCTCCCAGCCCCTGCCTCTATGTGACTCCCTGTTTCTGGCCCTTACCTGCTCTGAGATGCCTTGCACAGACTGCCTCTAGACTGTGTCACTCTGGGCAAAATGCCTGCTTCTTGGCGCCCCAGCCCCGTATCTGTGAGGCGAAGGCAGGGATACCAGCTTCACAAAGGGTGCTGGCTTTTAATGGAGAAAATGTACACAAAGACTCACACTCCTGGTTTTTGTCATTTGTATGGGGCCTGGGTCCTCTAGCTACCTCTTGGGCCTTGAGTCCCCATCTGGCACAGGCATGTGGCACCTGTCCAGGTGTGCCCGGCCCGACGCAGGTGCTCAGCGACCCCTGCTGGCCTGTTAACATCACATGGGTCCCCCACTGTCCTATTCTAGGAAAAGGCAGGCTGTGCGGACTCTGCTCCTTGCTCCCTGTGGGGCCCCCAGGAGGCCTGGGCCCGCTCCAGGTTCCCTTGGTTTCCATACCAGCTCCCAGCTCTGTAGTCCTTATAGAACACTAGTTCAGTCCATCCTGTTCCCAACATCATGTGGACATGCATTCCAAGGGTGATGGGACCAGTACCTGTCTACCCTGCAAGATCACACTGGTTTTGGGCAGCCATATGCAAATGCCGACTCATGCTGAACACACCATCAACCAGGCCTTTGGAACACAGGAGAGGCCAACTGGGGGGCCTGCCCTCTACTGATGGGCATATTTCATGGAGTGGGGGATATGCTAGGAGGTGGTAGCATGTGATATGTGCATGACTGGGGAAGGCTCTGTACTGACCCATTCTGTGTCCCTGCCTGCTCCCTCTCCACCAGGTTCCCACCCCCCAGGGTCCGGTACAGGGCTCACTGGTCACAGCACAGGGCAAGGCAGCTGGCCCAACCAGGAGTCCACAGGGGTCTCCAGCCTTAGACCTCACATAAAATGCTGGTGACATCAAGGTTTCAACACTTCCCAGCACCCTTGGGTCCAGGTGACTTGGAATTCCAGTCTGCCAACACTTCCACACTCCTTCCTTGCTGAGCCCCTGCATTCCTCACTCCTTCCTTATCTCCCTGGTAGACCTTCTCCAGGGGCTTTTCTGCATGAGATGCTGTTCTAAGCGTAAGGGTGATGAGAGGTGAGCCAACGGCCCTGTTCTCAGCGAGCCAGTCCTAGGGAGGATGAAATGAATGAGGTGGTGTGGTGGCTGTAGGGTGGCCAGTGAGGGTCAGAACCTTGATCTGCCAGCCACTGGCTCTTAGCTATCCCAAGCCTGTTTCCCCACCTGCATTGCCCCCTCTCAGGGTGGCTGAGAACTCAAGTGTGACATTCAGGGAAAGCTCAGTCCTCATGGCTGTGGTGGCCATCATGGGTATGACTGAGATAAAAAGGGAGACTTCCTGGAGGGGGCATCTCTCCTGCGCCTTGTGGGGGCTAGGGCAGGGAAAGGCACTAGAGTAAAGATCAGCAAAGGCATGGAGCTTTAGTGCGGACAAGCTGGTAGAGGGGATGGAGGGGATGCAGTGGGGGGCCAGGGCCTTAGCACTGGCTCAGCTGGGCTCCAGAGCCTGGGAGGCTCTGTCCTGCCCTGGGACTCAGTTTCCTCATCTTCAGGATGAGGTGTCAGTCTTGTTATAACCTGGGAAACTCAAGTCTGTGCATTATAGAAAAGCCTGGAGTGTTTGTTCCTGGGAACTGTGAATTCAGCTTTTCACACTGGAAGTAGGGCTGGGAGGCTGGGCTATGCACATGAATGAGTTCCATTCACAATGGATGGAGCCAGCCTTGTGGCCACCCACCCCGTAGCTGGGCCACCAGGCCTGGTCCCGGGCAGCAAAGTGCCAGGTTCCAAGGGCACTGAGAGCAGGACCAGGGCACTGGGGCTGCCTGGCAGCACCATGGCTGGATAGGCCAAAGGGGAAGTTTCATTTGGGGTTGGACCTCAAAACTGGCACCCTTTATGAAGTAACAGCCAAGCCTCTGGCCCTTCGGGGCTTCCTCTGTGGTGGAAGCTTGGGGGCACCAAGGTCTGGGAGCTGCCTGTCAGCTGGCGGGTGTGGTCTCATGGGTGGGGGAGTGCTGACCCACTGAATGGCATGTCCCAGTGGTCAGCCTGGCAGCCACCCTCACTGCAATGCCAACTGCCCCTCCCCCGACCAGGGGAGGCAGGGGAAGCCCAGCATCCTAAACTCTGGGCTTGGTAGGTGGGAGAAGCCTCCAAGACTTCCCCGGCCCATCCTGAGCCCCACTAGGGCTTTGGTGTCCCCAGACTTCGCCAGAGGGAGGAGGGCAAGCGGGCCCCACCCTCAGACCTGTGCCCTGAGTCCCTGGCAGGAAGAGCGTGGGGTGGGCGGGACCTGTGTTAGACATGTTTGCAGCTGTTGCCCGGTGTGAAGACAGACAGGGTTGTGCCTTGAGAGTAAAATCACTTCAAGGATTGTGTCAGTCACCCAGGGAAACAGCTTATTCTTTGTCTCCAAGGAAGTAGGGGGCGGGGGGCAGGTCTTTGGGGGCGAGAGAGGAGTATGTGTATATTTCTCTTCATGTAAAGCTGCAGAGAAGTCTAGGATGGCCTGGGGGTGCTCAGGTGGCCTTGCTGGGTGGCCACGGGAAGCTGGTGGAGGCTGTTTGTGGGGTGCCCCAGACCAAGGCTCCAGGAGCAAGAGGCCAGTCTGGGCCCAGATTGCAGGTTGCTGGTGGCCCAAAGCCCTTTGTTTCCCCAGCCAGTCCACTAAGGGTCCTCATCCTTCCAGGGCTCAGGTCTCTTTTGGACTCCAGCTTGTTCATGGGGTGCTCAGAGGTACAAAACCCTGGAATGTATCTCCCCGCAGGTATACAGGGTGGTGGTGGCAAGAAGCAGAGTGCAAGCCCCAGACTGGGCTGGAGGCCTCTTTGAACTGTGCCTTGGGGTGGGGTGGGGGGCAGTTCCCTAGGGGAAGCAGTGGGGGAGGGAGAGGTACTCTGAGGAGCAGGAGACAGGGTGGGATTCAGGGGTAAGAAGGATGCTAGGACCAGCAGAGCCTCATCTGGGCTCAGGCCTTGTGCTGTTGTCACAATGTTAGGATACCCTGCTCTCCTTTCAGAGCAGCTATGGCCAACAGTGAGGAACTGTGGTCAAGCAGCCTTCTTGGGCTCCAGGACACCCTTTGCCATTCACCTCTGCTGAGAAGCACCTCCTGTCAGCCTACTTCCTGTTCCCATGTGCCACAGCACCCCAGGCCTGAGACTTTCTGGGGTCTCCCTGGCTGCTGGGCTGAGCTCACCTTGCCTTGCCTGGCTGGAGACTGGAGATTTGTGATGGCATCCTGAACCTGTGGACAGATTGCTGTGCTCCAGGGCAGGCCTGCCACTCTCCTTTGAGCTGGAGTTGGGGAGAGGGAAGCACTGTACACATCTGTCTGAACATGAGGGGCTTGGGACGCATTTGGGGGACAGTAGAAGGGATGGGCAGACAAGCAAAAACCACATAGGGAGCAGCAGTGCCACTCCTCGGCAGAGGCCCACTGCGGGAGCAGGTGGAGGAGGCCTGAGTCATGTTGGCTCGCGCCTGCAGGGACGGGGACAGGATGCTCGGAGCTCCCCAGGCAGCCCCAGCTCAAGGCTGTCGCCTGCTGGAATCTGTGTTTCCCCACTCTCTTCCTCTGCCCCACAGTATGTGTCCCCTCACTGGAAGTGTCTCCCGGAGGGCAGGGTCTCTGTGCTCAGCTCACTCATGCCTGGACAGAAATCACCATAATCCTGTGTGGACAAGAGGGCCGATGTGGTTATGGCCCAGCCACCCACAGGGAGACAGCAGGCAAGGAGTTCTCTGAGTTGCCCTCTGGGCTCGCCAGGCTGAGGAGCACCGCAGCCCCTTGGGTCCTTCCAAATGCTGAGCCGCTGAGAGTCTGTCACAGCAGCTGCCGCCCAGGGTGGCTGCTCCCCTCTGGCTGTTGAGCTGAGTACTCAGATGCTCAGCAGACTCACTGTTGTTTCCATGACAACTGAGGAGAAAGCCTCCACCCTCAGAGCCTCACACCGCAACACAGACCAATGGCAGGAGGAGGCTGCTGATCTTGAACTGGGCCAGGCGTCGCTTCACAGGGGCACACAGGCCTGGCCCTGGCCGGCTGGCCTGAGAAATGTTGGCCATAACTACCTCCTTGTTGGGATGGAGGGGTGGGGAGGGGGTCTGGGAGTTGAGGGGACCCTCAACTGTCCCTTCCTGAGGGACAGGGTAGTGGGCAGTGGAGAAAGGAGGTCCTCCTAGTGACCTGCTCCTGGCTGAAGCACCCCTGGGTGGAGGGGGCCTCCCCATGCAAGAGGAGGTTAGATGCTGGCAGTGTTACTGAGGGACTACTGGATAGTGCCTTGCCCTTGGCAGTGTTAGCCTGTGGCAGTGTTAGACTTAACTTTTGCCCCTGATGGCTCTGGACCTTGCTTCCTTTGTGTGGAGGCTACCATGATGCCTGGATGTCCAGCTCTGTTCATCTCAGAAAAGAGGCTATAAGGGGATCTTCCCAATATTCCCATTTTACAGATGTAGAAACAGGCTCAGAGGGTTTGCCTGGCCTGCCTAGGCCCAGCTCCTAGACCTACCACTCCCATCCCAAGGAGAGTCTCAGACAACCACAGCCACCCCTCCCACTGCTATTGGTACCCCTCCCACTGCTCTTGGCCCCAGGAAAGGGGGACATGTCTGGGGTCAGAGCTGGAGACCGGGGTCATTTCCAGACCAATCTGGTTAGCATTTCCCACTTCCTCCTGCAAACGTAAACGCTGCCTTGCCAGACTGGAGAACTGGATTAATGAGGCTAATGAATCATGAGCCCCTGACTGTCCCTGGAGCCAATCTGCAGGGACAGCACAGAAAGGAGAGACACCAAGGCAATGTGGGGGAGCCAGGAAGCACTGTCGCTCACCATTCATTCCTCCTGGGCATTCAGGGCCTCTGGGGCGAGCAGCATTCTCCCTCAGGACAGCCCCCACTTTCCACTGCTGCCAGGCCCAGGTTAGCTGCCCATCCTCCAAACCTAGGTCCTCAAGGCTGTGGAGCTACGCTGGTCTTGAGGCTGTGGTTAAGCCCTCAGGATGGCCAGGCTGAGAAAGATGGGCACAGCGCTGTCCATGCACAGGGACAGCAGCTCCTGCCACTCTCTCCCCTCCATCTGTCACAGCCACGGGGGGCTTCCTCTCCTCTGCACCATCCACACTCCCACTCCATGCTTTCCTATCACACTCTGTTCTCGTGGCCCCAGGCCCAGCCCCAGGCCTCCCCAGTGTAGGCCCTGGCTACCCTTGCTCTCTGACCCCTGGTCAGGTGTCCACTCAGATCAGCATCTGACCCCCCTTTTCTCCCTGGCTTATTTCAGCTCTAGGGCTCCCCAGATGGCATGTGTGGGACAGTCTGGGAGGGTCAGTGGCTGATCCCTTACTGAGGCAGGAAGCAACCCTTTAGGGTAGGGGCCTGGGTGCGGGGCTCTCAGACTCTGTTCTGCTCCAACAGGGCTGCCCACCCACTGTTTGACCAGGCTCATGGAGGACTGCCTTGGTTCTCCTTGAACTTTGCTCGACAGCTCCGGGTCCGGCTAGCCAGGAGACGGCAGTTATTTTCGGCTCTCATGCAGTGAGTCACAACAGAAATGTGGTCAACAGGCAACAGCATGAGGAAGCTGGACACACAGCACCCCCCACTGAGCACTGCTGGCCACAGCACCAAGATGCAGGCCCACCTCCCCACGCCTGCGGCTTTGGCTGCCCTTCCAGTCCCTTTTCTTTGGACCCCAGTTGGTCACTTGGCTGTACCTTAAGCTCCCACTGAATGTAGTGCGGACTCTTGCTTCGAGAGAGAGAGAGAAGAGCAAGGGGCAGTCCTGGCTTATGAGAACAGAGCCCCCCTAGGGGAAGGACACATATGCCACTAACTGTCCAGCACCACACTGTGCAAGCTGGAGGGCAGGCGGCACAGGGCAGGGAGCATGTCTAGGCTGGGCACTGATGAATGAGCTGACTTCTGCCACCAGAAGTCACCCTAGCTGAGGCTGGGGGAGCAGGTGGCTGTGGCATGCAGAGGACCCCATGTCAGGCTGTGGGCTCTGCCTGCACCCCATCCCATTGATGGTACTTCCAGACACAACTGGAATCCATCTACACCTCTCCCTGAAGTGCTCCCCCTTCATCTCTTGCTAGACTGTCTCCGGACTTTCTGCTCTGTGGCTCTCCCCATGGCCCTACCACAACCAAGCCTACCCCTTCCAGTCGCTTCTATCGTAGACAGTGATAGCGTGCTTTCCCCCAGCTCCCTGACACATCCTTCCCCTCCCTGCCTGAGGGCCTCCGCTATGGCTGTGCTGTTCCTTCCCTGGGGTTCCCACAGAGAGGGTCACTCTCCAATGCCCTCCCTGACACCCCCCCACCTGAAGCACCCCAGTCATGACCTTAACTGTCTGTTAATTTGCGACACAGCTTCAAGCGCCATTGGACCTTGTTGTTACTGCTCATCATCTGCCGTGAGCACAGTGCCCTGTCTGTCAGGGGCACTGGTTTCTCCAGCACCCGGCCAGGGCGGTCTGCCGAATGTGGGGTGACGGCAGCAGGGCCAGATGGCGCACGCTGTTGGTGATCAATCAGTGTGACAGCCGTGAATGTGGGGCTCAGGCAGGGTGGGAGGAGCTACAGGCCAAAGGCCCTGCCCTGCCCTCCTGCACAGGTGCACGGCCCTGGGCCTGGCCCACAGATGGCCTCACCCTGTTCCCAGCCTCCTCCCCAGCCCAGGACGCTGATGGCAGGGGCCACTAAGGATAGCAGGGCCAGGCTTCCCTCCCCAAGACAGGCCTTGCGTGGCCCTGGTCTTTCACTGACAGCTGGCCTGTGTTCTTTCTCACTTGAGCTCCGTTGTTCAGTGGATCATTCCAGCAAAACGGGCTGAAAAGGCATTTGATAAGCAGGAGCTCTTCCGGCTCTCAAACAATCGGCAACTACCTGATCCTGTGTTTTAGTGGATGCAGTCTCAGGTTTTATTTTCCCATTTCCACCCCCATGGCCAGCCCTGGGGGGGTTTGCGTAGAGGCCCCATACCCCAACTCTGCAGGCCGGTGGGGGGCCTGCCTGGCTCCTGCTCCTACCTCTCCTTTCCCCCTGCCAGCCTGTGCTGCCACCTGTGGAAGAACAGCCCTGAGGCTGCAGGACTCCCTGGCTAGAGTGGAGATTAGCATGTGGCACACAAAGATTAGCAACTCAGGGTGGTACACCTCATGCCCTTGGACAGTCCCAGGTTTTCATGGGGCCCTTGACCTTCCCACCACCTTCTCTCCTTCTTTCCCAGGTCCCTCCTGCCCCAGGCTCCTGCTTGCTGCACACCTACGCAGGAAGGGAAGGGGATGGGAGGGTCAGGCGTGGCCCATTTTAAAGTGCTCAGCCCTGTAGGCCTCGGGCCAGCTATAGATGGGGCATCTTTGCAGTGGGGGTATGCTCCAACCAGTGCAGAAGTCAGAGTCACTGCCTGCCTGTCCCCTTGCCCCCCAATCCAGTGACAGTTGCAATGTTCGTAGTAACAGCACCGGCTAGGCCTGTCATTTAAACAGCAAAGGCTGTTTAAACAAGATAACAGGCTGTTGGAAAAGCTGAAACTCAGGTCCTAATAGCCTAAACCCCTCTGAACCTGCCAGAGACAGGGGAGAGCTACTTCCTGCCTCGGCCAGTTTAGCTTTGGACCACCTGCCTCTGATGCCTCCCACCAGCTTGGCACCCACCTTCCATGGGCCATTCTGTTTGCTGGTCCCTGGCTTCCCCATGTGTACATGGAGGGTGACTAGGGGGACCCAAAATAATAGCAAGGGTGGCAGCATCTCAGACTCCCTCTACCCCCCATGGCAGGGTAGAGCCAAGGGTCCTCCTTAGAAGGTGACGGAGGGCCACCTGGGCCACCTGGGGAACTTGTTCTTAGAACCTGAGTTCCCTCATCTGTGTAGTGGGCGGCACACCCTGTGACGATGGGGGGCTTAGAGGTTTACACGCAGGGCCCCATGATGGCGTCTGGGGGTCTAGTCTCTGTCCTCTGCCCTCCCCTGTCTTCCCAACCTGGATGCCAGCCTCTGGAGAGGAAGGGCTGAGGCCTGGTTACCACCAACTCTCCCACGGTACTTGGCACAGGGCTGAGAGCCAGGGCACCTCAATATAAGTGTGGTCACTCCAGCTCAGCTTCCACTTATGGCCAGCCATGGCCCACACAGCCATCCGAGCTCTGAGCTGAAGCTGTGCCCCAGCCCTATGGACTGCCTGGACTCCTCCGGAGCTGTGCAAGGGACAAGGGGCCTGGACGTGGGCAGCCCAGGCCACACAACACCCCTGGGGTCCCAGCTGACTAAGCTGTCCCCCCAGGAGTCTGAGTCGGCCAACCAGGACACCAGCACCACAAATACAAACCTCGCTTGGTTTTGCTTTCTGGTTTCACTGCACCTCAGAATCAATGATATATAGGGTTTTAGAGATGGAAAGGACTATCCCACTCCCACAAGTATCCACACAGGAGACAGAGCCCTGGGGTTAGTGCCACGTGGGTGGGGAGCATCCTGTCACTTGAGAAGGTAGCTTAGGTATTTGGGGCAGCAAATTCTCAGGACAACATGGAAGCATCTGCTCTGAAAGCTCTGGGAGCCCTGGAGCTCCCATATTCTGCTCCCCCAATTCATGTCCAGGCCCAGAGAGGGCAGGTGCCCCTGGGCCACCCAACAGGCCACTGGCAGTGTTGGATGGAGTCTAGGCTGTGGCCCCGCCTGCCCTCACCTTAACCACCACCCACAGTCCACCGCCTCAGGGAGGAATGCTTCTCTCAAAGTCCCAATCCGTTTCTGCTTCAGCTGAAATGAGAACTGTTTCTTATTTGTTTTTATGTTAAAACTTGCCAGCTTGATCCAAGTCCCCCTGCTGTCAGTCACTGACGGGAAATTAGCAAACAGCAGGACACAGGTGTGTGCAGACTGGAAGCTGGCAACACAGATTACAGGCCTGGCCTGGGGCTTGCAGACCATCACTGTCACCAAGGGAGGAAATGGTGGTGCAAAAAACTCTCCATATTTTCAGCTCCAGGGACCCCCACCCCCACAAGAACCCACTAGCCTGATCCTGTTCAGCAAGGAACATACTTCTGTACTCCTGGGCATAGTCCTGGGCAACACCTCCAGGAGCAAAGGCTGCTGAAAGCAGTGGCAGCCAGTTCTTGCAGGGACATGGGAAGCTGGGGACAGGGAGGGCAGAGCTATCTTAATGACGAACCTTTGTCTATGGGCCGTTAGTGCCCTGACCCTTGCTTTTCCATCTGCGGGGGCGAAGGAGGCTAGTGCAATCTTCTGGGGTGTCATCTCCAGTGAGAATCTGATCAGTGGCAGAACCTCTCCCAAGGAAGAACTGCCATGTGCATATTGGTGCAGCCATACAATAGGGACATGATTTAGGGAATTCTGCAGGCCGTGGGATGCTCCACGGATCCCAGGCACTGCCACGACAGGGACCTCCAGCCTGGGAGGGGCTGCTGCTGGCCCAGGGCCTATCACTGCATTTGCCCAAGGCGGTGGCTATTGGCTTTATCCTGCCCAGGATGCTGGTACTGTCATAGACACACCCATACCTTGCTAGGCTCTCAGCAGCAGACAGTGCTTTCCTGGTGCCTCTCTGGCCAGCTCTGTCCCAGCCTCTCAGCCTGTTCACAGGCAAGGCTGGGAGGTGAGACAAAGTGGGAAGGGCCCCATTTCTGGCCTCAAGCCCTTGTCTTCACTTGGGAGAAAGCCTTGGGCTTCAGGATGTGTGGCTCAGGAGTCACTGCCTCCTGCATGGGCCCCCAAACGCCTTGACCACCTCTTCCTGTCCCCACCTGCTACGGCTGTGCCAGCGCATTGTTCCAGATAGGCAGTGTTGGGGGAGAGCATGGGGGTGGTTCAGGGTGATGTCCAGGCTAGGCCATAAGTGGGCAGGACAGTCTGGGTTGTGGGACTACAGAGCCTCAGCAGCTATGCCTGCAGACAGAGTGTAGGTGGGAGCAGGAACGAGATTTGGGGGGAGGGTGTGCCAGAGGCCAGCTGATCAGTCATGGCCTCACTGCCTACAGGCTGGACTCACACAGTGGGACAGCCCCGAGGATCACCAGGCCTCCAACCTCCACAGGTTCCTTGCTGGCCAGAAGAGACCTCCTGCCCTCCCCACACCACTGTAGCTGGGGGACTGGAATGCCTCCTGGGAGGAACATGTCCTGGCCCAGGCCTGGCAGTGCCACAGTGCCTTTGCTCTGAGAACCCCATGCCAGGTCCCCTGGTCAGCTGGGCCACAAAAAGCCAGAGTGTCTGAGTGTCAGAGCAGACCGTGAGAGCCCTGTCCAGCACTGCCTGTGCTCCATGATGTCACATCATAGCCTGCGGGGCACTTACAGCCTGGCCCTGCGAGTCATGTGTGGGACTGGGGCGGGGGGTACAGTAGGCAGTATGGCTATCAATAGGCTCCCTGGGGAACAGATCACCCTGGGGAATCAGTCTCAGCTCAGGCCAGCCATGGCCCCAGCCTGCTCTGTGGTAGGCTGACCTTGGCCTTGGGGGACCTTAGCTGTGTGCAGGCTCAGCCCACATGCTAGTCCAGGGGGAGATCATGGCTATCTCCTATGAGAGGAAATGAAATGGCAGGAGGGTACCACATTCCTCTTAGGCTTGTGCTGACTCCTGTACCACCTTCCCTGTCACCCACACCAGGCAGGGTCACAGGGGAGGCCATAGGGTCTGGGAGAGGTTCCCTGTCCTGCTGATCCACCCTGGGTCTAAACTCCCAACACCTGTATTCTCTTCCATCAGAGCATTAGCCCCACAGTTCCAGGCCCTGTGGGCACCAAGCACAGGCACAGGTAAAGGCAGAGGTCATCAAAACCATGTCTTGTCCTTGAGCTGAGGGACTGCCCCACTTTACAGATGAGGAAGCCAAGACTGGATCCGATCGTTCATGCAGAAGCTGCACAGGACCAGGGGTCCCATGTGGCCAGGTACTGCTCCCTCTCGTTGCCTGGGGTCCTGTCCTTGGGCAGTCAAGGCTGAAAGAGGAGCCACAGGGGGTGTGCTGGGGAGCCCGATGGATACTGAATAAAGAGCCTTGGCGTAGAAGTCTCCCCTTAGTGCCTTTCCTGCTGGCCCAGGGGTGGGAAGCCATCCAAGACTAAAGGTTGCCTTGGGCAGCCCAGGGCCTTGGGCTGACTGTGATTTTATTAACGAAATTAGAGAAAGTGCATGAGCCAGGGAGATGCCAGCTGTGGGTGAGGAAGGCAGGATTAGGGGAAGCAGTAGCCTTGGCTCCCAGGCCAGCCAGAGCTTGATTTCAGGGCCTGAGGACATAGGTCCAGTTGGGAGCCATGCACAGGGAGTAGGGGTACATTTCACGCTGCTCTGTCCTCAGTGTCCCCCTCAGATGCCCATAGCCTGCCCCTCCCCCCAGTTGATGGTTACTCGAATCTTCCCGGAAACACTAGAGCCGGTGGGGCCTCGGGCACCCTATAGATGGGCAAAGAGGAGTGCCACCTGGAGCTGGTTAGCACAGACCCATTTCTGGTGTTATTCAGGGCAGCTGTGGGACTCCCCTGGATGGCAGACCTCCAACGTCCCATCTATGCTAGTTAATGAGGGTCCGAGTCAGGTTGGTCCCCACTGCTCTTAGTCTCCTCCCTGCACTCTGTTCTTGGTAAGTGGACAAGCTGTTTTTCAGTTCTCGGATTATAGAAATCCCTTAAAACAATAATAACCTGTATCTTAAAACCCAGGCCTGTTTCGATGTGTGCATAAAGAACTAAAGTGCAGGGGAAATTAATTACCCCACTGGCTGGGTGGCCGGGTGGGATGGAGGCTGGCAAGTTCCACTGTGCAGCTCCCAGTGAGCACAGAATGGAGATGTTCTGCGTCAGTGCAAGGGGCACCCTCTAGAGCAGATCAGGTGGCCGAGGGGGAGGTGCACAGATGGCAGGAGACACAACTGCCCCAGCAAACCCCAGTTCTGCTGTCCCCAGGTATGCGGGCACCAATGTCCACCGTAGCCTGCCAAGGATAGGATGCAGCTCCTGGAATCTTGCCCCTTCGGCAGGGCAGCTGGGGCCCTAGCTCTCCACACCCCGCCCCCCGAGAGCCCCTTGGTCCTGCCTTTGCTGGCTGCTCCAGCGCCCAGAGCCAGGCTGGATTCTGCAAGGTCCAAAATGAGCACAGATCATTACTCCCACTTACATCCTAATCCACTCAGGTCCCTGATGCCTGGCCCCCCGCTTCTCTCCTGCAAGTTGGTCTCCGGGGCAGAGCAGGCCTTCCCAGACAGCTGCTTCACAGGGGTGCCTTGAAGCTGGCCACAGAGAGCACGGGGCCAGTGGGGGCTGGCAGAGCCACCCCAGCCCTTTGGGGCTATGTGAGGCCGATCTCATCTGACCATACGGGAGGAGGAGACATAATCATTTCTGTGCCTAGATGGTGAGCTTGCTGCACACAGGAGGTGTGTGAGAAATGCTTCCTGAATGAATACTCTAAGGGCCTGTCCTCTCAGGTGGAGAAGAACACAGGACAGGCCCGAGCTTGAGCAGATGGTCTCATGTTAGTCTGCTAACGTGCTGACAGAGAGAAAGCAAAACTACCCAGCTCTGAGTCTGCTTCCCTGTGTAGAAAGGCTTCTCGTAAATCTGCTTGGGGAGAGTGGGAGGGGGGACCCAGGATGAGCGTGGAGCCACTTTGGCCAATCACTGTTCTCTAATGGGATGAATGTGAACAGAAAATCACACCTACGGTCACAGGGCCAGAGCAGGGAACTGCTGAGTCTGAGAAAGAGGGACACTGCCCAGCTCTCCAGAAAGATGCAGACAGCGAATGCTGTAATTCACCTCTCAGTGAGCCTGCCCCGGCACAGGCCCTCCTGGCTAGGGTTTGGGGTCACTAGCTGCAGTAGGGTGCCGAATGTTTAACAGACAGCCAGGAGGGGGCTGATTTGTAGCATTTGCCAATTTCTGTCATGTGAATACTCTCTCCTGGATGAGTTTAAGCCACCAACACGATGGCAACCAGCTCACAGAGTTTCTAAAACTCGAAAACCTGGCACTTGGGAGCTGGTACCGGCCAGCTCCAGCCCTCCAGCCGGCTGCCGGCTGGTGTGCAGACAGGGAGGCTCTGCCGCTGCTAACCTGGCTTTCGGCAACCCCGTAGGCAGGTGGGGGGCCGGCTCTGCCAGCACAGTGCAGAGAGCACCTGCCTGCTCCCCTCCCCCCAGGCTTGTCAGTGCTAGGGCAAGAGGCAGACCCCAGCTTGTCTCTGAGGGAGGCCCACACTGGAGCCCCAGCCGGCTGACTTCCTGTTTGGGGAGAGCCACCAGGCTCAGAGATCCGAGGAACACTGTGGACATCCCCATGCAGATTCTGCCAAAGCGCGTGGCAAAGTCTGTTGTGGGGGAAGAGGCGAGCGACGGGAATGATGTCCCAGCTGTGCTTAGTGACAGCCTGTGCCTGGGGGGGCGGTGGGGGAAGGGAACTCTAGTGATACAGCAGGAGGTGACTACCAGGGAAGGGTGGCTGAGATGCTCCAGGCAGAGCTGGGTCCACAAGGATGAGGAGGTAGGGCTAAACGGAAAGGCAGTATTAGGATCCTGAAGCTCCCCTCTGCAGTGTGGAGTGGGAATGGAGGGGCTGGTCACACTGAGCAGCAGGTGGGCCTGAGCCCAGGGCATGGCCTCATCCTTCTGTTTGGCAGATATCTGATGGAGGACTTACTCAGGGCAAGGAGTTAAGCATAGAGGTAGACAGGAAATGGGAGCCCTTGGAAGCTTCCAGTGCAACAGGGAAGGCGGAATAGAGGAAACTGCTATTGACAATGGCCTCAGTGGCCTCATATCTCCCTGGGAAAAGAGGGAAGAAGGTCTCAGCCAGAGGAACTGAACTTGCAAGTGCTAGGGGTCACATCTAGGCATCAGGCTGTGCTGTGGGGGAGTGATGGCTGATGGCTGATGGCCACTGCCTTCTCTGCCCTGTCTCCACTCTGCCTTTGCTTGTCGCAGGCTGGAGCTGGCACCCCATGGGAACTCACACCAAGCCCAGGGCTCTGGGAGAGCGAGTACCCATTGCCACTGGCCACTCACTGAGTCAGGGCAATGGGCTCACCGCCAGGGACCGTTGAGGTGAGAACCAGGTGGCCTTTGCCCTGTTAGTGCTAGGAGAAGGGCTGGGCCGCAAGGCAAAGGACCTTGGACAGGTGCAGGGCCTGAGGAACCCCCATGGAGTTGGGGGGCGGGGACTGTTCCCAAGTACCGACAGCACCTCTGAGCTGACAGCAACCCATTTGTGACTACATGTGTGCCCGTCCCCCTTGCAGCCAACCACAGAGAGAAAGAGTTGGTCTATGCTGTAAAGGGGATGCCGCTGGGGAGAGTGTGTGGCCAGCCGAGCCCCGTGCCTGCTGTACCTGCACCATCATGGCCTGACCCTCTTAATGCCTTTGCCTCAGCAGAGCAGCTCAGATCTGTGCCTGGGACTGTCCATTCCAAGGACATTCCTGGCCCTTCTGCCAGCCAGGGCCTGCCTCCTGGGTCTGGTCCAGGAGGTTCTTGATACCCCAGGATCATCTGTGATTTGCAGAGGTTGCAACAAACTGGGTGTGGCCCTGGCACACCATGAGATCGGAAGGAGAGACTCAGGGAGACCCGTGCTGTGGTGGAGGGTATGTGGGGGGAAAGCTGGCAGCCTCTATGTGGGTCGATGGCATGCCTTCCCGGCACAGACCCAAGTCCCCATGGCACAATTCCTGGATCTATGTCCTCGACTGGGTCAGAAGCAGGAGGCAGAGTGGGGGTGTACTCTGCTTGGACTGCCTGCGGTCCTGCCACTGATGGGGTGTGGGGGGGGCAGTGCCAACCCTGACTCAAGTCCTCTGAGCCCAAGGAGGGGAAGGCAGTCCACCCCATAAGGCTCTCCCTGGAGCACCCCTGTACCTACAGGATGTGGGAGAATCCCTGAGGGAGCAGTGCCAGCTCCCCATCCTCTGAGAGCCAGATTCACGCCTGGGACACACAAGACATGATCTCTAGGCCCCATTTTCCCCATTTGCAAAGCTGGCTGGTTAGGATACTAAAGGACAAAACTAAGCTGGGGTATCACCTACATCTGGTTGTTGCCCATTCTAATCACCTCCTTTGGCCCAGCTCTGTGATCACCAGCTCTGCTAACCATAGATAAAAGCCTGTCTTCCTGCAATCACCTTCAACATGTCATTTCATGACACCACGCCACCACCAAGCTCCCTTTAGTGCTGAATGACAAAGCAGTGCTAGGGTGCAGGAACAGTTTGTAGGACAGCCTTGAGCAGCCCCCTCCTCTGAGGCACACTGCGCATGACCCCCACTTAGGGCCCGGCCCTTTCAGGGGCTTCCCAGAAGGGCTGAGTGTCCCAGCAGGTGCACACCCAGAAGATGGCCCTGACCTCTGGCTCTTCCCCCGCCTGCATACTTCCCGCCCAGTCCAGTCTGCTAAGCACCACTGTGTGCTAGCCCTGTGCCCACAGCACATGCCATAGAGACTAGGAGGATGATGGAGCTTTGGGCCTGGCCTCATGGGGTGGGGGGCCTGGGACCTGTAGTACTGAGGTCAGCTCCCTTGGGAGCTGAGAGTCCCAGGATAAGGAGGGGCCACTGCCCAGGGCTGAGCAGAGGTTACAATCACAGTCTGGAGTCTGGTTATGTAGTACCTGCCAGCTGCAGAACTTGACGCCCTAAGGGGCATGTCCTTGTGTCCTACCCATAATCCCAGGGACCCTCCTCAACACATGTCAGTCAGGTATCTGTGGATAAGCAGTGGGGACACTGTGCCTCCCCCAGAGCCTTGCTGTGGCCCAGGCCACACCTTGCTGTGGCCACAGTTGATCCTGCATGAAAGCAAAGCAGGGGACACCCCTGGGAACTGCCAGGTTCTGAAGGAGGGCGCAGGTGTCCCAGGACAGCATAAGGTTTGTAGAAATGACACCACAACCGTGCAGCGTATTTGCCCCCTCCCCCCAAAACCTAGCTCCTTGTGCCATTGGGAAAGTTGGGTTCACCTCAGTGTCTGGCCTCTAGTCCAGGCCTTGCATCTGCAGAGCAGCTACATAGCAGGTGCACAACAGGCCCCTTACAGGGCCGGGAACACCAACAGCTCCACCAGAAAATGGGCAACTAGTGAGCTCCCTGTGTGTTTTCACATGAGAACACTTTGATACTTTATACGTGGACCTTTTCATCTGTCTTTTCTGAAGAATCTTCTCCCTTTAAGCAGCTGCAGAGTCCACTAGCAGATCTGCAGGGGTAGAGGTTGGGGGGCAGGTGCCCACCCTCCTGTGCCTTCCAGGGGTTCGCAGCAGGGTGCTGGGGCCCCACCTGGTGGGGTACTAAAGGGGCGGGGGCAGGGCCTGGGGCACACAGCCTCTTGGGGCTGTCACAGTGGGATGCGTGGCTAGCCAGTATGCCTCTGTGCCCGAGTGGGGCAATGGCCGAGTCTCTGAGTTTAAAGCCCTATCTCTCTTTACTCCTGGAAGAGGCCATGGGACAGGCCCAGAAGGCAGGCAGAACTGCCAAGAAATGGCGTTGCCACAAAAGGCGGGCCAGAGGCAGGGAGCCCTGGCTTGGCCCCAGGAAGCAGGTGTGGCTAAGGGAGGGACCATGACTGTCCTAAGCCTGGGCACCCCCACCTGTCCCCCAACCCGTGACCAGGACAACAGGCACAGCTGCCACCGCCCCACAGGATCAGTCAGGTGACCCCTGGTTTGTGCTCTAGCCTCCTGTGCTCTCTGAGGGGGCCCCATGAGGGACAGTAGGGGCCCACCACAGACTCTGGAGCCCCTAGGTGCCTGCCAGGACTGTATGCGGCGATGGGGCCCCAGGCAGGCCCAGGACCCATTAAATCCTTCCAGGATCAGGGTGGGGAATCATTATGAAGGCTGGGCATGGCTCCTTGCATCTGCTCGTTGCCGTGGTCCATGGACAACCCAGAATCTGCCTCCCCTGCCCAGGTGCTGTCCTGTGTTTACTGCAGCCCTCCACAGCCCTCCATGCCCAGGAGCCTAGAGATCCTGACGTTACCCCTGACAACGTGCTGACGCAGATGCCAGCGGGTGGGGGATGGGGGAAGGTGGTGGTGGTGGCTGTGGCTCGTTTGCCAGGTATGGGGGCGGGGGCTCTGCCAGCCCGCTGTCAGAGAGAAGATGAGGACTCAAGAGCTGAGGAGAGAAGACCTCTGAGGAGCCACGTCCAGAGCGTAGCACCAGGCCCCCAGGTTCCCTTAGCTTCTGCAAAAAACAGCACGGCTGGTTCTTGGCTACCTTGCCTTTGCTGGGGCCCAGGGACACTTGCGGGCCCTTGCAAAGAAGGCAGGAGGGGCAGCCCCGTCCTGTTACCGATTGCTGCATTCGCTTTGGCTGGCAGGAGGAGGGCAGGGACACAGAGGGGCGGGTCGGCGGTGGTGATAGGAGCTGCCTGCAGGCGCCGGCAGAGGCAGGCTCTGGTCTCCGCCTGGCCCGGCTCTCCCCTGGGCGGCCAGCCCACCGTGGCGGCCAGCCGGCTGGAGGAACCACAGGGGCTATTGTCTTTCCTCGGCAGCCTGTTTGTTTTCCATCCTGAGATACTGCTGGTAGAGCATGAAAGGTCACAACTATTTGGAATCCAGTGAATTTCCAGCCTCACTTGAGTTTCTCATGAAGAATATCATTTTCTGGGGAATAAGTACCTCCCCAGGCCTGCGGAGACCAGGGTGGTGGCAGCGGTGGGGTACAGGCCTGGCTGCTAGCCCCTCCCTTTAGAAAATTCTCTGAACAGCTCCAGAGACTGGCTGCCCTACAGGGGGCAAATATAGGTCTTCCAGAAACCACGTCCCCAGCCAGGCCAGGGGTTGCCATCCCTGCCCAGGGCTGCTAGCCATGTGCCTCCCAGGCACAGGGCTGGGAGTAGGCTAGAGATGTGAGGGCCTGCATGGGGCTGCCTGTCCAGCCGTCTGTCCACCCAGCCCAGCTGTGCGGCCATTCACCAGCACATGAGTGGGGACCCATATGTAATGTTAGGCTGCAATGGAGGGGTGTGCTGGTGCTGCGTCAGGGAAGGCCTTTCAAAGAGGTGACTCTTGAGATGAGACCTGAAGGACTGAGACAGGCAGAGGCAGGGTGGTCACACCCTTAAGGCTGGAGACAGTAGAGCATGTGAGTGAAACAAGCCCACGAAGGCCAGAGCAGAGAGGAGAGAGACAGTGAGGAGGTAGGGGATGGGCCAGGCAGAGCTGGTCAGGCCTCACGCAGGAGAAGGCCTGGCTTTGGGCCCATCTTGCAGGACACTTGGGCCGCTTCCTAGTTGACAGGCTCAGAGAGCAGAGATGATAGCCAAATCCCTCCATGAGACACGGGACCAGCTTAGGGCCCAGGCATCCCGCCTCCCACGTCCTGCCACACCTGTGGGCACAGGCTTGGCCAAAAGAGCCTGCCAACAGACAGTGTGGGAGCCTGGCCCAGTGCTGAAAGAACCTGCCATGCTTGTGCTGAAGATGACAAATGAAGCAGCCCTGAGATCTAGGCCCCGGGAAGGCACCAGAGCACTGGCTGTCACCAGCCTCAGGACACAGCAGAAACAGGCAGAAGCCCAGAGAGCTGACCATGGGAGCGCCGTGTGGCTGGCAGACCTGCCTTGGCACTGTTCTAGGGCCTCACCTGGGCACCTGACCCTGGTCTTGCATCCTGGCCAGGTCAGCCCCAAGCCGTCTGCCCAGAGCAATGCCTCATAGAAGAGCCCGACTTTGCCCGTCGTCTGGGATGCTTCCTATGCCCAGAACCACACATGGTACTGAAGTGAGTATAGGCAGAAGAATAAGAGGAGCTAGAACCCCTAGAAACTGCATAGTGCTAGGGGCAAGGCCGCCCTGACCACAGGGAGCTGCAGGCTTGCCCTGCCCCATGGATGCAGTGTCCTCAGCCCAGACCCCTTACCCTGTCGCTGCCTGGCACAGCTCTGGAGAGACCACTGGATGCACACAGGGCAGATGAGGGGAGCCCTGCTTCCTATCTCCATGACTACTTGAAGCTGTTTATTTCCCCTCCTCCAAGGGGCTGGACTTCCTTGGAAACCTGACAAAAGCCAAAGACCCTCTCTCTGTCCAGAAAAGCGCTCAGACACCCAGCACAGTGGCCACAGCCTGCAGCTACCCACAGGCTTTCTTGGGGCTGCAGGCTCAAGTAAGACTCCTGGATAAACCCAAAGAATAAAGCCACCACCTGCCTTAGAAAAGACTGAGTGAAGGACCAAGCCTCTTCCTTGCCATCGCCTGGTCCCTTGAACCCTGGAGGCTAACCCTGCCCCCCATTTCCCAGCATGGTGGGTCCCCCACCATGACCATCATCATCCCAACCCCTGCTGGCCCACCGCCTCTCCAAGCTGCTGGCACCCACAGTCCTACACCACTTACAGCTACTTGCAGACTCCTGTTTGCCCCCACGCCCCTCACCCCCAGGATCAAAGGCCTCTTAAGGGCAGATTCCAGGTCTCTGCTCAGTGTTCCTGCCTGGCACAAAGCTTCCTCCACAGGGCAGCCTGGGTGGGGCAGCTCAGGCCTCCCCCATGCTATCCAGCTGCTCAGCCCCTACCACCACTCCTGGGCACCCAAGGACACTATGGTGACTTGTGACCTGGACCTTCTGGTTGAGGGCTGAGCTTGCATTGTGTGGCCACCCCCTCCTTGCCAGCGGATTAGCTTCCTTCCCTGCCCAGCAGCTCCCCCTTGAGCCCCCACTGGCTCAGCACCAACCCTCATTGCCCCTTGGCCCCTCCTTGCACTGCCCCCACTCTCTGGGGCATCCACCTACCACCTGCCTTTGACCTCCTCCTCCACATAGTAGTCCTTAGCTAGGGCTGAGGGCCTGAGAGACTCCTCACACACACCCAACCCCTGGGGAATAAACCTCAGAAACAGTTCTGAACCCTGTCACCACCAGACTCCCAGGATCCATTTGGGGTTGTGGGGTTGTGGTTGCAGTTCCCAGGACCCAGCACAGTGCCTGGGATTGGTAGAAGTTCTGTGCATTTAGTGAACTGCTACATGAACCGACACCTGAATGCCTGGCCTGGGCCCTGTTCCCACTCCTGTGTGGCAGAGCTGTCAACCTCCCTCCCAACCTCCAAGGTTACTCCCCCAATGCACCTGTCTGCTCCCCCCCCCCCAACCTCATGGGAAACAAAGCTCCTCACAGGGCCCAGCTTCCCCTTTCTCCTCCTCAGTGAGCCTTCCTTGACACTCAGGTGTCCAAGGGCCCCTCCTCTGGGCTCCAAGCAACTTGCCCTTGCAGCTAAGGAGCAGGCCCCACTCAGCAGAGGGCGGCCTCCATGCCCTGAGTATTTCAGGCATGAGGTATGGGCTTCTTGTGGCACTGATGTCAGGCCACCTGGGTACCTTGGGGTCTCTGAGCCCCTTGTCAGCAGCTGGGTGAGGGCACCCCTACCTGGTGGAGCCTGAGGGTATGGTGATTGATACTCAGAGGGCATTCAGAGCGCTGAGGGCCTGCCGGGGCCCCGAGGTCAGAGTGGGACCTGTCCATGCTAGGGTAGCCACTGAGAGAGCTGACAGCAGGCGCTACCCCAAGGTCCTTGAGTGCCCATGATGGCCACCACGCCCCACACCATGCTCCCTGGACAGTTCCTCACCACCATGGCTCCCCCTCTGACTGCAGCCTCTCCGGCCGTGCTTGCCCATACTCTCAAGCCCACCCACTTCCAAGGAGCCAGCAGTGGCAGCAACAAGTAGAGGAAAAGCCCGGCACACTCACCGTCTGGTTGTCCTCGTAGAGCTTCAGGTCATAGCCACTAAGCTCCACACAGAAGATGATGGCTGTGACGCCCTCGAAACAGTGGATCCATTTTTTGCGCTCCGACCTCTGCCCGCCCACATCTACCATCTTGAAGGTGAGCTCCTTGAAGGTGAACTTGTTCTCCACGATGCCCGTGGTCATGTCCCGGGAGCGCAGAATGTCCTCAACGGTGGGGATGTAGTCGGGCGCGGCGATGCGCTCCAGGTCGTTCAGGTAGTAGGCGGCATTGTCTTCCAGGTGGTACTCGCTGGAACGGCCAAAGCAGGCCTGCGCCCCAGGGTCGGCCCACAGCCGCCGCATGACGCCCAGCAGCTCCGGGGTGATCTCGCCCTTGCTCTCGGCGGGGCCCGTGAGCGCGAAGAGCTGGACGGCGTCGTAGGCACGATCCGGGTTGTGGAAGTCGATCTTGAGGGCGGCCAGGGCACGGATGATGCGCGTCAGCGAGTCGATGGCGTTGTAGATGATGAGGGGCTTGTACTCCTTGCAGGCTTCCAGATTGAAGCCCCCGCTGTGGATGATCTTCATCTGCTTCACGATGGTGCTCTTGCCGGAGTTGCTGGTGCCCAGCAGGAGCAGCTTGATCTCACGGCGCTGCCGCTGGCTCTCTGAGCGCAGATGGCGGTCAATTCTCCGGGACCGCCGTGCTGCCTCTTTCTCCTCTGAGCTTTGCCGACATCCCATGGTCCGGCAGCGGCTGGCCCAGATGCAGAGCACGGGACGGGGTGCCTCTCCCTGTCGCCACCAAGCAGGGAACGCTGAGATGCGAGCCAGGTGTGCCCGGCAGACAGAGCCCTGCTGCCCTCGAGGTGCTCAGCGTGGGTGGGGGGGCAAGGCCATGCCACACTGCAGCCCCTGCCCCAGCACCTCTTCTCCAGCTGGCATGGTGTTCGCCTGGGGGAAGGAGGTGGCCGGGCCCTCCCTCTAGGGCCACTCCACCTGCCCAGGCCACCGTGAGACCCGACGGGCCACAGTCATTCCCTGTCCTCCTGGTGGTGGGAAGCTGTACTCTAGCGTCTGCCTAGGTTGCTGCCGTCGGGCTGCTGGTTGCTGCGGCGGGGCTGCTAAGCGTGGCTGCCAGGCCAGCCACCAGTGCCGCGGGCGCTCCCTGCGGCCCCCCTGCCTTGGGCATCCGCCCTTCACCTGCCAACACAGAGAAGAGGGTGAGCCTCCTCCCACCACAGGCTGGGTGGTAAAGGGAGACCTCGGACCTCGTTGGGAAGCAGCCCAGAGAACAGTGAATCAAACCCCCTCCCTTCTTCGGACCTCTGCTGAGTTGCGCCCAAACCCACAGCGAAACAAATGTGCCTGGGAGCCATGCCCCGCACCCCTCCTGCGAGCCAGTGTGCCCGGAGCCTAGTGCTTGAGGAGAGCGTGCCCAGAGCCATACGAGGACTTTAACCTTAGTGTTTTCGGAGTGAGGGAGTGAGCCTGGGGCCCTGCCGCCCCTCCCTGCCCACTGGACCCGGCCAACCTCACCCTCTCAGAGCCTCAGTCTCTGGGTCTGGTGGTGGTTAGGATTCAATACAACGATCCAACTGTGATGTCCTCCCCCCAACTCCCTCACTCTTCTCCTGTAGCTGCAGGGGCTGTACCCACATGTGCCACAGCATCAATGGGGCTTGGCTCCTCCTTGGTTTATGGTGGGGTCCCATGCCAGGGTAACTGGGTAATCCCCCTTAGCACCTCTCGTGGGAGCTGGGTCATTCCTGCTCTCTCTCAAGGCAGGACATTCACAAGGAGAAGGCTGGCCAGTGCTGGTGTAAGCAGATAGGCAAGGAGCAGAGCAAGGCAGAGGCCCCGGGCTGGGAGCCCACAGGGTGGACAGAAGCCTGGCTCCTGGTGGGTGAGGCAGCAGTGCGGGAGGGGAGGGGAGGCATGGGCAGGGTGGGCTGAGTTGGGGTAGCAGGGGCTATGGGGTGCAGGGCAGCACCCAGGTGTGGGAGGCAAGCCAGCACAGAGTATATCTGAGGGCACTGGGAATCGCTGAGTCCAAGGCAAGGCAAGAGGGCAGTCCACAGGTTCCGAGGTCCCAGGCTGTGTCTTTCATGTCCGTGCTCCCACACTGATGGTCAATAAGGAACAGCTGTGCTCACACCCTGGGCAGGGTGTCAGCACCTCAGCACCCAGCTCTCAGCTGCAAGCTCTTCCCAGGCCTCTCCCAATGACCTATGAGCCGCTGGGCCAAGGCCCTCCCCACCAGGGCAGAACCAGAGCTCAGGCTCTGCCCCCACCTGGCAGCCTGCCCCACACAACTCTTGCCTCCTTCCTGCAACCTCTGCCCCGGCCTGGCTGTCTCTGGCAGCCTCCTCATTCTGCTGTAGGCAGCCTTCATCCCTCCCCTCTAAAGCCCCCACCCGCCTCATGGCAGGCCCGGATGGGAAGGACCCAAGGCCAACAGACACTGAGAGCCAGGGGCCTCATCTCGTTTCCTCAACCGTCCATGCTCCCAGCTGGCCTCTGTGCCTGTCAGGCCCAGCAGTTCTCTGAAGCAGGCCCTGAGGCCTGTTCTTTCCCTGGACCCACCTGCCTCCATGGCCAGGGGGCCAGCAAGCACCTCTCCTGCTACCTTTCCCCCTCAGTCGAACCTTCATGTGTACGCAGAGCACTGGATGATGAGTCTCATCCCAGCTGTGTGGCCTGTGCACTTGACTCCACATTACAGAACCTATCCCTCACCAGTCTCGAGCATCTCTTAGGGGTAGAGCATTCAGTGCAGGACCTGGAACCCAGCCATGGGTAGCCAGTACCCCAGTGTCCTCATCACCTGTGATTGTCCCTTAGAACCAAGCATGGCCTATGTGCTCAGCCCTCGTCCCCTGGGGCCTGGGAGCCGTGCAGTATCCTGCACACCACAGGCATGCAGTGAGCACAGGTGGGAGAGAGGCTTAGGCATGAAGAAGCTGAGGAACTCTGCCCTTCATCCACAGTCCCACTGGACTGTGAGTGGGGGACATGACCGCCATGTACCTGCCATGTGAGCAGAGGTCAGGGAAGGAATTCAAGCAGCAGTGAGTTCTAGGTTGTGGGATCACAAGGGTCTTTTTATTTTTTCTTCCTCTTCTTTGCATTTTAGCCTATTTCGTATCTTCTTGAATGAACTTTTATTCTAAGAGAGGTTTGTTTGTTTGTTTTTTTAGATTTTATTTATTTATTTGTCAGGGATAGAGGGAGAGAGAGCGAGTGAGCACAGGCAGACAGAGAGGCAGGCAGAGGCAGAGGGAGAAGCAGGCTCCCTGCAGAGCAAGGAGCCCGATGTGGGACTCGATCCCAGGACACCGGCATCATGACCTGAGCTGAAGGCAGCCGCCTAACCAACTGAGCCACCCAGGCGTCCCTCTAAGAGAGGTTTGTAAACAAGTATCAGGGCATTAAGAAGGCCCTGTCTCTCATGCCACCCAGGCTTGCCTCTCTCCATCCTGGACTATGAGAGTGTGGAACAGGGACCTGGTGTCTGCTCCCTGGGTCCTGCTGATGAGCCGGCAGGCCCTCAGGTGTAGAAAGGAGTCCAAAATCCCGCAGCTGTCCAGGGCACCTGGGGACCCCCCTGCCAGTGCCCTCCCTCCTGAAGGCAAGGCCAGCCATGCTGGTGGTGCCCCATGTTGTCACTATTGTTTTCCTTAATTTGTGTTTGAGTATCTGAGGTCTACTCAGGTCCCAAGTGGCCAGTTTTCCCTGGGCTGGTCAGTGATAGGGACAAAGGTCACACCTGAAGTGGCAGGTTCCTACCACCGTTCGCAAGACAAGCAGCAACCAGACACCTAGACAAGCAGCAACCAGGCACCAAGTCTACATGCCTCGAGGCACCCTGAAGTGACCTAACTCTTAGGAAATAGTCTAGCCCAAAGAGGTGACATGGCCTGGGGTTGTGCCGGAAGTCCCCTGCCTCCATGTGGAGTTACACCCAAACGGACCAAAACACCGGCCACATCCTCCCAGTGCCATGCATGATGGCCCTGTGGCCAGATTCTTTTTAAACCCAAATCCCTCCCCTTGCAGCTTGGGCCTGAGGAGCCTGCCAAGCTGAGCACAGGACTGTCCTCCGGAGGGCTGTCTCGGCCAGCTGGGGCTGCTGCTCCTCAGTGGCCCCTTGCCTTGCTCCTGTACTGGAACCCAACCTTATCTTCACAGGTCAGCTCACGAGTGCCTGCCAGCCCACCAGCAGGGCACCCTGTCCCCACCTGTAGCCTGTGCCTCTCTCCTCTGTGCCCTCCCTTTCTCTGGTTTCTCCTGCCAGGCTGGGGTTTCCTTAGAACAATGGTGATGCCCTTACCGAACACCAAATACAAAAATTAACTTAAAATGGATCAAATACTTAAATGTAAGACCAAAACTATAGCAATCTGAGGAGAAAGCATAGGTCAAGAGCTGCATTGTATTGCATTTAACGATGGTCTCTTGGATATGACACCAAAGGTCGTAGACATGAAAAGTTAAAAAGAGACAAACCGGACTGCGTAAAAATTACAAAATTTTGTGCAAAAAAGGCAAAAGGCACTATCAACAGTAAAAAGGCAAATACAGGCTGGAAGCAAATACTTGCAAATAAAATAAATTTAAAAAATAAACAAAATTAAATAAAAAATAAAGGGTTAATATCTATAATATACAGAGAAGTAAACCTCAGCAGCAGAACAAATGACCTGACTGGAAATTGGGTGAAGGACTTGAATGCACATTTCTCCGAAGAAGATAAACACATGGCCAGTAAGTGCATGAAAAGATGCTAGGTAACACTGACTGTCGGGGCAGTGAAGATCAAAACCACAGTAAGACACCACCACGCACCCAGAAGGATGAGTACTATATTTTTAAAACAACAACAACAACAACAACAACAACAAGAAAAGGATGAACAAAAATTGGCTCCCTTACATACTGTTGGTAGAAATACAAAGTGGTACAGCTGCTACGGAAAATAGGAGGGTGGTTCTTCCTCAAAAAAACCCCTAAAAATAGAATTACCAGCAATTCCACTTCGGGTATACCCCAAGAGAATGGAAATCAGGGTCTTGGAGAGATTTTTGTACACCTGTGTTCACAGCAGCACTAACTACGACAGCTAAGAGGTGACAGCAACCCCAGCGCCAGCTGACAGATGAGTGGACACGTAAAGCACACACACAAAGGAATATTATTCAGCCTTAAAAAGGAAGGACACCTGCTACAACAGGGATGACCCTTGAGGATTTCACACTCGGTGAAAGAAGCCAGTCACGAAAGGACCAATACTATGTCATTCCATGTCTAGGAGGTCCTTAGAGTTGTCAAATTCATAGAGACAGATGGTTTCACAGCATTATTAATGTATTTAAAACCATGGAACTGCAAACTTAAAAATGGCTAAAATGGTAAGTTTTATGTCTATTTTAACTCAAAAAAAAAAATGTCTTGTGGGTAAGCTACCTCCAAAATAAAAAGAGTGAGGAGGCCATGTGGTACAAGAGAAAGAGGCAGGCCCCCTGCCTGGTCTTGGCTTTCCCCAACCAGTGGAGGGCCGCTTGGGGACCACATCATCCATTCTGTGGACTGGAATGCCTGACTAATGGCCCCCAGCTGGTACCAAGATTCGCCCACCTGGTCTTCAGTCCAAAGCCCCCCTGTCCAAGGAGGTGTGACTTGCGTTTTGGGGAGGTACGCCCTCCACAACCCCAAGGCCGAGAGCGGGGCTTCTGAGAATCAGGAGAGCAGTTTGGGGGCAGTGGGTGGGCAGCCTGGGGCTGGCCATGTGGTCCTTGACCAGTGTAGCCACAAGGCAATGTGGGAGTAAAGGGGAAGGAAACACAGGAGGCGATTGTGTGCATCAGCCCAAGTCCAAGAACTTCTGCCATCTGCATGGGGCAGCCACCAACAGTCACATCTGAGGTGGGTCCCTCTTTTAGAGGCACCCTCTTCATTCAGGTCACCAGAACCAAACAAGCAGAAGGCCCACTCAGAATTCTTCCTACAGCTCTGCAGGGCTCAGCTATGTCCCAGGGCATATCAGTCTCTGTGCCTTGGAACTGGTGGCAGAAACTGGGCTGTGCACAGATACAGGGAGGGGAGGCCTGTGAACAAGTGTCTGTGCCAAGGTCCAAAAGGGACCTCAGTTTATTCCCATTCTGAGGCCTGGCTTCTTTGCCTTTATGTGAGCTTCCTGCCAGTCCTCTCTCAGTCTGATCCAGGGCTTTAGGGGGCCTCCTCAAACTCCCTAGTCAGCCCAGGGAAAAAGGACCAAGGGCTGGATGACCACATTGTTTCCTGGTTTGATAACTGCTCATGGGTCCCCAGTGCCTGATACCCACAGTCCCCTTACCACAGGGTCTGGCTGGAAATTACTGAGGCTTCTGGGTCTGGCTTCTGGGTCTGACGGGAAATTACTGAGGAATGGGTGAGTGAAAGACTGTACCAGGCAGAGGAAGGTCATGTACAAAGGCCCTGTGGGCAAGGGGAGAGAGAGACCCTGGTGTGAATGGGGAGCTGAAGGAAGGTCAGAGTGGCTGGACAGAAAGGAGAAAGTCACAGGTGAGAGGAGGAGGCAAGGTTGGTCAGGGGCACCCACTGTGTGGGTGCATGGTTATGACCATGTGGTTGAGTGTGTGTGTGTGTGTGTGTGTGTGTGTTTGTGTGTGTCTGGGGTCGCACACAGGCAGATATGTCTGTTCGCAGGACCGTGTATGTGCATGTGCACTGGTCCAGGCATGCGCCTGTGTGCAGGTCCACGGACATGTGTGGTAATGTGTAAGTGCGTGCACGTGCCTGTGTGCAGCTACCTGTGGCATGCAGGGAACAGAGGACATACCACATACAGAGGGCCACAGCGTGAAGCCAGTGAGGTGCATGAGAGGGGCCAAGGGGAGGAGCCGGCGTTCCTTACCATTTAGCGGAGTTGGGCCTTTGAGCCTGGCACCTGGGCTGGGGCGGGGGGCACCGCCGAACGAAGCAAAGACCCATGCCTGAGTTTACACAGGTGGAGGGAGGTGAGAATTAGATCAAAGGCAGCAAATGATCTGTGATGGAGAAGGGAGCCAAGCTGCACATAAGTAGGGTCGGGGGTGCTGTGGTAAATGTCGCTGGTCCATGAAGTGGGCAGGGCCTGCTCCCTGACAGGTAATAGAGCAGATGGTGAGGGGAGTGGAACTGCCGTTCCAAAGGTGAAAATGTGCTAGGCCAGTCTAAGGGACAGGAAGGAAGGTGGATAGATGGTGTCATATGTGAGGGGCTGGCAGTAGAAGGTCACTGTCTGAGCTCCAGCTTTTTCTCTGAGAGAGCTGGATGCCAGCCAGGGTTTGAATGAGGAGTGCCCTATATGTGAATCAAACAGGATGGACTCCTGCGTGCAGCTATCCAGGTGACAGGGCAGCGGCGCGGGCACGGGCTAGGGGCGGGGGACACACAGGCTGTATGGTAGATGGTGTCTGGCGACAGAGTGGTGGTAGGGTTCAGGGCACCCTGGGGTCTGGCTAGCAGGCTGGGAGTGGGGCCATTCTAGGAGAGGGGACGCTGGGAAGAAGCGGCAGGCGTGCCATGGTGGGCTCTGCTCCGTTAGGGCCCCTCCCAGGTCTCCCTAACTCACCTACTCACTTGCCTATTACGTAAAGGCTGGCAGGGTGCAAACCCCAAACCCAGAGTCTATTGAGGGGCCCCTCAACAGAAAGCTGCCCACAGCCTCAAGGCCAGACACTTGGGCACACACACCACGTATTCTCTTTAAGACCTTCCCTGCCCTGCCCCCAGGCCCCCGATCCTGGTTCCTGCTCTCTGCCTGACAGGCTCAGCCCGTCCTCATGTCTCACTGCCCCCTTCCCCCAGACATGACCCTCTCCAGTCTCCACTCCCATCACAGATGCTAAGTAACAGCCCTGAGCCAGGGGCTGGGAGTAAGGTATTGCCTCCTCTCTGGGGCCTTTCCACACTCTGGCGCTCTGTACCCTGGATGCCCACCACATCAGGAGCCAGCTCTCCCCAGGTGCGCCCCACATGGCCTGGCACAGAGTCATGGCCACTACTGTCCTCAGTCATAGCTGAGTTAAGGACCTGGGCAGAGCAGGGCAGAGCCAGGCTGTGTGACACCAGCCCCCCCCCCCCCCCCCCAAGCCAGGCTAAGCCAGAGGGTCGCCAGGGAGAGCAGACGGCTTATCAGCTTACAGGACTGGAGAAGGCCTGGCCTGGCAGGCGGGGCCCGCTCATCACCAGGCACCCACTTCCTTGGAGGGAGGTGGAAACAAGAAGCCAAGCCCCTCACTCTGTGGACTCCTCCCTACCCAAGGAAAGCCCACTCCACGCTGAGTCCCGGACCATCAGAAAGGGGTGAGCCAAGGGGGGAGTTTGGCCCCACTGAGGAGGCAGGCCCGCAGCTAGACTGAACGGAGAGAGAGGCACAGTTGTGTCTGGTGTCCAAGCAGAGGCCACTCAGATGGCCAGCTGTGGGGCGGGGATGGGGGACACGAGTAGAACCCCAGAGGCAGAGGGCAGCCCAGGTTTCAGGGCCAGCAGGCAGGGTTAGACCACACATACCCAGGGCATGCACAGGCCCCAAGTCTTCCCTCACACACGCCCCCAGCCTGATGCTCCCTGGAGTGCTCAGCCCCCCTCAGTGTGAGGATCGTCAGTCTGAGGTCCTGGCCTTTCCACTGACCCAGAGCTGCCTGCCCATCGCCCCCTGGGGAGGCCAAGCATCAGCCTGCCTGGGCAGGGCTATGACTCAGCACTGCTGTCCCCTGGCCCCACCCACCACCCCAGCTTGCTCAGATACCTTCCGCTTTGGCAGCAGCAGCTCTCCCACCTGCCAGCTCCACCTTGGCACCCAGCAGCTGCTCTGTGGTGACCTGGAGCGGGAGGAGGGTGTCGGCCCATCCCCGGTATCTGTGACCTCAGGCTTTGCCGCATGTCAAGGCCCCTGGGCAGAGCAGGGAGGACCCTGCTCCAAGTCCCGGTAGGCCCATGGCTGGGCGTCTGCAGGCACTGGCAGGAGGACAGGCGCATTGGGGTTCACACACCTCCGCCGCTGAGCTTGGCTGGCCTCGGCTGGCAGGTCAGAAGGGGTTCCCATGGCCTCCTGGGGCCAAACTCACCCAGGCCATGCCTATTTTCTTCTTCTAGAGAGCGGGTCCCCCTCCCTGCCCTCCGGAACTGCTGTCCCTGCGTCAGCTCCCACCGTGGCTCTATTTTGGAAACATCAGGTCCGGAAAAGCCTCTGCCTGCACGGTCACTGATTATCAGTTTTCCTCCCCTCTTAGTAAGGAAACGGTTCCCACTGCCCTTTCATGCCTGCCGTCCTGGAATCTGGTGTTCTACTTTTCAGTTGACATTTGTCCTCCCTCTTTCCTGCCTGAGTGTCGTGCACTGGGTTCCTTCTCAGAGCCCAACCTGGACCTGCGGGGCTCTTCTGGGCAGCTCCTCTGTGGTCTCGGATAAGCCAATGACCTTTCCGTGCCCAGTTCTTCTGCTGGGTCGGACTTCCCTTCCCTTCCAACTCCTCGCCTCTTCCCAGTCTGAATGGGGCGAGGCCCGAGCTAGGGCATCTGCCTCTCCAGCACCACTGTACCCACCCGCTAGCCCTCCACAGTATCAGTGGCCCCTTCTGTATGCCATACAGAGGTAGGAAGGAGGGTCTGAGGATCGGGGGACCTGAGCCTGCAGGGCTCAGCTTTCCCACCCTGGGGACCTCTGTTCCCCCCAGCACAGCCTGCTCACCCGCTCTCACTTAGCATTGCTCTTTACGTTAACCTGCACTTTTTACTGAAATGGCTGTACTTTAAGAACGACTTCATATTCCTACTTAAGTGGAAAGCTGGAGTCACCACAGGCAGAAGTAACCTAAACTATGAGCTGGTGTCGCTGCGGCTTGCAGGGACGCTGCCTGTGGAAGGGCCTGCAGAGTTCTCGCTGTTTGTTAAACGACCAGGATTAGTGCACTGGAGGGTGAGAGAGTCACACTGGCACCAAACAGGGATTTTCTCCTTGAAGGAAAGGGATCGAGAGCAAAATGAAAAAGGATTACCCTCCTCACAGGGAGGCCGGGTGCTGCTCCCAGCTGTGGCCTCAGGCCACCTCATATGATGTGAGCATCAGGGAACCTGAGCCCAGAGGTCCTCTACCCCGGGGGCAGAGGCAGTGGGGCTGGAGGGTCAGTACTGCATCCCTTGTCCTAACTCAGAGGCTGTCTGTCATCTCAGAAAAGGGTGCCATCCCCACCTGTTGCTCTCTCTTCTGCTTGGTTCCATTTGCCTGTTCATCAGGGCACCCCTTGCTGCTTCTCCTGTCACTAAATGACCTAGCAAGAGGTGCACTGGGCATCTGCACCCAGGCCCTCTACCCTCAGATCCAGACGAGCAGTCAATCCGTTAACCACTGGGCCCTAAACAAGCACCACTGTGCCCTCTGGGAATCAAGCCTGCTGTGCAGAGGCTCTGCTCTGGACTTGGGGACATGGGTTGGGGAGGGGTGTAATAAGCTGAGCCTGTCCTGAGGAGTGCGTGTTCTGGCTGGGGAGACTGTGAGCATATAAGTCTGCAAGGCTACTTCTGATAAAGGGACAGCACTATGGAGGCTAGGGGTGCGGAGTCATGTGGCAGGAAGGTCCAGGGAGGTGACACTGGATAAGACAGGATCATAAGAATCTGCTGTTCTGTGAAGGTGGGAGGGGGGCCAGAGCAGGAGGCATGCAGGGTGGGGATACCTAAGGGTACACTGCCCCAGGTGGTTGGTTAGGCCGCAGAAGACCCTGCCGAGCCTGGGCCCAGCTCAGAGCAGGCCCACCCAAGCCTCATCCTTCCATGGTTTCCTAGGGAGTGGCTCAGTGATGGCTGCTGTGGCAGGGATTCCCGCCCCCAGGGGCCAGAAGGCAGAAACCGTCCTAACTGCGACCCTCTTTCTCCCATGGAAGTGCCTTTGGTGGGGGTAGAGGGGTGCATCAACCCACCCCAGACCTGTGGGCAGTCTGCTGCCACTCCCTGTGTGGGATGCTGGACATGTGGGTTCTCCCGAAAGGCTGGCAAAGCAAGGCCAGCAAGTGAGGCTGAATGCACCACATCTCCCTCACACATTAGAGCTCGTGGGCCTGACCGACAGCACGTATGGCAGAATCTGGGTCGGCCCATTCCAAATGCCTGGATGGTTTTTGACACAACAACACATACTTCTGGATGAAAAAGTCATATCTTCCTGAGGAGATAAAAGCCCCTGCTTGCCTTGATGCCAGTAATACTGGATGGGGACAGGGATATAACACCCTCCTAGGAGCTACCCTCTAGGGAAAACCTGGCTCCACACCCCATCTCTTTCTTCCTGTGACCCCTGCCAGAAGCCTGGTCCCTGCCTCCCTGGCTGTGTCTCCTGTTTCCCATGCCACAGTGCTCCGCCCCACCCCACCCCACTGAAAACATCTCCCTCTGAGGCTAGGCAAGATCCTCTCTCCCTGGGAGGGCTCCCTGACCACTGCAGTGACAGGGGGCCCCCTTAGAGCCTGAAAGGCTCAGTGGTGACTTGCCACCTGGCCTTGTGTGATCTTGAGTGAAGTGTTGTGTGCCATTGGCTCAATGCTGGACTGGACTTCACCCAGGACTGGCCCTTCCTTGGCCTCTGGGCTGCTGGCAGGCCTGCACGCACCTACCTTGAGCATACCCACCAAGCCCTTGGGAGGGTCTGGCCTCCTGCTCGAGGCCCACCTTACTCTCCCTCTCCCTCTCCCTCACCAGCTCTGTAAAGATGTGCAGAACAGATGGATGGGTAGATGGACGAAGACCAAAAATTACTGGTTCACAGCTCCAAAGCTTCCCAGAACTCCCTTCTGAGTGCGTTACCTCACATGACCTTGACTGGGGGCCTGCATGGAGGGTCTACTGCTGTCCCAAACTGGCCCTCTAGGACCCCAGCAGGGGACTTGGACCCCTCTGCCTGTGCCCACCCTTCCCAAGCTGTAGGCAAGATCCTCCAGAACCCTTCTGCCTTCCCCTCCTACCACCCCTGGCAATTTGCCCTGCCCCTTCCTGCCCTAGCCAGCTTGCGCCCCGCCCCCGCAAGCCTATCCCAATCATTTCTCTTCTTGCTGAAAATAAGACAGAAGCCCAGGCAGGGTGTAGGGGGAGACAGTGCATCTCTGCACCCTGGCCCTCCTGCCTGGTGTACCAGCATCTCCTGGTCTCCCTCAGGCTGAGGAACACCCAATTGCCTGCAAGTTACTCCTGGCCCTCTTCCCTGGGGTGGTCCTGAGGAAGGGGCTTCCAGGTTGGACTGTCCAGGAGGGAGCTCTCCAGTGTGGTCAAGCAGCCCCTTCCCCAGCCCTTGTCTGTCACAGACAACCTTTCTAAGTAGAGGGACCTACCCCTCCCTGTTCTCTTGTCAACAACAACACCAACCCTATAGATAATTATATATACCATAATTATGGGTATTTTTAAGATCCGTTAAGGACCAAAAGTTGTCCCCAGGAGGGAGCTCTCCAGTGTGGTCAAGCAGCCCCTTCCCCAGCCCTTGTCTGTCACAGACAACCTTTCTAAGTAGAGGGACCTACCCCTCCCTGTTCTCTTGTCAACAACAACACCAACCCTATAGATAATTATATATACCATAATTATGGGTATTTTTAAGATCCGTTAAGGACCAAAAGTTGTCACCAAAGTTGGGACTGCTGGCTGGTTGGCATATTGAAACACGACGTAAAGCAGGGAGTCATAAGAAATGATTCTGAACTTTAAACATTTTAACTTAAAACAGAAAATCATAAACTCCTCCCCCAATTTGGGGGGCAGGCCATCTTTTCTCAGAGCATAGGCTCACTTGCTGGAGTTGCTGTAACTGTTCCTTCTCAAACCACAGCACGCTACGGGTGACATCCAGTAGACTTTCTCCATGTGGCGTGTGGTGGCAAAGTAACCGGAACCTGAATCCTGGGTTATCATGGTTCTCTGTCCCCGTCTTACTGCTGTCTTGCCTACACCAAACCCAACCATAGCTTTTACCGAGGCTTTCCAGAGCATCCACTGAGTTTCCACAAAAGTTCCCCTTACGTTCATATTTCATCAGCTTGTACAGTATTCAAGGGCGCAGTCACAATGCCAAGTATGGATGGCACCCACAGGTTTGGGCCAGACACCACTGACTCTAAGCAGTGGGCGCCAAAGTGCAGGGCACATTCTCCAGTGAGCACAGAACACCCCTATTCATCCAGTGAGTATTGGTGATGGGGGTAAGAGGGTTTCTGAGCACCATGCTTTCTATACAGTTTGTAAATGATCCATCATTTCATTTATCACAGCAGCGTTTTTGAAAAACGGGAGCATGTGCACACGCGAGACACTTTGGAGCTGGGGAAACGTGGCTCCACACCGATGGGTTCTCTGGTGCCTCCCCACAGTCACCAGGGCCCTGGCTAGTGGGTTAGCTTACCCATGTCCCCCCAGCTGGCCCGACTGGCCTGGCACTGGCACCCTACAGATGGGCTTCCCTTAAAAGTAGCCCCCCATTTCTTGGCCCCTTCCTAGCTCCCTGCTTATTTCAGAGCCAGAGGCAGGTGGACAGGAGAAGGACCGAGGTTGGGTGCGCCATGTCCCCAGCTGCAGAGAGGCCCTGACAAATGGCTCTACCCCAGTGAGGCAGGCTCTTGGCCTCAGGGTACCGCTGAAGATGAGGAGGGAGGCCCTTCCCTGCGGCATCACACTGTCCCATGGCTCCGGATGCCCACAGCGTGAAGGCTGACCAGATGAGATGTGATAGCGTGGCCTGAGGAACACTGACTCAGGAGGAAATCAGGCCAGAGATTTCTCTGGGCCAGGAGCAAATAAATAAATAAAAACGGAAAGGTTCAACATATAAGGGGGAAGGAGGCCCAGATGGGCAGGGAAGACATGTAGCCCTGAAAGTTGAGTGGAAGGGGTTGCTGCCTGGGGTGGAGCCTGGCTCCCTGTTTCTGTAGCGAAGGTAACTGGTGACTTTTGGTCAGGCCCAGAAGCACCTGGGTGGAGACTCTGATTTAACCTCACTGAGTCTCTTGCCCTGCAAGTTCTGGCCTCTGAGTGTGGTGGCCCAAGATCCCATCCTCCACCCTGGCTACCCCCCAGGCCAGACCCTCTTTGCTGAGGACTCTATGGGCCAGGCAAGTGCACAGCTCCTTCCCTGAGCCCCTCCTGTCACCCTGCAGCTCCTTTCTTGGCTTTCCCACCTGGAAGGTGAGCACTATCTCCCATCTGTTCCCTTTTTCACCTTGCCCTACCGCACCGTCTGCTTCCCCAGCCTCCTGAACGCATGCGAGCCTGCAGGCTGTGGGTCTGGGGCCCCTGCCCTCTTACCTTTGCCCAGCCACCCCTAGGAGTCTGCAAGCCAGCAGCAGCCTCTGACCTGTTGATGGGGTGCTCAAGAAGCAGAGCCTGAAATGGGGATTCTTGGGCCCATGACTGGTTGAGGGAGCAAGCTCAGGAGAGAGAGAGGCAGAATGGGGCCAGGGAGGGAACCAGGCGGAGGTGTGGTTTCAGATGCCTTTTTAGTGCAGCCTGATCCCTGGGCACTCTGGAGCCTGAATGAAATCAAGGCTGTCCCACCTCGAGGGATAGGGCAGAGCCTCCCAGGGCCCAAGGCAGTTCTCCAGCAAGGGGTGCAGCCATGAGCAGGTAGGTAACACTGATGTGGTGGGGGACAGTGCGCCTTCAGGGAAGGGGATCTGAGGGCACCTGTGGCGTCTACCGCTTGCCTTCCCTCTGCCCACTCCGCTCCCTTTCTGACAGAATCCAGAGCCTCGGGTCAGGGCTGGCCTCAGGAGAGCCCTGTGTCTTGCCACCTACCTCCCAGCCCCCAGTCTCTCAATGGAGACTGCTACAGTGACCTCTCACACACCCCTTCTCTCTCCTGGCCCCGGCACGCTGCCCCCCCAGCAGCCAGGGGGATCCTTGTCGTGTTACAAGGCAGAGAATCTATCTCTCCTATGCTCAAAACCTTCCCATGGCTGGCCACCTCAATTCTGAGCCAGAGTCTGGGGCCCCAGGGTGTGTGCTCCCCCCACTCCACCCCGCAGCACTAGCCCGCCTGCTGTCTCTCAAGTGTCATCCACACCTCAGTTCAGGGCCTCTTCCCTCCCCCTAGAACACTCTTTGTCCAGAGAGCCAATCCATCCTTTCCCCAAATGGCGCAGAGGTGCCCTCCTGCCCATCCTATTTATGACTCCCCAAATGTCTCACAACACTGTATTTTCTAACATCGTGGCTGCCTAACTCCCTTATCATATTTACTGCCCTCCCCTACTCACATTTACAGAATGCCAGCTTCACAGGGCAGGGGCTGTTGGTCTGTCACTGATGTGTCCCACACGCCCACAGGTACCTGACAGGGAGCAGGTGCTGAAAAATCCACCTCAGCCCTTTGTACTGAGTGAGGGAAGGGCCAACTCATCACTGGGAGGGGACAGCAGGGACTTCTGGGAAGTTTTCCAGAAAGGCCCTTGGCCTTCCCCCAGATGGACACCACAGATGTGTGGCCCCCTCCCATCTAGCCTTGGCCAACTCTGATACTGCTCTGCCTCTGAGCCACTGGCTCAGGATGTCCCTTCATCTGCTAAACCTATCAGGACTGGGCTCCCATTGCTGCCATTGAAAGCTTGCCCCCATCCCGACTCTACCCCAACCTCAAGACCCTGAGGTTCCCTCACAAGCCCTGGTCCCCACTCTTGGCCTCCTCATCTAGCCCCAGCCTTGTCACTGTGCCAGTGACAAGCCAGAGCCTGGGGCTGCAGCTCACCCTCCGCCCCAGGCCTCAGCAGCTACAGCGGCCATTCCCTCCACACTCCCCCTACCAACACTGGTCCTCCATTCTTCACCTGCCACAGGAGAGCCCCAGAACAGCCAGCGAGACAGGACTACCACACACAAGGATGCAGGCCACAGAGGAGCTGAGCCCAGTTGAGGAGCTCGAGGGGCTGGGGCAGGGATAATGGGTGTGGCATGGCTGTGGGGCTTCCTGGAGGGGGCGGGTGGTGTTGGGGCACAGACAGCCCCGTCAGTGCTTCCACGCCCTCCTCCCTGCCATGGTGTGGGGCAGGGCTGGAGATGTGCATGCATACGTGCGTGGTGTTATCATAGAGGAAATCGATGCCTGGCACTGGCCCAGTGTTTAAGGGAAATGAATAGATTTTGGCCGAGGACAAAGAGAGTTTGATTAATCAAAAATTGGATAATGGAAGCAACACTCTAATTATTTTTCTTCCCAGCATTTTATCGAGAAATATGTTTGCACAGCATATCAGAGGTAACGGAGTGGGTGAGGGAGGGTGACCACGCTGGAGAAAGATAAGCTTGGAGACAGGGCCACTGCACCTCACATGTCCTGATGGGGGCAGGCTGGTGGTCTGGATGGCTGGGGTCCTGGTGGTTACTTCATGGGGCCACAGGAAGTGAGAGGGGACATGTGGTACAGGCCAGAGGCTGCACAGCTGGGACAGCCTGGTTGCAGAAGATAGGGTGGGTAGGGGTGTCTGCTGCCATGGAGGCCAGGGGGTGTAGAGGTAGGGTATTACTAGCTCAGGTCATCAGGACTTGATGGAGCCAGGGTGAAGGCTGTAGGTGTCAAGTCCTCTAACCCTTGGTCAAGGAGGGTCTTCAGAAGTCCCTCTGGGCAACTGGAGCAATTTCCCATGTTCGCCCTGGTGAAGCTGTGTGAGCCGCCCCATGGCTAAGGTTTGACAGAACCACCTGACCCCACGGGATGGTCCCCTGTCCCTCCCTTGTCACTCCCTCCTTCTGCCTGCACTGTCCTCACTGCTACAACACCATTTTTGTGGTCACCTGGGGTCCTAATTCCAGGCAGCCTATAAGCCTGAGGCTCCTTCAATTGCTCATTCATTAGGGGTATAGAAAGAAGCTGCCACAGGAAGAGGTCCACAGCGACCTGAGCTGTCTGTTAGACTCAGAATGCTGGCTGCGGAAGCACTGCAGAGGAGGCGAGTTCTCACCTAATCTGGGGGTCAGAGCTGAGGTCCAGAAGAAGGGGCACAGAAAGAGAGATGAGGACTGAGCTGCAGCTTCTAGGCGAGAGTGAGGGCGAGGCGGGTGGGGTCGGCCAGTCCCTGGTGAAGACCTCCAAGTATAAATCCTCCCCCAGTACCCATGGTAGGAGTCCCTCACCAACCATGACCACTTTCCCTCTAAGCCACAACTCAGCCTTGGGAACCTTCTCAACACTGTGTGCCTGGGGCAGCCACTCCAGAGTTGGTACAAGAAATGAGAACTATTTGTACCTCTGACCAAGGTCAATTTAAAGGTGAGGACACCGAGGCTCCGTGAGTGCAGAGAATTTATCGGCATCAACACCACAGGACTAGAACCCAGGCCTCCCGATTTCCCATCTAGTACTTTTTCTTCTGCACCTGGCTGCTCTGCTGAGCTAATCTTGGGGGCACAGGGATTATCTGGAAAGGCCATTCAGCCATCACATGGTCACCACAGAGCATTGTGTTCCTGTCCTACTGCCAGGATCTTGACTTGCTCTCTTAGGACAGCTTCCCATGGACATGCCACATGTCACGACAATTTGAAATGCCCATGTCTGACCAAGGCCTCATCCAGGCACACCCCAACACTGCAGGGCCAGGTGTCAGCCAGAGGCCTCTGATTTCCAGTGGCAGGGACCTGTGTCTGTGATGGCAGTTTGAGAAGCTGGACAGCCACCTGTCTTGGCTTGGGAGTGAACCACAGTCGGGCCTCACTGGCGCCCAGCCAGTGGTGTCCATCTGTAGGTGGTTTGTGTTTGTCCGTCAAACCTAAAGCCCGAACACACACTGGCGACCCAAAAGCATAACTGGGGAGTGGAGGACTAAGCTAGAGCAGTGGTTCTCCAGTGTGAGGGCTACAGCCATCTGGGGGTGCCCAGCCTCTGCATGAATGTGGCACAAAAGCTCCTGTTCGCCCTGTCTCTTCACCAGTATTTACTTCCCCCTCCAACGGTGATTTGCTGAGACCCTACTGTGGCAAGGCCAGGCTCTGGGGGCTGGATTGACAGTGGCAAACAGCAGACAAAGGTCTTGACCTCCTGGAGCTTACATTCAGATTCAGGAGAGATGGTAAACACAAATAAGACAGGTAGTAGGTTACGTCATGATGAATGCTAAGGGGGCAAATAGACGCAATCACCCACTGGGGAAAGCCACCCTATCTTCTCCCCATGTCT
This sequence comes from Mustela erminea, assembly GCF_009829155.1. Classification (NCBI taxonomy): domain Eukaryota; kingdom Metazoa; phylum Chordata; class Mammalia; order Carnivora; family Mustelidae; genus Mustela; species Mustela erminea. The sequence goes on from NC_045626.1 coordinate 65,418,456, forward strand.
CCATCTCAACTGTGAGGACAAAACTGAGGTAGAATTCAGCCCCCTCTTGGAGAAACTGGTAGTGGAAGTGAGCCGAAGGCACCTGCCCACTGTACTCCACAGCAGATCCTGCTGCTGTCCCAGTGAATGCTTATGTCTGGGCTCTGGGGGAAATGGGCACAACTGAGCCCACTGTCCTCTGCTCCAACACCACAACCTTGACCTCCATGACTCATAGTGGCATGGGGCCTTGCTGAGGGTGTTAGGGCTCAGGTCCCAGAAGCTGGTCAGCAGCATTCTCCATCCCAGGGGTTGGGGAAGGCTATCAGTGGAGGCAGGGTCTCTTTTGGAAAGGTTTGCTCAAACCACTGCCCGGTCTGCCGGGAGAGCCACGGTCAGCCTGGACAAGCCCTCAGGGATGAGTGTGTTTCTGGTTAGAGGCTGCTGGAAGGAATGTGGGGCTTGACACTGTGAGGCCTCTCCCTGCACCGTGGTTTTTAACAGTCTCGCTTCTTAGCACTTTTTGATGGATTCTCCAGGGATGTCTCTAAAAGAGAGTTATACCTTAATTTAGAAGCAAATAACTTAAAACTCTGTGATGTAGCAGATTCCTTTGGAAAAGAGATGAACTCAAGGAAGCCACTGTTGTGTGAAGCCACCCGCCATGCTCACCTGGGTCCTTCCAACGGACTGCCCAGCCCTCAGCCCTCAAGTTGTGCCCCCTGCCCAAGGCCACAGGGGGTCAAGGGACAGAGAGGGAGGAAGCAACACTCACAGGAGGCCAGGGTGAGGTTCGCAGGCTGGCTCCGACTGACCCTAGTGGCCCCAAGTGCTAAACACAGCCCACATGCCCCCATGGCACTGCCCTCCCAGTGCCAATGCTCTGTTGTCTTGAAAGATTTAAAAACTTAACAAGGGCCCCACAAATTATGTAGCTGGACCTACCCACCATGTTGCTTAGTCCGCACGCACCCCACACATACCTCAGTGTTTGCCTCTAGAGACCCGCCCCCTTGGGAACATCCTCTTCCGCACTGCCCCCACCCCCATCGGCAGCAACCTGGCCCCCATCATGTTGCCACCTTGATAGTGCTTCTACCTTACTTGCTCATCCATCTTTCTAAATCTCTACTTTCTGGAAGCTCCTTCTCAGCGCATCTTCTCAGTGGTGAGGGCCTTGAGGCCTGACTCAGTCCCTCTAGACCAACTTACCCTTGATCTCCAAGTACCCTTGGCCAGTCCCACACACCTGGTGCCAAGGACTCCAGGTTTCTACCTCCAGCCTCGCTCTCTCCCCTTTGACCGCCACATAACAGCCATGTCTACCAGGGTCTAAGCCAACTGCCAACTTCCCGTGTCTTCCTTCTCTGCCAATGCCACTGCCATCCCTCCAGAGCTGTCCTTGCCTCTTCTCCATCAGCAAGTCCTCCTTAAAATAAATCCTCAACCAACACTCTTCATGACCCCTAACTGCCCTGTGTCAGCAGCCTCCTCCCCCCAATTGCTGTAACGGCCCCTCATGGCCCTCTGGTCTTGCCCCCATGCCCGTCAGCCACACAGGTCTTTTAACCGTGGAAGTAGTTTGAATCTCTTCTCTGCTCCAAACCACCCCAGGGCTTCCTGCCTCAGCAGGGCCTGCAGAGTCCTACCTGAGCCACTCCATAAACCACCCCACCCTATGGGGCTCTGGCTACCTGGCTTTCTGGTGGGGCCCCCAGCAGCTCCAGTGCCTTGGCACCTGCCCTCTCCCTCCGGATGCTCCTCCCCATCAGTCACAGCTCACCTGCTGCTCTCCATGGTACTGTGCCAATGGCCCCTCCACACAGCGGCCCCCTGACCCTCCCTCCCTGTACTCTCTTCTTTAGTTCTCTTCATGACACCTACCTTACCTGGCAGTCAGTCACACAGGTGTTGTGCAAGCCTCCCTGAGTTTCCATGAGGGCAGACACTGTGTCTGTCCTGCTCCTTACCTTACCCCGTGCCTGGCACAGCACCTAGCACCCGGCAGGTTCTGGTAAATATTACCCAAAGGAATGGATGTATGCACGAACCATTTCCGTCTCCTCGGGCTCTGGACAGAGAGCTGACATCTCCTGTGTGTTCCAGGAGCGGTCAGACAGTCCCTGTGGTTAGTTCCTGTGAGTCTACTCCTGTGAAGCGTCTCCCCTGCCAGTGTGGACCTGTGTAAAGGGGCGAAATCCACAGGGAGGACCTACGTAGGGACTGGTACAGGGACCAGGCAGGGAACTCTCGGCTCTGTTGATGAATGAAGACAAAGGAACTTAGTCAGGATGGGGGTGACAGGGCGAGGGCCTGACCCATGTCTTTGGAGGCCTTGACTGGAGGCTCTCCCCTCTCCCAGGGGAGTCTGGGCCTTCCCATGTCATTCCCCGGTCTGCCTAAGCTGTATCAGGCCACCACTGTGGGGCTTGTCCTCAGCATCTGCCCTGATGCCTCTATCCATTTCCTTTTGCCCTCTTTCCTGCCAACCACAGTGCCTGCTGGCCTGTGCCTGGAGGCTCAGTTACCCCAGGTTTCCTTCCTGGGGTTGTGGGAGAGCAGTGTGCTAATCTACCTCTTCCAGAGTTCCTGCAAGCCCTGCTATAGTCAGCAGCAATGAGAATGCCCTAGGGCCACATGTCATTTTAGGTCTTCTGAGGGCTGGCAAGGGGACAGTACAGGGCTACCTCATCCTCGCATCCAGGGAAGGAAGGCACAGTACACACTGTCATCACATGTGTGTACCCATGAGAAAACCACACAGCTAGGTTGAGGCTGCTGAGGCCACACCCTGAGTGTCAGGCCAGCCTTCCCACCATGCTGTTCTCTATCCCATTAGAGTCCTACAGGGTGTCTGGGTAGCCTTGCCAAGTCCACCTGGTTACCCAGAAGTTCCTGGAACCACCCTAGAAGCTCCTGAGATCTGGACCAAGGAATTCCTGAGACTCCAGGAAACAGAAGAGCTGAGAAGTTGGGGTCAAAGGGAGGGATTCATTCTGTGTCCCAAATCTAGAATCCCATAGCAGGTGCCCAGAATGTGGCCTGGCAACAGGGACAAGAGTGAAGCGGCTCTGTCCCTCTTGGCCTGGTCCGTGCCCCTACGGGGACAGGCAGGCCCTGCTTTCACCACAGCAACATGAGCCTTGGCAAAAAGACTAAAGTAGGTGTGTGTTTGGGGGCTGGGGGGTTGGCTACACAGATAAGTAATAAACAGCCCCTTCAGAGGGAGAGTGAAAACATCCCTGGGAGCAAGCAAGCAAGCAGATCTAGGGTGGGAAGTGACACTGGCCTTCCAAGGGAGAGAGACTATGTCTTATTCACCTCCTGTTGCAGAAGATAGACGTCTGTTAGAGGAACACACCAGAGTTTTAAATCAAATGTCAGAGTCTTATCCCCGGAGCATGAGGAATGCTGAAGGCACACCACTTCATCCCATGAGATCAGCCCCTAACTGGAGGTTCTCAAGCCTCTTTGATTACTATTCACAAACATCCATGCCCCAAAGGGGCAGAGTCCCCAGCTAAATCTCATTCTCCATCCTGGCTAGGAAGTGGGCCAGGCTGGTTAATCCAGTACCCTGACCCTCTCCATGAGGCAAGGTGCCTGGAAGGGGAGTCCTAGGCTGCAAGGAGCCTAGAACTGGAGTCTTTCAAGCTCTTCCCCAGGCCCACACCAGCCCCTAGGTCACAGAGCTGCTCCTCTTTACAGGTGAAGAAACTGTGGCCTCCATCAAATAGCCACTGCTAACAAGAAATGGGATGTTCCATTTCCCCAGCTCCGTCAGCCCCTGGGCATCTCCCACCAACCCTTCCCGCCACACTATCTGCGCTTTCCCAAGCACATCCTATGCTCCTGCCAGACCTAACTGCCTGAGTGCCCTCTTTGCGCTTTGGTCCATTTTCTCCTCTCTGTCCACAGTGCCCACCCCAGCTGTGCTCACATCCTTCAAGCTCCAGTTCAAATGTCACTTTGCCCATAAGCCTGTCTAACTCCAGCCCAGGTCATCTCTGAGGTCCCTCCAGAGGCCACCGGCATCCACGCTCAGGTTTGGGTTATCTGAGCAGAGATGTTTCTCCCCCGTGGGGTGGTGAGTCAGTCCCGGGAGGGCAGGCCCAGTCCACTCCCACCTCAGCGCCAGGCTCTGGGGGAGCAAATGCTCAGTAAATATTTGTTTAATTGAATTTGGCCAAGAAGCCTCCTCCAGACAGAACCCAAGGCAGCAGGAGTGAGTCCCCAGGGCAGGGAAATCACTTGGGCAGAAGGGAGCCCATCAGGGGCTGGGCTGCCTCACCAAAACAGGCAGACCTCGCCTACCAGGCGGGTCCTTGAATCCTGAGACAGGGACTCCAGGGAACCCTGGTCGTAGCACTGCCTTCCCATCCTCTTCTCTCTTGTGACAGAGAACCCCAATTCTTGGCCTAGGCGGATTCCTGCCATCATCACCCAGGCAGGCTCAGCACTGCCCTGCAGACAGAGCCCCCTTGGATCTCCCGCAGGATATGGAGCCCCAGCTCAGAGGCCCTTACATCTCTCCCCCCAACACCCCCTAACACCCCCACCGCCTTTTAAGGGAAAAAAATATTGAGCCAGGAACATATCACAATCGCAGCAGGTCGATACTCATCTCTTGCTCTAAATGCCTCCAAGGAACCTGTTCTCTACAAGACCGATGACGGAAAACTGCGAGCCACTCGGCCCCGGGCCCAGGCCTCAGGGGCCCTCTCCTCCGTTTCAGCCAAGGCCACGCGTCGGCGCTCCAGCCGCCCAGGGTCGCCTCCTCCCCGCTCCCCTGGGAGAGAGACCCCGCCTCAGCGCCTCTCCTGCAGGTCGTCTGGCCCCGTCTCCGCACCCGCGGCTGTTCTGGGGGGGGGGGGGCGACGCGGCATCCCTGGCAGCCCCTGCCCACCTCCCGGGCCCGCAGCCGCCCCCTCCCTCCGGCTCCTCGGCCGAGTGGTGCCCCTTCCCAGCACCTGCCGGGCCTGCGGTCGCCCCCTGCCCACCTCGCGGACATCTCCGTCCCGGTCGCCCACACCCCGGTCAGGCATCCCCTTCGCTGCTCCCCGGCGCCCCCAGCCCGGGCGGATCCCTAGCACAAAGGCCCGGGCGGGGCCCCGGGTGGGGGTGGGGTGGACGCCCCAGCCGCTCCCCCAGCACCCCAAGGTTCTGCCGCGCGCCGCGGCCGCGGGTCCGCTCACTTACCTCCGGGCCGCCGCACCGTGCATCGGCCGAGCTGCTCCGGGTGGGGCGGGGCGGGGCGGCGAGCCGGGCCGCGGCGCCCTCGTTCCGCACTACGCGGGCGGCGGCACCCGCGCGGGGACGTGACCGGACCACGGGCGGCGCACACCCTCCGGACGGCTTGGCTCCCTCCGCCCGCTCTCCCGCGCCGCCCGCCGCCCGCCGCCCGCCCGCGGGTCCACCCGCCCCGCGCCGCGCTGCCGCCGGCAGGGGGCGGAGCCGCGAGTGCAGCGCGTTGCCAGGCCAACCGCGGGCGGGGGTGCCGCGCGCCCGTCGGTGACCACGCGCTGGGCGCCACCGCCCCGCCACAAGCGCCGGCTCTCTTCTCATTGGGCAGGAGTGGCTGACGGATGCATGTGAGGTCCAATGGCAACGGGTAGGGGCGGGGCCGTGGCTCCGGCGCGCCGCAGTCCGGCACGCGCTGCCCGCTCCGGCGTCTTTGGGAGTCTGCTGCGCTGAAGCCGCGGAGCTGACCCAGTGGGACCGCTTCTCGCAGAGCCGGAGACTGAGCCTAAGAGTGTCGGATGGCCCAGGCACCCTTCTCCAGCCGCTCGTCTCCCTGGGTTTGAATTCGAACGCAGTTCGGCACTTTATGAGCTCCGCGACCTTGGGCAACCAACTGACCTCTCTGAGCCTGTTTTGCAAAGTGGGGCTAGTGGCACCGGCTTCTTTGAATTGTCTCGACAGTCCACTAGAACGCGTAAAAGGCTATGCAAACCCTTAAGGTATACACCGGTGAGGCTGGTGCAGCGATGGGAGGGACATTAGTCATCTTTCCTGCACATTCCCCCAGTGTGTAGGGGCTCTTCAGGGTCCCTGGCAATCCTGGCTACGGAAGGTTGCCTTGAAAAGGAGGAGAGGGAGAAGGGCCCAGGATATGTCCCCCAGATCAGAGAGGTGGGAGGCAGCCGGCTCCGTTAAGACCAGGATCCCCCATTGCCGCCTTGGAGAAGCTGGTAGAAGGTAGAAGTCATCCCATGGCCAGCAAAATGCACCTGAGCCAGTCTGCCAAGTTTTGCTTTCAATTTCAGCGGGAGCCGATCTGTGGGCCTCAGAGCCAGGAGGGCCCTTCACTCCTGTGCTTAAAAGACTTTGGCCAGAGAGCCAAGATATTAATGCCTCTGTCTTTTCCATCATTATAACTTGAATCTTTCTGTATTCTAGAGCATCCCTGGTAAAAATGTCAGATTCCCCCAGTTAACATCTTCCTTATCACTTTACATCCTCATGGGCACATTATAAGGATCACCCCACACTGAGCTGAAGCACTGGAATTGACCATTGACAGGGGCAGATTGGGTGGTCATCCTAGTCCAGGTTTGTGGTCATAAGGCAGGGCTAGGGGTCTGGTTCGGCAGGCTGGGCACTCTGGCGTTGCAAGATTATTCCATTACTGCTCTGGGAATGTTTCCTCTGCTGAGGATGAGATGAGAGACTGTTGAGATGGAGATGTTGAGATGGCGACTGTTGCACTACTTGCCCCCCACCCTCACCCCGTGACTGACATACCCACCTGTGAATAAGTTACCTAAACTGTCAGGGACAGGACAGATGCTGGTGATGGGCATCGTGAGGCAAACCTAGACCTGGCACAGTGCTTGCTGGAGGGGGCCAGTGAGAACCAAAGGGAGGTGGCCAAAAATGGAGGGGGGCTTCTCTGGGTGTGTGCCTTCAACCCCCCTGGTTGGGTCAGACTGGGCCTCTGCTCACAGGACCACTCAGAGGCCAATGGCTGTGATACCAGTTAGATGGCAGGCACAGGCCCTGCCCTGGTGTGGATTAGAGGTGAGAGGGGGTAGGAGGGAAGCACGGACTGGGCTCTGTTGCCTGTACACCCTTGGGGTGGGGTTATTTCACCTGGATGAGCCTCAGTTTCCTTCCCTGTTAAGGGGGACTCTAGTAAAGGGTCCTTGGAGAGTGATTCTGAGGGGAAATACATGTGGGCACAGGATTAGAGAGGGGTAAGGGCAGTTTCTGTTGTAGGATCAAGGTCCGAATGGAGCTGTTTGTAGGGCAAGCCTAGAGGTCAGTGTAGGGTGACCCTCTACTGCAGTCCAGGGTGAGATCAGCAGCTAGCCCATGAAATATCCTAAAAGGGCTTGCTGCTGCCTCCCTCACCTGAGTCTGTTGGCCACCAACGATCGCAATTCTTCATACAACAATCATTTACTTTGACCTCCTCTGCACAGGCACAGTTCTGGGATTTAGACCCCTGCCTGGTAGACCTTCCTGTCTGTGAGGCAATAATCCACCATTATAGTTGTGTGCAGCCTCATGGAGGAGACCCACTAGGGCCCTGGAGACATGTGGCAGGGGGAGAACTGGGCCCTGGGAGACACCAGGATGGAGGTGGCCTATGACCTGGGGCAGCGGAGAAGCATGTTTCAAGGTGGGAAATGCACTGGGTGTGATGGAGCCATGATGCCTGCAGGAACCCATGGAAGATCAGCTGGAGTGGGTTGGAGCCAGCAAGCAGGTGTGGGTGCCAGAATACAGGGCTGGAGTGGGGACAGTCACACCAGGCTAGTGGCCCTTCTGTGAGATTGGGGATGTCAGCCTAAGACCACTGGAGAGTTTTAGGATTAGTTTTTTTAAATTTGGGAAGGAGGATGACAAGTTTTGCTTCATATTTGTTTGCTGTGTGTGTGGTCCCATTAATGTACATTGTCCTAATATACAGAATCAAGTAACAAAATGTCAACTAGTCAGCCCTCAGAAAATAAGAAAGCAGAGATTCTCCATGAAGCCGAGTTCAGCGTAGAGTTGTAGAATCACTGAGCGACAGCAGGTGTCTGGCTGCAGCCAAGATAGAGGGATGGAGTGGGGGTCAGAGTGGGGAGGGTGGGGGCCATACAGGAGGCCCACATGATAGGAGATGCTGGAGGAAGGATGGTGCTTGCTAAGCAGATGGTGGACCAGTGGGAGAGGTGGCTGGGAACCAGCGAGTAGAGGGTCCTGGTACCTTGGGAATAGAGTGTCTTGAGAGGTGAGATGGGGTCAGCCACATCATATGCTATGAGAGGCCACATAAGCTAAGGACAGGGATGTGTCCCCAGGAGCAGAGATAGGCACAGGAAGGGGGTGGGTTCCCATGCCACCAATTCAGGGAATGGGGGCCACATGATTCTAACCTTGGGTGGGTGGGTTGCAGTGAGGTCTGGATGCTCTGGGGCAGGGGCTGGCACTCTGTCCTCAGTCCTTATTAGCCAGGAAAACAGGACCAGGAGACAACAGTTGGGACCCTTTTGATGGAAAGAGGAAGGCCCTGTTCATTGAGCCTCATACTTCACCAATCCAGCAGGGACAGATGGCCGAGTGGCCTCTCTAGGTGCTATCAGGCTATCCTCCAGGAAATGACCAAACCTCAACCACAGGGCATTTTGTGCCCTGGGCATCATGTCCCTTCAATTCCAGAGGGATTGGTGGAGCTTTCTTGGTCATCAGCCAATGAATCCATCCTGATGCACCAGCCATGCCAGACCCAGGGCTTTCCCCAAGTACATATACCTCATACCTTTGCCCTGCTGCCCCATGGATTCCAGCCTGCCTGGGCCTCTCTTCCTGCATGTTCAGAATCCCTAGGACCCTGGAATTCCTCATCTACTTGAGTACAAACCTGTGTTGTCATGACGGGTCCTGGCCGACTGCCATTTGTCTCCCCACTACCCAAGGATGGGGGTGGTGGCTTCTTGCTCATCTCTCGATGCCCATAGCACCATCCTCTCTGGCTCTTCTCCCAGCTTGATCTGCTCTCCTAAGCCCCGCTGACCAATTCTCAGGCTGTGGCAGGACTGAGTGGGTTTCTCCACTTTGTTTCCTTGGGGTCTGTGCAGCCCCCCAACCCCAATTTGAACAAGCCATTGCAGATCTGGGTTAGTTATAAATAGCCAGGCCTGCAACTCTCCTTTTAGCTGAAAAGCAAAGTGAACGAGTAGAGAGGCACACCCGGCACGCGTTTTATTTTTAATCTTCTCCCTCTGTCTCAGAATGAACTCGGGTCCTGGTGCTCAGCATTTCTAGGAGTGGAAGCCCAAGACAAATGCCTGCGGGGAAAAAAAACCCAAAGTAGCCCAGGGCCCTAGCTTTACCCCGGTCTGCTGTGTGACCTCAGGCACTTGAATTGCTTCTCTGGGCCTTGGTTTCCTCACCTAGGGAGGGAGCAGTGGAGGTGATGGCCTCCAGCAGTTTGACTTCAAAACTCTTCCTCATGCTCCTCCTCTGAGCCTGTGCCCAGCAACACCTATGGGAGGAGGGAGTCTCTGGAAAGCCCAGATCCAGGTGCAAGTGAAGCCACAATCAAGCTCCAGTTTGATGATGCACAAATTCCTCATCCCCAGGCCTTTGCTCAGGTGTCCCCCAGCTAGGAAATTTCTCCCTCTATGCAAAATCCTTCCAGGCAGCAAAATCCTTGGCAAGTCTAACTGTCATCTGCCTGCAGTGAGTTGGGGAGGAGCTGTCTGGGTCAAGTTGTGGTAGAGTCGGACCCAGTGGCTGGGGCAGGTAGGGAGCCTGTGGGGCAGGTACCCCAGTGGGCAGTGGAGTTAGAGCAGAAGGCCAGGTGTGTGGTATGGCTGGGGCCTGATGGGGAGGGTGAGGCTGAAGGGGAGAGAGGGGCTGTGTTCCCGCAGGGCAAGGGCGGTTCAGCTTTTGTCTTTGCATCCCACTCCTCGACCCTCACCCCCACCCCACATGCCTTTGCTTGTAACTGGGTCTCAGTGGTGGTGGAATTCCTTATGATGCTAGGTCCAGATGTTCTGGGCTTATGTGATAGTCCCTTCCAGGGAGCATGCTCCCACCAATCATTACCCCTTGGCATTGCCCAACTCCTTGCCGGCTAGGCTGGTTTGCATATCGAGGAAAACAGGCTTCGGGAGGTTAGGTAGCTTGTCTAAAATCACACAGCAGGATACATTAAGGAGACCAAGCCAGGCATTTTTTGAAATCTGCGTGTATTGAATTTTAAAAAGTGCAGTGCTCTTAAAGCAACGGGTAACTGCTCTTCCTGTGTTGCGAATGCCCTGAGAACAAATGTGGCAGAGCTGGTTGCTGTACTGGGACACCCCAATGAGAAGCTGGTCAGGGGCAGAGGGAGCCACTGGACATGCATCTATGCCCCTCCACCTCCCTCACCCTGGGGCACCTGCCATTTGATGTCCTCAGGAAGTGAGGGAGGAAGGTGGAGTGATGTCTTCAAAGAGGAAATCCCTGGTGCTAATTGGCACTTAGAGACCTTTAGGCTAATTAACCTGTTGATTTGTCTCTCTAGAGTAAATTAGAGGGTTTAGCTGGGGAGGCGGAAGAGAGAGATGTTGCTGATGGCCACCTCCATGGGGGCTATATATACTCGGCCTCTCAGTGGGTGGTGTGGGCCACTGGGGAGTCCAGGAAGAGGGCGGGATGGGGGGAGCAGCGCTGGGAAGAGGGAGTGTGCCCTCCCCAGCATTGCCCTGCTCACTCCCCAGGGAGCAGTTCTGAACACAGGGGAGCTGAGCCCCTCAGGAGTGCTGCCTGGACCTGGTTCTGGGTTCCCCTCTGGACATCCCTCAGGAGGCAGAAGGAACTGAATGGAGGGAAGTGGAACCCATTCTTGAGGAGCCTCGCCTCCCCACCTTCTCCTAGTCCTGGTGTTCCAGCCACGCTGCTATGTAGAGCCCCCTTCCTGCGTTTTTTTTTTTTCTTTTAGATATTTTTAATTTATTTGACAGAGAAAGAGAGAGGTCACAAGTAGTCAGAGAGGCAGGCAGAGAGAGAGGGGGAAACAGACTCCCTGCTAAGCAGAGAGCCCGATGCAGGGCTCCATCCCAGGACCCTGGGATCATGACTTGAGCAGAAGGCAGAGGCTTTAACCCACTGAGCCACCCAGGTGCCCCTCCTGTGGGTTTTTTAGATTCCCTTGGCCAGAGTCTATGGATTTCCTGCTACCTCTGGTTGGAGGCACAGCTCTTTTTTGTATATAAGATGGTGGCCTGTTCATTTGTGCCTCAGATTTGATTCCAAGCTTTTTCCTTTCCCCAAGGGCTGGCCAGATTGGTCTGGGGTTTCTAGTGGCTTAGAGATGTAGGTAGGAAGGAGGAGGTTGGCTGTTCCCCCCACCTTCCTTCTTGTGCAAGGTAGTTCCTCCTGTGCCTGGGCCCTGCAGGGATGGCTGCTGCTTCTCAGGCTCCTGAGCACCTGTTGAAGGCTGATGCTCTCCCCCCCGCGCCCCCCACTTACAGGTGACCAAAGGATGGCACTTTTGGGGGTCCTCCAGGGCTGTGTGGTTTCCACCCTAGCTTGTCATCCCCAGACTCCTGCTAGCTGCTCAGGGGTCTGGCAGCCAGGGGCATTTGCGAATCTCCTCTCCCCTACCAGCTCTGCAGGCCTCGCCTCCCCGCTCTTGCTGCCCAGAATGGGTCGGGGTGACTGGCCCAGCCTCAGTGCCTTTCCCATCCTGTAGGAGCCCAGGGCATTGTCAACAGTGGCCTGATCCCCTCCCTGGTGTGGAAGCTGCAGAGGGAGGAGGAAGAGATCCAAGGGCTTCTCCTGGACACACTGGCCTCCTGCCTGATGGTGGATGCCACCGAGGCGCTGAGTAGTGGTGTGGTGCCCTTCCTGAAGCAGAAGCTCCTCAGTGCCAACAATGACATTCGCAGCAAAGCTGCCCGCACGCTCATTGCAGTCAGGTGAGCCTGGGTCCGCGCGGATGGAGTGGGGAGGGCAGGGGCGGCCAGCCTGGAGCCTTTTGCTTAGACTCAGAGAAGGCACCTGAGCTGCCTCCCGGCCCCCCAGGGAGCCAGCCTGCCCCAGAGCTCCCTGTCCCCTGGGGTAGGAGCACTGTCCTATTGGCCTGTGAGCTTACCACTCATGGTTGCATATCCCCAGAAGAAGGCCCCAGTCCTGGGCAAAGCAAGATGGTTTGTCCCCCCTCCTTGTGAGGAAGGCAAGCACAGAAGTGTGGTGATGTTCGAAGTTACTAAGTTGTCTATAGACGCCAGTCATTATCTACAAACGGTTCTCTTGCAAGGGGGGTGATTACCTTTTATAGGTAAGGACACGGAGGGCACATGTGTCCAGTCGTTGGTGACCCAGGGTCACATGGGATCAGAGTCTAAATCCTGGCCTGGAAACTGAGGGAGCACAACGCCTCAGAGAAGGGAGGGATGGGGGGCAGGGAGGACATATGTGATCCCAAACAGAAGTTTTCTGAGGGCAGAGGTCCCTCATCCCTCCAAGACTATATCTTAGATATGGCCACTGCCTACATCCTGGCGCCTTGTGCCTCCCCTAGCCTTGACTGTCCCTCCAGCTGGCATTCTTTCTAGAGACCTGGGCCAGCATTTTGGCAGGTCTGGCCCCCGATCCAGACCCTGGGGAGCTTGTGAACGTGGAGATTCCGGAGCCCCATCCCAGATCGATCACCATCTGGACTTTGCTCAGAGGTCTTGCAGTGAAGCCTCTGAGGACCCTACCTGCTCTAGAAAGTGGTGACCTCCACCAGTCCTGCCTGTGTCTTTCACCATGCCCTCCTTTTCATATGTCACCCCTCAGGGGAGCTCCTGAAGACAGGGCTTTGCTCTGGTTGCTGGTGGAGAGCAGGGCTTCGAAACAGAGGAGCTTTGGTCCCCTGGGAGACAGACAGCACTGTCTGGAGACATTTCTGGTTGTTCTAACTTGAGGGAGAAGGGTGCTCCTGGCATCGAGTTGGGGAAAGCCGGGTATGCTGGTCAGCATCCCACAACACATAGGACTGCCACCACCACAAAGAATCATCCAGCCCCACGGTCAGTTGTGCTCTTGTCTCCGCATCCCGGATCAGGTCCCGCCAAGGTGCTTGTCAGCCCTGGCCGTGGGAATGAACGAACACACGGAATCCCTGCTGGCGCGGCCCAAGACTCTACATCTTTGATCAAGTTCCCAAAGGGAGCCCGTGGGGAGCCCAGCACATTCATTTTCACAGCTTCATACAGTGCCAGGATTAGAAGTGACTTACAGCGTCCTCTCCCCTGAGGGTGGCTCTGCACGGGTGTCTCCCTGGCAGCTTGCCACTTCCGTGCCTTAGCCCATCTCTGGCAGCTCTGGCTCCTGCATGGAGTCAAAATGAGTGTCCCTGGGTCCTGCTGCTCCCCATCTTAGGGCCGGGAGAAACATGTCTGGTTTCTTCTTCATGGGATACCTTAGGGCCAGTCTCCATCACCCCCTGGCTCCTATGCAGCTTGGCCTTCGGTGGCCGCGGGCTGTGCTCCCAGGTTGTCCCAGCATGGGGGGAAGACCCAAACCTCACACCAGCACTTGCGCCCTGGTACCCCCGGCCAGGCCCGGACCCCCAGGGGTGGTCCCAACACAAGTTCTCCTGCTGTCCCCTGGGGTGGTCCTAGGCTCCCCAGCCCCCTCCTCTTTGTCAAGTGAAATCACACAGCTGTCCCCTCTCTGGCCCAGCATTCCTCTGGACGGCAAGAACCAGGTGTGGCAGCATGACGTCATCCCCATTCTGGTGCACCTGCTGAAGGACAATGTGGAGGAGGTGCAGGCCAATGCTGCTGGGGCCCTCATGTATGCCATGGTCACCACCCAAGGTGAGGTGGCCAGCTGTATCCCCTGTGCAAGGGGGGGGGCACTGCAGCCTCCAGCATGCTGGCTGCCCCTGCGAGTTTTCCAGAACTCTCGTTTTGTGCTCAGCATCCCGGTAATGCCCTCTCCCCGCCCTACCAAAATACTTCCCCTGGTCTATTGTTGAAGTCTTTCACTTTGGGGCCAAGGCTCCACCCTCCCTCTTCTTCCTGGCCTCAGTGGGTCACCTACCTGTGGCCCTCCCTGGTCACTCCAGGGAGGGGACCTCTGTCCCCTCTTACCAGGCTATTCCCTGGGCCTGGAATTTCTGCCTCCAACCCAGGCCCCTTGTATGCCTCAATTCTGGGATGAATTATGTAGTTTGCCATCCTTGATTTGGTTATCCTAGGCCTAAACAAACACTGGAACCCTTGCTTCCATGTTGTGTTTTGATCAAAATTACTTTTTTTTTCAATGGGTAGGGGTGGGGAGCAAATAAGAGTATGAAATTACCTCTCCCATCTGGGGACTCCCCCTGCCCCCAACCAGTCAGGCTTCCATGCTAAGTCATCCAATCCTGGCCACAGGAGCAGCTGGGGTTGGTTTCCCCACTTGGAGGCCAGGGTGGGTCATCCCATGTGACTGCTGAAAGCTCTCGGTCTTTCCCCATGCATACAATTGCCCACACCAGCCCTGTGCCCTGGGCCCTGTGCCCTGTGCCCTGTGCTTTCTTGATGTTCCATGGAGGACTGACTGGGTCTCTGATTCTCAATCAGCATACAGCAAAGCTCCCCCAGAACTGGGGCTCTCATCCATTCCCCACTTGATGCTAATGGTGGAATTTGAAACGTACCAGAAGAGGAGAGGTTGGGGACTTCCCCACAGCCACAGCCCCCTTTCAACTGTGCAGTGAAGACACTGACTACCAAGGCAGGGGCTCCCCTTTTGTGTATATCCCTCTGGTGGGGAGTCTTCAGTGCATTGTCTTGCTTGGGCTTCCTGCGGGAGCTCTTGGTGGACCAGAGCTCCTTGTGGGCCCAGGCAACACCTGGAAATTGGGGATGTGAAGCCACTTTTCATTGAGCTGGCCCTCCAGCCAAGGGCCCCTATCCCCTGCCATGTGCCAGGCCCTGTGATGGGTGGTAGGGACATAGACCCTGTATCTCAGCCTCCTGCAAACAGTTTGGGGGGAGTGGCAGAGGGTTGATGACCTAGAGGAGAAGCATAGCATGCAGCAGGCACAGGACAGGGGCCAAGCCTCCTCTGGGAGGGGCGTGGGTATTGACTTAAGGGACAGTGGAAATCAGCAGGGCCGAGGGTGGCTGTGCAGGTTCTAGCACACAGAGAATAGTACACTGAGCACGGCAGGAAACCGGAGAGTAGGGGGCAACTACCTGGCCTTTTAGCAGGCCAAGACAGCAGAAAGATGTCGAAGGTTCAGGAGGGGTGTCTCCTTTACTGATTAATGTCTGCATCCTCCACTAGACTGTAAGTACCAGGAGGGAAAGAACTCTGTGAGTTTTTGTGCCTGGAGCAGAGTAGGTGCTCAGGAAATACTTGCCGCATAAACAAACAATTGGATTTTAATTTTTGTGTTGCCTTAGAGAACTGGATTGCAGGACAGGCATCAGGGTGGGTGGGGAGAAGCCAGTTGAGGGGCAGGAATGAGGAGGCCAAGACTGGAGGCAGAGGAAGGTGCCACGGCCTGCACTGGAATGAGGGAAGGTACCTCCCCCGAGGCTGCACAGGCCAGAGGCCAGAGTTGGGCTGGGGTGGGCGGAGGTGGAACAGGATGGTTCCCTGAGGAATGCCTGGTGTTGGTGGCCCACAGGAAAGTATGCCGCCTTGGACACAGAAGCCATCCACCCGCTCCTGAACCTGCTGTCCTCACCCTTGAGCAAGGCACGTTTGAATGCCACCAAGGCCCTCACCATGCTGGCTGAAGCTCCTGAGGGCCGCAAGTTCCTGCAGTCTCATGTGCCCATCTTCCGCACCCTCGAGGAGGACCCCAGTGAGGCAGTGCGGCGGGCAGCCCAGATCGCCATCAAAGTCATTGAGTGGAAACCCTGAGCCACTTGCTGGGCCAGACCTGATAAGCTGCTTGCCTGAATAAATGGGCTGAATCTCTTTATATTGGGTCTGAATGGCATTTTATGGTCCTAGAGTGTGGCCACATCTTCCCTCTCTCCTACAAAGTGGAAATACCCGGCCCTGAAGGACTGGGTCATGGTGGCCAGGCGAGAAGGCATGGGCTAAGTCCAAGGCCCAGGGATGGAAGGATGGCATACCAGCTCTCTGTTGCATCTAAGAGTCCCCTCAGAATGTAGAGAGCAGGGCTGGGCTTTCCAGGTACAAGGAGGAGCTAGGAGTTATATTGGGGGAAGGAACACAGCTGGATCTGGCCCACCCAGGCTTTAGATACTTGAGCGACCAGGCCCTTGGGTGTGGTTGGGCACTGCACTGCTTAGCCAGTTCTGCCTCCCTCTCTCAGGAGGGAAGGTTGAAGTGCAGCTCATGTGGGCTCTTTCAGGAGGAGTGTGAGTTGTATGAGGCCCCCTAGGCATGCGTGCCCAGGACAGGGATCTTCCCGGCAGCACAAAGATGTCATAAGGACAAGCTCCCAGCTGGCCGAAGCCAACCACTCCCTAGCCCCAGGGCAGCCCTCTTGCCAGCCTTCCACCTGAGCCTCCACCTGCCTCTCTTGTTCCCCAGATGAAACTAGCAAAGGAGGCTGGAGAGCTTGAAGGCACTGGAGGAGAAGCCAGGCTGCAGAGGGTAGGAGGCCTGGGTAACATTTAACCACCCTCAGACTTCCCTGCCTGGTCTGGCAGGATGATGGTTCTTAAACCAGTTCTGACTCCTATTGGAGAAACTGCAGGAGGGGAGCTCAGCTTCAAGGGAACTTTTTGAGGCTCCCTGCCTCAAACAAGGTTTTTCTCATAATAGCACCAACCGGCAGCCATATTTCCTATGGGACAGAGCATCCCAGGCTTATGGGATTCCCAGTCCTTCCAGAATAAACATCAGGAGAACCAGAACCCTCAAGCGAGCACCTTCTTATAGTTCTTTTATTGACTGGGGCCTTCACTTTCCTAGAAGAAACAGAGAAGTTTGCATTGCTGGAATTAGAGGATTAGCCCAAGGGGACTGGCTGCTGAGCCCAGCTGGTATTTCAAGGGAATATTCTCAAAATAGGCTCCCAAAGAGGAAACCTTTTCTCCTTCAGTAAAACAGGTGGTTGAAGACCTTTACTTCCTCAGGGCCCCATTTCACTTCAACACATAGCATGCTGGTTCCACCTCTACTGCTTCACAGAAGGGCTCTGGCCAAGGCCACTGGCCAAGGTTACTGACCATCTTGCTACCAAGATCCTGTACTCTTTGTGCTTGACCCATGCTGTGGCCCAGGTATGGATGTTCCCTTTCTTTAGTAGCTGTTTTGGGCCTCCTTCCAAGGCTCTTGCTGTGCTCTCTTAGGTCTCCTTTGTAAAGCCCCCTCTCTCCACATGACCAGTAGTGTTCATGTTTCTCACAGCTCTGTCTAGGCCCTCTCTCCTCCTGTTCTCCCATACAATCTCACCTGCCTGGCTGTGGGCTCCCTCTACCAGGTTCCCTTCTTAACTAGGCCTGCCCACTGCTTTGTCTCCCCCAAATCTGGGTCTGTAGCCCCAGCCTCTCTCCTGAGTTCTGGATCCTTCTATCCAACTTAATGTCTACCCTTAAATTTCTCTAGGCAAGGATTAAGAATCCTTCACAAACTCCTCTAAAAAATAGAAGGGGATGGGACACTTTCCAACTTATTCTGGGGTGAATTTTACCAAAATTAGTTGATACCCAAGCCAGACAAAGACATCATAAGAGAACTATAGACCAATATCCTTTATGAATAGAGACATAAAATCTTAATCAAATATGATCAAACCAAATCCAGCCACATTTAAAAAGCATTATACTGGGACCCCTAGGTGGCTCAGTCATTAAGCATCTGCTTTTGGCTCAGGTTGTGATATCAGGGTCCTGGGATCAAGCCCTGCATCGGGATCCTTGCTCGGCGGGAAGCCTGCTTTTCCTTCTCCCTCTCCCCCTGCTTGTATTCCCTCTCTTGCTGTCTCTCTCTCTGTCAAATAAATAAAATCTTTAAAAAAATGAGCATTATATTCCATGACCAATGGAATTTATCTCAGGAATGCAAGGTTGGTTTAACATTTGAAGCTGAATCAATGTAATATATATACACATACAATAAAGGATAGAAATCACACGATCATCTTAATAGATACAGAAAAAGCATTTGATGAAATCTGATATCCATTTCTAAAAAAAAAAAAAAAGAAAATCCAAAAAATCCAATATGGGGTAACTTTTGCAAAAAGTCTTAGCTACCATCATTCCCAATGGTGAGAGACTGGGTGCAGTCCCTTGAAGTTCAGAAACAAGACAAAAATGTCTGCTCTCACTACTTCAATTCAACATTGTACTGAGGGTTCTAGCCAAAGCAATTAGGCAAGAAAATGAAGTCAAAGGCATCCAGATTGGAAGGAAAAAAGTAAACCATCTCTTTTTGCAGATGATGGGAACTTATATATGGAAAATTCCAAGGTATACACTTAAAAGCTGTTAGAACTAGTAAACAACCATAGCAAAGTTGACAAAGAAAACAACTCCATTTACAATAGCATTGAAAAGAATAAAATACCTAGGAATAAATTTAACAAGAGAAGTGCAAAATTTGGACACTGAAAACAAAACATTGTTGAAAGAAAGATATAAATAAATGAAAAGACATAACATGTTCACAGATCAGAAGATGTAAAATTGTCAAGATGACAGTAAGTATCTTCTTGCATCTCAAACTCAACATGTTCCAAGTGGTGCTCAACTTTTCTCCCACATCTGTTCCTTTTCCAGTGTGGCCTGTCTTTAGAATTGGTGTGCCCTTTGCCCACATGCTTAACTCAGAGAGTCATTCTGGCCTCTCCCTCTACAAATCAAGTTCTATTACTTCTAATTGCTGGCCTCTCCCTTAATCAGTCAAGTTCTATTACTTCTAATTGCTGGCTTCTCTTGATGCCATTTTCTCTCTGCCACTAACTTGCCTGGATTGTTCTAAACAGTCTCCTGGTGGGTGTTCCTGCCTCCTTTTCATCATTTCAGCAGTAGTAGAGCAAATCTGATCCTGTCACTTCCCCACTGAAGCTCCCAGGGACTTAGGATCCCAAATTATATAAGGCAAGTCAGGCTCCACCTTGCCCTCCCCATCTCCCATGGTTCTTCTACGCATAAGTCATGTCTTGGCATCCTCAAACATGCTTTGTACTCTTACCTCATGTCTTTCTGCATGTTGTCCCTTCTGTTGTCCAGCTAATTGAGCTCCTTCTTTGGTCATAAGAGGCCTTCTCTGACTCAGACTAGGTGGGCCTCCCTGCAGTATACACGACATGTGGTGGGCCAGTGTGTGGCCTTAATGTCAGGCAGGGATGTTCCAGGGCCTATGCCCATTCCCAGTGTACTTAATTTCCTTGCCGAGTCTGTTCCCTTCCCTGTAAAATGTGGCTAATTTCTAGTACTTCCACAAAGGGTGATTCTGTGTCTTGAAAGTGATAATGCCGTTACCCCTGGCAGCAAAACCACAGGCTGCACTAAAAGCTGGCTGTCACAGCTAGTGTTTCACTTTGGTGCCTATGCTCTGTTAGCAGCTATTTTCTTGCAGTGGCTGGCACATAGTAGGCACTCAAAAATCTCAGCTGAAGGGATAAACTAGGGGGAAGAGACTACATGTGAATGTGCCTTCAGAATGTGATTTTTGCGATGCTGGATGGGCCTCTGCCAAATCACTTCAAGGCACCTAGAACTTTTTCTAAAGACACAGATAGTTTATTTTTGAGAAGGAAGAGGAAGGATCAGCTTAGGGAGTCCTTGCAGAAACACAGCCTGGGAGTGGCCTATACTTGACAGCTAAGGGAGTCTAGCTCCTGGCCCCAATGCCCAATAGCATGCCAATTGCAGGCAGACTGGGAGGGACTAGAAAGAGCTCTGGAAGGAGGAAGGTTTCCCCTCCCCCTGCCTTTCAAGGGTGCAGTGTGACTGTAGCCAGACAGTGCTGAATTGTTGGAGGCCTGCTCCACTGAGCAGAAACTGCCTCAGCTCCATCAGTGGTCCAGGCAGGAGCTAAAGTCCCACCCATGGGCAGCCTTGGCTCCAGCTGGCATGGGAGGTCATTGGCAGTGGGCATAACATTTGTGGTGGGAACCCCATGTGGGGGTGGGGCTTGTACTCCATGGGATCTTTGCCAGCAGGGTATACCTTTAAAAAGGAGGAGAGCACAAAGCAAATGGAGGCTGGGTATAGGAAGGAAATGGTTACAGTGAAGTAAACACAAGCAAAAAATCCCAAATATATCTAGAAATAAAAAGCCAAAATTAAATTTAAAGTGAAAGTCAGTGTTTATGCAGTAGAGCCATTTGGAGAAAATGACTCATTTTGTAAAGGAACAGATGTTCTCATTTGCATAGTCTCTGGAGTCACAAATGGACTTCACCCTGTCCCCTCAGCACACATGCCCTGCAGCTGGTGGCACTTGACTTGTGACACTGAAAGAGTGTTTACATTAGTGTAATCCTTGGTCCCATAGCCACTGGTCTCCTGGTAGGAAAGACTTTCTCTACTGGATGATGAGGGAGTCTGGAAGAGGCTGTGGTTTTCCTGCTCTTCCCAGATACCCCTGGGCCCCAGATGCCTTAGTAGTAGTAGATGTGCAGTAGGACTTCAGCTGATATCGAGAGGAACCCGCAGGCATTGGCAATTTGTCTCCAGAAGGGTATCTCTGACATGTCAACGTACTTTATCCCTGCCCACATGTCATTGTGTTCTGTCCCTTTAGATGTGTCACAGCACTCTGTCTCTTCCAATGTGGCACCGTGTTCTGTCCTTTCAGACATATCATGGCACTTTGTCCTTTCCAACATGTGCTCTATCCTTTCAGATATGGCAGCACACCCCATACTCTCTTTGGCTATCTCTTTTGGGGCCAGTTTGGGGCCTGGCTGTGGCTCCAGCCACAAAACACATATCAGGCCTTTCAGAGGCAGCCCTGGTCCTCCTTGAATACATCTGGAACAGAGGGAACAGGCAAACATCAGGACACAAGAAGGACTTTCTATGGTGTCGCATCTCAGTGGTCAGTCCCACAGAAAGACCGAAAGACTCCAAAATGAAGATCTCTCCTGAGCCCCTGCCACAGAATACCTACCACCATCCTCAGAGACATGGGAGAGGTGGGATAAGGGGCTAAGGTATGTGTGGGGGTGGGAACTACCTGGGGTCATGCTCACCTTCCACTGGTAGAGCCTTCCACTGGGTCCAGATCCTGGAGTGACCACCCTTCTCTGTCTTAGGCACATGCCCGAACACAGCTGAATAGGACTAGAGCAAGTGACTGCTCCTCTGAATCTGCCTCCCCAGTCACTACTCTCCAGAGGATGGAAGAAATCCCCTGATTTCTGGAATCAGACGCTGATCTCCTTGGTAAGCTCTCAGGTAATGTCTTCAGGCAGGCATCAGTCTTGCAGTCTGGCCCAAAATAAGGCACTCGGGGCACTTGAATGGGAAGTCACTGATGTTTTCCAGGAGGCAAAGGAGGGAAGTCTAGGAATTATAGGAAAGTTTCTATTTAGATTAGTGAAAACACCTTCTGGGGCTTGCTCAATTCTGTTGGTTCAGATCTGGCAGTCTGCTCGTTGGGCCTGCTCAGGCGCAGGTCAGCACCACGGCTAGCTCCCACATACCACAGTAGGTGCCTCTGCCACGTGGAAAGTTTCCTCCTTGATGACAAGATGAGCACATTTCTGTCTGAGAGCAGGCATCCAGCTGTGTTCTCTGTCTCATTCTGTTGGGCATCCTCCATGCCAGCTGTGTCCCAAGGCTGAGGCGGCACCAGCAATGATGGAACCCATCAGCTGGGGACAGAGGACCCTCTGTTACAAGGGGAGGGTGGCTGCAGCCAGGGTACCCCAAAGTCAGGGATATAATCTCTGCTACCAGTGCTGAGAAGTCCATATAACATGGACACCCATGTCATATCATCATGTAGGTGCCAACCCCAAAGAGGCTGCTGTATCTAAAAGGCAACTGATCATTTGATGACAGCCCCCAGGCTATATGATGGGGAGTGGTAGGGCCATTGACCAAGAGCACACATTTTAGAGTCAGACTTGGCTGTGTTCAAGTCCCAGCTCCACCACTGCCTTGTTATCTGTGGAGCCTGGGGCAAGTTAGTTAACTGTTCAGTGCCTCAGTTTCTCCATCTCTAAATGGGGATGCTAATTGTACCTATCACACAGAGGTATAATTTTGACACTGCCTGGCACATCGCAAGTGGGCAGTAAATATTAGCCACTGTCATTATCATCATCATCATCATTCCCCCATGACTGTGGAGGGAGAAGAGGAACTGGGAGGGGTACCAAGGACAAGTACCTGGCACACTGTGGGCCCCCAGTAGGCTCGTTTCTCCCACTCAGAGAAGAGAAATTCCCAGGGAGCCCTGTATCCACCAGCTGTGTGGATCAGCCATGCTCAGGAGAGTTTACTCCCTTGCTCTGCACCTGTCCAAGGCCTCCTCTACAGAGAGCAGGAGGGAGCCCAAGGCCTCTTTGGGCTCTAAAATTCCCTAGCAGGGGTGAAGGGGGCCCCAGATTGTTGCCTCCTCCTCTAAACTCTCAGCCTCCCCAGGCACTCTCCGCCTGAGACTCAGGACTAATCTCATTAAGCCTTTATCCCTGTTTGCGTCAGGGCTGCAAGAAGCTCAGGTCACCCTACCCGGTGGCCCCAACACTTCCTTTCTGACCCCATCTGCTGAAAACCTTCCTCTGGGCCTTCTGGAGCTCCTCCCTGCAACATTCTATCTCTGCTTGCTGGGACTGAACTCTAACTGTCTTCAGACTTCTTCCCTGGAGCACCCCTCCTTCTTCTCCCCCAGAATGCTCTTATTGAGGTACATCACCATCTCTGTGTGGCTAATTCAGTGGCCAGTCCTAAGGCCTCATCTTTCTTTGCCCATCAGTGTTTGTCTTCCCTCTGCTGGCTCCTCCTCATCTCCTGGAGTGCCTTTTGCTTTCTGCTTGTGCCCAAGCCCCAAGTCAGACCTCTTGTCTCCTCCCCCTACCTGCCCCTCTACGGGTGGCTCACTGCATCTGCTGCTTCTCCCCAGCCCAGAAGGCTCCACACAGATGTCTAGAGATATCTCAGCCTCAACAGACACCCCCGAGGGGGCCTCTGCCTGGAAGAACATTTCTGGAAGGGGAGACATGGGTGCCAGAGTGGTAGCTTAGGCCACACCTACCTAGAACACTTTAAACAGGACCCCCTGCAGGGTTTGGCTCTTCCTTCTCACCTGGCTATGCTTGGGGCGCTTGGGGTGCAGGTTTCTTCACTTGTATCTCTTCGTCCAGATCTACACTTGCTTCTTGGATGTCTCGTAAGCTCCAAAAGAGCTGGTGGAGCTGGGGGGAGAGCAGGGCCATGTCACCATCCAGGGCCCTGGGTCCTGTCACACAGACAGGACCCAGCCATGGCCAGCAGCTGGGCACTAGGGTCTCTAAAGACTGAGAGGAGACCTGGTGGTTCAACTTCAACAAGAGACTGAAGGAACATGGACTGGGGAAAAGTGTGGCACTTAGGAATTTCAATTGGATTTCAGTTCTGGCTCTGGTACCATGTGCTTGTGTGGATTTGGCACAGAGTGACACAACCCGCCTGGGCCTGTGTCCTTCAGCGGTACAGTAAGCGGTGGTAGGCAATGTGCTCAGGGCTCAGAGAGTCCAGGAACCTTGCCCTTCAGGGTGGGAGCAGCTGCCCATCCCCCCTGGTCTGCTTCTTTGGGTGGAGGAAGAGGCCCTCCGACCAGAGGAGTGGACAGGGCAGACCAGAGAGCTGCTTTCCTTCCAGAATCTCTTCCTAGCTGTCAGAGTTGAGCACTAACCCAGTCAAGAAGAGGCTTTACCTAGTTTACCTGGCCTGCCCTGAGCTGAGTTGCTCAAACTCAACAAGGCATTTGCATATGCAGTAGGCAGCTCCCCTCCCTTCTGCTCTGTGATTTTGTTCCTTTTCGGAAAACTCACATGGAAACTTGGGGAAGTAACAAATCTAGCCAGTTGTTGTTGCTTGTTTCTGAAGTGTCAACAAGTGAACATTTCCACCAAACCTATCCTGGAATAGATTTTGATCCATTATATTAGGCTCGTTGTTTTTGAATCCCAGCACCACCAAACCTAACATATGCCAGGGACATGAATGGGCTGGACAGGCCCCTCCCAGCCAGCCCATTTTAAGACTTGTTTGGAGCCCCACCTCTCAGACTAAAACGTCAGAACTAAAATTCTGTTGTGCTAATGACAGAGACGGGGTTTAGCCTTTAATTGCTTCCTGATGATGCCATATGTATGCATTCGCCTTCCCAACAACACTATCAGTCCCTGTGGAAGAGGTTGCTGGGTGTGCTGGAAGAGCTTGGCTTCGTGTGCAATCCCTGTTGTCCTGCCTCCTCTGGTAGGCGGTGAGGAGAGGGCCTGGCCCGCTGACACTGATCCAATTTTCCTGTTCATCTCTCCCTCCCCTCTGGCAGCTGCTTTCTGTACTCCAGAGCACCTGGCATACTGGGAGGCAGATAGGAAACACTCAACAAGTACTTGGTTGCTTGAGAAGTGGGCACAACTAAAAAGTTGAGGGGCGCCTGGGTGGCTCAGTGGGTTAAGCCGCTGCCTTCGGCTCAGGTCATGATCCCAGGGTCCTGGGATCGAGCCCCACATCGGGCTCTCTGCTCAGCAGGGGGCCTGCTTCCTCCTCTCTCTCTGCCTGCCTCTCTGCCTGCTTGTGATCTCTCTCTGTCAAATAAATAAATAAAGATCTTTATAAAAAAAAAAGTTGAGAGGAAGAGAACAGGAGAAAAGAATGCAGACCATCTAAACAATTAAGACCCCAAGCAACAGGAAATCAAGTTCACCACCCACTGCCAGTTTTTCAAGGTGCTGGGACCAGGGAAGTCTCCCTGCTGTCACTGAGGCAGTGGGCGTGCACATCCCAGACAATCCTGGCTGTCTTCCCCAGTGGTCCATCCCTTTCCCAACTGGGCTCTGTGCACAGGAGAGGAATGAATCAAACAGACACTACAGAGCAAGAAGTGTTGCCAGAGAGCGAGCTCAAGGTTGGGGGTGGGGTGGGGGGGTACCAGGAGGTAGTCTTCCAAGTTTATGGCTTTTACCCAGATCCCAGGAAAAGCTGCAAGACAGGCATGTAGATCTCACAGACCCATCTCCCTACTGAGCTACCCCCTAAACTTTGGATGCTATGGGGCTTTCTGGCTTGGCCAAGTCCCTGTAGTGAGAAGCCGGCTGGTCATGCTTATGGAGGTGATGTAGTGGAGCCAGATTGGGGCCCAGGCTTGTCACTTACCCAGTTTTCATACCTTGGACAAGAGACTTAATTTCTCTGAGTCCAGACTTCCAACTGTGGTGACTGATCCCTGCCTCCTAGGAGGTTGGAATGGCCACGCAGAAGGAGGCTGAGAGTCACCTAGCCCTGAGCCAGCCACAGGCGCTGCCCGTATTCCTGTCTCCTCCCCCTCCTGCTGGCTTAATTCCCTGACCCTGATTACATTAAATCATACTTAGGTTAGGGAACTTAACACTTCTAAGGAAAATTTGCATTTTAAAAACCAAACTTCTCATTCTGAGTGAATACCTAAATGGTGGATTGTTGAAAAGCTTTTCAGTTTAGTTTTGTTTTTGAGGCAGGGCCTATTTCTGACCCATCCTCCACTCCCAGCCCCCAGCCTTCCCCTTTCAAAAAGAATGCAGGAATTCAATCACTCTCTCCAAAACTCGTGGAGCCAAATTACTGCTCCTTGGGACGCTGGGACTGAAGGTTGACCCCAGAACATCCTTAGGGCAGCACTTACATGTTTATCCAGAATCAGGTCTGTGAATAAGGAGATCCCCTGGAATGTGAAATGACTAATTATGAAGAGAATTACAGCAAAGTAGAGGTAGTGCACACCGCAGATGATCAGGGGGTTCTGTAGGGGGATCCAGGGTCCATAGGCAAACTCAGAGAACATTGGAGAAAAGCCAATCAGAAATCCTCTGGTCAACCCCCTGAAGGCGTCCAGTCAAAGGAGGAGCCCCAAGGGAGTCACGTGGAGGGAGATGGGTGGTGAGACATAACCTTCAGCCTCACTTGCCCACTAGTTGAGTTCTGAAGTTAAACTCATCACAGCAAAGGCTTTAAATACCTTGTGGAAGGAAGCAGAATGTAAGCACCAGTGAGGAGGCCATACTTTCCTGTGCTGACACCTGCAGTCTCTCTAAGGTCAATCAGAAAACTTAAAAAACTTTGGAAACACTTTATGTAAGATAATGAATAGGTATCTCAAACATTATGTGTCCAAAAGGACCCCAGTCTTCCCCCATGGCTGTGGGTGACACCTCTATCTCCCTGGTTGCTCAGGTTGAAACCCTAGGAGTCATCCCTGCCCCATTTCTTTCCATTTGGCACTGCCACCAACCCTTTAGCAAATCCTGTTGGCTCTGCCTCTTAAAATGTGTCAGCATCCCACTACCCTATGGCTACCACCCTAATCCTGAACTGCTATCTACTCCTACATAGTTGGCCTTCCTATCTGGCCTCTTGCTTGCCCACTGTCCCCACAGAAGCCAGAGGGATCTCTTCAAAGTATGTATTAGTAAGTGCTTTGCTTAAACTCTCCCAAAGCTTCTCATGGCCCACCGTCAGAGTCAAATCTCAATCCTGCCCCTCAGCTGACCTCACCTGGCTCTGCCACTATACCTTTGGCCATTCCACTTCAGCCACTGTGTGCAACCTTCCTCCTGCATGTTGAATCTTCCCATCTTGCTCTTGGCACAGGACTTTGTGCTTGCCCTTCTCTCTGGGTCTCTGCCTAGATCTTGGTATTTCTGGCTCATCCTTCACTGTTCAGATTCAAGGTCATTTTCTTAGAAGTCTTCTCCTACCACCTTGGCTAAGGTTTTTGTATAGCTCCTGCCACCAGAGCCTGCCTTGTCACCCTCCACTACCCTTTTTAAACTTTTAAACAACACTGCATCACTATCAGAAATCTTTTTCTGCTTATTGTATCATCTGTCTCTTCCAATCAGACTGTCCACTCTTTAAGAGTAAGGACTTCACCTTGGCTCTGGAGCTGTATCTGGAGCCTGACTTAGATGGGGATAGATGTCAGAGGAGACAGTATATGGTATATGGGCAAGTATAGATAGTATATGGTATATGGTCAAGCATCTTGGAGAAAAACCTAAAACCAAAAGCCAGGTGGGGAATCCACAGGAACCATTTATTGAAGGAGATGTGCAGAAAGGGAAGATCTAGAAACAGATGGGCAGCAAAAGCCAGATGAGCACACCATCTGAAGCAGAGTGGGAGAAAGGGCCTGGAGAAACTCTTTAGGTCAAAGACGGTACCAGCAATGTAGTAGCAGGAGTAGCAGGGAATTGCTGACCAGATCCCCAGTTCTCCTTGGCAGTAGGCTCCAATAACTCAATGTTGTTGTCATTGATGGAAGGCAGATTCTCATGACAACCTGCCTCTCTTGCCCCTGTCCCTCCCAGCAGATCAGAGAGAAGCAGCTTGGGCATCTACAGAGCCCAGCCACCCTCCCCCCACATTCTTGGTGCTAAATTGAGTCTTGAACTGAGCAGAGCAGGGAGCACTAGCAGGTTGGTCTGGAGGATTGGATATCTGAGATGGATCTATAGGGAGCACCAGCCTGGTGGAAAAGGAAAAAGATATTCTTGGCAAAGTGAACAGTCTATGCAAGTGAAGGGAGGCCAGAGAAGGCACAGGGCAGTTAGGTAATCAGCACTACAGATGGTTAAGAATGGCTGGGGCCTGAGAGCTGTGCATGGAGAGGGCAAAGGCCAAGAGTTAGGGGCCAAATCATGTAGCACCTCATACACTGTGCTCAGGAACTTGTACAAGGCCCAGTTACTCAGTGCTTTTAGGGGAAACAGGTTATGATTAAAAAAACTAATGAAAATATTCTGACAAATTATGCTTTCAAAGGCTTATGGATGGGATGCCTGGGTGGCTCAGTTTGTTAAGTGTCCAACTCTTGATTTCAGCTCAGGTCATGATCTTAGGGTTGTGAGATTGAGCCCCGTGTAGGGTGCTGTGCTGATATGGAGCCTGTTTAAGATTCTCTCTCTCCCTATCTCTGTGCCCCCTCCCCAAACCCCTCTCTCTCTCTAAAAAAAAAAAAAAATGTCTTATGGATAAAATGATTGAATCATTAATTGGGATCTTTTATTTTTTTTAAAAAATTTATATTCATTAATTTATGACACACGGAGAGAAAGCATGAGTGAGGGAGGGGCAGAGGGAGAGAGAGAATCTCAAATAGACTTCCTGCTGAGCAGGGAGCCCAACGCGGGGCTCCATCCCGGGAAATTGAGATCATGACCCAAGCTGAAGGCAGACGTTTAATCTACAGAGCTACTCAGGCACCCTGGGATCTTTAGTTTCAAGTATGCTTAGAAGAGATGGTCTTCACTGCAAGAAAGGCAAAAGGAGTTCATGACTGTACATCTCCCTGTGAGTATGAAATTTCTGAGTATGACACATCCATGTACAGAGGCAGCAGAACAATATTTTCTTACACCCAGATGTGTGTGAGGGAGGAGGATGCACACTGCATCATCTATGGCATAGTTGAGTGGATTATATTGCAAAGGGAGGAAAACAAATCAGAGTTTACCTTTTCCCTGCACTCATGAAGGAATTCAGACCAAATCTGCCCAGGAGGAAATCATTTCTTGAAAAGCAAATGATACAATGGTGTGAACTCTTGAAGCATAAAAGACCCTTCTAGGGCAGCTCTTGCAACAACAACTATGATATGAAGGGAAGCCCTCACACTGTGTCATGCAGTGTGCCAACACCTACTTGTTCAGTGACCCTCTTGAAAAATACAGCAAGCAGGAAGATGGCAGCAATGGGTGGGGTCAGGTAACTCATAACGGCATGTGTGTATTCAAACAAGTTGATCACTGTATTTTGTTTGTATAACAGAGACCCCGATGATGGTGATAGTAAATAATATTATAACAAAAAACCTCTAAACTAAATCAATAGTCAATAGCAATTTGATAAGCTTCCCTCCCTCCCCCGCCAATAAAATATCTATAAGCCATGCTATTAGCTCAATTATACTTAGGTTAAATTCAGATGCCCATTCCTAAGTATGGGACAGAGGAGACAGCCACATAAGTCTTCAGATAAAAATCCTTTAAGTTCTGAACAAGTAAAACGAAGTGTCCATTTGTGTGTTCCTGGATCCTGGATATATTTTCACATTTGGAGGCTGTGTTTCGGCAGTTATGCTTAAAATTCCATGGAAAAATATTAATTTCTTGAGGTTAACATGTTTTAAGGAATTTCAGACAGATTAGTATAGCACATGATTTTGGAGATTTCAACAAGTTCGGAAACTTATTTAAATTTTACTGAAAATTTTTACAAAACTGAGTACAAGCTCCAAATGTTCATTGCTTTTGCTAAGTAAAAGATTTAAAATTATGTGTTCATATATAAAATTACACTAGACCAAATGTCATCCCAAAGATGAATAAATCTTAGTTCTATGTCAATAAGAGCTTAAAAATTATTATTTAGAGTGAATGATATGCTATAAAGGACTAATTCTTTGATAGTCAAAGAAGACACAGGATGTGAATTCCCACCTGAGTAATGATGGGATATTTGCCTGGGACTAACCCTCCCACAGATAACAATGACAAATTGTGGGCCAAATATAAAACAACAACACTGAAGGGAGCCAAAAGCAGGCAGAAATGAAAGAGAATTTAATCCTTGAAAAGAATATAATCATAGTGGGTGCTATCTACATTACCCGGCTTTTCTTCTGAATGCCCTCCCTAGTCTGCATGGCATGGGTGGCTAGAAGTTAGGCATAGAGCCTCACTCTTACTAGGCAGAGGTGTTAGAAGATGGAGGTTGGGAATTTAGAGTGGTTGGAAATGTTGGGGGAAAAATTCTAGAAATGAGAGAGCCACAGAGCAAGGAGATCCAAGCTATACATAAACTTTCCTTATGCCCTTGGCTGATCCCTGAACTATGCATGTTTGGGGAAAATAAGACCCTGGTGGTAGGAAAAAATAGTGTCAACCCCAAATTCTATACCCAGAAAAAGTATCCTTCAAAAAATAAAGACAAAATAAAAACATTTTTGAATAACCAAAAACAGAGAACCTACCAGCAGACCTGAATTATAAGACGTGCTGAAGAAAATTCTTCAGAGTGAAGAGAAATGACACATATTGGAAACTTGAACCTAAAAGTTGCAATGATGAGCACCAAAAAGATAAAATATATGGTAAATATAAAATGCTACATATCTTCTTACAGCAAAAATATATTGTTATCACTGTATTATGGGGTTTATATGCACATAGGTATAAAATATATGACAGCTATAACACAAAAGATGGAAGGAGAAAATATACTATTCTAAGGCATTTATGTTTTACATAGAATAATACAGTATTAACTCTAAGTAGAAAAAGATAAGTTAATCATGCCTATTATGATGCCGAGAGCAACCAAAAGAAATTAAAATCAAATATTAAAAACCGTTTCCAATCACATTGATGATATTAATACAGATGAATTTAACTCTTAAATGAAAAGGCAGAGATGGTCAGAGAAAAAAAATCAAGATCCAACTATGATGTGGTCTACAAGGGACTCACTTTAAGTATATTTAAAGGTTAAAAGTAAAAGATATTACAAACACTAAACATAGGAAAGCCAGGGTGGGATATATTATTAACAAAATAAGCCTCAAGACAAGTACTATTATTAGAGACAAAAAGGGACATTTCAGGGATAAAGATGATATGGTACATATACATGTACATATACATATATAAGTCATATGGTATATATACAATGGAATATTAGTCAGCCACAAAAAATGAAATCTTGCCATTTGCAACAACATGGATGGTAAAGGGTATTATGTTAAGTGAAGTCAGTCAATCAGAGAATGACAGTTATCATATGATCTCATTGATATGTGGAATTTTTTTTTTAAAAAGACACGTTTATTCAGCGTCATGATCAGACTATTACATTAAGCAATTAACAGTATGGGTGCAAAAAAAAAATCTACATTAAAACCCTTTGTTGGAATGCTTTACACTCTCCACAGAACAGAAACTAAAATAACCTGTTATACAATTAGTCACAAATACAGTCCTCAAGTTTTTTTGCCCATACACATGAGTATTGTCTAAAACATGTCTTCTTTGTAGCAGCTAGGCCCTGTCACGACTGTGCTTGGCTGAGTTCACAAATCTGTTGTAACCTGTAGCTTCCCTGTCACTTCTCTGGCTCTCCTCTCCTGCTAAGCTTTGTTTCCTGGCAGTAATTAAAACCTTCCGCCACTGCCATAGCTGCTGCTCCTGCTGGAACCACCATAGCCACCTTGGTTTCATGGTTTGGCGAAGTATTGGCCTCCACCACCGTAAGGGCCAGAGCTTCTGCTTCCAAAATTGCCTCCTTTCATGGGTCCAAAATTTGAGGATTGATTGCTGTAATTGCCAAAATCATTATAGCTTCCGCCACCTCCAAAGTTGCTTCCATCATTACCAAATCCATTATAGCCATCCCCACTGCCACCACATCCACCACCACCTCGAATGCCACCAAAGCCACCTCGACCACTGAAGTTTCCTCCTCAACCAAAGTTGTCATTCCCACCCAAACCACCTCCACGACCACCACCAAAGTTTCCAGAACCACTTCGACCTCTTTGGCTGGATGAAGCACTAGCCATCTCTTGCTTAGAGAGCGCTTTCCTTACTTCACAGTTGTGGCCATTCACAGTATGGTATTTTTGAATGACAATCTTGTCTACAGAATTATGGTCATCAAATGTTACAAAAGCAAAATCCCTCTTTTTGCCACTGCCTCGGTCAGTCATGATCTCAATCACTTCGATTTTCCCATACTGTTCGAAATAATCTCTTAGATGATGTTCTTCAGTGTCTTCTTTAATGCCACCAACAAAAATCTTTTTCACAGTTAAGTGGGCACCAGGTCTTTGAGAATCTTCTCTTGGGACAGCCCTCTTTGGTTCCACAACTCTTCCATCCACCTTGTGTGGCCTTGCATTCATGGCTGCATCCACCTCCTCCACAGTGGCATATGTGACAAACCCAAACCCTCTGGAGCTCTTGGCGTTTGGATCTCTCATTACCACACAGTCCGTAAGTGTTCCCCATTGCTCAAAATGGCTCCTCAGACTCTCATCGGTTGTTTCAAAGCTCAGACCTCCGATAAAGAGCTTCCGCAGCTGTTCAGGCTCTTTGGGAGACTCTGACTTAGACATGATGGCGGTGGGAGGGGAGACTTTAACGATGCTTACTCAGTGGCGTCCATGGGCAGAAAAGCACTATGTGGAATTTAAGAAGCAAAAGAGAGGATCATGGCGGAAGAGAGAAAAAAATAAAACAAGACAAAACCAGAGAAGGAGACAAACCATAAGAGACTTAATCATGGGAAACAAGTTGATGGCTGCTGAAGGGAGGGAGGTGGGAAGATGGGGAAATGGGTGATGGACATTAAGGAGGTCACATGATATAATATAATACAATAGGCACTGAGTGTTATATAAGTCTTTTGAATCACTGACCTCTGCCTCTGAAACCAATAATACATCATATGTTAATTAAATTTAAATTAAAAAATAAATTAATTTAGAGGGGGAGGAGTCAAGATGGCGGAGAAGCAGCAGGCTGAGACTGCTTCAGCTAGCCGGAGATCAGCTAGATAGCTTATCTAAAGATTGCAAACACCTGAAAACCCGTCGGCAGATCGAAGAGAAGAAGAACAGCAATTCTGGAAACAGAAAAACAACCACTTTCTGAAAGGTAGGACCGGCGGAGAAGTGAATCCAAAGCGACGGGAAGATAGACCCCGGGGGGAGGGGCCGGCTCCCGGCAAGCGGCGGAGCAACGGTGCACAAAATCAGGACTTTTAAAAGTCTGTTCCGCTGAGAGACATCGCTCCAGAGGCTAAACCGGGGCAAAGCCCATGCGGGTTCAGCGTGGCCTCAGGTCCCGCAGGGTCACAGAAGGATCAGGGGTGTCTGAGTGTCGCAGACCTTGCGGGTATTGGAACGGGAAAGCCGGCTACAGAGACAGAGCCGACAGTAAGCTCACAGCTCGGTGTTACCTTGAACTGGTCGCAGGCTCGGAGAGCTCGGAGCGCGGCCGGAGGTCAGGCAGACGGGAGTAACTGGGCGCTGTTCTCTGAGGGCGCACTGAGGAGTGGGGCTCCAGGCTCTCGGCTCCTCCGGGCCGGAGACCAGGAGGCCGCCATTTGTATTCCCGTCCTCCAGAACTCTACGGAAAGCGCTCAGGGAACAAAAGCTCCTGAAAGCAAACCCGAGCGGATTACTCACCCCGGCCCCGGGTAAGGGCGGTGTAATTCCGCCTGGGGCAAAGACACTTGAGAATCACTACAACAGGCCCCTCCCCCAGAAGATCAACAAGAAATCCAGCCGAGACCAAGTTCACCTACCAAGGAGTGCGGTTTCAATACCAAGGAGAGCAGCAGAATTCCAGAGGAGGAGAAAGCCAAGCACGGAACTCATGGCTTTTTCCCTGTGATTTTTTTTTAGTCTTGCAGTTAATTTAATTTTATTCTTTTTCATTTTTTTTTTTTTCTCGCCTTCGGATAAAATTTTTTTTTTTTAACTGTTACCTTTTTCTTTTTTAACGATTTTTTACTAGTTTATCTAATATATATATTTTTTTTCTTTTTTACATTTTTCTTAGGTGTTTTCTTTTTTTTTTAATTCTTTTCTTTTCTTTTTTCTTTTTTTTTTTCTCTTTTTTCTTTTTTTTTCTTTCTTCCTTTTTGAACCTCTTTTTATCCCCTTTCTCCCCCCTCACGATTTTGGATCTCTTCTAATTTGGTTAAAGCATTTTTTCCTGGGGTTGTTGCCACCCTTTTAGTATTTTACTTGCCCCTTCATATACTCTTATCTGGACAAAATGACAAGACGGAAAAATTCAACACAAAAAAAAAGAACAAGAGGCAGTACCGAAGGCTAGGGACCTAATCAATACAGACATTGGTAATATGTCAGATCTAGAGTTCAGAATGACAATTCTCAAGGTTCTAGCCGGGCTCGAAAAAGGCATGGAAGATATTAGAGAAACCCTCTCGAGAGATATAAAAGCCCTTTCTGGAGAAATAAAAGAACTAAAATCTAACCAAGTTGAAATAAAAAAAGCTATTAATGAAGTGCAATCAAAAATGGAGGCTCTCACTGCTAGGATAAATGAGGCAGAAGAAAGAATTAGTGATATAGAAGACCAAATGACAGAGAATAAAGAAGCTGAGCAAAAGAGGGACAAACAGCTACTGGACCACGAGGGGAGAATTCGAGAGATAAGTGACACCATAAGACGAAACAACATTAGAATAATTGGGATTCCAGAAGAAGAAGAAAGAGAGAGGGGAGCAGAAGGTATACTGGAGAGAATTATTGGGGAGAATTTCCCCAATATGGCAAAGGGAACGAGCATCAAAATTCAGGAGGTCCAGAGAACGCCCCTCAAAATCAATAGGAATAGGCCCACACCCCGTCACCTAATAGTAAAATTTACAAGTCTCAGTGACAAAGAGAAAATCCTGAAAGCAGCCCGGGAAAAGAAGTCTGTAACATACAATGGTAAAAATATTAGATTGGCAGCTGACTTATCCACAGAGACCTGGCAGGCCAGAAAGAGCTGGCATGATATTTTCAGAGCACTAAACGAGAAAAACATGCAGCCAAGAATACTATATCCAGCTAGGTTATCATTGAAAATAGAAGGAGAGATTAAAAGCTTCCAGGACAAACAAAAACTGAAAGAATTTGCAAATACCAAACCAGCTCTACAGGAAATATTGAAAGGGGTCCTCTAAGCAAAGAGAGAGCCTACAAGTGGTAGATCAGAAAGGAACAGAGACCATATACAGTAACAGTCAACTTACAGGCAGTACAATGGCACTAAATTCATATCTCTCAATAGTTACCCTGAATGTTAATGGGCTAAATGCCCCTGTCAAAAGACACAGGGTATCAGAATGGATAAAAAAACAAAACCCATCTATATGTTGCCTCCAAGAAACTCATTTTAAGCCCGAAGACACCTCCAGATTTAAAGTGAGGGGGTGGAAAAGAATTTACCATGCTAATGGACATCAGAAGAAAGCAGGAGTGGCAATCCTTATATCAGATCAATTAGATTTTAAGCCAAAGACTATAATAAGAGATGAGGAAGGACACTATATCATACTCAAAGGGTCTGTCCAACAAGAAGATTTAACAATTTTAAATATCTATGCCCCCAACGTGGGAGCAGCCAACTATATAAACCAATTAATAACAAAATCAAAGAAACACATCAACAATAATACAATAATAGTAGGGGACTTTAACACTCCCCTCACTGAAATGGACAGATCATCCAAGCAAAAGATCAGCAAGGAAATAAAGGCCTTAAACGACACACTGGACCAGATGGACATCACAGATATATTCAGAATATTTCATCCCAAAGCAACAGAATACACATTCTTCTCTAGTGCACATGGAACATTCTCCAGAATAGATCACATCCTCGGTCCTAAATCAGGACTCAACCGGTATCAAAAGATTGGGATCATTCCCTGCATATTTTCAGACCACAATGCTCTAAAGCTAGAACTCAACCACAAAAGGAAGTTTGGAAAGAACCCAAATACATGGAGACTAAACAGCATCCTTCTAAAGAATGAATGGGTCAACCGGGAAATTAAAGAAGAATTGAAAAAAATCATGGAAACAAATGATAATGAAAATACAACGGTTCAAAATCTGTGGGACACAACAAAGGCAGTCCTGAGAGGAAAATATATAGCAGTACAAGCCTTTCTCAAGAAACAAGAAAGGTCTCAGGTACACAACCTAACCCTCCACCTAAAGGAGCTGGAGAAAGAACAAGAAAGAAACCCTAAGCCCAGCAGGAGAAGAGAAATCATAAAGATCAGAGCAGAAATCAATGAAATAGAAACCAAAAAGACAATAGAGCAAATCAACGAAACTAGGAGCTGGTTCTTTGAAAGAATTAATAAAATTGATAAACCCCTGGCCCGACTTATCAAAAAGAAAAGAGAAAGGACCCAAATAAATAAAATCATGAATGAAAGAGGAGAGATCACAACTAACACCAAAGAAATACAAACTATTATAAGAACATACTATGAGCAACTCTACGCCAATAAATTTGACAATCTGGAAGAAATGGATGCATTCCTAGAAACATATAAACTACCACAACTGAACCAGGAAGAAATAGAAAGCCTGAACAGACCCATAACCAGTAAGGAGATTGAAAGAGTCATTAAAAATCTCCAAACAAACAAAAGCCCAGGGCCAGACGGCTTCCCGGGGGAATTCTACCAAACATTTAAAGAAGAACTAATTCCTATTCTCCTGAAACTGTTCCAAAAAATAGAAATGGAAGGAAAACTTCCAAACTCATTTTATGAGGCCAGCATCACCTTGATCCTAAAACCAGACAAGGATCCCACCAAAAAAGAGAGCTATAGACCGATATCCTTGATGAACACAGATGCGAAAATACTCAACAAAATACTAGCCAATAGGATTCAACAGTACATTAAAAAGATTATTCACCACGACCAAGTGGGATTTATTCCAGGGCTGCAAGGTTGGTTCAACATCCGCAAATCAGTCAATGTGATACAACACATCAATAAAAGAATGAACAAGAACCATATGATACTCTCAATAGATGCTGAAAAAGCATTTGACAAAGTACAGCATCCCTTCCTGATCAAAACTCTTCAAAGTGTAGGGATAGAGGGCACATACCTCAATATCATCAAAGCCATCTATGAAAAACCCACCGCAAATATCATTCTCAATGGAGAAAAACTGAAAGCTTTTCCGCTAAGGTCAGGAACACAGCAGGGATGTCCATTATCACCACTGCTATTCAACATAGTACTAGAGGTCCTAGCCTCAGCAATCAGACAACAAAAGGAAATTAAAGGCATCCAAATCGGCAAAGAAGAAGTCAAATTATCACTCTTCGCAGATGATATGATACTATATGTGGAAAACCCAAAAGACTCCACTCCAAAACTGCTAGAACTTATACAGGAATTCAGTAAAGTGTCAGGATATAAAATCAATGCACAGAAATCAGTTGCATTTCTCTACACCAACAGCAAGACAGAAGAAAGAGAAATTAAGGAGTCAATCCCATTTACAATTGCACCCAAAACCATAAGATACCTAGGAATAAACCTAACCAAAGAGACACAGAATCTATACTCAGAAAACTATAAAGTACTCATGAAAGAAATTGAGGAAGACACAAAGAAATGGAAAAATGTTCCATGCTCCTGGATTGGAAGAATAAATATTGTGAAAATGTCTATGCTACCTAAAGCAATCTACACATTTAATGCAATTCCTATCAAAGTACCATCCATCTTTTTCAAAGAAATGGAACAAATAATGCTAAAATTTATATGGAACCAGAAAAGACCTCGAATAGCCAAAGGGATATTGAAAAAGAAAGCCAACGTTGGTGGCATCACAATTCCGGACTTCAAGCTCTATTACAAAGCTGTCGTCATCAAGACAGCATGGTACTGGCACAAAAACAGACACATAGATCAATGGAACAGAATAGAGAGCCCAGAAATAGACCCTCAACTCTATGGTCAACTAATCTTCGACAAAGCAGGAAAGAATGTCCAATGGCAAAAAGACAGCCTCTTCAATAAATGGTGCTGGGAAAATTGGACAGCCACATGCAGAAAAATGAAATTGGACCATTTCCTTACACCACACACAAAAATAGACTCAAAATGGATGAAGGACCTCAATGTGCGAAAGGAATCCATCAAAATCCTTGAGGAGAACACAGGCAGCAACCTCTTTGACCTCAACCGCAGCAACATCTTCCTAGGAACATCGCCAAAGGCAAGGGAAGCAAGGGCAAAAATGAACTATTGGGATTTCATCAAGATCAAAAGCTTTTGCACAGCAAAGGAAACAGTTAACAAAATCAAAAGACAACTGACAGAATGGGAGAAGATATTTGCAAATGACATATCAGATAAAGGACTAGTGTCCAGAATCTATAAAGAACTTAGCAAACTCAACACCCAAAGAACAAATAATCCAATCAAGAAATGGGCAGAGGACATGAACAGACATTTCTGCAAAGAAGACATCCAGATGGCCAACAGACACATGAAAAAGTGCTCCATATCACTCGGCATCAGGGAAATACAAATCAAAACCACAATGAGATATCACCTCACACCAGTCAGAATGGCTAAAATCAACAAGTCAGGAAATGACAGATGCTGGCTAGGATGCGGAGAAAGGGGAACCCTCCTACACTGTTGGTGGGAATGCAAGCTGGTGCAGCCACTCTGGAAAACAGCATGGAGGTTCCTCAAAATGTTGAAAATAGAACTGCCCTATGACCCAGCAATTGCACTATTGGGTATTTACCCTAAGGATACAAACGTAGTGATCCAAAGGGGCACGTGCACCCGAATGTTTATAGCAGCAATGTCCACAATAGCCAAACTATGGAAAGAACCTAGATGTCCATCAACAGATGAATGGATCAAGAAGATGTGGTATATATACACAATGGAATACTATGCAGCCATCAAAAGAAATGAAATGTTGCCATTTGCGACAACATGGATGGAACTAGAGCGTATCATGCTTAGCGAAATAAGTCAAGCAGAGAAAGACAACTATCATATGATCTCCTTGATATGAGGGAGTGGTGATGCAACATGGGGGCTTAAGTGGGTAGGAGAAGAATAAATGAAACAAGATGGGATTGGGAGGGAGACAAACCATAAGTGACTTTTAATCTCACAAAACAAACTGAGGGTTGCTGGGGGGAGGGGGTTTGGGAGAAGGGGGTGGGATTATGGACATTGGGGAGGGTATGTGCTTTGGTGAGTGCTGTGAAGTGTGTAAACCTGGTGATTCACAGACCTGTACCCCTGGGGATAGAGTATTATGCCTCCATCAGAAAGGATGAATACCCAACTTTTGTAGCAACATGGACGGGACTGGAAGAGATTATGCTGAGTGAAATAAGTCAAGCAGAGAGAGTCAATTATCATATGGTTTCACTTATTTGTGGAGCATAACAAATAGCATGGAGGACATGGGGACTTAGAGTGGAGAAGGGAGTTGGGGGAAATTGGAAGGGGAGGTGAACCATGAGAGACTATGGACTCTGAAAAACAATCTGAGGGTTTTGAAGGGACGGGGGGTGGGAGGTTGGGGTACCAGGTGGTGGGTATTATAGAGGGCACGGATTGCATGGAGCACGGGGTGTGGTGCAAAAATAATGAATACTGTTATGCTGGAAATAAAAAAAAAAAGGAAAAAAAATTAATTTAAAAAGGGGACATTTAAAAAATAAATTAATTTTAAAAAGACACATTAAAATAAATTTAATAAAAATTTATTTAAGCCATATTAAGTTTAATTCTGATATGTGACCATAATTCTAGATGAATCAAAAATTTATTTAAGCCATATTAAGAAAGGTGCAGCTGATGCAAATGATGTGTGATTGGCAATCCACTGTCATGTTGACCACTTTTTTTATTATAAAGACTTTATTGTTTGGGGCATCTGGCTGGCTCAGTAGTTTAAGTAGCTGACTCTTGATTTTGGCTCAGGTCATGATCTCAGGGTTGTGGGATCTAAACCCACATCTGGCTCCCTGTTTGGTGGGGAGTGTCCTTGAGATTCTTTCCCTCTGCCCCTCCCCCACTCACATGTGCTCTCTCTTTCTCAAATAAATAGATAAATAAATAAATCCTTAATAAGGCTTTATTATTTTATCTTTCACAATCTGATATACAACAGATACAGATTTTGTGTATGCTGTGAGGTAAGAGTTAACATTCTTTTTTCCATGAATAGCCAAATAACCCAGGACCATTTATTGAAAATCCTTCTCCCCATCACTTTCCCTACTACATTATCCTGAAATCTTTACCATAAATCAGGTGACTATATTCCTGTGGGCCTTCTGTATTCTGTACTTTGTTTCTTTGATTTGTCTATATTTGTACCAAAACCATACTATCTAATTAGTATCACTTCACAATAGATATTGGTATCGCTTAACAAATCCTTCAGCTTTGTTCATCTTGAAAAATTGCTTTGGCTTTTCTTTTCTTTTCTTTTCTTTTCTTTTCTTTTCTTTTCTTTTCTTTTCTTTCCTTTCCTTCTCCCCCCACCCCACCTTGACTATTCTTTGCTCTTTGCATTTTCTCTCTTAATTTTAGAACTGGTTTGTCAATTTTTACACACACACAAAAAGCTACTGCAATTCTGACAGGGATTACTCTGAATATATAGAATAACATAGAGAGAATATCTTGTCAATACTGAAACTTCTAACTGATTGATATAGTATATTCCTTTATATGCTTAGGTGTATATACTTTCCTAAGTATATACTTACCTATATACTTAGGTATATATTCCTTTATATATTTATGGTATATTCCTTTATATACTTAGG
The DNA here is from genome assembly GCF_009829155.1 of Mustela erminea. Taxonomy (NCBI): domain Eukaryota; kingdom Metazoa; phylum Chordata; class Mammalia; order Carnivora; family Mustelidae; genus Mustela; species Mustela erminea. The sequence goes on from NC_045626.1 coordinate 65,458,894, forward strand.
TCTCACTAATTTCTCTCAAGAATGCTTTGTAATTTTCAGGAATTTTCTCATTTTTGTGAGATTTATTCCTAGGTATCTGATATAGTTCAATGACATTATAAATGATAATATGTAAAATATGATTGATTCTTGTACTTCTACCTTGTAACAGTCTTGTTAAATTCACTTTTAAATTTTAACAGTTTGTCTACGAAGTCTTTTATGATAATTTTATTTCTATCCTCATGACATTTGTCTCCTTTTCGTACCTTTAGTGCAGAATAGCATCTCCAGCACAACGTTGAATAAAAGTGGTTATAGTGGACATATGTGTCTAATTCCCAATCTCAGGGAAAATATAAGCATTAAGTATGATACATCTAAGCTTTTAAATATATATATATATATATATATATATATATATTTAAAAGCCAGTGTAAAGAAAAATCTTTTAAATTTTCTAAGATTTAAAAAAATAAATAGGTATTAGACTTTCTAAATTCTAAATTCATCAGTTGTGGTGACTATATGATTTTCTTCTGTTTTCAGTTAATGTGGTCAAGTACATTGATTGATTTTTGAATAAAAATAAATCTATTCTTTCACTTCTGGAATAAGCTCCAGATGGCCAAGGTGTATTTTTCTTTTTCTATGTTGTTGGATCTGCTAATATATTGTTTAAAATTTCTGCCTCTATGTTTCTATTGGCATGGTATGTATTTTACCATGTTTTCTGTAAGCTTTCCTCAATCTTATTTTAAAAATGTCTCTTTTCAATGAAATTTCAGGATACAAAATCAGTAGTATTTCTATACACTAACAGTTAGTCACCTGAAAAAGAAATAAAGAAAATAATTCCATTTACAATAGCATCAAAAACAATAAAATACTTAGGAATAAATTTAAAGAAGTAGGTGTAAGATTTCTACACTGAAAACTGTAACATTGTTGAAAGAAATTGAAAAAGAAACAAATAGACAGAAGGATATCTTGTGTTCATGGACTAGACAAATCAATATTATGAAAATGTCTGTATTACCCAAAGCCATCTATGGATTCAATGCACTCCTTATCAAGATTCCAATGGCATTTTTTACAGACTTAGAAAAAATAATCTTAAAAATTGTTTGGAATGACAAAAGACTCCGAGTAGCCAAAGAAATCCTGAGGAAGAAAAACAAAGCTGGAGGTATCACACTTCTTGATTTCAAACTATATCACAAAGCTATAGTAATTGAAACAGTATGGCACTGGCATAAAAACAGATGCATAAACCAATAGAAAAGAATTGTAAAGCCCAGAAATAAACCTATGCATACATAGTCAACTAATATCAGACAAGAGAGCCAAGAATACCCAATGAAGAAAAAACAATCTCTTTAATAAATGGTTCTGGGAAAATAGGATATTCACAAGAAAAAGAATGAAACTAGACTCTTACTTTACACTACTTAGAAAAATTAATTCAAAATGGATTGAAGACTTAAATATGAAATCTGAAATTATAAAACTCTTAGAAGAAAATGTAGGGAATAAGCTCTTTGATGTGGGTCTTGGTAATGAGTTTTTGGATATGACTCAAAAATCCCAAGCAACAAAAGCAAAAATAAACAAGTGGGACTACATCAAACTAAAAAGTTTCTGTGCAACAGAAACAACAAAATGAAAAGGCAACCACAGAATGGGAGAAAATATTTGCAAACCACATATCTGATGAGGGGTTAATATCTAAAATATATAAGGAACTCATATGCAACTTAGGAGAAAAACAAAACAAAACAAAATACCAAATAATCCAATTAAAAACTGGGCAAAGATCTGAATAGACATTTTTCCGAAGAAGTTATTCAGTTGGCCCCTAGGTACATGAGATAGTGCTCAATGTTACTAATTGTCAGGGAAATGCAAATGAAAACCACAGTGGGCTGTCATCTCATATTTGATAGCTATTATCCAAAAGGCAAGAGATAACAAATATTGAGTACTAAGGAGGATGTAGAGGAACAGGATATACTGTTGATGGGAATGTAAATTGTTGCAGTCATTATGCAAAACAGTATAATGTTCCTCAAAATTTAAAAATAGAATTACCATATAATATAGCAAAATTACTTTTGAGTATATATGCAAAGGAAACAAAATCACTGTTATGAAAAGATATCTGTAGCCCCAGGTTTACTCCAGCATTATTTACAATAGCCAAGCCATGGAAACAATTTAAGTGTCCACTGATGGATGTCTGGATAAATAAACTGTGATATGTATTTACCGTGGAATACTATTCAAGCACAAAAAAGAAAGAAACCCTGCCATTTGTAACAACATGGATGGACCTTGCTATCCATGGAGGGCGTTATGCTAAGTAAAATCAATTAGACAGAGGAAGACAAATACTGTCTGATCTCACTTGCATGTAGAATCTAAACAAACAAACTCCTAGAAACAGACAGCAGATTGGAGGCTACCAGAGGTGGAGAGGGAATTGAAGAAATGAATAAAGGAGGTTAAAAGGTACAAGCTTCCAATGTTAAGAAAAATAACTTCTGGGGATATAATGTACAGAATGGTAATTATAGTTAGCAACACTGTATTGTATATTTGGAAGTTGCTAAGATGGTCAATTTAAAAAATTCTTATTACAAGAAAAAAGTCTGTAACTATGCGTGGTGATGCATATTAACTAAACTTGTGGTGATCATTTCACAATGTATACATATATCAAAGTATTATGTTATACACCTTAAACTTAATATTATATGTCAATTATATCTCAACAAAATTGGAGAAAAGACATCTCTTCTAAGGAGGATATAGTTGTTGTTGTTTTTTTTTGATAGTCCGATAATCTCAACATTTTAACTCAGGTGTTTAGTCTACTTACTATTCATGAAATTACTGATACAGTTGGGTTTATATGTGCCATCCTATTATTATTATTATTTTAGTTGACTTATCTTTTATGTTCTTTTATATTTTATCCTTTTAATTTCTTGGGGGCTAACCAAATAGTTTATGAGTTATTCCATATTTTTCTTTAAGCAAGTTGTCAGCTAAAAATTCTTGAGAAATTCTTTTTTTGCTCATTCTAGAGATGAGATTACAGGCACCCTTGCTATATTATAGTCTGGTATAAGTTTTGTGTTTTACCACATCTGAAATTAAAGTTCCATTTCACCTCTGCTTATTTTCTCTGCTACTCTTGTTAGTATATTTTGCTTCCACATGTTATAAATCCCACAGACATTTTTCCTTTTTGATATTTTCAACAGCTAATATCCGTTTATATTTCCCAGATATTTGCTCTTTCTGGTGCTCTTCATTCTTCTCTGAAGTTCAATTCTTTTATCTGGATTATTTTCCTTCAGCTGAAAGAACTCCCTTCGGTATTTCTTATACTGAAAATCTAATGTAATAAATTCTCACAACTTGTGTTTATCTGAAAATATGTTACTCCATCTTCATTTTAGAGAATACTTTTTGATGGGTATTGGATTCTATGTTGGCAGTATTCCCCCTAGCACTTGAAAGTGTAATTCCATTGTTTTTTGGCTTTTATAGTTTCTGTTGGAAATTCTGCTATTAGTGTCATTGGTCCTCTCCTGAAGGTAGTGTGATTTATTTTCCTCTGGCTGCTCTACAGGTTTTCTCTTTATCTTCAATTTTCAGCAGTTTCACCATAATGTAGTCCATTTCCTTTGTATTTATCCTACTCATAATTTGTGAAAATTCTTGAATCTCTGAATAACTATCCAACAGTTTTGGAAAATTCTTTGCCATTATCTTTTCAAAATTGCTTCTACCCAAATTGTTCCTCTCTTTCTTTGATCACAGTGATACATATATATTATTTTTCTGATTGCATTCCACATATATATTCTTTCTGTGTGTGTGTTTTGGTTTTGATATTGTCATTCCATCAGTGCCACTCCATTAACATGTCATCTGCTATATCCAATCTAGTTGTTAACCCATCTATTGAGTTCTTAATTTCAGATTATTTACTTTTCAATTCTAGAAAAACTGTTTCATTTTTGTAAGTTTTAGTTATCTGGCAAAATTCTCAAGTTTTTCATCTGTTTTGTACATTTCCCCCTCTGTTTTCTTATATATGTTAGTCATGCTTATTTTAAAGTCCTAGTCAGGGGGCACCTGGGTGGCCCAGTGGGTTAAAGCCTCTGCCTTCGGCTCGGGTCATGTTCCCAAGGTCCTGGGATTGAGCCCTGTATCGGGCTCTCTGCTCAGCAGGGAGCCTGCTTCCCCACTCTCTGCCTGCCTCTCTGCCTACTTGTGATCCCTGTCTGTCAAATAAATCAATAAAATTAAAAAACAGTCTTAGTCAGCTAACTTCATCTGTTGATCTTCTTATGTATATTATTAGTATAAACATAGTCGTAAGGGAGGGCATTCTTGCCTCTTCCTTTCTAGCACCTTCATTAGGCATGATGCTGGCTTTTAGGGTGATCTAGACATGTTTTACCATGTTGAAAGTTACCTATTTTACCAAATACTTTTTCATCATCTGGGAATAGATACACATGATTTTACTCTTTTGATCTATTAATATGGTGAATTACCTTATCCATTTCCCAATATTGAATGATCTTCTATTTCTGGAAGAAAGTCCCCGTTGGTAATGAGATATCATTCTTTTAACATTCTTCTAATATATTGTTAGATGTGTGTCTAATATCTTATTTACAATTTTTGCACTGATATATAAAAGTGACATTAGTCTTTAGTTGCAATTTTTGGTGCCATCTTTGTTAGGTTTGGCCACATCCATTTCTTGAGTTTCATAAAATGAATTTAAGTCTTCGTTTCCCCCCCACCCATGTTGTAACAATTTAAATAAAACTGGTTCTGTTTCTTAAAATTTCTCAGAAAAGTGATTTTAAACTATGGAGTGCTAATCACATGTAAAAACAAGCTCAAATGCAGGGGTTAGACAGATTAAATAAATGAACACTATGCATCTTGATACGAGATAAAAGAAGTGTTTCAGACACAAGGTAGGCCAAGTTAAATGTGTGCGTGCCGGATGTGGTCTGTGGGCAGCCAATGTGAAACCTTATGGAATAAAGACAGGAACCATGTTTTATGCATATGCATTCACCACCCTATGCTAGCGTGGTGCCATGTGGTATCATGGTTAACAGCATGGCCCTGACATGGACATGTTCTCCTCCTTATACTATGTGATCTCAGTTAGACCAATTCTTCTCTGAGCCACTTCCCCCTCATTGGTACAGTGAGAATAAAAACAGTGAAACCTACCTTTAAAGGTTGTCAGGAGGACTAAATGAGACAAGAAGATAATTATGTAAATTTCCCCCCAAGGACTATTTTGGGGGGTACATTAAACTATGCTAGCATTTTTTTTAATCATTGTGATTATTACTTGTTTTTTTTTCCCCAAATGGAAACACGTTTCTTTGTGATTAAAAAAAAATACATCTTCATTGCAGAACTGCAGGAAGATAGTACAACCATATTGTATTTAAATAAGATAATTCTATCTATATACAATATGATAACCTACATTTTTCACATAATTCTGGAGGGCACTGTTTTCATTAACAGGCAGTAACTAGTGTGATTAGAGGAGTCCTTCACCTTCCTGTTACCATGAGCTCCTTTTCAGTGGCTGTAGGCCGAATCTGGTTATAGATGCCCATTGTGAACAGGGCGCTGGCACAGTTGAAAATAGAAGTCAGGGAGAACATGAGAGAGGCCCAAAGTGCAGACAGCATCAAGCCTTGTATGCCTGGAAGAGAAGAGACGTTTCCTGGACCTCCAGCTTTCTGGCCATGCCAGGAGATGCCTCAGGCCTCCTAAGGCACTTTTCTACACACATTCAAATTTTATTTGGAGTGGCATTTCATCTAAGACAGATTAAAGCATTATATTTATCCTTGCTTTGTGATGGGACTTACTAGTGTCCTGCTGGGTCTTTATGTAATGAGGAGAGCCGCTAGCTCTTGAGTGGTTACTTTGTGCCAGACTATTTTCTTGGGCGTTATCCTGTAAAATCCTCTCTACAGCCCTGTGGGATGGACACCTCTGCTGTTCCACTTGTCCAGATGAGAATTCAGAGGCCCAGAGAAGGTTTGGAATGGAGGCAAGGGATGTGACTTCTTGTGCCTCAGTGTCCTCATCTGTGAAGTGGGCATAAAGGTACCTACCACACAGGGCTGTTATTAAGATTAAGATAAATTAAGTGGACATATTAACATAATGCCTAACAGAGATCAAGCACTCACGAAGTGTGAAGTATAACATAATAATCCAGTATTTTCACCTTTTGACAGGCTGCCATACTGCAGGGACTTTGCTCCACAGAGAGATTTCTATGTATTGATGGTTGAGGCTGGAGGGTAACTGGGGCCTGAGCTGGAGGCCTACCATAGCAAGGCCCCCACTGTATTCAGTGGGCTACTTGACCAGGCAAAGCCTGGTGTCTTTACAGCTACTTCCTTTCAACTACCCCACTGCCTACCCTCACTCAAAGTCCTGGGTACTCAAGGACAGATTTTTTTTTTTTTTTTTTTTTTTTTTTTTAGATTTTTTTTTTTTTTTTTTTTATTTATTTTATTTGACAGACAGAAATCACAAGCAGACAGAGAGGCAGGCAGAGAGAGAGAGAGGGAAGCAGGCTCCCTGCTGAGCAGAGAGCCCGATGCGGGCCTCGATCCCAGGACCCTGAGATCATGACCCGAGCCGAAGGCAGCGGCTCAACCCACTGAGCCACCCAGGCGCCCTCAAGGACAGATTTAGCTGCAGAACATGGACAACTTCCTGTCTGAACTGTGGGGATGGTCAGTATTACCCTCAGTCAGATTCCCCTCTCTATTGGATTTTTATGGAAACATCTCAATTTTGATCTCTAGAGCTCCTATCACTCTTCAGAGCTACTGTGTGATTAAAGAAAAGAAAAAGGTACTATTTGGCCTTTTCTCTGGGATTTGAGGAGACAGCTGAGATGAATTCATGGGCTCACTGCAGTGAAAGCCATTGAGCTGCCTGTCTCTTTAGTCCTCCCACTGGACCTGAGCTCTGTGAGAGCAGGACTAGGTCTTGTCATGTCTGTGTTCTCATGGCTTAGGACCATGCCTAGCACAGAGTGCAGCCCTCCTGCGGAATGAAAGAGCGAAGGCACGAGCTAAGCTGGTGAAGTGAACAACGTAAATCGTGGGCATAGGCTGTACCTCTAAGAGTGTGTGCACCTTGTGTGAGTGTGTGAGAAATGAAGAGGGAGGAGGCCTGGCTCCTTCCCTCAGGGCAAGCGAGACTCCCTCTACATCACTGATATCCCTCTTACTTCACAGTCAACATTTCTACCAAGAAAGATGGGCTGCCTGGTAGATAAGCCATCTGCGGCAACTTTTCTCCTAACCATCCACTTAAAGACCAAGGGCACATAGGCTCCAATAGGAAAACAGATCATGGGGGTCCTTCCCTTACCTTCGGGCAGCAGCTTTACCACCAGCACTGGGTAGGTGATGGAGCTGCACCCAGTTCTGATGCCACAGTACTTCTCACATAATGAAGGTACAACACCACATGCCACTTTATCTGTAAGAGAGGTCGCAGTCACACCAACGTGTCAGCCTTAGAGCTCTAAAATCTGAGGGGAGCAAAAGGGAAGCAAACTAGATAATTCTATGTCTATGTGTATGTGTATGTCAGATTCTTGATCTACTCGTGACTGCTCCAGTTCATGATCTTACATTCCTTGGGATCTTGGGGCTGGGAATTAGGTGCCTAGGAGCCAGACGAAACAGTGCTTCTACTAATGGACTGCTTGACTCCAACGTTAATGGGACCTAGACAAGACTTTCAGGGATGGCTGCTAGGTGTCAGGAAGGCAGATGGATTATTCATCCAGCTATTAATCCATGAGCCACCCCAAACCTTACTTGCTTGGTCTTCATAGGAGTGTTATTTCAGCGTGTTTGGAAGAAATTCTGGACAAAGGTATATAAAGGGAATGAATGTGATGTCCTTCAGGAGCTTAAATTAGGGATATAAAGTTACCATTTGAGAAAAAACCCCAAACGACAAAGCAACTTAGATGATGAAGAAGCAGGGGATTGTCTTGGTTTATGGGTAGAGCTGTTTGACTGGGGATGGCTTTCCAGTTTAAGCACTGGTTACCAAACATCTTGAGGAAGACTAAAAACTCAGGGGCAGCTGCATGCATTTACATCTGCCCACGCTCCTTGTAACAGAACCTCTGGGACACTCAGCGTAGTATAAGCAGGGCCCAGGAACCAGGCCTGGCTATTCTGGAAATTCCTTCTCCTTGGCTGCAATAACTGGTCCTTATCACTCAAGTGAGTTCACTGAGACTCATTTGGGATTTTTGCTGAAACAATTGGGGAAGGAAACACTTGGTGGGTGTTGTTGAGTTGGTGGGATAGAAGCCTGGTGCTGTTGGCAACCACCTTGCCACCAGATGGCCTGAGGGTAACACTTGCTCAGAAGGGAGAGGAGCTAAAAATGTACATATTATGTTCTACCAAGAACTCTAAATAATATAGTGGCCTACACGGAAAACCAGATTTTGAGAATCACACCTTGGCAGCTGGCAGTGTCTGGCCCCCAGCTCTGGCCAGGGGAGAGACTCAGAATCTAGGGCCAAGATCATTTGGGTTATTGGAAAACCATACTCTTCCAGGAACATGGACAGGTGCCAAACTTCCATGATAAATGGCTCCCTGGTTTTATACACCTGGCATGTGCTAATGGATATGTGAGTCTGGCCATTTCTGACGGCTAAAGACAAGTGACTCCAGGATCTTCTCACCCTAAGGGCTCCCCACCAATGTGTTCCATCAACTCTGTTCACTCCTTGGTCAGAAGGCTGGAGAGAGTCTGCGTTCTTGAAGCCCACTCTAGCTAGAGAGAGAGAGGCCATTCCTTCATCTTTTTTCTACTTCCCTTAGCAGCTTTCTATCTAGAGTCCAAGATAAATGTGATTCTGTGAGTCTTCTTCCTCAGTGAGTAGGGAAATCTGTGCTGGGAAGTGGGGTAGGGTGGGGTGGGGAGGCAGGTTTGCAAAGCCCAGGGCAATCTAGGTGTCCTAGAGAGCACAATAGTGTATTTCCTAACCTACGAGGAAGCACTACCTATGAGACCTCAAAATGTCACCTGGCAGCCAAAGACCAAATCTGGGAATGTTGAAACAAAACCTTTCTCTCTGTTAAAGCTGGAAGGGAATTAGGATTAAATTAAAAAAGGGGGGGGCACCTGGGTGGCTCAGTGGGTTAAAGCCTCTGCCTTCAGCTCAGGTCCTGATCCCAGAGTCCTGGGATCCAGCCCCACATCAGGCTCTCTGCTCAGTGGAGAGCCTGCTTAGCCTGCTCAGCAGGGAGCCTACTTCCCTTCCTCTCTCTGCCTGCCTCTCTGCCTACTTGTGAGCTGTCAAATAAATAAATAAATCTTAAAAAAGAAGAAGAAGAAGAAGAGGCATGTCTTGGGGCAGACCGAAGGATGAATTAGACTTAGAGAAGTCTCCTACACATGTTACTTAGCAATAATTAGTGTTTTGCATTCTGTCTGGCCTTGTCAAAGCTTAGCCACAGAAGACTCTCATGGAAGCTACCTGCTTTGTCCCAGTGGCTGCACCTATCAGAAAAAGCACTCCATGTAGGTTTAATGAATAAACAAACTAGATACTCTGAGAGACAGTACAGATAGTAAAGCTAGGTTGAAATGGGAATGAGAGACATCCACAGAGTTATGGTAGCTCATTAAGAGAAACAAAGATGTTTTGATAGCATTTATGGGGAAGAACATGGACCTGAGTCAGACCCACTTTGGGGGTTTACATTGAGCTCCCCCTCTGACATTCCTCATCTGTTCACTGAGGCTACAAAAGCCTCACGATCTGAGCCAGTATTGACAGCATCTATCACGTTCCCAGTACAGTGCCTGCCACACAGGCGTGTGTGTCATGGCGATACACATGATTCAGGAGGAGCAAGTGAGCCTTCCTGTAGATTGTGCCTCCAAACCCTGGCCAGGACTGAGCTCTGGCTGCATGGAGCCTTGGTTGGTTCTTCCCTATCCAAACTTCTCTCATGGAATTTCTCTCTTGCCGCCTCCAACTATGGTTTCTGCCAGACTTTTGCTCAGCTGCACTCTTAATTGGAACTCTTTAGCTCCCTTAAAGGCAATTGGGGCATCTCAATCCCCATACTGTGGGGGGCCTGATGACCCCAAATACTCTCTAGGTCTCTTCAGGAAAAAGAAGGTGATCAGCTTGAACACATCAGCATTAAGGATTTACCTGGGAGTAAGACACGGCTGATCACTCCTGGCATCACTATGCTGAACATGGGCAGCGGCTTCAGACACCCACAAGGGACTCAGCCGCCTTTCACATGAGACATGTTCTTCCCTGCCAGGCATCGCTGGACAAAAATCTGCCAAGGAGGGGCGCCTGGGTGGCTCAGTGGGTTAAAGCCTCTGCTTTATGCTCAGGTCATGATCCCAGGGTCCTGGGATTGAGCCCCACATCGGGCTCTCTGCTTAGCAGGGAGCCTGCTTCCCTTCCTCTCTCTCCCTCTGCCTGCCTCTCTGCCTACTTGTGATCTCTGTCTGTCAAATAAATAAATAAAATCTTTTAAAAAAATCTGCCAAGGAAACACAGAGGGGTGAGAGAGGGGATGATGGCTCTAGCAAAGCGTTTCAAGCCTGGGCTACCTCATTGTAGCAGAGAGGACAATTGTGACCGGCTGCAGCGGCAGGATGTGCCCTCTGGTGGGTTTTTGCTGAGCTGCTCACCCCAATCATCCAGGCATCTCCAGGGCATCCAGAGCCAGAGGAGGCTCATGTGACCAATGAACATGTTTTGCTCAGTGCACAGTTGCCTGAGGGGACAGGAATGGTGTGCGCGTGACCTTGGCCTCATTGTCAGCACTGCACACCAATTATGGAGGCACAGTGCTTACAAGCTGTCCCCTGGCAAGGATGAGACTCCCTTCTAGAGGCCACAGACTGCCCCTGCCAGGTAGAAGGAAGAGGCCCCTCATGACATCAAAGCAGAATTGGGTCCCCAGCATCAAAAGCGTTCTCAGAACTGGGGGCGACTTCATTCATCTAAATTGAAATGAACTAGAACTAGTGTAGACCTTGTAAGTGCAAAATCTCCTAGGAGATGTTTCACGACCCATTTCATGGTGCTCCTGCCATAAGAAGCAGTGTGCACTCAGGCCGAACAGAATGGTACAGCTGGCAGGTGGAGAAGCATTTAAGAAAGTGCATAAAGACATGGTCCAGTGAATCACAACAATGCAGTATTATATATGTACTGAAAGTATGTTTCTGCAGAACATTTAGATAATGGAAAAAATGCTCACAGTGTGATGGTAACTAAGAGGCATACAGGATACAGCAGCAGCATATACACCGTGACTCTACACCGAGAAAAAAGTGCACAGGAATTAACTGACATGGTAATAGTGTTTCATGCTAGCATGGTGAAATTAACAAGCAGGACTGTCATTTTCCTCTTTAGGTTGTCTTTATTTTCCAAATGCATTATTTCAATACCGCAGGAAGAACCCCAAAGTGGTCCTCTTCAACCAATAGGTACTGCTTCTTGGGAGGTTCACTGGCATCCTGTTGCTAACATCTCAATGTATGTGGGCTTCTGTGGAGCAGGTGGGGGTGGGCAGCCAGGCTGCACTTCCTGGTCTTTGCTTAGTCCCATGCACGTAAGAATGGGTCTCTCAAGGGAGAGGGTGAAGGAGTAGGGCAAGGGCAGAAATTCAACTCTCGTTCTGAGGGAAGGGTGATTATAAAGGCAATGCAGAAATTCCATGTAGAAAGCCCAAAGTACTTTTGTTTAGTGTCATATATTACAAAGTGGGGCAAGGAAAGGATTATCATTTAAAAATGATAGTGGGCCAAAGTTAACAATTTTCCTTCCATCAGTTTGTTTGCCTCTCTTTTAATTAACAATTTTTCTTAATTTCAAATTTTCTTTACAAGTTTGAAGGTATATATTGAACTTCCGTGTTTTTTTAAAGATTTATTTATTTAGTTGAGGTGGGGGAGGGGAAAAAGGGGAGGGAGAGAGAGAATCTCAAGCAGACTCGTGCTGAGCTTGGAGCTGAATGCGGGGCTAGATCTCATGACCCTGAGATCATGACCTGAGGTAAAATCAAGAGTTGGACACTTAACCGACTGAGCCACCTAGGCACCCGACTACTAATAATGACCCTTAAAATTTTCATATAGATACAATTTCAAGTCCAAAGTAAATCAACATCTCCGCCCTTCTGAACAATTTAGAGTCCACATACAGATTTAACTCCAAATAGTGGTACAATATTTCAGTTTTGCCCTGTTTTTCACTTCTTGTATTTGTAATTCTTATTCTTCAGCCCATTTGCTCATGTACCTATTAATATCTTTGTTAACTATTCCTTCTTGCTCATGAGTATTTCCTTTTTCTTTATGTACATCTTTCAGTCCTTCTTTAGGGAAGGTTATGTCTTGATTTTGCCCTTGGTCATGAATAATACCTTAGCTGGGCATATATTTTAGAAGTGACATTTTCCTTAAGGACTTCGAAAATTTTACACCTCTACCTTTGGGTTACATTGTTGAAGCTGAGAAGTTTGTTGTTGGTATAACTGTCTTCTTTTTATCAGTAATCTTTCCCCTCAGGTGCCCTTCAAATTCTCCTTGTCTTCCATGTTCTGGACTTTCATTATGGTTTCATTACATTTCTTTGTGTGGATTTGTAAATTATCTATGCTTGATTCATTGTGATTCTGGAGTCTGATGCTTCCTGCTCTTTCAGCAATTGTAAAAATTCTCATCCACTTTCTCTTAAAATATCGCTTCTCTCTCCTTTTGTTTTGGAACTCCAGTGAAATATATTTTAATCCTGATTCTCTCTTCCGTGTCATTTTGTTTCTCTTTCACACTTTCCAGTTTTGTGCTTTCAATAGTTTCTTCAGTTCTTGCTTTCAGATAACCATTTCTTCCCTTCAGCTGTGCTTAATCTGCTATTTTTTAAAAAGTTTATTTATTTATTTAAGTAGTCTCTACATACCCAACGTGGGTTTCAAACACATGATGGAGATCAAGACTCATGTGCTCCTCTCACCAAGCCAGTCAGGCGTCCCTTTAATATGCTATTTTAATAGTTAAAAATTTTCACATTTCAATGAGCATATTTTTCACTTTTAGAAGTTTGAGTTTTCATATCTGACTGTTTTTGGTACAAAGGTGTTAAGGTTTTCAGTTCCATTTTTATTTCTTTACTTTAAAAAAGATTTTATTTTTCAGAGATGTAGAGAAAGAGAGAATGGCAGGGAGAGGGAGAAGGAGGCTTCCCACTGAGCAAGGAGCCCAATGTGGGACTTGATCCCAGGACCTTAGGATCATGATCTGAACCAAAGGCACATGCTTAACTGACTGAGCCATCCAGACATCCCTTTTATTTCTTTATACACACTTTTAAAAAAGTTATGGTATCTAATACCTCAGTTTTCTGAAATTTGGGGTACTAATTCTGCTGTTTCTTGCTCAAGGTGGTTTGATTCTTCTGTATTTTCTAATTTTGTTTTAGGGGCTCATGTTGTGCAGGCATTTATTTATGGGAATGCTGCAAGACCTTGGTTGAGGGTGCATCCTTCCAGGGGAAATCTGCCATTACTCTTGCCAGATTTGTATGCAACAAATTTTGGATGAGTTTATGTTCATTTCTTCCCATGGGCTTTTCCTGATAATACAGGGAATTAAGTTAAAATTTTAATGAAAACCCAAAACGTATAGGAAGGCCAGCCTGCCCTTGTGAATCCTTAGGGGAGACTTCTTTCCTTCTCCTGGGACTAGGGTTGGGGCATTTTGTTTCTTTTTGCTGGTGGGCAGCTATTTTCCTGGTCTACCTTTTCACTGATGGTACAGCCTTCACTCTACACTACTCATGAACTCAAGGCCTTTCTCCTGTTCTCACCTGGCCAGTTAAATCTAAGCCTTGGAAATCCTGGCTTGGTAAATACTGTCAGGGCACCATCAGTGTATCTGTCAGCTCAACTCTCTTGAGTTCAGTTCTCCTTGGTTTTTCAGTCTCCAGGGATTTTCTTCCTTCTTACGAGCTTTGCTATGACTATAAAAAGATGTTTGTTATATTTTACCCAATAAAACTAGAAAACTTTGTTTTTGGAGGTAGTTTAGGAAATCTAGTTTACCCACTGTCAGATGTGGAAGGTTAGAGGCAACTTTTAAAGTTGTAGAAGAAACTGAAAAGTAAAATGTAGAAAGATTTTTCTTATCTTCTAGGTAAAGAAGCACCATTAAACATAATAAATGGACAGGAATACAAATGAAAAAAACCCAGAGCTACATTATAGAGAATACCCACATATAGTGCTCTGGATCTCATCTTGTTTCTTGTCTGTCCACTCACTACATTTTAAAGACCTATCAGTTTTGTATCGTCTAGCTCCTATGACAGCATAGTATTCCACAGTATTAATGCCCCTCCTGCCATTTCATCTACCCACGTTGGAGTAACCAGCACAGTCAATGATCACATGGTGATCAATGCCTCATATATAATCCCTCATGAACTTGCATGAAGATATTTTAGGTAGCTTCTGAGGAGCACCACTGCTAGCTCAGAGTACAGTATAATTACTCTTATCAAATACTGCTGGATTACCTTCCAGAATAGATTGCACCAGTCTATACTTCCACCAGGAGTTCACAAGGGTTCTTAAACATTCAGTCTCTCCAACACTTGGAATTACCAGTCTTTCTAATTTTTGCCAGTTTCCTTGTGGTTTTGAGTTTCACTTCCCTCATAACTCTGGTTATATGCTGGTTTTATGCTTGCCTGAATTTCCTTATTTATAAATTGCCTATCATGATCTTTTACCCACATCTCTACTGGATTCCTTTTTCTTGTGGCTTTGCTATTAGTCTCTTTTTCATAATAAACATTTCTAATAATCTCTAATCTGTCATCTGTCAACTTTTTCCACAGTACTTTTTAAAAAAGTACTTATATGTAATGTGATCAAATCAATATCATTTGTACTCTCCCCACTCTGTCTCAAAAATATTCCGTCATCCTCCCTTAAAAATGTCTAGCTTTTCTTTCCACATTTAAGTCTTTAACCCAACCCAAAGTCCACCTTTGTACTAAGTGTTAGGTGGGGGTGAAGAATTGTTACTCCAAATAGTTCCTTGGTTTTCTAACATCATCAAAGGGTATGTGTCTCCCCCATTGATTTCTGAAGCCTGTTGGATACATATTAAATTTCTATAAGTACAAGAATCTGCCTGACCTCTTTATTTTTTCCCACTAGTCTATGTATCTATTCTTGGATGTTTCAAACTGTTTTTATTGCTGCTACTTTGTAGATGTTTAAAATTTGGTTTGGCAAGTTCTCCCCCTTTGTTCTTCAGTTTCAAAGTCAGGCTAGCAATTTGTAGCATTTTACTCTTCCATAAAATGTTTAAATCTTTAAAAAAAAATCATTATGTAACACATGAAAGCACACTGTAGCACATTAAGAGCATATACTATAACAACCATCCAAATTCAGATGGAACATTGTAGGTATCCCAGAAGCCTTTCTGTGGCCTTTTTTTTTTTTAAATTGAGGTGAACTTAATGTAATATATAACAAACCATTTTAAACAATTCAGTAGCCCCCAGTGAATTCCCAAGCTTATGCAATCACACTTTTCTCTAGTTTCAAAACTTTTTAATCACCTTGGAAGTACACCCATGTCCATTAAGCTGTTCCCTTCATTTTTCCTCTCCCAACCCCTGGCAAGTACTAATTGGATTTCTGTCTGTGGATTTGCCTACTCTGGATATTTTGTATAAAAGGAATCATACATTAGATGATTATTTGTATCTCACTCTTTCCACTTAGGATAATGTTTTTGAGATCCATCTAAGTTATAACATGTGTCAGTACATAATTTCTTTTTATGTCTGAATAATATTCCAATGAACAGAAGCACATTCTGTTCACTCATTCATGAGTGAACATCTGGGTTGTTTCCACCTTGTGGTACTTATAAATAATGCTTGCCATGTGACTTCTTCTTTTTTTTTTTAAAAAGATTTTTTCTTTATTTATCTGACAGAGATTACAAGTAGGCAGAGAGGCAGGCAGAGAGAGAGGAGGAAGCAGGCTCCCTGCAGAGCAGAGAGCCTGATGTGGGGCTCCATCCCAGGACCCTGGGATCGTGACCTGAGCCGAAGGCAGAGGCTTAACACACTGAGCCACCCAGGTGCCCTGCCATGTGACTTATTCTTTTCATCTCAACCCCTTCCCTTGCTCCAGAAATGATCACTTTCATGATTTTCTTTCTTATTTGTTTGCCACTTACTGTGTATTCCTAAATGACATAAGTTAGCACTGCCTGTGGTAAACTTTATAAAAATGTATTCATGCAATGCCTAGGTATCTGTATCTAGCTTCTTTTATTTGGCATCAAGCTTGAAGATCATCCAATTTATTGTGTGTATCTGTACTTCCTTTTCATTTGTTTATTGCCTTTGCACCGTATGAATATTTCATAATACATTTAATGATCTACCATTGACAGTGAGCCAAATAAGTTTTAGAATAAGTTTTGAGTCCTTAAAAAGCAAACTGAAAAACTGATTGGTTGCATTAATTTATGGGCACAGTTGGGGAGAACTGACATATTTCATATCCAAAAAGATTTTTTTAAGATAATGATAGTGAAGAAGAAAAAAATTTAAAAGTTGATATATTATAGAAGGGGCTGTGAAATTCCTCTAATTTTTAAAAAAAGGTTATTTATTTATTTATTTGAGACAGAGAGGGAGAGAGAGAGAGAGAGAGCACGCATGAGAAAGGAGAAGGTCAGAGGGAGAAGCAGACTCCCCATGGAGCTGGGAACCTGATGCAGGACTCAATCCCAGGACTCTGGGATCATGACCTGAGCTGAAGGTAGTCAGCCAACTGAGCCATCCAGGTGCCCTGAAATTCCTTTTAAACAGAATTTCTTATCAAGTTCTTTAGGCAATAAATCAGGACTGGAAGGGACCCCTGATCACTGAGTGTAGACAGACCAACTGTTGCCTGTGGTTGGAGAGACTGGGAAAACCTGGAATGCACTGAGGACCACAGCCTCCAAAGCAGCCACTTCAACTGTACCATGCCTAGTTACCTGATCAGTGCACCAGTAGTATAAGGAGAGAGTAGAGACACCAAAGATGATTCCAGGCCATGGGAGGTCTCCAGTGATGGGATCTCGGAAGATTTGGAAAAAATCTAGGTGAGGACTAAAACATTCTGCCTCGGCAGTCCAATTTTCTTTATGGATTAGGTCTGGCTTACTGTCTGGGTATTTATGCAATAGCTCTGGTATCCTCCCACTTCCCGAAAAGCTTGAAACACCATAAAATTTATCAGTACCCGAAACTATACAGTAACACATGTTTGAAGACCCAAGATTGCAAAGTGAGTCCCAGTTTCATGGACTGTACCTAGTATAAAAAGCACAGTGGATTGAAAAATAGTCAAGACTAAATGTATCTAAGAAAAACAACACCTCTTCCAAGGAGAAACAAGTAGAGTAGATAATCATGGTTGTATGCCCACACCCCACCTCCTACTTCTGGTAGCAGAAACCCTCTTCCCAGTTGCATTCCATCCTGTGTGGCTTAGGTGGGCCTCATCAAACTGTCCACATGCCCTGGGGCCTGCCCAATACTCTCTATCCCATGGACAACAACTGATGTGTCAGGAATGGATATGAGACCCAAACTGGGCTAACTGGAATCTGTCCCAGGAGTCTTCAGCTTAAGGAACCAAAAGTTCCTGCTTCCGTTCTTTGCAGTTCTAAGCCAGTTTAACAGTTTGAAGCTCTCTTGTCTACCTGGTTCATTCAGAACCCTGGATCTAGCCATCACTAAAGGTTGGGTGCTCCTGGAATTTGTACTTACTTGAGTTAAGAAGGTACTTATTTGCTTATACTTATTTGCTTATATTCAGTTTTAAAAAAATTTTTTTCTTTTCAGCGTAACAGCAATCTGTGCCCTCCATAATACCCACCACCTGGTTCCCCCAACCTCCCACCCCTGCCCCTTCAAAACCCTCAAGTTGTTTTTCCGAGTCCATAATCTCATGGTTCACCTCCCCTTCCAATTTCCCTCAACTCCCTTCTCTCCATCTCCCCTTATTATGCTCCACAAATAAGTGAAACCATATGATAATTGACTCTCTCTACTTGACTTATTTCACTCAGCATAATCTCTTCCAGTCCTGTCCATGTTGCTACAAAAGTTGGGTATTCATCTTTTCTGATGGAGGCATAATACTCCATAGTGTATATGGACCACATCTTCCTTATCCATTCATCCGTTGAAGGGCATCTTGTTTTTTTCCACAGTTTGGCGACCGTGGCCATTGCTGCTATAAACATTGGGGTACAGATGGCCCTTCTTTTCACTACATCTGTATCTTTGGAGTAAATACCCAGGAGTGCAATTGCAGGGTCATAGGGAAGCTCTATTTTTAATTTCTTGAGGAATCTCCACACTGTTTTCCAAAGTGGCTGCACCAACTTGCATTACCACCAACAGTGTAAGAGGGTTCCCCTTTCTCTGCATCCTCTCCAACACATGTTGTTTACTGTCTTGCTAATTTTGGCCATTCTAACTGGTGTCAGGTGGTATCTCAATGTGGTTTTAATTTTAATCTCTCTGATGGCTAGTGATGATGAACATTTTTTCATGTGTCTGATAGCCATTTGTATGTCTTCATTGGAGAAGTGTCTGTTCATATCTTCTGCCCATTTTTTTGGATATGATATCTGTTTTGTGTGTGTTGAGTTTGAGTTCTTTATAGATCCTGGATATCAACCTTTTGTCTGTACTGTCATTTGTAAATATCTTCTCCCATTCTGTGGGTTGTCTCTTTGTTTTGTTGATTGTTTCCTTTGCTGTCCAGAAGCTTTTGATCTATATTCAGTTTTGAACTAAAGTTCTATCACAAGCTCTCTTAAGAATCTTGACCAAAACTAATATTAACTTTCCTGCAATGCCAACAAAATATTTATCAAATGTCAAACTTGAAAATTTCTAAGTGTTATACAATCTTAACAGTAAATAATTTTTTTTTAAAAAAGATTTACTTGTTTTAGAGAAAGTGGGGTGGGGAGTCAGAGGGGAAGAGAGAATCCTCAAGCAGACTCCCTGCTGAGTGCTGGAGCCTGCCACAGGGCTAGATATCATGACCCTGAGATCATGACCTGAGCTGAAATCAAGAGTTGACTGCTCAACCAACTGAGAACTCTCTGTGCCCCTAAAGAAAAATATTTTTTAAAAGGCACAAAAACACCCTTAATTCCACTTACCCAACAACAACAAAAAACCCCAACCCTTTTATTTTGGCATATTAAGCCATGTTCCTTTGATACAGACTTGAGTTTTAAAATGTGCTCAGAATCATTTGGAGTTAAAACTAGTCAATAAAAGAATAGTGACTGACTGTAAAATCAATAAGACACTTCATGGCACATCTACAAATGAATTCCATGTGTATTAAAAAAAGGTGAAATAAAAAAGTATGAAGTTATTAGATAAAAACAGAATATCTTTATGATCTTGAGTTAAGGAGTATATTCATAGACAAGACACAAAAAAGAAAAGGAAGGTTGATAAATTTGATCTCAAAATTTAAAATTTATATGACTGAAATCAAGTTAAAATTTTGTCAGGCTAAAAAAAGAAATTTGTGTCATGTATAAAGAACTATACAGTGACAGCCAAGGGAAATTATTCAGAAAAAATATGGTATTGAATATGAATTGGTAATTCACAAAAGAGGAACTACAAATGGTCACTAAGTATATGAAATGATGTTCAACCTCATCAGTATCTGGGAACTTCCAAGTAAAACAAGAATTGATATACTTTTTCTTCTTCACTGATTTGGCAGATTTTTAAAAAGTCTTGAAACATCAATTATTGGCTGAAAAGTTAGGGAACACATATTCTGACATATATTGCTGAGAATACAAGTTAATACAGACACTTTGGAGAGGAATTTGGGATATCCCTCAGTAAGCTGGGATTATTCCGTGAATGCAAGATTGAGTTAACATTCAAAACAATTCACTGTGTTAACAGAATAAAGGAGAAAAATAATATAATCTTTTCCGTAGAAATGGAAAAAACACTTGCTACAATTCAAAACCTGTTCATGATAAACAATTGTAGCAAACTAGGAATAGAAGAGAATTTGTTAGTCTTGCAAAGAGTATCTATAAAACACTGATGGCAAATAATTTATTTAATGGTAAAATATCCAAAGCTTTCCCTCTAAGTTGGAAGTAAGACAAGGATGCCTGTTTCTTCTCCTACTCTGTCTTCTACTCAACATTGCCCTAATGGCCCTGACCAATATAATAAGACAAGGAAAAGAAACAAAAGCTGTTTGGAAAGCAAGGAAACAAAAAGATAACCTCTTGATGCTGGTTACCAGAGTGTGTTCAATTTGCGATATTTCATCTAGCTACATATTTTGTCTTGTGTACTTCTCAATAAAGTTTATTAAAAATACAAAACCAAAAAGGTGTAGTAGATCTCTATTCACAGACATAGAAATTTGCCCTAGATATAATACCAGTGGTGGAAAACAGTCTGCAAAAATTTTTTTGATTCTATCTATCCATCTCATAGATTAAAAAATGATTGTATATATGAAGAATATCTCTGGAAGGATATGCACAAAAATATAACACTGGTTGCCTCTGGGGAGGTGAACTGAAGAACTGAGGGCAATGAGTATTTCACCATGTATATTTTTTAAAAAATTTTTTATTTCTTTTCAGCGTAACAGTATTCATTGTTTTTGCACCACACCCAGTGCTCCATGCAATCCATGCCCTCCCTAATACCCACCACCTGGTTCCCCCAACCGCCCACCCCCGCCCCTTCAAAACCCTCAGATTGTTTTTCAGAGTCCATAGTCTCTCATGGTTCACATCCCCTTCGCCATTTAGTATTTGATTATTATTATTATTATTATTTTATAAACATATAATATATTTTTATCCCCAGGGGTACAGGTCTGTGAATTGCCAGGTTTACACACTTCACAACACTCACCATAGCACATACCCTCCCCAATGTCCATAATCCCACCCCTCTTCTCCCAACCCTCTGCCCCTAGCAACCCTCAGTTTGTTTTGTAAGATAAAGAGTCACTTATGATTTGTCTCCTTTCCAATCCCATCTTCTTTCATTCATTCTTCTCCTACCCACTTAAGCCCCCATGTTGCATCACCACTTCCTCATATCAGGGAGATCATATGATAGTTGTCTTTCTCTGCTTGACTTATTTCGCTAAGCATGATACGCTCTAGTTCCATCCATGTTGTCGCAAATGGCAAGATTTCATTTCTTTAGATGGCTGCATAGTATTCCCTTGTGTATATATACCACATCTTCTTTATCCACTCATCTGTTGATGGACATCTAGGTTCTTTCCATAGTTTGGCTATTGTGGACATTGCTGCTATAAACATTTGGGTGCACGTGCCCCTTTGGATCACTATGTTTGTATCTTTAGGGTAAATACCCAGTAGTGCAATTGTTGGGTCATAGGGTAGTTCTATTTTCAACATTTTGAGGAACCTCCATGCTGTTTTCCAGAGTGGTTACACCAGCTTGCATTCCCACCAACAGTGTAGGAGGGTTCCCCTTTCTCCGCATCCTAGCCAGCATCTGTCATTTCCTGACTTATTAATTTTAGCCATTCTGACTGGTTTGAGGTGATATCTCATTGTGGTTTTGATTTGTATTTCCCTGATGCCAAGTGATATGGAGCACTTTTTCATGTGTCTGTTGGCCATCTGGATGTCTTCTTTGCAGAAATGTCTGTTCATGTCTTCTGCCCATTTCTTGATTGGATTATTTGTTCTTTGGGTGTTGAGTTTGCTAAGTTCTTTATAAATTTGGGACACTAGCCCTTTATCTGATATGTCGTTTGCAAATATCTTCTCCCATTCTGTCAGTTGTCTTTTGGTTTTGTTAACTGTTTCCTTTGTTGTGCAAAAGCTTTTGATCTTGATAAAATCCCAATAGTTCATTTTGCCCTTGCTTCCCTTGCTTTTGGCGATGTTCCTAGGAAGATGTTGTTGCGGCAGAGGTCGAAGAGGTTGCTGCCTGTGTTCTCAAGGATTTTGATGGATTCCTTTCTCACATTGAAGTCCTTCATCCATTTTGAGTCTATTTTTGTGTGTGGTATAAGGAAATGGTCCAATTTCATTTTTCTGCATGTGGCTGTCCAATTTTCCCAACACCATTTATTGAAGAAGCTGTCCTTTTCCCATTGGACATTCTTTCCTGCTTTGTCGAAGATTAGTTGACCATAGAGTTGAGGGTCTATTTCTGGGCTCTCTATTCTGTTCCATTGATCTATGTGTCTGTTTTTGTGCCAGTACCATGCTGTCTTGATGATGACAGCTTTGTAATAGAGCTTGAAGTACGGAATTGTGATGCCACCAACGTTGGCTTTCTTTTTCAATATCCCTTTGGCTATTTGAGGTCTTTTCTGGTTCCATATGAATTTCAGGATTATTTGTTCCATTTCTTTGAAGAAAATGGATGGTACTTTGATAGGAATTGCATTAAATGTGTAGATTGCTTTAGGTAGCATAGACATTTTCACAATATTTATTCTTCCAATCCAGGAGCATGGAACATTTTTCCATTTCTTTGTGTCTTCCTTAATTTCTTTCATGAGTACTTTATAGTTTTCTGAGTATAGATTCTTAGCCTCTTTGGTTAGGTTTATTCCTAGGTATCTTATAGTTTTGGGTGCAATTGTAAATGAGATTAACTCCTTAATTTCTCTTTCTTCTGTCTTGTTGTTGGTGTAGAGAAATGCAACTGATTTCTGTGCATTGATTTTATATCCTAATACTTTATTGAATTCCTGTACAAGTTCTAGCAGTTTTGGAGTGGAGTCTTTCGGGTTTTCCATATATAGTATCATGTCATCTGCAAAGAGTGATAGTTTGACTTCTTCTTTGCCAATTTGGATGCCTTTAATTTCCTTTTGTTGTCTGATTGCTGAGGCTAGGACTTCTAGTACTATGTTGAATAGCAGTGGTGATAATGGACATCCCTGCCGTGTTCCTGACCTTAGTGGAAAAGCTTTCAGTTTTTCTCCATTGAGAATGATATTTGCGGTGGGTTTTTCATAGATGGCTTTGATGATATTGAGGTATGTGCCCTCTATCACTGTACTTTGAAGAGTTTTGATCAGGAAGAGATGCTGTACTTTATCAAGTGCTTTTTCAGCATCTATTGAGAGTATCATATGGTTCTTGTTCTTTCTTTTATTGATGTGTTGTATCACATTGACTGATTTGCAGATGTTGAACCAACCTTGCGGCCCTGGAATAAATCCCACTTGGTCGTGGTGAATAATCCTTTTAATGTACTGTTGAATCCTATTGGCTAGTATTTTAGTGAGAATTTTCGCATCTGTGTTCATCAAGGATATTGGTCTGTAGATCTCTTTTTTTGATGGGATCCTTGTCTGGTTTGGGGATCAAGGTGATGCTGGCCTCATAAAATGAATTTAGAAGTTTTCCTTCCATTTCTATTTTTTGGAACAGTTTCAGGAGAATAGGAATTAGTTCTTCTTTAAATGTTTGGTAGAATTCCCCCAGGAAGCTGTCTGGCCCTGGGCTTTTGTTTGTTTGGAGATTTTTGATGACTGTTTCAATCTCCTTACTCATTATGGGTCTGTTCAGGCTTTCTATTTCTTTCTGGTTCAGTTGTGGTAGTTTACATGTCTCTAGGAATGCATCCATTTCTTCCAGATTGTCAAATTTGTTGGCGTAGAGTTGCTCATAGAATGTTCTTATAATTGTCTGTATTTCTTTGGTGTTAGTTGTGATCTCTCCTCTTTCATTCATGATTTTATTTATTTAGGTCTTTTCTCTTTTCTTTTTGATAAGTCTGGCCAGGGGTTTATCAATCTTATTAATTCTTTCAAAGAACCAGCTCCTAGTTT
Source organism: Mustela erminea (assembly GCF_009829155.1). Lineage (NCBI taxonomy): Eukaryota > Metazoa > Chordata > Mammalia > Carnivora > Mustelidae > Mustela > Mustela erminea. The sequence goes on from NC_045626.1 coordinate 65,482,920, forward strand.
CGTTGACTTGTTCTATTTTTTTTTTGTTTCTATTTCATTGATTTCTGCTCTGATCTTTATGATTTCTCTTCTCCTGCTGGGTTTAGGGTTTCTTTCTTGTTCTTTCTCCAGCTCCTTTAGGTGGAGGGTTAGGTTTTGTACCTGAGACCTTTTTTGTTTCTTGAGAAAGGCTTGAACCACTATATATTTTCCTCTCAGGACTGCCTTTGTTGTATCCTACAGATTTTGAACCATTGTGTTTTCATTATCATTTGTTTCCATGAATTTTTTCAATTCTTCTTTAATTTCCTGGTTGACCCATTCATTCTTTAGAAGGATGCTGTTTAGTCTCCATGTATTTGGGTTCTTTCCAAATTTCCTCTTGTGATTGAGTTCTAGCTTCAGAGCATTGTGGTCTGAAAATATGGGAATGATCCCTATCTTTTGATACCAGTTGAGGCCTGATTTAGGACTGAGGATGTGATCTATTCTGGAGAATGTTCCATGTGCACTAGAGAAGAATGTGTATTCTGTTGCTTTGGGATGAAATGTTCTGAATATATCTGTGATGTCCATCTGGTCCAGTGTGTCATTTAAGGCCTTTATTTCCTTGTTGATCTTTTGCTTAGGTGATCTGTCCATTTCAGTGAGGGGAGTGTTAAAGTCCCCTACTATTATTGTATTATTGTTAATGTGTTTCTTTGATTTTGTTATTAATTGGTTTATATAGTTGGCTGCTCCCATGTTGGGGGCAGATATATTTAAAATTGTTAGATCTTCTTGTTGGACAGACCCTTTGAGTATGATATAGTGTCCTTCCTCATCTCTTATTATAGTCTTTGGCTTAAAATCTAATTGATCTGATATAAGGATTGCCACTCCTGCTTTCTTCTGATGTCCATTAGCATGGTAAATTCTTTTCCACCCTTTCACTTTAAATCTGGAGTTGTCTTCGGGTTTAAAATGAGTTTCTTGTAGGCAACATATAGATGGGTTTTTTTTTTATCCATTCTGATACCCTGTGTCTTTTGATTGGAGCATTTAGCCCATTAACATTCAGGGTAACTATTGAGAGATATGAATTTAGTGTCATTGTATTGTCTGTAAGGTGACTGTTACTGTATATTGTCTCTGTTCCTTTCTGATCTACTACTTTTAGGCTCTCTCTTTGCTTAGAGAACCCCTTTCAATATTTCCTGTAGAGCTGGCTTGATGTTTGCAAATTCTTTCAGTTTTTGTTTGTCCTGGAAGCTTTTAATCTCTCCTTCTATTTTCAATGATAGCCTAGCTGGATATAGTATTCTTGGCTGCATGTTTTTCTCATTTAGTGCTCTGAAAATATCATGCCAGCTCTTTCTGGCCTGCCAGGTCTCTGTGGATAAGTCTGCTGCCAATCTAATATTTTTACCATTGCATGTTACGGACTTCTTTTCCCGGGCTGCTTTCAGGATTTTCTCTTTGTCACTAAGACTTGTAAATTTTACTATTAGGTGACGGGTGTGGACCTATTCTTATTGATTTTGAGGGGGGTTCTCTGCACCTCCTGGATTTTGATGCTTGTTCCCTTTGCCATAAGGGGAAATTCTCTCCAATAATTCTCTCCAATATACCTTCTGCTCCCCTCTCTCTTTCTTCTTCTTCTGGGATCCCAATTATTCTAATGTCGTTTCGTCTTATGGTGTCACTTATCTCTCGAATTCTCCCCTCGTGGTCCAGTAGTTGTTTGTCCCTCTTTTGCTCAGCTTCTTTATTCTCTGTCATTTGGTCTTCTTTATTGCTAATTCTTTCTTCTGCCTCATTTATCCTAACAGTGAGAGCCTCCATTTTTGATTGCACCTCATTAATAGCTTTTTTGATTTCAACTTGGTTAGATTTTAGTTCTTTTATTTCTCCAGAAAGGGCTTTTATGTCTTCCAAGAGGGTTTCCCTAATATCGTCCATGCCTTTTTCAAGCTCGGCTAGAACCTTGAGACCATCATTCTGAACTCTAGATCTGACATATTGCCAATGTCTGTATTGATTGGGTCCCTAGCCTTCGGTACTGCCTCTTGTTCTTTTTTTTTTTGTGGTGAAATTTTCCGCCTTGTCATTTTGTCCAGATAAGAGTATATGAAGGACCAAGTAAAATACTAAAAGGGTGGCAACGACCCCAGGAAAATATGCTTTAACCAAATCGGAAGAGATCCCAAATCGTGAGGGGGGAGAAAGGGGATAAAAAGAGGTTCAGAAAGAAAAAAAAAAAAAAGAAAGGAAACAATTAAAAAAAGAATACGAATAAAGAAAAAATATAAAAAAGAATATATATATATATATATATATTAGATAAACTAGTTAAAAAAAGTTAAAAAAGAAAAGGGTAAAAGTTAAAAAAATTTAGCAGAAGAAGAGAAAAAATATTGAAAAAGAAGAAAAAATTAAATTAACTGCAAGACTAAAGAATCATGGGGAGAAAGCCATGAGTTCCGTGCTTTGCTTTTTCCTCTGGAATTCCGCTGCTCTCCTTGGTATTGAACCTGCACTCCTTGGTAGGTGAACTTGGTCCTGGCTGGATTTCTTGTTGATCTTCTGGGGGAGGGGCCTGTTGTAGTGATTCGCAAGTGTCTTTGCCCCAGGCAGAATTGCACAGCCCTTTACCATGGGCTGGGCTGAGTAATCCACTAGGGTTCCCTTTCGGGAGCTTTTGTTCCCTGAGTGCTTTCCGTAGAGTTCTGGAGAACGGGAATGAAAATGGCGGCCTCCTGGTCTCCAGCCTGGAGGAGCCGAGAGCCTGGGGCCCCACTCCTCAGTGCACCCTCAGAGAACAGCGCCCATTTACTTCTGTCTCCCTGGCCTCCGGCCACGCTCCGAGCTCACTGAGCCTGCAACCGGTTCAAGGTAACCCCGAGCTGTGAGCTCACTCCTTGGCTCTGTCTCTGTAGCTGGCTTCCCCGTTCTAAAACCTGCAAGCTCTGCGACACTCAGACACCCCTGATGACCCCGTGTGGGCTTCACCCCGGTTTAGCCTCTGGAGTGATGTCCCTCAGCGGAGCCGACTTTTAAAAGCCCCAATTTTGTGCTTCGTTGCTCTGCTGCTTGCCAGGAGCTGGCCCCTCCCCCCACGGTCTATCTTCCCGTCGCTTTGGATTCACTTCTCCGCCAGTCCTACCTTTCAGAAAGTGGTTGTTTTTCTGTTTCTAGAATTGCTGTTCTTCTTCTCTTCGATCTCCCATTGAATTTGCAGGTGCTTGCACTCTTTAGATAACCTATCTAGCTGATCTCCTGCTAGATGAAGTAGTCTCAGCCTGCTACTTCTCTGCCATCTTGACTCCCAACCCTCTCACCATGTACATTTTTATTTGTTTACTGTGTGAGTTTGTTAAAATGTTTATCCTGCCCTGAGCAATGTACACTTTCAATGCCATCACTATTAAAATACCATTGGCATTTTTCAAAGAGCTAGAACAAACAATCCTAAAATTTGTACAGAAACAGAACAGACCCCAGATCACCACAGGAATGATGAAAAAGAAAAACAAAGCTGGGGGCATCATGTTGCCTGATTTGAAGCTATATTACAATGCTGTCATCACCAAGACAGCATGGTATTGGCATAAAAACAGACACATAGATCAATGGAACAGAATAGAGATTCCAGAAATGGACCCTCAACTCTATGGTCAACTAATCTTTGATAAATCAGGAAAATAATATCCAATGGAGAAAAGACAATCTCTTCAATAAGTGGTACTGGGAAAATTGGGCAGCTACATATAGAATAATGAAACGAGACCATTCCTTTACATTATACACAAAGATAAACTCCAAATGGATGCAAGACCTCAATGTGAGACAGGAATCCATCAAAGTCCTAGAGGAGAACATAGGCAGTAACCTCTTAGACATCAGTCACAGTAACTTCCTTCAAGACACGCCTCCAAAGACAAGTAAAAGAAAAGCAAAAATGAACTTCTTGAACCTCATCAAGATAAAAAGTTTCTGCAGAGCAAAGGAAACAGTCAACAAAACTAAGGGGAAGCCCATGGAATGGGAGAAGATATTTGCAAATGACATTATAGATGAAGGGCCGATATCTAAGATCTATAAAGAACTTCTCAAATGTGGGGCACCTGGGTGGCCCAGTGGGTTTATAGCCTCTGCCTTCGGCTCAGGTCATGATCCCAGAGTCCTGGGATCGAGCCCCACATTGGGCTCTCTGCTCCGTGGGGAGCCTGCTCCCCCCTCATATCTCTGCCTGCCTCACTGCCTACTTCTGATCTCTGCCTGTCAAATAAATAAATAAAATCTTTAAAAAAAAAAAGAACTTCTCAAATGCAACTCTCAAACACACACACAATTAAATTAAATTAAAAAAAAATCTGGATAGCTATTACTCCCCCACCCCCCCACAAAAAGATCCAGTCAGAAAATGAGCAGAAAACATGAACAGACACTTTTCTAAAGAAAACATACAGATGGGTAACAGACACACGAAAAAATGCTCAGCATCACTAGCCATCAGAGAAATTCAAATCAAAACCACAATGAGCTACAACCTCACACCAGTTAGAATGGCAAAAATTAACAAAACAGGAAACAACAAATGTTGGCGAGGATGTGGGAAAAGGGGAACTCTCTTATGCTGTTGGTGGGAATGCAAGCTGGTACAACCACTCTGGAAAACAGTATGGAGGTTCCTCAAGATCTGAAGAATAGAGGTACCCTATGACCTAGCAATTGCGCTACTAGGTATTTATCCCAAAGATACAGATGTAGTGAAAAGAATGGGCACATGTACTCCAATGTTCATAGCAGCAATGTTCACAATAACTAAACTGTGGAAGGAGCCAAGATGCCCTTCAACAGATCAATGGATAAAGAAGATGTGGTACATATATACAACGGAATATTATTCAGCCATCAGAAAAGATGAATACCCACCATTTGTACTGACATGGATCAAACTGGAGAGGATTATGCTAAATGAAGTAAGTCAAGCAGAGAAAGACAATTATCATATGGTTTCATTCATATGTGGAACATAAGCAATAGTTTGGAGGACCATAAGGAGGGAAATTTGAAGGCAGAGAAATCGGAGAGGGAGATGAACCATGAGAGCCTATGGACCCCAGGAAACAAACTGAGGGTTTCAGAGGGGAGGGGAGTGGAGGAGGAGGTAACAGGGTGATAGGTATTAAGGAGGGCACATGCTGGGATGAGCATTGGGTGTTATACATAACTAATGAATCATTAAACACTACATCGAAAAACTGATGATGTACTAAACAGTGGTTAACTGAACATAATAAAAAATAAAAAATTATAATTATATATACATGGGGTCTCATGGTGACTAGTTTGAACAACACTCATTTGGATGTATAAATTCTTGTGTATTTTTAAAAGAAAACAATTATTCCAATACTTTAAAATAGTTTACTTACCAGAAGAACTAATATGAATGCCCCAATTTTAAAAATCCCATTACATTTTTCAGAAAATGTCAGTCTGTTTGGGCTGCTATAACAAAATACCATAGATTGAGTGATTTATAAACTATATATTTGCTTCCCACCACTCCAGAGGCTAGGAAGTCTGAGATCAAGTGCTGGCTGATTGGGTGTCTAGTGAGAATCACCTTCTTGGCTCACAGATGGCTATCTTCTTAATGTGTCCTCAAATGGTAGAAAAGTGAGGGGGTTCTCTAGGGTCTCTTTTATAAGAATAATAAAGCCATTCATGAGTGCTCTGCCCTCAAGACCGAATCACTTCCCAAAGGTACCACCTCCCATCACAATTGGGAGTTAGGATTTCAACATATGAATTTTTGTTGGGGGGAGACAAATATTCAGTCTGTAACAGTGAAGAACATATAGTTATTTAGAGATATAATTGCTAACATTAAATGAAATATTCCACCTGCTCTTAAAGTTTAACTGGATGTCATTTTCAACTATTGGGGTGAACTTGGCTGTTTTAAAAAATGTTGATATTTAATACTCGTATGCAATTAAATACAATGACTTAGTGTGTTTTATAGTTTAGACAGTTTTGTCACTCAAATTAGTTGCTGCTTCTCAGATCATTAAAAAATTCCTTGGCTCATGCCTGACATGTATTTTGTGTTCCAGCAATAAGGCACTTAGTATCCTTGATGGCACACAAATGCTTACTAAATGGTAAGACTGAGGATTATGTGACTCTGATTCTATCATTTCTGATTCAGTGGGGCTCAACAATATGCTCTATGGAGTCATAGTCCTTCAACCATATTCACATATCATTTCAATAATTTTTCAACACCCAAGCCAAGAGTTTTCCCTTCTAGATTTATGTAAGATCAATCTCTGACCCACGGAGCAGTGTGTAACACCAACCTCACTAAGGTCATTATCTCACCGTAGTGGAAGGAAACTTTCATATTAAGGTAAGTGTACCTGCCATTATAGATACTATATTGTATTAGATCACCTGTTGAACTTTGGTGCTTAGAGATCAGCTATGAGTTCTGCTCTTGGTGTTCTCATGAGCAAGTTACTTAACTGAGTAACTCCTTTTCCTCATCTGTAAAATGGGGATAACAACAGCAGTAATGTGTCATGGTGGCTGTGGTGATTAAATAAGGCAATACCTAGCAGTACCTGATACTTGATTCATATTAGCCATCATTTTCATTCTTACTACTTAATAAGCACCTATCATGTGTCTCAGACTGCACATTATGTGCAGGACACAGTGGTTTTTGTTCTTAAGAAGTTTGAGAGCTGGGAGGTATGATTTGTTATGTGACACAATCAATGAAGAATCAGGATATGTATCACAGAATATTAAGTGGTATGTGGTAGTGATGTGAGTCCACAGGAAAAAAGACATGTGGATGGAATAATCATAGAATCACAGCTTCTCGGGGGAGGTGGGGTGGATCTTCTGTTGACATTGATGGGTGGATTTAACCACATGGATGAAATAGTGAGGGTGTTCCACCTAGAGGGAAAGAGCATGGACAGAGGCATAGAGGTGGGGGTGAGTGTGTTGGGCCACTTGACACTGTCCCAAAACACTAGAGTTTATCATTGCCACTCCTGTTTCTTGACTCTTTGACTCTTTGGTCTTCTGAAGTGAGCAGAAGTTCCTGCCCACTTCCCACCCCCAACTTCTTGGGTGATCTGAGACAATGCTCTTGGGTTCTGAGGGCTTCAGTCTCCTTGTCTGTGAGATGAAGGTGCTGAAGTGGCCCCAGGTGACAATCAGATTCAAAGATTCTGCTTATGGGGCCCAGTTTTCCAAGATTAACTTACCAAAACCCATTAATATGATCGATTCCAGGACCATAATAACAGCATGTAAGTTATCAGTAAACCACAGCTGCAAAACAACCTGAATAGGTAGAAGAAAGAGAAACAAAATCCACATTTGAGACTCCCTGCTGAAAGTCATTTCTGTGTCTCTATTCTACAGTGTTGCTTCCTCCTAGATTGCTCCATTCATACCTTCTGTACCTTTAACTCAGTAGGTCTTATAATACAATGTTCAGTATTTGTACATCCTGTTTTCTCTCTTTAATACCTCTCATGATCTTTTGCTGGATTCTTTTTTTTTTTAAAGATTTTATTTATTTATTTTATAGACAGAGATCACAAGTAGGCAGAGAGGCAGGCAGAGAGAGAGAGAGGAGTTAGCAGGCTCCCCACAGAGCAGAGAGCCCCATGCGGGGCTCGATCCCAGGACCCTGGGATCATGACCTGAGCCGAAGGCAGAGGCTTTAACCCACTGAGCCACCCAGGCTCCCCCTTTTGCTGGATTCTTATCTTGCCCTTCTATGTTCCAGTTTCCCTTTACATTCCCCTTTTTGGATGAATGAAAAGCTGGTAGTTCTCCTAAGGAAAAAAAAGTACATCTTCAATCACAAAATCTCGGTTTGGAAGCAACAGTTAGCAGCATCCCTGGCTTCTTCCTGCTAGAAACCAATAGAAACCACCCCTCTTCCCAGTTGTGAATGCTGAAAATGTCTCCAGACATTACCAAATGTCCCCTGAGAAAAAGCCCCCAACTTCCATTCCCTTGTGCATTGACAGCCATTGACTGAGTACATTCCATTCCCAGCCTGCTTCTCCCCATTCAGATAGTGGTGGACTGCCAGGGATACTCACCAGCATCTAAGATTTGCGTTGTGGCTGGAAAAAACAAGTGATGAGATCTTCCACTCTCAAAACCTAGGGCGATACTCTGGGACAGAACCGCCTACATAAAAGATCCCATCTGACGGCCCAACCAGCTTACCAGGTGACCGGGATGCCGAGAGCTGCTGCATCTGCCTCATCCCCTCTCTGCTTCTACTCCATTACCTGGCAGTCTGAAGTGTCAGGCCGTGGCCCACCTCAAACATGATCACTGCCCTCCTTGCCAGTGCCCTCGGAAAGCTCCCACAGGCCTGATCTGATTTCTAGAGGTAGGAAACCAATTAGGCACCCCACCACAATTATTTTCATTGTTCCACCCCCTCGGGTCTAGCAATGTGATCTATAGACTTAGCAAAAATGCAAAAGCTGGAGACTCCCTGCTTCAATGCCTACTACCACTCCACTATAAGAGGAGAGCTTTTGTGTCAATATAAATATGTGCATGGTTATGGTAACCTCATCTGTGATGGTATAAACGCCAGTAACTGTTAGCAAGACTATGGTGGCCAGATAGACATCTAACCCCCAAACCAGTCTCATGAACATGGCACCAGTACAGATCTCTACCTGAAATAAGTGCACAGGCAACAAGCTGCATTTTCATTTCCAGCTCATTCAACAGCAGTATCATAAAGACCCTAGAAGCCATTTGCAGGAAGTGGTCTATGATTAGCACACCTACTTTATTGCTAATGGATAGAGACTAAATCTACCCAAGTTCTGTTGGGCAGAAAGACTTGTGCCCCATGAGTTCAGCAACGTCAGCACTTTTAGGGCTTGGGTTAATCCAGTTAATTCAGTTCAGACAAAACTAAGCCTCTTCCTCCCTGGAGCATTGTAGCAGGGAGTGTGTGCAAAGAGAGCCGTTCCTACAGTTCTGCCATTGGGAAAAGGTAAAGAGGTCAGCTCATCCATCAGGCCCTGGCAAGCTTTTTCTCGAAAAGACCAGATAGTAAATACTGTAGGCTCTGCAGGCCACATGCTTGTCTCTGTTTTTCATAACCATTTAAAACTGTAAAAAAAAAAAAAAAACATTCTTAGATCAAATAAAGGAGAAGACGAGGCTGATTGGCCTGCAGGCCAGATTTGTTGATCCTTGGCTTAGCTGGCACTGATTTTAAAGCATGTGCATATCATTTAACTGGCTCTTCTCTTACTTTGTTATTGTGGTTTCCAGAGTAGCGATACAAGGAACCCAACATTCATCTATCCATTTATTCATCAAATGTTTACTAAGTGCCAATATAATAGATACTCAACAGGGTTTAGAAGACACAAGAGTTACTAAGACTCGGCTGCTGTCCTCAGGGACCCTATATTTAGTGATAGATACTAAATAGGCAGTTCTATGCAGTGTGGTAAGTGACACTCATTTGGTTACTAAGACAAAAACAAAAACAAAACAAAAACCCCAAAACATGAATCGAATGTCTTAAGTGCTAGTAATTTTCTCAGCATAGTGGGTAATGTAGTGAAGAAGCCAGGAAAGGCCCTGGACTTACAGAAGCTCGCACTGAAGTGGAGGAGACAGATAATGATCAAGGAAACAACTCACTTTCACATGGTAACAAGTACTACAGAGAAAATAAAAATTCAATAATGGAGTAGAGATTGGCTGGAATCTCATGATTCATGGAATCTCATGAAACCCACGGAAGACCTCGCCAAGGAGGTGATATTTGAAAAATCTGGGGGAAGAACATTCCAGATACAATGTAGGGCAAGTGTTGAAGGCTTCAAGTGGGAATAAGCTTGGTGGGTTTGAGAAACAATAAGGCAGGCAGTGTGGCCAGAGCCTGATGACAACGAGGGAGGAGACCAGGAGACAAGGCTGAGAGGCAGGGACAAGAACCCGACATCCTTACAGATCATAACAAGGGGCTTAGGTTTTCTTGTAGGGGTGGTAGAAAACTCTTGAATTGTTTTAAGCGGAGGAATGACATCACCTAATGACATGACACAGGTAAGCCCAATGTTCTCTGAAAATACAAAGGAGGGACATATAACCTAGGCTTGGGGCACAAAGAAGATGCCTCTGATTTTATTTTTTGTAAGTATTATTCAGTTATTTTTTTCTCTCCTCTCACTTAGATAGCAGAGGCCGTAAGCAATTTGTGGGGTCCCAGAGTGAACTGCTGAGACCAATCTAGCACTGTCCTGCCTACTGAATTTTTGTTCACCTCTGTTTTCTTTCTTGGGCTGACTTTTACACAACTCACTGAGATCTTATTAAAGATATAGAGGAATAAGTACAGAATATCAAGGAGGAGCTGGATCTGAAAGCCACCAAACCTCTTCCTCAAATATTCTGGCATTGTCGTCACCTGTATAAGCAAAAAAGAAGTCATCACCAGACAGAGTGCCAGAAGAGGCAGACCCACAGGGATGAGTCTTGCTTGCAATATGCTGATTGTCACCGAGACACAGCTGATGGTAGGAAAGGGCCAGGAATATAAGGTATAGCAGGGTCACTCACTCTGGCTTTGTTAGGATGGGGGAAATAGGAAAGGAGAGGAAATAGTATTGTCTTCAAGAGCCCAGCTTTCTGTGTAATCTCCTGAATGCAGAAGGGAATCCTGCTAACTGAACAGGTCTAATGACAAATCACCTTCACAAAATACTCCACAGAGCAAAATCAAATGACTTATCACATACTAAAAATACAACAAGTGCTCAGGAGAGACAGGACTTGACTCAACAGCCCTTGAACCTAGTCCTCTGTACTCATGCTCTTGTGCATGTGCTGGCTGTCCCCAACAATCCTCTTCATTTTGACTTCCATTGTCTCCAACTGTGGGCGCCCCATGGCAGGGAGTGTGCCTCTTTGTTTATTAGATTCCTGGACCCAGGCACAGAGCCTGGCTCGTGGTAGGTGAATAAATAATAGTTAAATGTAAACTGTCCCACCTGCCCTGAGAATCCTCATGTGCACCTGCTCACATGTGTCTATTTTAAGTTCTACCTCAAAATCCATCTGCTTTATGAAAACTTACCTGTGGGCTTCACAGGGACCATGTATCCTCTCCTAAACACCTATGACTTTAACATTTTCACCTTCTGTTTGGTTCTTTTACATATATACATATATATTTTTAATTTAAAATTTTTAATTAATTAATTAATTAATTAATTAATTTGACAGAGAGAGTTCACAAGTAGGCAGAGAGGCAGACAGAGGGAAAGGGGTCGGGGGGCAGGGGGAAGCAGGCCCCCTGCTGAGCAGAGAGCTCGTTGTGGAGCTCGATCCAGGACCCTGGGATCATGACCTTAGCTGAAGGCAGAGGCATAACCCAGGCACCCCACCTTCTATTGGGTTATTAATCATATACTGTCATATATGGCTCTTTCTTGGTGATTCTACTTTACACTTGCTGATTGAATTCATTTTCTAGGGCTGCTATCCCAGAGTGCAACAGACGGAGGGGCTTAAGCAATAGAAATGTTACAGTCTCGGGGCGCCTGGGTGGCTAAATGGGTTAAAGCCTCTGCCTTCGGCTCAGGTAATGATCCCAGGGTCCTGGGATTGAGCCCCGCATCGAGCCCCATATCGGGCTCTCTGCTCAGCAGGGAGACTGCTTCCCTTCCTCTCTCTGCATGCCTCACTGTCTACCGTAATCTCTGTCCATCAAAAAAAAAAAAAAAAAAGAACTGTTACAGTCTCATAGTTCTTGAGGCTGGAAGTTCTGGAGGCTGTCAGCAGGCTTGTTTTCTTCTGGGACCTGTGAAGGAAGGGTCCATTCCTGGCTTCTGTCCTTGGCTTGTTGATGGCTGTTATCTTGTGTCTTCCTACCCTCTTACCTCTGTATATGTCTCTGTCCAAATTTTCTCTTCTTATAAGGTCCTACTGGATTAGGGCCCACACTAATGACCTCATTTTTACCTTAGTTACTTCTTTAAAGACCTTATCCCAAAATACAGTCACAATCTGAGGTAGTTTTCCTGGGATTATGGCTTCATCATTGCAGACACTAAGATGCATGGCAAGTAAGCTTTCCCACATTTTTGATGCCTCTCTACAAATATTTAAAATTTTTCACTGCTTTTTTAAACTTATTTTATTTAAATTCAATTAGTTAACTTATAGTGTATCTTTAGCTTCAGATGTAAGGCTCAATAATTCATCAGTTGCATGTAACACGCAGTGGTTATTACATCATGTGCCCTCCTTAATGCCCATTACCCAATTATGCCCATCCTTCCTCTACTCCCTCCCAACAGCCTTCAGTTTGTTTCCTATAGTTAAGAGTCTCTCATGGTTTGTCTCCCTCTCTGATTTCATCTTCTTTTTTCCTCCCTTCCCCTATGATCCTTTGTTTTGTTCCTTTAATTCCACATATGAATGAAACCACCTTTCTCTGATTGATTTATTTCATTCAGCATAATACCCTCTTGTTCCATCCATGTCGATGTAAATGGTAAGATTCCATTCTTTCTGATGGCTGAATAATATTCCATTGTGTATATATACCACATCTTCTTTATCCATTCATCTGTTGATGGAAATCTGGTCTCTTTCCATGGTTTGGCTATTGAGGACATTGCTGTTATAAACACTGGGACTCAGGTGCCCCTTCAGATCCCGTTTGTATCCTTTGGCTAAATACCTAGTACTGTAATTGCTGGGTTGTAGGGTAGCTCTATTCAGTGAAATTCTCCCATTTTAAGTGTCAAGTTTGATGACTTCGGGAAAATACATACAGTTATGTGATTACCACCATACTTCAAATATTAAGCATTCTTAACACCCCCCACAGGACCCCCTAGGATTTGCAATCAAGGCCTTCACCCCACCCTTGGTCTCAGACAACCAGTATCAGCTTTCCCTACAGATGTTTCCTAGAATTTTAAATAAATGAAATCATATACTATGTATTCTTTTTTAATGTCCTGATTCTTTCACTGGCCTAATGTTCTTGAGACTCAGCCACATGGTTGTAGGATGCCTTTTTAATGCTGCTTGGTATATGATGTTGTGTGCTGTTCCTCCACTCTCCTATTGCAATTTAGATTTTTTCAAGATTTGGCTAGTAGAAACATGACCATTACGAAGCTTCATGTGCAAATTTATGTGTGGACATGTGTTTTCATTTCTCCAGAGTACATAAAAATCTAGATCTAAGGAAATACTTGGCTGGGTGGTCAGGATTAATTTGTGGGGAAACTGCCAAACTGTCCTCCCTGATGTGGCCATGCCATTCTGCATTTCCTCAAGAAACGTGTGAGTCTCAGTTACCCCACACCTTTCCAACTCTTGCTAGTGTCAGTTGTTCTCCTCTTAGCCATTCTGTCTGGTACAGTGTCATCTTACATAATGTTCCTAATGATCAGTTGTAGTGAGGATAGTTTCATATGATTACTTGCCATTTGTCTATTTTCTTTGGTGAAACAGCTATTTAAAACTTTAAATACTGAAAAACTTTAAAAAACTGAGTTTTAAGGTTTTTTAGAAAAACAAAATACACATTGTGGATATAAGTCTTTTATTGTAAATATGTTCTAGAAATATTTCCCCCCAATCTCTAGCTTGACTTTTCACTTTCTTAAAGATATCTTTCGAAGAGTTAAGGTTTAAAATTTTATTTTGAAGTCCTACACATCAATTTCTTCCTCTGTGGTTTATGTTTTTTGTCCTAGTTGAGAAATCTTACTCTACTTAGTCACCCTCTTTTTATTTTTGCACTAAGTTTTTAAAAATTAAGGTAAAATTGATATATAACATTATACTAGTTTTAGGCATACAAATAATGATTTAATATTTATACACATTTCATCTACAGTTTTGAAGAGTACTTTTACTGGATATGGAATTCTTGTGGACAGATTTTTCTTCCTTTCAGCATTTGAATATGTCATTCAAATATTTCCCTGGCTTCCATTGTACCTGATATCCATTATATCTTCCATCTAGATCTCATCCATTGACTGTACCATTTCTCCCCTGCATGTAATGTGTTCTTTTTCTTTTACTTCTTTCAAAATTTCTTCTTTATCTTTGCTTTTAGCAGTTTGACTATAATGTAAACCTAAGGGTAGCTTTTAGTGTGTTTATTGGTGTTTGTTAAGATTTTTATAGCAGTAAATTATCATTTTCCACCAAAATTTGGGGTATTTTCAGTTACTATTTCTTCAAAAAATTTTTTTCTTGCCTGTTTCTCTCTCCTTTTTGGGATATCAAGTAAATGCATGCTGGACTGTTTGATATTATATCATAGGTCCTGAGGTTTTCTTCCTTTTTCTTCAGATTTTTTCCTTTCTGTTCTTTCTCCTGGGTAATAATAATTCCTATTATCCTTAAGTTTACTGATTCTCTCGTTTGCTATCTTATTTGTGCTTTTGAGCTCCCCTTGTGAACTTTTCATTTCAGCTATTGTGCTTTTCAACTCTAGAATTTCCATTTGGTTCTTTTCTATAGTTTCAGTTTCTCTGTTGAGAGGCCCTATTTGCTTATTCAGTGGTATCACAATTTACTTCTTTGGACATATTTATAATTGTAGGTTTGAAGTCCTTTGTTTGTTAAATCAACATCTGGGCCTGGTCAGAGTCAGTTTCTATTTATTGCTTTTTCTCTTAGAGTCTGGGTCACATTTTTTTTTTATTTTTTAAAAAAGATTTTATTTATTTATTTGGCAGACAGAGATCACAAATAGGCAGAGAAGCAGGCAGAGAAAGAGAGATAGAGGAAGCAGTCTCCCTGCTGAGTAGAGAGCTTGATGTGGGGCTCAATTCCAGGACCCTGGGATTATGACCTGAGCTAAAGGCAGAGGCTTTAGCCCACTGAGCCACCCAGGCGCCACCCTCTGGGTCACATTTATAATTCCATTTCTTTATATGTCTAATAATTCTTGGTTGCAGACTGGCCATCATCGATCATATGATACAGCATTCTAGAATCTGTTTTGTTCTGAGGATTGCTGTTTCTTGCTTTTTAGGCAGTTAACCTCCCTGGACTCAAACTGCAACATCTTTCATGCCATCCCACCTCCCACCCCCACCCTGCAGGGTGTAGCAGTTGATGTCTCTGCGTGGTTTTTTTTTTTTTTTTTTTTAGCTTTTAGCTGCTGCTAATTTAGCCTGGTCTAGAGGTTTTCCTGGCAATTGAGTAGTCTGGCAGTCAGGGTTTCTTGCAGAATTTATATGCAGATTTGGGGGTTAATCCTCTCTTTGGTACCTTTGGTTTTGGAGCTCTCACATAAATTTTCTGTTGTTTTTTCAGCCCTCTGTTATGAGTAAGACTTCTGCTATCCACTGCCTACATTGGGTGGGCTGGGTAATGTACTGAGTCCTAGGCACTATAAAGTCACAGATCTCAGAAGTACAGCTCTGTCTCTGCAGGGTAGAGCTCCTTCTAGTTTCTTTTTTCGGTTCCCTGGGTTCTCATGCATGCATGTGTACATTGGTGGTCAGCCGGGCTTTGACTTTTTTCCAACTTACTTTAAAATCTTTCTCTGTTTCAAAGACATAAAGTCATGCTGTACTTCCTTATGAAGTTTGAAATCTTTTACCTTTCCTATTTAAGTCTTTAATCAATTTAAATTTATTTTGTGTAGAATAGGCATCCAATCTGCTTTTTTTTTTTTAAGATTTTATTTATTTATTTGACAGAGAGAAATCACAAGTAGACGGAGAGGCAGGCAGAGAGAGAGAGAGGGAAGCAGGCTCCCTGCTGAGCAGAGAGCCCGATGCGGGACTCGATCCCAGGACCCTGAGATCATGACCTGAGCCGAAGGCAGCGGCTTAACCCACTGAGCCACCCAGGCGCCCACCCATCTACTTTTTTAAATATGATAATCAATTGACCCTTTCCTCAGTGGTCTGCAGCACCACTGAGGTCATAAATCAAATCTTCATATATATGAGTATTCCTGGGTTATTTTCCTCTTCCACTAGTTAATGTTTTTATCCTTGTGTCAATATCATAGTGTCTTAATTACTATAGCTTTATAGTAAGTCTTGATATCTGTAGGAAAAATCCTTCTTATTTTTCTTTGATAGGAGTATCTTTGCTATTCTTATGCTTTTGCCTTTTTACATACATTTAATTTCTTTTTCCAACTTTATGGATATATAATGACATATAACACTGTGTAAGTTTAAGGTGTACAACATGATTTGATATACAAATACTCGTGAAATGATTATCACAGTAAGGTTTGCTAATATCTCCAACACCTCATGTCATTACCTTTGTTTAATACTGAGTTTCAAGATTTACTCTCTTAGCAACTTTAAATATAAATGAATTAAATTCTTCAATCAAAAGGCATAGAGTGGCTAAATGGATTTTAAAATTAGCATGGTGGCTATCGTTGACAATATTGTATTAAATAGTTAAAAGTTGCTAAGAGAGTAAATCTTGAAACTCTCAGTATATAAAGAAAGGTAATGACATGAGGTGTTGGAGATATTAACAAACCTTACTTACATAAGGGCTTACTAATGCCATCTTATTAATTGTCTTCTGGTAGTTTTGTAATTCCTTTGTTATTTTCTTTCTCTCTTGCTATCTTCCTTTGTGAACTAATGATTTTCATTAGCAGTATGCTTTCATTTCCTTCTATTTATCTTTTATATAGCTACTGTTAACTTTTTGCTTTTTGGTTATCATGGAGTTTACATAAAACTTCTCATAGTTATAATAGTCTATTTTAAGGCAATAATTTTGATCACATACAAAAACTGTACTCTTATTCCCCACCCCAACATTTTTTGATGCCACAATTTACTTCCTTTAATATTATTTATTTATTAACCAATAATTGTAGCTATAGTTGTTTTTAATACTTTTGTCTTTTAACCTTTAAACTGGAGTTAAGTGATTAACATCCCACCATTTAAAAAATATTAGGCTACTCTGAATTTGTCTATATACTTATCTTTATCAGGTATTGTTTATTTTCATATGTTTTCATGTTACTTAGTAGCACTTCCATTTCAGCTTGAAGAACTTCTTTCAGCACTTTTGTAAGACAGCTGTAGTGGTGATGAACTCCATCAGCTATTGTCTATTTGGGAAAGCCTTTATTTCTCCTTCATTTCTGAAGAATAACTTTATCACATAAAGTATACTTGGTTGGTAGGTTTTTTTTTTTCCTTTTATCACTTTAAATATATCATCCCACTCTCTCTTGGCCTGCAAGGCTTCTGCTAAGAAATCTTCCAATAGCATTATGGGCATTCCCTTGTATGTGAGGATTTTTTTTCTTGTTGTTTTTAATTTTTTCTCTTTGATTTTTAGATAATTTTATTATGATGTGTCTTGGAAAATATAGTTTTGGGTTGAAATTGGGGACGCTTATGATCCTCATGATCTTGGATATCCAAATTTCTCCCCTGATTTTGGAGGTTCTCAGTCATTATTTCTTTAAATAAGCTTTCTGTCCCTTTTATCTCTTTTCTCCTTCTGGGAGCCCTATGATGTGTGGGCTGTTTCTCTTAATGATATCCCATAGTCTCATAGGCTTTTGTAGCTCTTTTTCATTGTCCCCTTGACCAAATAATTTCAAATGACTGTCTTCTACTTTATAGATTCTTCTGCTTGATCCAGTCCACTATTTATGTTCTATATTGTACTTTTCATTTCATCCATTGTATTCTCCCACCCCAGAACATGTTTATTTTCATGATTTCTATCTATTAAATTTCTCATTTCCATCATGTGTCATTTTCCTTATTTTATTGAATTGTCTTTCTGTGTTTTCTTTTAGCCACCAAACTTCTTTCAAACAACTATTCTGCATTATTTATCAAACAAATTTCAGCTCTCCATTTCTTTGGACTTAGTTACTGGAAAACTGTATTCTTTTGGTGGTGCCATGCTTCCTTGATTTTTCATGTTCTTCAAATTTTGTATTACTGTCTTTGCATTTGAGGAAGCAGTCACCTCCTCATCTTTACCGACTGGACTTTGGAGAGAAATAACCTTCTGTAAGCCTTGCTAGAAATTCTGAAGATTTCTCAGACCTTTCTGTGGATACACCTGCTCCACACTTCTTGTTCCTTTTTTTGGGGGGGGGGATTTTTAAGATTATATATCTTCTCTTGATTCTGCAAAGCCAGGTCAAGTTCTGACAGCCTCTCCTTTCCTTGTTTTCCCTAAGGCAATGCTGAATACTAAACTTTGTGTGCTTTCTCCCAGTTCCAGGGCTAGTCTTGCTTTCTGTGAATGCTCACTAACTTTCTGCAAAAAAAGACATACTCTTGCCACCATCAGAGGTGCACAAAGGAGCTAGCCATGGGATGGAGGTGTATGTGGATGACGTGTGTGGCATGTTGGATGGGTGCCCTTTGGGCCAGCTGGGGGTATCTGTAGGTGAGGAGACCCCAGTGGCTCCCTGGCAGGCTTCCTGATAAGTCTGCAAAGTGGTTAGTAGGATCTGGGTTGCTCTGATGCCTTCTGAGAACCCTGGCTGCTGTTTTCTCAGTCACTCCCTCTCCTACCCCCTGAGATGTGTAGCACACCTCTGTATTCTGGATGTGAGAAAGAAGTGGGTCTTCTTGGCAGACTCCTGCACAACTTCATAGCTGGGCATTTACTTCCATGCTATCAATTTCCTCTGTGGGAGAAATTTCAGGCTGGGAAGATCTCTCTTGGCAGTTAGCTGTGCCACCTTGGGGGAGGAATGACATAAGTACACTGAAATTGTTTCCCTCACCCTCTTCAATATGTCTAATCTTGGATTTTCTTTTTCTCCAGCAGTGTGCTAGAACTTCTCCAGTGGACTTCTGGACTTCTGCAGAGGCCCTCTTATCTATGGGTGATTGTCTAAATTGGTGTCCTTTGAGGGAAGAGAGTAGAAAGCTTTTATTCCACCATGCTGATGATGTCAGTCCATATGTCTTCACAGATGTGCAGCCTAGATTGACTCTGTCTCTCTTAGCTGGACACTGACATGTCTTTATCCCCTTATCTCCTACATACATTTTAGAATCGCATCAACTTCTTAAAAAATCCTGTTTGGATTTTGTTTGAAATTGCATTCCAAGTACAGACCAATTTGGAAAGAACTAACATTTTTAGGATATTGTCTTCTAGTCATTAACATATTTGTTCTCTTCATTTATTTGGGTCTTATTTTTAGATAAAGTTTTAAAACATTTTCTGTAAAAGCCCTCAAAAGTGAATCCCTGAATAAGTCCCAGAGTTAAACAATGGGCAGTTACTGGTATCTGCGTACCCAAGGCAGAATGATGTTATTTTAGGCATTCTTAGGATTTAGGGAAGTTAGTGCAAGAATCAAAAGACTGAGAAATTTAACTTGTCCTCCAGGATGCTTTTATGTATACCTGCAATATTTGTAAGAAAATTTTTTTATAGAGAACAGATTAACTGATTATGGACACTCACTTCAGCTTTAATATAAATGGGAGAAAATACCCAACCGAGAACACAGAGAAGAAACGGAGCCTGGAACCAAGAAGAAGAATTAGGCTGGGCTCTTAAATGAGATGCAATATCAGTGACTATCTGTTTTGAGACTAACAAATGTATCAGCACTGGGGAAACTTACAAACAACAGCCCAAGTGCACACCTTCCAGTGTAACAAACCTATGAAAGAGTGAGTGCATTCTTAATTTTGGGGAGTTAACTGAGCCAGTTTTCAGGGGATTTATTTTTAATTTATTGTTTGCCTACTTCCAGATCAGAGTAAAGATGGCTTATATATAAAAGATAGTTAAAAAAAATTAGAAACCATTCAGAGAAATGGGGGAGAAACTCTACCAAAATTTCATACAAGTTACTGAAATTAAGTAATAAATTTGGCTCTGGCTTTCTTACAAAGAAGGGGTAAGGTGAGCTGGATATTAAAGCAGATGCTAATAAATTCTGATAGGTAAATTGTGGTAAAAACCAGGCTTCTTGCTAGGTTTGAAACTGATTCTGCTAGAAGTATTCTTTATTTTTGTAGAAAGTCAAGAATCAGAAAGTAGGAGCTTTCTGATTTATCCAGAAAAGTCAGATGATTTATATAGAGATAAATTAATAAGCCTGAGACTTATAAATTCACTCATATTGAACTTATATAGTGAACAAATTTCATGTCTTATAACAAATATATCCCACAGATTAAATAAATAATCAATTTCGTAAGTTTTATAGTTGAAATTTGGTATTCTTAGGAGGTCATTTAGGAGTTTTGTCATAATTAGTTAAATATCTCAAAGAGCTTAATCAAGCCCATTCTCAATACATACTGCAAATATATATATGCATACACATATATACACACATATATGTACATATATTTCTGTGTCTATATACACACATATACACATGTATGCATATATATCTGTATGTATATTTAAGCACAAATGTATATGTACACATAAACTTAAATGTTAATAAGATTTTTTCTCTTTTCCCTACCTGATTAGTCTCCTAATTAATCTCCTCCTGATTAGTTCTTTGTTCACTGTGTTGCTATGACCCTTGGAATGTAAGCATTTTCTGTCTCTTCATTAACTTTAATAACCAAGAACAAAAACTGACACAATCTTTTTGGGAATTCAAAGACTTGGTTCCTTTCTTCCATGTCTTCTCCAGAAGTCTTCAATATTTATTTACTGGAGACTGACAGCTAGTTTTTATGTCTGTGAGTTTTATTTGGACAATGATAAAGAGGGAGGTTAGTGGCCGTAGGAGGTATTACTCATGTCCACTCGAAGGCCCCAGGAGCAATCCCTGAAGCTGCTCCTTTTCCAGCCGGCCCAGAAAGTGGCCACTGCCAATATTTGAGGCAAAAAGAGAAGCACCTATCTGATAATGAAAAGGCAATCACCTATCAGAACTCTCAGTCCAGCTCCAAGAATCATTTTCACAAATGTAAACTCAAGTGAAAACAAAAGGATGGCCATTCTTACGGAACCACCCTTTACCTGCCACAGCAACTTCCTCGTGGTTCCCTACTTCAGAAATGTTAGTAGAATGTGATTTCATCATTGCTTCAAATAAGTTAAAAATATCAACAATTTAACTAATTAGCTGTAAGAGACTGGTTAAAATACTAAGGTACTAGAATATGGTGAGATACAACGTAGCATACAGAAAGAATAAAGGAGCTTTTCATTTAACAATAAGGTAAGCAGTATGTATAATACAATCTCATCAAAATTTTATGTGTGCATCTTACACTTGCACAAAATATGCATGGGAGTGATTCTGGCTATATAAATATATACATATAACAAAATATTTCTGGAATTATGGTTATAGGGATGGAATGAGAAAATTTCAAATTCTGTACTTAGACTGCAACTTTCGTTTTTCTTTTCTTTTCTTTCTTTTTTTTTTTTTTACAATCAACATCTGTTACTTTCAAAAGAAAAAATCTTAGAGGTATTTAAATGAGCAAAATCCCTCCTAAACCAATGACAGCTTTTTAGTTGAATAGGGATAGCCACTCCATTCAAAACCAAAGTCCAACTATTATGCTGTTGACATGAGATAGATTTAAAACCAAATTATCAAGAAAGGGCAAATAACAAAACCTTTAGGTAAAAACAGACACCCCAGTATTGACAATATTGATGTAAGAAAAACTAGTGTTCAAGACTAAAAGGATTAAACAGACGAAGAAGGTGTTTTTTGTAAATATAAATATAAAAAGTAAAACACACTAATAAGACACAGTTGAGAACATATAGACACCTTAATGGTGACAATTGTAAGGCAAAAAAAAAAAGTCTTAGAAGTGGCACATATAAATCCTCAAGTATTACTAATTATTTTAATTTTTATTGTTAAGAATGTTCACTATAGGGGCACCTTGGTGGTTCAGTTGGTTAAGCATCTGCCTTCGGCTTGGTCATAATCCTGGGGTCCTGGGATTGAGTCCCACGTCAGGCTTTCTGCTCAGCGGGAGCCTGCTTCCCCCTCTTCTCCTTACTTGTGCTCTCTCTTGCCACCTCTCTATCTCAAATAAATAAATAAAATCTAAAAAGAAAAAAAAAAGAATGTTCACTACATCACTACATTTACCATAACAGTGAGAAGTTATATATAATCTAAATTGCCCAACAATATGGTGCATAAATGGTGGAATGTCCAAATGATATAACGCTTTGCAACTGCATATAAATATAAAATAAATCCACCTATTTATGTTTTATAGATGTCAGGAGATACTAGCACATTATTAAATTAAAAAATCGGTTTTTTAAAAAAGATTTTATTTATTTATTTGACAGGCAGGGATCACAAGTAGGGAGAGAGGCAGGAAGAGAGAGGGAGGAAGCAGGCTCCCCGCTGAGCAGAGAGCCCGATGCGGGGCTCTATCCCAGGACCTTGAGATCATGACCTGAACCGAAGGCAGAGGCTTAATCTGATGAGCCACCCAGGCACCCCAAATTAAAAGGTAGGTTTAAAAGGCACCACTCATTAATTCAATAACTAGTAATAAAAGTCCACTGCCAACTATGTTTAAGCACTGTTCTAGATATTAGGGATACATTAGTGAGTAGAATAGACACAAAGTCCTGTCCTCATGAAGCTAACATTCTTTTGGGGAAAAGAGAATAAACAAAATAAATTAGAGGATTATTTTAAAGCTATCTATCTATCTATCTATCTATCTATCTATCTATCTGAGAGAGTGTGTATGCACACCTGAGTGAGGGGAGGAGCAGAGGGGGAGGGAGAGGGAGAGAGAGAAGGGAAAAGAATCTTAAGCAAACTCCCTCCTAAATGTGGAGCCCACTGCAGAGCTCAATCCCAGGAGTCCCAGGACCCCAAGATCATGACCTGAGCTGAAACCAAGAATTGGACACTTACGGGCCACCTGGGTGGCTCAGATGGTTAAACATCTGCCTTTGGCTTGGGTCATGATCCCGGGGTCTTGGGATCCAGTCCCTCAGTGGACTCTCTGCTTGGCGGGAGTCTGCTTCTCCCTCTGCCTTGGCCTCTCTCTCTCTCTGTCTCTCATGAATAAATAAATAAAATAAAAAAATGGACATTTAATGTAATGAACCACCCAGGTGCTCCAATGATTATTTTATATCATGATATATAGTGATAAACACTATAGACTAAAAAAAAATAAGGAAGTGGATAGGAAGTACTGGGAAATTGGGTGGTCAGGGTGGACTGAGAGAAGAGCTGAGGAAGACAAGAAGAGGTGGGGGAGCAAGCCACGGGGATCCCGGGGAAAGCGCTCCAGCTGAGTAGAGCAGCAGGGGCAAAGGCCCTTAGGCAGAAGCACAGCTGTGTTGTTCAAGGACACTGGATAGTGCTGGGGACAGGAATCCTGAGAGGCAAGGTCTGAGGTACAGATCATCTGTGCTCTAATACATGCCATTGTAAGTGGCGGGGCTTTCATTCTGGGTAACATGGGAGTCCCAAGAGGGTTCCCTTTAGCTGCTCTGCTGAGATCAGATATAGAAGGGTCAAGGTAGTTAAAGAGGGAGCCCAAGAAGCGGTTATAATTAATCCAGGTGAGAGACAAAAGCAGCAACTCTGGAGGGAGAGTTGATGGGAAGTGGTCAGATTTGAAAGATACCTTTTAGATCAAGTCACAGGATTTCCTGATGGATGGGATGTCGGGTTTAAGAGAGACTAAAGCATACATGTTTGCCAACCGCAGCAACCAGAAGGATGGACTTGCTATTCAGGAGGCAGGAAAGATGGAGGGAGGATCCGATTTGTGGAGGAAGGTCTGAAGCTGCCTTGGGGGCTTGTTCTGTTTGGGATACCTGATAGACTTCTCAAGTGCAGCTATTGAACAGTGCAGGCATCACAAGAGAGCCTGGAGTTCACAGGAGAGACCTGGGATTTGTTAGCATGTAACTGGTATTCAACGCCATGAGCTGGAGGAGTTGCCAAGTGTGTGAGTATAATTGGAGAGAAGTGGTCAAATGTGAGCTCGGGGGACCTTCAGCATCCACAAGCAAGGGAGATGGGGAAGAGCCAGCGGGGAGAATGACCGTGAGCGGCTGGGTAGGCAGCTGGAAGAGAGGAGAGAAAGGCGACAAAACAGGGAGGGGAGGAGGACAGAAAGTCTCAGAGTTTCATCACCGTCAAGCCAGCTGACATGAGGGCTGGGAACTGGGCACAAGAATAAGCCATATACCAAAAAAAAAAAAAAAAAAAAAAAAAAGAAAAGAATAAGCCATATACAATGAAAAAAAGAAAGAAAGAAAGAAAAAGGAAGAAAAGAATAAGTCATGTGGTGGGCCTTGATGAGAGCAATTGACACCCATCAGATATCTGCTAATTAAAGAAGAATATAAAACAAAAAAGAAAGCCAGAGTGGCAAAAGTCATTCTTTTGATTCAATTTCCTTTAATAATGTATTATATTATTAAATGAATATATGTAAATATATATAAATAAAATATATTATATTAAAATATATTTTGCTCATTAAGTAATAATCCTAACAATGAAAAGAGAAGCCACAGCAAAGAAATTAATAAATTATAATATACATAAGCATTGGGAGGCCAAACCATGTTAGTGTTTCCTGAAAACCATTACAAGTGTCAGTTACACAAGATAATGTGGGAAACAGAGTGCCATTTCTTTGGGTATAGAAAACATGGCTTTAGGTCTAAAAGAGGCTTAGGCAAAAGACTGAGGCCCTCACAGCTCAGGAAGAGACTGTGTTGCTAGAATCCTCTGCAGAAAAATAAACTAAGGGAGGAGGCCAGTTGCAAATATTTCTTTGCTGTATTCAATCTCTTTCTAAATCAGGTTTATATATATAAAAAAGAAGATCCATGTATAACTCAGAGAGTTAAAACTAGGAAACCGCTTTTCCCCTTTGCAGCTAAGAGGCAAAGCCATTTCTGCTATGTTGTTGGATCCATCACAGTTAATAAGTGAACTTTCCTTGTTCCTTTGAATAAAGGCACCTTCTCCTGAGACAAGACTTCTTTCTTTGAAGCATTACCCCAGTGTGAAAAACCAAATCTTTGCTTTAAGACTGGTTAACATGTGGGGCGCCTGGGTGGCTCAGTGGGTTAAGTCTCTGCCTTCGGCTCAGGTCATGATCTCAGGGTCCTGGGATGGAGCCCTAGATCAGGCTCCCTGCTCAACAGGGAGCCTGCTTCTCTGCCTGCTGCTCTGCCTACTTGTGATCTCTCTCTCTCTGTCAAATAAATAAATAAAATCTTAAAAAAAAAAAAAAACGACTGGTTAACATTTGAGGGCAAAGAATATTGGAAAAAGGGCCTGCTTCTTATACAATGCTCTTGATATAGCTTACAGTCCTGTGCAGGAAATGAATGTACATTTTTTACAAAATAAGCTATAAGGCAGCCCTAGCTCAGGCTTGGTTTGGGTCCTCAACTCTGGGCCCTGCTAGTTACTTACAACCTTCTCCTCCCTTGGGGCACCCCTACCCATTCCATCATGGGTACAGGGTCATGGACAGGCAGCTGCCTCTGCTGCTGTGGGAGTTTTGAGGCGCTCTTCTGGGATGGAATCACTCTGAATAATGAAAAACTTATTTAATACATAAAAGACAAAAGATGTTTCTACTCTGTCTCCCTCTATCCAGCATCAAGCTATTCCACACCTCCAAGCTTTGCCATGTGCTATTCTCTCTGCCTGGAATACCCTCACATTCTCCCTGCCAAACACCCACTCCACCTTCAAATCTTGCTCAAACAATCCTACCTCTGTAAGGCCTTTCCTGTCTTGCACCACCTCCACCCAGCAAGCCTGAGTCTACCTTTCATCCATACCTGGCCTGTGCACCTCCCATAAGACTCACTGTATAGCACTGTAATGTGCTGAGATTTGTGGGATACACATCCAACTCCCATTCGAGAGTGTTTACTTGCAGAGGACAACACTGTCTATTCCCAGCCTGTATCCTGGAACCTAGAACAATGCTTTGTATATACAAGGCACCTAATAAATGGTTAGCAAATTCAACTGAGTTGAATGGAAACATGTTGGTAAGAAACTTCTTCAGAGTTATGCAAACTCTAATGGAATGACTTTCCTGGTTGAGCAACTTTGGGGATAAGACATCTACATTAAAGTAATAGACAAGTTAGCATGTGGCCCCCCACGTGGATTGCCATGCGCAAGGCTTACTCATTGGCCACCATGCTAGACTGCGGCCAGCCAGGAAGAAGTCTTTACTGTTCCGCGACTGCTTGACAGGACAGCCTTAAAAACAAACAAAGGAATACAAGACACAAACTGCTCCAAAGACACTGATCTCTCAAACAACCACCTTCACTTCTCTTTAGCAGAGATCCCCAAATCTATTCTCCCCTTCTTTCTTTTTAAGAATAGAAGCCCCTACCCACTGAGTTACAGTGAAGGCTCAAGGCTGCCTAGCTGGAGGCTAGTCTATTTCAGGTCTGATTGCATGGACATTTTCACTTCTGTACACTCTTGGGAAAATAATATTGCTTTAGTCATTCCCAGCTAGTTAATCAGTGCCATAGTCTCCAGCAAAGTCTGGGAAATAGTGGTTAGAGATTGTCTGGATCACTCAGGAATGGCAAATCTGAACATGTGCCTAGCTTCTCCCAGGACAGCAGTCTGCCATTACTATGGTGTCCTTCCAACATATCCACATCCTCTTTACTCAGGTTCCTAGCTCTGATTCCCAGACCCCGATGTGATCAAAAGACAATCCTGTGGATTTCCTGGATTGCGCAGAATCAGCATGACCTAAGGATGGCACCTAGTTGACAGAAATGTGTTTCTGTGGGAACAGTGAACTTAAAAACTGCCATCTGGGGTATCTGCATTTTAATGGGGTCCCCTTCTTCAAGCCAAAGAAACAACACTCCAAATCAGACATATTAAGTTAGTCTCACTTCATCTATTCACTAAATGCTTATCAAGGTCTTGCTGTGTGCAGAGCTAAACTTTTCTAAGGAAGATATCAGCAATAAAACTTATAAAAGGAATTTACAAAACAGTTCTCAGATGAATAAAAGCATCCTCTCTTTATGGAAAGAGAGGAGCATTCAGTAAGCAGAAGAGATCCTGGGAAGAAGGTAGCTTAAGCATCTGTCCCTGCCTCTTCCTTTCTCCCCGCTCCCTTTCTTGAATAATAACACAACCATAGCAGCCATGTTGGTGGGGAAGAAGATACAGCCAACACTTTCTCAAAGCCCTCCTGGGTGACATTGATAAAAGAGAAAACAAACCAAAAAAAGTTTAAGTTTTCCCCTCTGTATCATCCTGTAAGAGCCAAGGCATCAGCAACAAAGACTAAGTTCCCAGGTTCCTGGAGGGCTCAGCAGACAGGAATTGATGAATGCTTTCAGAAGGGAGTCCCATCTGTGCGAATGTAGGCAATCAGTTCAGTGAGAAAAGGGGTTTAATAAGTTGAAGAAAATAAAGAAACTCATTCATCACATCATACATAAAAATAAATTTTCGATGTTCTAGATATTTAAATATGAAAAACACTATGAAATATTAGAACAAAATTTAGGATAATAATTGTATGATCTTGGAATTGGGAGAAAACTTTCCTAAGCAAGGCAGGAAACCTACAAGATACAAAGGAAAAGAGAGATAGTTGACTTCCTCAAAGCTAACAAAAACTCAAATGACAGAAAGATACCATTAACAGTTCAGACCAGTGGTTCTCAAACAGAGGTGATTTTTGCCCCATCAACCCAGAAGATGTTTGGCAATGTCTGCATACATTTTTAGTTGTGAATGGGTAGGAGTTGAGGATATTTCCAAGCCTCCTATAACTAACTATAGGACAGATGCCCACAGTGAATTATCTGGTCCCAAATATCTGTAGTAGACACCGATTTGGACAAATGATAGCTTGGGGGGAAACATATGAGCAAGTCAAATGACGGAGAAGTTGATAATAGCAAAGTCAAACAACCCAAATACAAAATGGCAAATAAACTGGCTATTCACGGGAGAAGAAAATTCATGGACAATAAACTCATAATGGTGAGGTTGATGCTCAACCTCACCAGGAGTCTAGGAAGTGCACATCAAAACCACGATGACAAAGCACACACACACACACACACACACACACACAGGGGGAGTAATAACTAAGTCTTAGGGAAAAGAGCATGATCATATCCTGCTCGTGAGAAAATTAAAGTAAGTCTCACAAGCTTTGGGGGTTGGCATTAGTAATAGCTACTAAAATTTCAAGTAAACATACACTTCTGATCCAGCAGTTCTAATTTTTGGAATCCATGCTACACAGATTAAAAGCACTATGGACTCTGAAAAACAATCTGAGGGGTTTGAAGCGGCGGGGGGTGGGAGGTTGGGGGAACCAGGTGGTAGGTATTAGAGAGGGCATGGATTGCATGGGGCACTGGGTGTGGTGCAAAAACAAGGAATACTGTTATGCAGAAAAAGAAATTTTTACATAGGAACACATTTCAATGGAAAATATTCTATATTCTTGGCATCTGCACTGCGGAAATCACACAAATATGCAAAAATATAGAGACAAAGATATTCAATGTATATTACCTCTGATAATGGTAATTGCAAAGGAATTAAGTAATCATCAAAAAGGCATTAATTATAATGATGAATCATTAAATTCTACCTCTGAAATTAATAATACACTGTATGTTAATTAAATTGAATTTAAATAATAAAAAAAAAGCACCAATACAGGGCACCTGGGTGGCTCAGTGGGTTAAAGCCTCTGCCTTCGGCTCAGGTCATGATCCCAGGGTCCTGGGATCGAGCCCCGCATTGGGCTCTCCGCTCAGCAGGAAGCCTGCTTCCTCCTCTCTCTCTGCCTGCCTCTCTGACTACTTGTGACCTCTCTGTCAAATAAATAAAAAATATCTTTAAAAAAAAAAAGCACCAATACATCAAAAACAACACCTGGCAACAATCTAAGTGTCAGTAGGAAAGAGCTGAAGAATACATGTTTGTAGGACTACTAGACAGCTAATAAAAACATAAGCTGAATCTCTTATCTATTGACCTATAGGACTCTCTCCATATATAGCAGGGGGGGAAAAAGTGAGCTGCAGCGTAATGTGTATGACATGATCACATCTTCTGTAAAGACAACAGACAAAAACTCTACATATGTATCCTCACGCTTACATAAGCACTGAGAAAGGGGAGGAAGTATACACAACCCATGGTTACCTCAGAGGGATGGGAATGGATGGGGGAAGAATAGTATCATTCCTTGTTTATGCATCTTTTTACTTCTTACAATGAGCGTGTAATACTTTCCTAATTAAAAACAGTATATGATCTGAAAAAAGAACAAATGGAAAAATACTAATATAAAGAAGGAGAAAGACTGAAGCATTCTGGATAACTGTGTATATTTTATGGCTCCTAGAACA
Organism: Mustela erminea; assembly: GCF_009829155.1. Taxonomy (NCBI): domain Eukaryota; kingdom Metazoa; phylum Chordata; class Mammalia; order Carnivora; family Mustelidae; genus Mustela; species Mustela erminea. Next base: position 65,512,326 of record NC_045626.1, read on the forward strand.
GAAGGAACAGCAGGTTTCTTTTGGAAATGACCAGATGGCTTACTAGTCCTTTGACCTTGGTCAGACTTAGGCCCCAAACTTAGGCCTGGAAGAAAGTTGGGTGGGGGGTTCCTAATTCAATACGAGCGCTGGGGGAAGGATCCCAAAACAAGTACTCATACTCAGCACCCCTGTGTCCACAGGCCACTCAGAAGATGTTTCTTATAATCGAGGCCAATTTTTAAATTAAGATTTAATTTATTTATTTGACAGAGAGAGAGACACAGAGAGAGAGAGGGCACATAAGCAGGGGAGTGGGGGAGGGAGAAGCAGGCTTCCTGCTGAGCAGGGAGCCAGATGCAGGGCTTAATCCCAGGACCCTGGGATCATGACCTGAGCTGAAGGCAGACGCTTAACCAACTGAGCCACCCAAGGAGCCCTGAGGCCAATTAAAAAAAAAAAAATCTTTTGTTTGAATGATCTGGATAAATACCCTGGATTTCTCCTTTATGTTTGGAATAAAGGGCCTATATTTTCTCTTCTGGTACAAAATTCTCTTAATAGGATGGAGACCATGTCTTCATTACTCTATGTGCTTCCTAGCAGCATAATGACTTACTGTAAGCCCTCAAAAAGAGTGTCCAATGATTGCATTTTGAAAGGCCAGACTCTGCACAGTAAAATCCTGTTCATGATCTGGTGAAATGTTTCAAAGTAAAGGTCACATGAAAAGCCTCAGTTGGGTGGGGGCCCAGAATGAGAATTTTCCCACTGGTTAGTGAATGGTGGCAGTCACCAGACACTCCTGCTTGGTGAAGGAGGCTAGGCAGAAGCTTCTGACTGTTAATAGCTTACAGGAAGGGCGACACCATGACACCAGCCAAAGCTTTTATATCCATCTGATCTTTCACTGGAATGCAGGTAGGCTCGTCCTAGGCAGTATGGTTAAAAGATATGAGTGCTTACATGCTAAGCTCTAGTGGGCAGAGGGCAGTGACGGAGACACGGTCTCTGCCCTCTTAAGAGAACCCTGTAGGAAGAAAAACAAAACAAAACAAAAAAACAAAACACAGAACCACTTTTCATTCAAATTCAGAAGGAATGCTTAGAGCCCTAACTTACATGTGACCTTTGAGATTCTGCTCACAAGGCAAAGGGGTTACACTCATGAGTCAGATCAGGCAGCTCTAGGTTTGAATCTGAACACAATCATTCCCTGGTTGTTACTGAACATCTCTGAACCTCAGATTCTTCAACTGTGAAACTGGAGGGAATGACAGTATATTATTCACAGCATGGTTGTGAGGGTTAAAGATGAAGTTAAAGCACTCAGGACAGACCTGGCACTTATGGGTCTAATCCGCACTGGCTGTCATTATTACCACCATCATCGTGATGATCATAACAAGGACGGCTTACCAAACACCCTGAGGTTCCAGGGAGTGGGCACAGGGGGATTTGGGTCTGCTTGTTTATTTGAGGGGTGGTGGGGAAACGTGGGGTTAGTCAAGGATGGCTCCATCACTGAGGACCTGCATTTATTCATTCTTGGGTAGGTGCAAGGTGGAGAGGTCTCCGAGCAAGGCTCTGCATAGGCCAGGACAGGGATGAGAGGGTACCAGGGTGGGGCGGGAAGCGCGGGGGGGACCCGGTGACTGGCACGGAGCGGGTAAAACCAGCCTGGTGTCCAGGGCTCCGCCCTCCCCTCCGGTCCCCGACGTACCCACAGCCCGATGCCCAGGACCAACAGGAAGTACAAAACCATCATCAGGATGTCTAGGGCGCTGCTGACGCCAGAGCCCAAAGTGCTCCAACTTGGGATGTCATTCCACAAGCCCATGGTGGCGCTTCTGCCAGGGGAGCAGAGCGGGTTGTCAAAGCAGGCGGCAAGAGCTCGGACCTTGGCTTGGCTTTGGATGTGGCTCCGCAATGGCAGGGCATTTCGGGAAGGGCCGCAGGGCAGCCTGGGAGTTCCCGGCAGGCCTCGGGGCCCAGCGCCGCCCAGCTCCCCCCAGACTGTGGATGCTTCCTGCCTTAGGGGTTAGTCTATAAGGTGAGAACACGGAAAGTCCTTCGTCACTGCTGTTCCAGGCAATGCCTCTTCTGTGTGGACTGCACCCCTTTTATTTGGGGACACTGTGAGTCGGGCTGGGGTGGGGCCAAGCGTGAGGCTGCAGAGGCAGGATCAGTTCACAGTGCATCTTTCTGAGCCGTCTTGGAGCCTGGGGTCAAGTGAGAAGCCCGTGTTCACGCCTCTGTCTTTATGTACGATTTTCCTATCTGGTTCATTGTAGACTTGTGCTAATTGGGATTTAGTAAAACAAGTACATTGGAATAATATTTCCCCTGAGCTCTGAGTTTTTCAGTGTCCCCTTCAATTTTTCACCAAGGAAAATGCCTCACTCGCCTCACCCTAATCGGGGTCCTGCTTGGACCAACGGATTCCAGAGGGGTTCCCACATTTTGCAATTTGATCTTTTCCTGGTGCTGTGAGCATTTTTAAATCTGGGTCAAGCATTACTCTGATGTCTCTGTGAAAGGTGTATTTCTGCTTAACTGTCTTTTTAGAATTTTTGGTTAATGATACTAACAACACCAAAAAAAAATGCCTTTTAACAATAATAATAGCTAACATAATAGTTCTTGCGAGGTACCAGACCCCCTTCTTCTTTGCACATGTTAACCCATTTGATTCTGGCAATAAGCAAATTGAATTTATGATCACAAGGAGGGGGAGACTTGTACCTATCAGTAGTCAGTCACTGGTCTATGATCACAGCCTCCAGAGTGGAATTATATAGTTCTAGTTTAACTTCAGTGCTATGAATCACAGATGTTATTTTATTTTATTCCAGCTTTATTTAGGTACGATTGACAAAAATCCTACATATTTAAGATGTAAGTGATATTTAAGGTGTAGGTGATTTTGATAAATGTATATATTTGAAATAATTCTATGCTCTTATTAACATATCAATCACCATTACCACTTTGTGTGTATGTATGTTAAGAACACTTGAGATCTACGCTGTTAGTAAATTTCAAATATGCTGTACACTATAATGATCTATAGTCACCCTGCTGTGTACTAGGTCCCTAGAACTTATTCATCTTATAACTGAAAGTTTGTACCCTTTGATCAATATCTCTCCTTACCCCCCTGGGCCTGCCCTAGCTTCTGGTAATCTGGTAATCACCATTATGTTCTACTTTCTGTTACTATGAGTTTGACCTTTTTTTTTTTTTTTAAGATTTCACATATAAGTGAGATCATATGTCTTTCTGTGCCCGGTTTATTTCACTTAGCATAATGTCCTCCAGGTTTATTCATGTTGTTGCAAATAGCAGGGTTTCCTTCTCTTCCAAGGCTGAATAATATTCTATTGTGTACACATATACCACATTTTCTTTATCCATGCCCCTATCCATGGACACTTAGGTTGCTTCTTTATCTTGGCTACTGTGTAATGCTGCAGTGAACATGGGAGTACAGATTTCTCTTTGAGATAATGACTATATTTCCTTTGGATATATACCCAGAAGTGGCATTGCTGGATCGTGTAATCATTCTATTTTTAATGTTTTGCAAAACCTCTATACTGTTTTCCACAAAGGCTGTGCCAATTTACATTCTCACCAGTAGTGTTTTCCCTTTTCTGTACATCCTAGTCAATACTTGTTATATCCTGTCTTTTTGATAATAGCCATCCTACCAAGTTTGAAGTAATAGCCCATTGTGGTTTTGATTTATATTTCCTTTTTTTAAAAAGACATTTTAAATTTTTTATCTTTATTCTATATTTTTTATTTTTTCATTAATTTTCTTACAGTTTCCAATTCCTTTTTTATCTTTTATTATTTTTCAATTTTTATTTTTACATATATACTGTATGTATTTTTGTTTATGTTAATTTTAGTTTATTTCATTTTGTTTTTTATTTTGGTATTGATATTCTTTTTTTAAGCTTTTAACATTTTTAAAAGTTATTGTTATTTTTTATTACGTTGATTTAGCCACCATATAGTACATCATTAGTTTTTGATGGCGTGTTCAGTGGTGCATTATTTGGGTATAACATCCAGTGCTCATCACAACATGTGTTCTTTTTAATGTTCATCACTGGGCTAGCCCCTCCCCTTTCCTCTTCCCCTCTGAAACCCTCAGTTTTTTTCCCAGAGTCCATAGTCTCTCATGGTTTTTCTCCCTCACTCCTTTCAGTTTTCTCTCCCTTACCCTGTGGTCTTCCATGTTATTCCCTATGTTCCACAAATGAGTGAAACAATATGATAGTAGTCTTTCTCTGATGGGCTTACTTCATGTAGCATAATCCCCTCCAGTTCCATACATATCAGTGCGAATGGTGGGTATTCATCCTTTCTGATGGCTGAGTAATATTCTGTATATGTGAACCACATCTTCTTTATCCATTCATCTGTTGAAGGGCATCTCGGCTCCTTTCACAGTTTGGCTATTGTGGACATTGCTGCTATGAACATTGGGGTGCATGTGACCCTTCTTTTCACTTCATCTGTATCTTTGGGATAGATATCTAGTAGTACAATTGCTGGGCTGTAGAGTGGCTCTATTTTTTACTTTTTGAGAAACCTCCATACTGGTTTCCAAAGTGGCTGTACCAACTTAGATTCCCATCCACAGTGTAAGGGGGTTCTTCTTTCTCCACATTGTTGCCAACATTTGTTGTTTCCGGTTTTGCTATTTTTTGCCATTCTAACTGGTGTAAGGTGGTATCTCATTGTGGATTTTTAAAAAAAGATTTTATTTATCAGAGAAAGAGAGAGAGAGAGCGAGCATGTGCATATGAGCAGGGAGAGGAGCAGGTAGAGGGAGAACCAGGCTCCCCGTGGAGCAGAGAGCCTGACACAGGACTCGATCCCAGGACCCTGGGATCACAACCTGAGCCAAAGGCAGACATTCAACTGATTGAGGCACCCAGGTGCCCCTCCTTGAGGATTTGATTTGTATTTCTCAGATGCCAAGTGATGTTGAACATCTTTTCATGTGTCTGTTAGCCATTTGTATGTCTTCTTTGGAGAAGTATCTGTTCATGTCTTCTGCCCATTTTTTTGACTGGATCATTTGTTTTTTGAGTGTTGAGTTTGAGAGGTTCTTTATAGATCTTGGATACCAGCCCTTTATCTGTAATGTCATTTGCAAATATCTTCTCCTATTCCCTGGGTTGCCTCCTAGTTTTGTTGACTGTTTCCTTTGCTGTGCAGAAGCTTTTTATCTTGATGAAGTCCCAAAAGTTCATTTTTGCTTTTATTTCCCTCGCCTTTGGAGATGGGTCTTGAAAGAAGTTACTGTGGCCAATGTCAAAGAGGTTACTGCCTACATTCTCCTCTAGGATTTTGATGGATTCCTGTCTCACATTGAGGTCTTTCATCCATTTGGAGTTTGTCTTTGTATATGGTGTAAGAGAATGGTCCAGTTTCATTCTTCTATATGTATCTGCCCAATTTTCCCAGAGAAAATTCTTCTATATGTAGCTGTACAATTTTCCCATTTTTTTAAGAGACTGTCTTTTTTCCATTGGATGTTTTTTTCCCGATTTATCAAAAATTAGTTGACTATAGAGTTGAGGGTCTATTTCTGGAGTCTCTATTCTGTTCCATTGATCCATGTGTCTGTTTTTATGCCAATACCATGCTGTCTTGGTGATCACAACTTTGTAATATAGTGTGAAGCCAGGCAACGTGATGCCCTCAGCTTTATATGGAACCAGAAAAGACCCTGAATCACCAAGGGAATGCTGAAAAAGATTTATATTTCTTTTGATGATTAGTGATGTTGAGCATCTTTTCATGTGCTGGTTGGCCATTTGTGTCTTCTTTGGAAAACTCTCTATTCAGGGCCTTTGCCCAATATTTAATTGGGTTATTTGTTTTTGTGATATTGAGCTGGACGAATTCCTTTTATATTTTGGATATTAGCCCTTTATCAGATTAGGCATACCTTTGGAGATATTGAGGATTTACTCCCAGACCACTGCAATAAAGCGAAAATTCCAATGAAGGAAATCAGATGAATTGTTTGGTTTCTTAGTGCATATGAAAGTTATGTTTGCAACATACCAGAACCTATTAAGTGTGCAATAATAGCATTATATCTAAAAAATGCAAATAACCTAATCAAAAATACTTTATTGCTAAATAATGCTAACCATCATTTGAATTTTTATATTCAAAAACAATTAATAATCACACATCACCATAACAAATATAATAATAATGAAAAATTTGAAATATTGTGAGAATTACCAAAATGTGGCAAAGAGACATGAAGTGCACAAATACTATTGGAAAAAATGGTGTTGATAGACTTAATTCAGCTCAGGATTGCTGTAGTCCTTCAATCTGCAGTCCTTCCAAATGCAGTGTCTACCAAGTGCAAGTAAAGTGGAGTGCAATAAAATGAGGTCTGCTTGTGTAAGATTTGCAAATATTTTCTGCCATTCTGTAGGTTGCTTTTTCATTTTGTTGTTTCCTTTGCTGTGTATCCCAGATATAATTTAAAAATTTCCAGTTGCCACATTAAAAAAAATAAACAGATAACAGGTAAAATTAACTTAAATAATACATTTTATTTAACCCATTATGTCTAAAATATTACCATTTCAATACGTAATCAATGTCAAAATTGTTGAGATATTATATATTCTTTTTGCACATTAAGTCTTCAACATTTGGTATGTATTTTACACTTACAGCACATCTCAGTTCACATGCTAACTTTTCACCAGAAGCACTTGATCTGTATTTAGATTTAATAAAATTTACAGTTGAAAAAGTAGATTTATATACCAAGCTGTTCTAAACCTACTTAAAAGTTTTACAGTAACTGAATTAAGTAACACAATTTCATTCTCCTTTAAGTTAATGGCAAAACTGGTTCATCTTTTTAGAAGAATTTATTGGACTTGGAAGCAAAAGCATATCATTTTCAAAATTATATCTGTCCAAATTAAGTAATTCACTAACTGTGTTGTCAACTCAGTATTATTGACACGGAATTCAAAGAGGCATTACATAGTTTGAAAAACATTTTAAACTGATGAATAGCACAAAGCATTCTTCAAATTTTTTGTAGTTTTGGCTGCCAATTACATAACATAGCCAGTTTACGATTAAAATCTTTGACAAATCAACTTACATGAGGAGAATGCATAGGTCATCATCATTATTATTATTTTGAAAGATTTATTTATTTTAGAGGGTGAGGGGCAAAAGGAGAGGAAGAGGAAGAATCTCATGCAGACACCCTGCTGAGCATAGAGCCTGCTACGGGGCTTGATCTCACAACCTTAAGATCCTAACCTGAGCCAAAACCAAGAGTCAGATGCTCAACTGACTGAGCCACCCAGGCGCCCCGATATCATTATTATTGACTTGTATCATAAAGCTCCAATTTCAACATAAATTCCAGTACTTGGCTAGCTAGGTTACAAATAAGCTCTTCCTTTCTTTGAGTGTTCAGATTTAGCTAATTCAGGCATAGTACATATTAGTGAAAAATATAAGTACAGATTGCCATTTTTTGGTCTTCAATTACTGAATATTGACTATAAGCATTCCTTTTGTTTCAAGAAAATCTCGAATGACAGTTGAAATTACAGTAATTCTTGTAAAATTTCTTATACTCAACCAATGAGCATTGGCAAAAGCACATCATTAAATTCATTGCTTCCTATTTCTTCTAACAGTTCTATAAAATGATTACTTATGTTATTTGCACATACAAATTGAATGATTTTGACAACTGTATCTAGCCACAATACTTTCCACAGAATCTGCTACAAAAATTAAGCACAAGTATTTTTTAATATATATCACAGAATGAAATAAAGCAGTAAGGGAAACATCAATCCCTTGTTTAAAAATCCCTTGTTTAAATCTGGAGCTTTGACCTAACTAACATAGCAGGAGCTCTGTCTGTTACAGTAACAGCTTTTTTTTTTTCATATTTAGCTGAAATTCTTCTTTGATAAATGTAAAAAGTTAAAAATATCCATGTCTCAAGTTTGATCTTTTGGGTCATGAATTGGCAACATTTCTTATAGGTTTGAATATCCTTTGAGACAAAATGTATTCAAAATATTAATTGAAGGGTGTCTTGGTGACCCAGTTGGTTAAGTGTCTGTCTCTTGATTTCAGCTCAGGTCTTGATCATAGAGTCATAAATTCAAGATCTGCATTGGGCTGCATGCTGGGCTCAGAACCTATCTAAAAAGCAAAGCAAAACAAAAAAACTCCTCAAAACACAAAATACAAATTGAGCAGTGTCTTACATCACATAATATGAGTCAACTAAAGTCAGTTAAGTCAACTAAACTTAAGGAAAGTACTTGCAAATTTTCAAAATATGGATCTATTCATTTTTGGCATTGTTAGAAAGGCCTACTATGGGCAATTGTTTCAGGACTTAATTGAAAAATCTTTCCCTTTTTGTAAAATATATTTTTAAAAACATTTTTTCATAATTTTCTAACAAATTACCATAACTAAAATAATAATTCCTTTTGTCATCTTTCCATCTAAAATGTTTTTCTTTCTAGGGCAGGAATCTAAGCTACTTCAAAGTTGGCAAAAATTCCAAACTCAAATTTTGTTAAAAACCATAGCAGGTTTTTTTTAACATTTATTTCTGATTTCAGGTAACTAATTTTATAACTTTTTTTTAACCATTGAAAGCAAACTTAAAAAAATCAAATTCACTGCATAGTTATTGAAAATTCCTCTTACTATTGTTTACTCTATTTAAATTTTTTTGTATATCCAACAAATAGCTCTGCCATAACATGATGCATAAACATTGTGTCCTTAAGGTGAATTGATTCCTTTGTTGTTATGAAATGACCCTGTTTGTGCCAGGTAATATTATTTGCCCTGAAACCTATTTTTATGGTAGTATAATCACTTCCCCTTTCTTTGATTAGTGTTAGCATGGTATATCTTTTTCTATCATTTTTACTTTTAGCATACTTGTGTCTATTTAAATGGATTTCTTATGGCCAGCATATATTGGGCCCTGCTTTTTTATTTCATCAGATAATCTCTATTTTAATTACCATGTTTAGCCACTTAACATTTAATGTGAGCATGGATGTAGTTGTGTTTACATATACCATCACGCTATTTGTTTTTTATTTATCTCATATGTTCTTTTTTCTCTTATTTTGGATTCTTTTGGAGTGTGTGTGTGTGTGTGTGCGTACGCACGCGCGCAGGCATGCACATGTGCTTTCAACTTATCGCCTTTGTTGGCTTATTGGCTATAACTCCTAGTTATGTTATTTCAGTGCTTGCTTTAGAGCTTATATTATGCATTTTTAACTCAACTCAGTATCCCTTCAAGTGATATTATTTCACTTCATATCTGGTATAAGAACTACAGTTGTATGCTTCTATTTCTCCTCCCCAGTCTTTGTGATTTTGTCATACATTATACTTTATATTTATTATACATTTTAAATTTTAATTTGTGTACCTTATTTTATTTAAAAAGTTCATTATCCTTGAAAGAGATTTAAGTAATAATTTAAAAATTTTTATATTTATTCTCATAGTTACTATTTCTTGTACTCTTCATTCCTTTGTGACAATCCAGACTTCTATCTTGTGTCATTTTTCTTCTGCCTGCGTGACTTCCTGTAGCATTTCTTGTGTGCAGTCTGCTGGTGGTACATTCTTTCAGCTTTCATATGTCTGAAAAATCTTTACTTAGCTTTCTTTTTGAAAGACATTTTTACTGGGTGAATTCCAGGAAAACACTTTTTTCTTTCAATATGTTTAAGATCTTGCTCCATCATCTCCTATATTCATTAATTCTAATGAGAAATTTGCTGCCGTCCTTATCTTCATTTCTCTGTACGTAATATGGTCAGAGAAATTTTTCCTCTGATCACTCTAAAGATTTTCTCTTAAATGAGTTGGTTTAAGAAATGTGATGATTATGATATGCCTTGATAGGGTTTTCTTCATGTTTTTGTGATTAGGCTTGTTGAATTTCTTACATGTGTTAGTATATGATTTTCATCAAATTAAGAAAATTTTCTGATTTTTAAAAAAATGCCTCCCCTCCCCTCTTTCAGAGATGCCTAATACATGTTAGATCACTTGAAGTTATCCCCCAGGTTACTGATGTTCTGTTTATTTTTTCAATCAAAATTCAATTCACATTTCAATTCATTTCTTCTGCAATTTCTAATTTGACAATTAATCTCATCTAGTATATTTTTCAGCACAGATGTTGTAGTCTTGATATTTGATTTAAAAAAAAGTTCCAGGCGTGCCTGGGTGGCTCAGTGGGTTAAAGCCTCTGCCTTCCGCTCAGGTCATGATCCCAGGGTCCTGGGATCTGCCCGCATCAGGCTCTCTGCTCAGCAGGGAGCCTGCTTCCCTTCCTCTCTCTCTGCCTGCCTCTCTGTCTACTTGTGACCTCCGTCCGTCAAATAAATAAATAAAATCTTAAAAAAAAAGTTCCATGTATTTACCTAGCATATTTGATCTCTCTTCTAGCTTCTTGGACATATGAAATAACATTTAGCAACTGCTGTAATGTCCTTGTCTATTCAGTTATTTTCAGTGCCAATTCTGGGTCAGTTTTGATTAGCTGATTTTCTCCTTATTACAGATCATGTTTTCCTACTTCTTTGCATGCATGGTCATTTGTGGTTGAATGCCAGACGTTGCGAATTTTATCTTATTGGGTGCTAGGTATTTTTGTATTCTAACAAACATTCTTGAGTTTTGTTCTGGTATGTGGTTAAATTACTTGGAAATAGCTTAATCAATTCCAGACTTGCTCTTGAGATTTTTTTTTAGGTGAGTCCACAAGAGCATTAAGTTTAAGGTTAATTTTCCGTACTCGTCAAGCAAACTCTTCCGAGTACTCCACCCAAGCTTTATAATTGTGAGGTTTTTCATGCTCCCTGGTGAGAAGAGACATTATTTTCAGCCCTGCATTTTCTCTGGGTATTGGTCTCTATAATTATTTTGGGTAGGTTTTCCTTGGCCTCAGGTAGTTTCCTTAAATGCTTGCACTGATGACTATTTAGTTGAATACTTGAGGGTGACCCTCTGAAGATTTGTCAGATTTTCTATTTTTTGGCACTATGTTCAGCTCTCTTTTCTGACACTATGGCCTATGAACTCTAGCTGTTTTGGATCCCTAAGCATCTTTATGTTTTAATGCAGAAGACCACTGGGCTCTGTCTGCATTCTCCCCACTCTGATCCTCAACCCGGAAACTCTCTCCGTAGAGTAATCTGGGGTATTTACAGGGCTCACCTTATTCTCATTCCTCATGGATTATCTTCTTTCATTGCCTGATATCCAGTGACTCAACAACCATTCCCTCCCCCATTTATTTTGTGTTGTTTTTTTCATTGTTTCATGCAGGAGGGTAAATCCGGTTCCTACTACTATATATTGGTCAGAATGTTCTTTTCTTCAGGAAAAAAAAAAAAACTAGCTTTATTGAGATATAATTTATATATCGTATATTCCAATATTTAAAGTATGCAATTCAGTGGTTCTTAGTACATTAACAGAGTTTGCAGATGTTACCACAATCAATTTTAGAAATTTTCATCACCCCCAGAAGAAACCCCATACCCTTTAGCAGTTATCCCACATCACTTAATCCGCTCATCCCACCCCAGACCTAGATTTGTAGCTTCTGGACATTTCATGTAAATATAACCCTACAATATGTAGCCCTTTGTGTTTGGCTTTTCTTCACCTAGTATAATGTCTTTAAGTTTGTGAAAATGTTCTAAAATTGATAAAATGTTCTAAAATTCATAACTTTGGGGGACACCTGGGTGGCTTAATTCTTAAACGTTTGGCTCAGGGTCCTGGGATCAAGTCCTGCATCGGGCCCTCCTTTGCTCAGCAGGGAGTCTGCTTCTCCCTCTCCCTCTGCCTCTCCTCCTGCTTGTGCTTTCTCTCTGTCAAATGAATAAATAAAATCTTAGAAAAAAGGCCACTTGGGTATCTTAGTCAGTTAAGTGTCTGTCTTTGGCTCAGGTCATGATCAGGGTCCTGGGATGGAGTTCTGCATTGGGCTCCTTGCCCAGCAGGGAGCCTGCTTCTCTCTCTGCCTGTAGCTCCCTGTGCTTGTGATCTGTCTCTGTCTCTCTCAAACAAATAAAATCTTTAAAAAAAATAAAAGGTACAACTTTGGGCTATTATAACTAATACTGTTTTGAACATTTGTGTATACATTTCTGTGTGGATACATGGTTTCCTTTCTCTTCAGTATATGTGATGAATGGGATCACTGAATCATATACATGTATATGTTATGATATGTATATGTTTTGTGTATATATATATAGACATATACATATATATATGTAAATGTTACCATATACCTGGTAACACTATGTTTTCCTTTTTGAGGGAATTCCATACTTTTCCAATGTTGCTGCACCAGAGTTGTTCCCAGTGGTGTATGAGAGTTCTGATTACTCCATAACTGCACCAACAATTTTTGCTATTTGTCTTTTTGGTTATAACAATCCTAATGTACTTGAAGTAGTATCTCATTGTAGTTTTAACCTAATACATTAGGTTAAGTGACTAATCATATTGAACGTATTTTCATTTGATTATTGACTATTTGTATATCTTTCATGGAGAGATGTCTATCTGGATCCATTGCACATTTTTTTTAGTTGGGATGTCTTTTTATTATTGAGTTGTAAGAGTACTCTATATATTCTGAGCCCAAGTTTCCTGTCAAATATATGATTTGTGAATATTTTCCCCATTCTGTGAGTTGCCTTTTCATATTCTTGGTGGTATTTTGGAGCACAAAAGTTTTTAATTTTGATGAAGTCCGATTTATGTATTGTTTTCATTTGTTGTTCATGCTTTCAGTCTTTTTTTTATTAAATTTTTTTATAAACATGTATTTTTATCCCCTGGGTACAGGTCTGTGAATCGCCAGGTTTACACATTTCACAGCACTCATCAAAGCACATACCCTCCCCAATGTCCATAACCCCACCCCCCCTTCTCCCAACCCCCCTCCCCCCAGCAACCCTCAGTTTGTTTTGTAAGATTAAGAGTCACTTATGGCTTGTCTCCCACCCAATCCCATCTTGTTTCATTGATTCTTCTCCTACCCACTTAAGCCCCCATGTTGCATCACCACTTCCTCATATCAGGGAGATCATATGATAGTTGTCTTTCTCTGCTTGACTTATTTCGCTAAGCATGATACGCTCTAGTTCCATCCATGTTGTCGCAAATGGCAAGATTTCATTTCTTTTGATGGCTGCATAGTATTCCATTGTGTATATATACCACATCTTCTTGATCCATTCATCTGTTGATGGACATCTAGGTTCTTTCCATAGTTTGGCTATTGTGGACATTGCTGCTATAAACATTCGGGTGCACGTGCCCCTTTGGACCACTACTTTTGTATCTTTAGGGTAAATACCCAATAGTGCAATTGCTGGGTCATAGGGCAGTTCTATTTTCAACATTTTGAGGAACCTCCATGCTGTTTTCCAGAGTGGCTGCACCAGCTTGCATTCCCACCAACAGTGTAGGAGGGTTCCCCTTTCTCCGCATCCTCGCCAGCATCTGTCATTTCCTGACTTGTTGATTTTAGCCATTCTGACTGGTGTGAGGTGATATCTCATTGTGGTTTTGATTTGTATTTCCCTGATGCCGAGTGATATGGAGCACTTTTTCATGTGTCTGTTGGCCATCTGGATGTCTTCTTTGCAGAAATGTCTGTTCATGTCCTCTGCCCATTTCTTGATTGGATTATTTGTTCTTTGGGTGTTGAGTTTGCTAAGTTCTTTATAGATTCTGGACACTAGTCCTTTATCTGATATGTCGTTTGCAAATATCTTCTCCCATTCTGTCAGTTGTCTTTTGATTTTGTTAACTGTTTCGTTTGCTGTGCAAAAGCTTTTGATCTTGATGAAATCCCAATAGTTCATTTTTGCCCTTGCTTCCCTTGCCTTTGGCGATGTTCCTAGGAAGATGTTGCTGCGGCTGAGGTCGAAGAGGTTGCTGCCTGTGTTCTCCTCAAGGATTTTGATGGATTCCTTTCGCACATTGAGGTCCTTCATCCATTTTGAGTCTATTTTTGTGTGTGGTTTAAGGAAGTGGTCCAATTTCATTTTTCTGCATGTGGCTGTCCAATTTTCCCAACACCATTTATTGAAGAGGCTGTCTTTTTTCCATTGGACATTCTTTCCTGCTTTGTTGAAGATTAGTTGACCATAGAGTTGAGGGTCTGTTTCTGGGCTCTCTATTCTGTTCCATTGATCTATGTGTCTGTTTTTGTGCCAGTACCATGCTGTCTTGATGATGACAGCTTTGTAATAGAGCTTGAAGTCCGGAATTGTGATGCCACCAACTTTGGCTTTCTTTTTCAATATCCCTTTGGCTATTCGAGGTCTTTTCTGGTTCCATATAAATTTTAGAATTATTTGTTCCATTTCTTTGAAAAAGATGGATGGTACTTTGATAGGAATTGCATTAAATGTGTAGATTGCTTTAGGTAGCATAGACATTTTCATAATATTTATTCTTCCAATCCAGGAGCATGGAACATTTTTCCATTTCTCTGTGTCTTCCTCAATTTCTTTCATGAGTACTTTATAGTTTTCTGAGTATAGATTCTGTGCCTCTTTGGTTAGGTTTATTCCTAGGTATCTTATGGTTTGGGCTGCAATTGTAAATGGGATGGACTCCTTAATTTCTCTTTCTTCTGTCTTGTTGTTGGTGTAGAGAAATGCAACTGATTTCTGTGCATAGATTTTATATCCCGACACTTTACTGAATTCCTGTATAAGTTCTAGCAGTTTTGGAGTGGAGTCTTTTGGGTTTTCCACATATGGTATCATATCATCTGCGAAGAGTGATAATTTGACTTCTTTGCCAATTTGGATGCCTTTAATTTCCTTTTGTTGTCTGATTGCTGAGGCTAGGACTTCTAGTACTATGTTGAATAGCAGTGGTGATAATGGACATCCCTACCGTGTTCCAGAACTTATCGGAAAAGCTTTCAGTTTTTCTCCATTGAGAATGATATTTGCGGTGGGTTTTTCATAGATGGCTTTGATGATATTGAGGTATGTGCCCTCTATCCCTACACTTTGAAGAGTTTTGATCAGGAAGGGATGCTGTACTTTGTCAAATGCTTTTTCAGCATCTATTGAGAGTATCATATGGTTCTTGTTCTTTCTTTTATTGATGTGTTGTATCACATTGACTGATTTGCAGATGTTGAACCAACCTTGCGGCCCTGGAATAAATCCCACTTGGTCGTGGTGAATAATCCTTTTAATGTACTGTTGAATCCTATAGGCTAGTATTTTGGTGAGAATTTTAGCATCTGTGTTCATCAAGGATATTGGTCTATAGCTCTCTTTTTTTGATGGGATCCTTTGGTTTTGGGATCAAGGTGATGCTGGCCTCATAAAATGGGTCTGGAAGTTTTCCTTCCATTTCTATTTTTTGGAACAGTTCCAGGAGAATAGGAATTAGTTCTTCTTTAAATGTTTGGTAGAATTCCCCCGGGAAGCCATCTGGCCCTGGGCTTTTGTTTGTTTGGAGATTTTTAATGACTGTTTCAATCTCCTTACTGGTTATGGGTCTGTTCAGGCTTTCTACTTCTTCCTGGTTCAGTTGTGGTAGTTTATATGTTTCTAGCAATGCATCCATTTCTTCCAGATTATCAAATTTGTTGGTGTAGAGTTGCTCATAGTATGTTCTTACAATAGTTTGTATTTCTTTGGTGTTAGTTGTGATCTCTCCTCTTTCATTCATGATTTTATTTATTTGGGTCCTTTCTCTTTTATTTTTGATAAGTCTGGCCAAGGGTTTATCAATTTATGAATTCTTTCAAAGAACCAGCTCCTAGTTTCGTTGATTTGCTCTATTGTCTTTTTGGTTTCTATTTCATTGATTTCTGCTCTGATCTTTATGATTTCTCTTCTCCTGCTGGGCTTAGGGTTTCTTTCTTGTTCTTTCTCCAATTCCTTTAGGAGGAGGGTTAGGTTGTGTACCTGAGACCTTTCTTGTTTCTTGAGGAAGGCTTGTACCGCTATATATTTTCCTCTCAGGACTGCCTTTGTTGTGTCCCACAGATTTTGAACTGTTGTATTTTCATTATCATTTGTTTCCATGATTTTTTTCAATTCTTCTTTAATTTCCCTGTTGACCCATTCATTCTTTAGAAGGATGCTGTTTAGTCTCCATGTATTTGGGTTCTTTCCAAACTTCCTCTTGTGGTTGAGTTCTAGCTTCAGAGCATTGTGGTCTGAAAATATGCAGGGAATGATCCCAATCTTTTGATACCGGTTGAGTCCTGATTTAGGACCGAGGATGTGATCTATTCTGGAGAATGTTCCATGTGCACTAGAGAAGAATGTGTATTCTGTTGCTTTGGGATGAAATGTTCTGACTATATCTGTGATGTCCATCTGGTCCAGTGTGTCGTTTAAGGCCTTTATTTCCTTGCTGATCTTTTGCTTGGATGATCTGTCCATTTCAGTGAGGGGAGTGTTAAAGTCCCCTACTATTATTGTATTATTGTTGATGTGTTTCTTTGATTTTGTTATTAATTGGTTTATATAGTTGGCTGCTCCCACATTGGGGGCATAGATATTTAAAATTGTTAGATCTTCTTGTTGGACAGACCCTTTGAGTATGATATAGTGTCCTTCCTCATCTCTTATTATAGTCTTTGGCTTAAAATCTAATTGATCTGATATAAGGATTGCCACTCCTGCTTTCTTCTGATGTCCATTAGCATGGTAAATTCTTTTCCACCCTTTCACTTTAAATCTGGAGGTGTCTTCGGGCTTAAAATGAGTTTCTTGGAGGCAACATATAGATGGGTTTTGTTTTTTTATCCATTCTGATACCCTGTGTCTTTTGATTGGAGCATTTAGCCCATTAACATTCAGGGTAACTATTGAGAGATATGAATTTAGTGTCATTGTATTGTCTGTAAGGTGACTA
Source organism: Mustela erminea (assembly GCF_009829155.1). NCBI lineage: Eukaryota > Metazoa > Chordata > Mammalia > Carnivora > Mustelidae > Mustela > Mustela erminea. The sequence continues at coordinate 65,529,321 of NC_045626.1, forward strand.
TTACTGTATATTGTCTCTGTTCCTTTCTGATCTACCACTTGTAGGCTCTCTCTTTGCTTAGAGGACCCCTTTCAATATTTCCTGTAGAGCTGGTTTGGTGTTTGCAAATTCTTTCAGTTTTTGTTTGTCCTGGAAGCTTTTAATCTCTCCTTCTATTTTCAGTGATAGCCTAGCTGGATATAGTATTCTTGGCTGCATGTTTTTCTCATTTAGTGCTCTGAAAATATCATGCCAGCTCTTTCTGGCCTGCCAGGTCTCTGTGGATAAGTCAGCTGCCAATCTAATATTTTTACCATTGTATGTTACAGACCTCTTTTCCCGGGCTGCTTTCAGGATTTTCTCTTTGTCACTAAGACTTGTAAAATTTACTATAAGATGACGGGGTGTGGGCCTATTCTTATTGATTTTGAGGGGCGTTTTCTGAATCTCCTGAATTTTGATGCTCATTCCCTTTGCCATATTGGGGAAATTCTCCCCAATAATTCTCTCCAGTATACCTTCTGCTCCCTTCTCTCTTTCTTCTTCTTCTGGAATCCCAATTATTCTAATGTTGTTTCGTCTTATGGTGTCACTTATCTCTTGAATTCTCCCCTCGTGGTCCAGTAGCTGTTTGTCCCTCTTTTGCTCAGCTTCTTTATTCTCTGTCATTTGGTCTTCCATATCACTAATTCTTTCTTCTGCCTCATTTATCCTAGCAGTGAGAGCCTCCATTTTTGATTGCACCTCATTAATAGCTTTTTTGATTTCAACTTGGTTAGATTTTAGGTCTTTTATTTCTCCAGAAAGGGCTTTTATATCTCCCGAGAGGGTTTCTCTAATATCTTCCATTCCTTTTTCGAGCCCGGCTTGAACCTTGAGAATTGTCATTCTGAACTCTAGATCTGACATATTACCAATGTCTGTATTGATTAGGTCCCTAGCCTTCGGTACTGCCTCTTGTTCTTTTTCTTGTGGTGAATTTTCCCGCTTTGTCATTTTGTCCAAATAAGAGTATATGAAAGAGCAAGTAAAATAGTAAAAGGGTGGCAACAACCCCAGGAAAATATGGTTTAACCAAATCAGAAGAGATCCCAAATCGTGAGGGGGGAGAAAGGGGATAAAAAGAGGTTCAAAAAGGAAGAACGAAAAAAAAAAAGATGAAAAAAAGAAAAAAAAAGAAAAGAATTTAAAAGAAAACGAATAAAGAAAAATATAAAAAGGAAAAAATATATATTAGATAAACTAGTTAAAAAACGTTAAAAAAGAAAAGGGTAAAAGTTTAAAAAAATATTAGCAGAAGACGAGAAAAAAAATGAAAAAGAAAAAAATTAACTGCAAGACTAAAAAAATCACAGGGAAAAAAAAAGAAAAGAAAAGAAAAGAAAAATCACAGGGAGAAAGCCATGAGTTTCGTGCTTTGCTTTCTCCTCCTCTGGAATTCTGCTGCTTTCCTTGGTATTGAAACCGCACTCCTTGGTAGGTGAACTAGGTCTTGGCTGGATTTCTAGTTGATCTTCTGGGGGAGGGTCCTGGTGTAGTGATTCTGAAGTGTCTTTGCCCCAGGCGGAATTGCACCGCCCTTAACAGGGGCTGGGGTGAGTAATCCGCTCGGCTTTGCTTTCAGGAGATTTTGTTCCCTGAGCGCTTTCCGTAGAGTTCCAGAGGACGGGAATACAAATGGCGGCCTCCTGGTCTCTGGCCAGGAGGAGCCGAGAGCCTGGAGCCCCACTCCTCAGTGCGCCCTCAGAGAACAGCGCCCAGTTACTCCCGTCTGCCTGACCTCCGGCTGCGCTCCGAGCTCTCCGAGCCTGCGACCAGTTCAAGGTAACACCGAGCTGTGAGCTTACTGTCGGCTCTGTCTCTGTAGCCGGCTTTCCCGTTCCAATACCCGCAAGGTCTGCGACACTCAGACACCCCTGATCCTTCTGTGACCCTGCGGGACCTGAGGCCACGCTGAACCCGCATGGGCTTTGCCCCGGTTTAGCCTCTGGAGCGATGTCTCTCAGCGGAACAGACTTTTAAAAGTCCTGATTTTGTGCACCGTTGCTCCGCCGCTTGCCGGGAGCCGGCCCCTCCCCCCGGGGTCTATCTTCCCGTCGCTTTGGATTCACTTCTCCGCCGGTCCTACCTTTCAGAAAGTGGTTGTTTTTCTGTTTCCAGAATTGCTGTTCTTCTTCTCTTCGATCTGCCGACGGGTTTTCAGGTGTTTGCAATCTTTAGATAAGCTATCTAGCTGATCTCCGGCTAGCTGAAGCAGTCTCAGCCTGCTACTTCTTCGCCATCTTGACTCCCCATGCTTTCAGTCTTATAGCTAAGAAATCATTGCCTAATCCAAGATCACAAAACTTAACCATATGTTTTTTTTTTTTAAGATTTTATTTATTTATTTGACAGAGAGAGATGACAGCAGGCAGAGAGGCAGGCAGAGAGAGGGAAGGGAAGGAAGCAGGCCCTTGCTGAGCAGAGAGCCCGATGCGGGACTCGATCCTAGGACCCTGAGATCATGACCTGAGCCGAAGGCAGCGGCTCAACCCACTGAGCCACCCAGGTGCCCAACCATATGTTTTTTTAATAAAGATTTTATTTATGTATTTGACAGAGAGAGAGACAGTGAGAGAGGGAACACAAGCAGAGGGAGAGGGAGAAGCAGATTCCCTGCCGAGCAGAGAGCCCGATGCGGGGCTTGATCCCAGGACCCTGGGATCATGACCTGAGCCGAAGGCAGACACTTAATGACTGAGCCATCCAGGTGCCCCAAAATGTTTTAAGGGTGTTATAGTTTTAGTTCTTACATGTAGACTTTTGACTTATTTTGAATTAATTTTTGTATATGGGGTGAGATAGGGGTCCAGTTGTAATTCATTTACATGTGGATATAGTTTTCCCACCATCATTTGTTGAGAAGATTATTTTTTCCCCATTGAATCCTCTTGGCAACCTTATCAAATATCAACTGACCATAGAAATATGGGTTTATTTCTAGACTTTTAAAACTGTTACACTGATCTATATATCTGTCCCTCTGTCACTACGACATTGTCTTGGTTACTGGTTGCTTTGTAGTAAGTTTTAAAATAGGGAATTGTGAGTTCTTCATCCTTGTGTTTTTTTCAAGATTGTTTGGCTATTTTGGGTCCTCGAGTTTCCATATTATTTTTAGGATCAGCTTTCTAATTTCTACAAGGAAACCAGATGGGGTTCTTATGAGAATCTGTAGACTTTGGAGAGCATTTCATCTTAAAAATATTGTCTTCTGATCCATGCACATAGGATATATCTCCATTTATTTGGGTCTTCTTTAATTTTTTCCCACAATGTTTAGTGGTTTTCAGAGTATACAATTTTCACTACGTTTGTTAAGTATAATCCTAAGCATATACCTCCCCTTTTTAAAAAAAGATTTTGTTTATTTATTTGATAGAGATCACAAGTAGGCAGAGAGGCAGGGGGAGAGAGAGAGAGAGAGAGAGAGAGAGAGGGAGGAGGCTCCCTGCTGAGCAGAGAGCCTGATGTGGGGCTTATCCCAGGACACTGGGATTGTGACCTGAGCTGGAGGCAGAGGTTTTAACCCACTGAGCCACCCAGGAGCCCCAGTATATATACTCTTTTTGATCTTACTGTAAATAGAATGATTTTCTTTCTTTCATTTTTGGATTGTTCATTGCTAGTGAATAGAAATACAATTGACTTTTCCCAGCTTTATTGTGATAATTGACAAGTAAAAATTTTATATAATTAGGGCATCTGAGTGGGTCGGCTGATTAAGTGCTGACTCTTGGTTTTGGCTCAGGTGATGATCTCAGGGTTGTGAGATCCAGCCCTGAGACTGCTTGGAATCCTTTCCCCTTTCCTCTCCTTCCCTCTTTGCATCTCTCTGTCTAAAAATATGTAAATAAATAAATAAAATCTTTACGAAATTGTATATATTTGTGGTGTATAATATATTTTAATATGTGTATACACTGTGAAATGATAACCACAATCAAGCTAATTAACACATCCATCACCTCACATAGCTGTAATTTTTTTGAGTGTGGTGAGCATTTAAGATACATTTTCTTAGCAAATTGTAAGTATACAATATAGTATACTACAGCTATCATGCTGTATATTAGATCTCCAGAATTTATTCATCGTGAATAACTGAAACTCTGCCCTTTGATCAACATCTCACAACTGATTTTTGTATATTGATCTTACATCCTGCAACTTTGCCCAACTTCTTGTTAGCTTTAGTAGTGTTTTTGTGGATTCCTTAGGATTTTCTATATACAATTTTCTATATATTTAAGGTTATGCGATAGAGATAGGTTTACTTTTTTTTTTTTTTTCCAATCTGGATGCCCCCGCCCCCTTTTTTTTGCCTAATTGCCCTGGCTAGAACCTCTTTCCCTGACCATGCCCATCTGATAAACTTCACTCACCGCAGCTGATTGCTTTACCATTTTCTTTTTCAAAGATTTTATTTGTTTATTTGACAGACAGAGATCACAAGTAGACAGAGAGGCAGGCAGAGAGAGAGAGAGAGAGAAAGAGAGAAGCAGGCTCCCTGCTGAGCAGAGAGCCCGATGCGGGACTCGATCCCAGGACCCCGAGATCATGACCTGAGCCAAAGGCAGCGGCTTAACCCACTGAGCCACCCAGGTGCCCTGCTTTACCATTTTCAACAATGGCGTACATTGCTTCACAGATCCAATTAAATGTAGGCTTATTTGCCAGGATAGATTTTGAGGTCAGTGTTTGAGATTTTTTCTGACCCCAGGAGGGCTCTTCTTAGTTGTCTCTTCCTGATTTTCCCTGGTAAAATAGCTGGCTTATGGTTTAGGTGTTATCTCTAATGAAGTTAACAGACTTCTTTTAATTGTGTTTCACCACAAGCTCCATTGTTGTCAGAGTACCTTTAGGTTTGGGCTTCCTCATACTCTGTTGCAAATAAAGCCAGTTCACTTGGGAAGGACTTCAGAGATCATTGTTTTGTCCTGCCTTTCTCCCTGGGCAGAGTCTCTAAGCTGTAGGTCTGAGCCTGGGGCAGGATCAGTGATGGCTTCTCTCTGAGCGACAACTCTGCTTTAGGAACCGGGCACTCATCTCGGGGCCTTTGAATTCCTGGCTTGCTGCTCCCACCGTAGAATCTCCACTTCATGAGCAAGCTTCAGCAAAGGTGATGCGCCTCCCAGTCTTCAGTGTGCCATCTCTAAGGGAGTGCCTTTGTGTCACAGTGAGCGCTGAGTAGGACAAAGTCTCCGATGTCTTGACACACTCACCTGGAATGTAGCCTCTGCGACAGGTAGCTGGGAGGTGCGTGTGGGGGAAAAAATGCTGATGAACTGCCCTTCTCTGGAACATACGATCACTTTTAAGTTGGAGCTTGGTGAGGAGGGTGCCTTGTTTTCCTTGGCTTCACTTGTTAGGAGTAGAGTTTCCATCACACTGGGGGAGGAAGGGAACAGGTTATGATTGGAATGCTACAGATTCTCACTGCTCTTGTCACGTTTTAGCAGATTTTCTTGAATAAATATTTCATTAGCTGTATGCCTTCAGGTCTGTTTCCAGAGACTGACTATCTATCTCTCTATACATATGTATATATACTTCCAATATTTTTTATATAAAAATGTATATTATTTCTTAAAATGTAGGTATATTTTAAGAATTAACATGTGTATGGGGTGCCTGGGTGGCTCAGTGGGTTAAAGCCTCCACCTTCGGCTCGGGTTATGGTCCCAGGGTCCTTGGATCGAGCCTGCATTGGGCTCTCTGCTCAGTGGAGAGCCTGCTTCCTCCTCCTCCTCTCTCTCTCTGCCTGCCTCTCTGCCTACTTGTGATCTCTGTCAAATAAATAAATAAAAATCATTTAAAAAAAAATCTTAAAAAAAGAGAATTAACATGTGTAACAAATAAATAAATATATAATAAAAGCTTAAAATTTTACCAGTTTTGCTGGGGAATGGATCTATGGAGCTCTTCATATTGTCATTTCCAAATGCTTTTTGAAACTTTCCTCCCCCCCAGTGGTTTTTGGACCTCTGGAAATGGATTCTCAGCCGGATGCTTACACAACTTCCACTGCAGAAAAGACTTGAGAATAGATGCCCCAGTGAGTCAAACATCCCACCTTCTTTCTTTAATTTTTAATTAATTTTTTTTTGCTAGCCACACATTAATTTGTAGAATAAAACTCTTGTTATCTTTAATTTTAATTTTCCTATCTCTTCTGGTGTAAAAGGGCACTCATAATCCAGCTAGCTCCTAAGGTAATCTTTTAGGATTGGACTGGATTCATTCTCTCCACCTTGGCAGGGGACTGGGTCACAGGGGAAGTCAGTCTGTTCAGGGCGCCTGGCTTCTTCTGGCATTTCCGCCACCTAGTGGGAAAATTTTGTATGGCCCACCTTAAGCCTGGATTAGATTTAGGGGTCTCTGACACCCCCCAGCGATAAAACATGTTAGCACAGTGATTTCTTTTTTATTTATTTATTTATTTATTTATTTATTTATTTATTTTTTTATTTCTAGCATAACAGTATTCATTATTTTTGCACCACACCCCGTGCTCCATGCAATCCGTGCCCTCTATAATACCCACCACCTGGTACCCCAACCTCCCACCCCCCGTCCCTTCAAAACCCTCAGATTGTTTTTCAGAGTCCATAGTCTCTCATGGTTCACCTCCCCTTCCAATTTCCCCCAACTCCCTTCTCCACTCTAAGTCCCCATGTCCTCCATGCTATTTGTTATGCTCCACACATAAGTGAAACCATATGATAATTGACTCTCTCTGCTTGACTTATTTCACTCAGCATAATCTCTTCCAGTCCCGTCCATGTTGCTACAAAAGTTGGGTATTCATCCTTTCTGATGGAGGCATAATACTCTATCCCCAGGGGTACAGGTCTGTGAATCACCAGGTTTACACACTTCACAGCACTCACCAAAGCACATACCCTCCCCAATGTTCATAATCCCACCCCCTTCTCCCAAACCCCCTCCCCCTAGCAACCCTCAGTTTGTTTTGTGAGATTAAAAGTCACTTATGGTTTGTCTCCCTCCCAATCCCATCTTGTTTCATTTATTCTTCTCCTACCCACTTAAGCCCCCATGTTGCATCACCACTTCCTCATATCAGGGAGATCATATGATAGTTGTCTTTCTCTGCTTGACTTATTTCGCTAAGCATGATACGCTCTAGTTCCATCCATGTTGTCGCAAATGGCAAGATTTCATTTCTTTTGATGGCTGCATAGTATTCCATTGTGTATATATACCACATCTTCTTGATCCATTCATCTGTTGATGGACATCTAGGTTCTTTCCATAGTTTGGCTATTGTGGACATTGCTGCTATAAACATTCGGGTGCATGTGCCCCTTTGGATCACTACGTTTGTATCCTTAGGGTAAATACCCAATAGTGCAATTGCTGGGTCATAGGGCAGTTCTATTTTCAACATTTTGAGGAACCTCCATGCTGTTTTCCAGAGTGGCTGCACCAGCTTGCATTCCCACCAACAGTGTAGGAGGGTTCCCCTTTCTCCGCATCCTCGCCAGCATCTGTCATTTCCTGACTTGTTGATTTTAGCCATTCTGACTGGTGTGAGGTGATATCTCATTGTGGTTTTGATTTGTATTTCCCTGATGCCGAGTGATATGGAGCACTTTTTCATGTGTCTGTTGGCCATCTGGATGTCTTCTTTGCAGAAATGTCTGTTCATGTCCTCTGCCCATTTCTTGATTGGGTTATTTGTTCTTTGGGTGTTGAGTTTGCTAAGTTCTTTATAGATACTGGACACTAGTCCTTTATCTGATATGTCGTTTGCAAATATCTTCTCCCATTCTGTCAGTTGTCTTTTGATTTTGTTAACTGTTTCGTTTGCTGTGCAAAAGCTTTTGATCTTGATGAAATCCCAATAGTTCATTTTTGCCCTTGCTTCCCTTGCCTTTTGCGTTGTTCCTAGGAAGATGTTGCTGCGGTTGAGGTCAAAGAGGTTGCTGCCTGTGTTCTCCTCAAGGATTTTGATGGATTCCTTTCGCACATTGAGGTCCTTCATCCATTTTGAGTCTATTTTTGTGTGTGGTGTAAGGAAATGGTCCAATATCATTTTTCTGCATGTGGCTGTCCAATTTTCCCAGCACCATTTATTGAAGAGGCTGTCTTTTTGCCATTGGACATTCTTTCCTGCTTTGTCGAAGATTAGTTGACCATAGAGTTGAGGGTCTATTTCTGGGCTCTCTATTCTGTTCCATTGATCTATGTGTCTGTTTTTGTGCCAGTACCATGCTGTCTTGATGACGACAGCTTTGTAATAGAGCTTGAAGTCCGGAATTGTGATGCCACCAACGTTGGCTTTCTTTTTCAATATCCCTTTGGCTATTCGAGGTCTTTTCTGGTTCCATATAAATTTTAGCATTATTTGTTCCATTTCTTTGAAAAAGATGGATGGTACTTTGATAGGAATTGCATTAAATGTGTAGATTGCTTTAGGTAGCATAGACATTTTCACAATATTTATTCTTCCAATCCAGGAGCATGGAACATTTTTCCATTTCTTTGTGTCTTCCTCAATTTCTTTCATGAGTACTTTATAGTTTTCTGAGTATAGATTCTGTGTCTCTTTGGTTAGGTTTATTCCTAGGTATCTTATGGTTTTGGGTGCAATTGTAAATGGGATTGACTCCTTAATTTCTCTTTCTTCTGTCTTGCTGTTGGTGTAGAGAAATGCAACTGATTTCTGTGCATTGATTTTATATCCTGACACTTTACTGAATTCCTGTATAAGTTCTAGCAGTTTTGGAGTGGAGTCTTTTGGGTTTTCCACATATAGTATCATATCATCTGCGAAGAGTGATAATTTGACTTCTTCTTTGCCGATTTGGATGCCTTTAATTTCCTTTTGTTGTCTTATTGCTGAGGCTAGGACCTCTAGTACTATGTTGAATAGCAGTGGTGATAATGGACATCCCTGCCGTGTTCCTGACCTTAGCGGAAAAGCTTTCAGTTTTTCTCCATTGAGAATGATATTTGCGGTGGGTTTTTCATAGATGGCTTTGATGATATTGAGGTATGTGCCCTCTATCCCTACACTTTGAAGAGTTTTGATCAGGAAGGGATGCTGTACTTTGTCAAATGCTTTTTCAGCATCTATTGAGAGTATCACATGGTTCTTGTTCTTTCTTTTATTGATGTGTTGTATCACACTGACTGATTTGTGGATGTTGAACCAACCTTGCAGCCCTGGAATAAATCCCACTTGGTCGTGGTGAATAATCTTTTTAATGTACTGTTGAATCCTATTGGCTAGTATTTTGTTGAGTATTTTCGCATCTGTGTTCATCAAGGATATCGGTCTATAGCTCTCTTTTTTGGTGGGATCCTTGTCTGGTTTTAGGATCAAGGTGATGCTGGCCTCATAAAATGAGTTTGGAAGTTTTCCTTCCATTTCTATTTTTTGGAACAGTTTCAGGAGAATAGGAATTAGTTCTTCTTTAAATGTTTGGTAGAATTCCCCCGGGAAGCCGTCTGGCCCTGGGCTTTTGTTTGTTTGGAGATTTTTAATGACTGTTTCAATCTCCTTACTGGTTATGGGTCTGTTCAGGCTTTCTATTTCTTCCTGGTTCAGTTGTGGTAGTTTATGTGTTTCTAGGAATGCATCCATTTCTTCCAGATTGTCAAATTTATTGGCGTAGAGTTGCTCATAGTATGTTCTTATAATAGTTTGTATTTCTTTGGTGTTAGTTGTGATCTCTCCTCTTTCATTCATGATTTTATTTATTTGGGTCCTTTCTCTTTTCTTTTTGATAAGTCTGGCCAGGGGTTTATCAATTTTATTAATTCTTTCAAAGAACCAGCTCCTAGTTTCGTTGATTTGTTCTATTGTTTTTTTGGTTTCTATTTCATTGATTTCTGCTCTGATCTTTATGATTTCTCTTCTCCTGCTGGGCTTAGGGTTTCTTTCTTGTTCTTTCTCCAGCTCCTTTAGGTGTAGGGTTAGGTTGTGTACCTGAGACCTTTCTTGTTTCTTAGAAAGGCTTGTACCGCTATATATTTTCCTCTCAGGACTGCCTTTGTTGTGTCCCACAGATTTTGAACCGTTGTATTTTCATTATCATTTGTTTCCATGATTTTTTTCAATTCTTCTTTAATTTCCCGGTTGACCCATTCATTCTTTAGAAGGATGCTGTTTAGTCTCCATGTATTTGGGTTCTTTCCAAACTTCCTTTTGTGGTTGAGTTCTAGCTTTAGAGCATTGTGGTCTGAAAATATGCAGCGAATGATCCCAATCTTTTGATACCGGTTGAGTCCTGATTTAGGACCGAGGATGTGATCTATTCTGGAGAATGTTCCATGTGCACTAGAGAAGAATGTGTATTCTGTTGCTTTGGGATGAAATATTCTGAATATATCTGTGATGTCCATCTGGTCCAGTGTGTCGTTTAAGGCCTTTATTTCCTTGCTGATCTTTTGCTTGGATGATCTGTCCATTTCAGTGAGGGGAGTGTTAAAGTCCCCTACTATTATTGTATTATTGTTGATGTGTTTCTTTGATTTTGTTATTAATTGGTTTATATAGTTGGCTGTTCCCACGTTGGGGGCATAGATATTTAAAATTGTTAGATCTTCTTGTTGGACAGACCCTTTGAGTATGATATAGTGTCCTTCCTCATCTCTTATTATAGTCTTTGGCTTAAAATCTAATTGATCTGATATAAGGATTGCCACTCCTGCTTTCTTCTGATGTCCATTAGCATGGTAAATTCTTTTCCACCCCCTCACTTTAAATCTGGAGGTGTCTTCGGGCTTAAAATGAGTTTCTTGGAGGCAACATATAGATGGGTTTTGTTTTTTTATCCATTCTGATACCCTGTGTCTTTTGACAGGGGCATTTAGCCCATTAACATTCAGGGTAACTATTGAGAGATATGAATTTAGTGCCATTGTATTGCCTGTAAGTTGACTGTTACTGTATATGGTCTCTGTTCCTTTCTGATCTACCACTTGTAGGCTCTCTCTTTGCTTAGAGGACCCCTTTCAATATTTCCTGTAGAGCTGGTTTGGTATTTGCAAATTCTTTCAGTTTTTGTTTGTCCTGGAAGCTTTTAATCTCTCCTTCTATTTTCAATGATAGCCTAGCTGGATATAGTATTCTTGGCTGCATGTTTTTCTCGTTTAGTGCTCTGAAAATATCATGCCAGCTCTTTCTGGCCTGCCAGGTCTCTGTGGATAAGTCAGCTGCCAATCTAATATTTTTACCATTGTATGTTACAGACTTCTTTTCCCGGGCTGCTTTCAGGATTTTCTCTTTGTCACTGAGACTTGTAAATTTTACTATTAGGTGACGGGGTGTGGGCCTATTCCTATTGATTTTGAGGGGCGTTCTCTGAACCTCCTGAATTTTGATGCTCGTTCCCTTTGCCATATTGGGGAAATTCTCCCCAATAATTCTCTCCAGTATACCTTCTGCTCCCCTCTCTCTTTCTTCTTCTTCTGGAATCCCAATTATTCTAATGTTGTTTCGTCTTATGGTGTCACTTATCTCTCGAATTCTCCCCTCGTGGTCCAGTAGCTGTTTGTCCCTCTTTTGCTCAGCTTCTTTATTCTCTGTCATTTGGTCTTCTATATCACTAATTCTCTCTTCTGCCTCATTTATCCTAGCAGTGAGAGCCTCCATTTTTGATTGCACTTCATTAATAGCTTTTTTGATTTTAACTTGGTTAGATTTTAGTTCTTTTATTTCTCCAGAAAGGGCTTTTATATCTCTCGAGAGGGTTTCTCTAATATCTTCCATGCCTTTTTCGAGCCCGGCTAGAACCTTGAGAATTGTCATTCTGAACTCTAGATCTGACATATTACCAATGTCTGTATTGATTAGGTCCCTAGCCTTCGGTACTGCCTCTTGTTCTTTTTTTTGTGTTGAATTTTTCCGTCTTGTCATTTTGTCCAGATAAGAGTATATGAAGGGGCAAGTAAAATACTAAAACGGTGGCAACAACCCCAGGAAAAAATGTTTTAACCAAATTAGAAGAGATCCAAAATCGTGAGGGGGGAGAAGGGGATAAAAAGAGGTTCAAAAAGGAAGAAAGAAAAAAAAAGAAAAAAGAAAAAAAAAAGAAAAAAGAAAAGAGAAGAATTAAAAAAAAAAAAAGGGAAACACCTAAGAAAAATGTAAAAAAGAAAAAATATATATATTAGATAAACTAGTAAGAAATCGTTAAAAAAGAAAAAGGTAACAGTTCAAAAAAAAAAAATTTTACCCGAAGGCGAGAAAAAAAAAAAAAACAGAAAATGAAAAAGAAAAAGATTAAATTAACTGCAAGACTAAAAAAAAAATCACAGGGAAAAAGCCATGAGTTCCGTGCTTGGCTTTCTCCTCCTCTGGAATTCTGCTGCTCTCCTTGGTATTGAAACCGCACTCCTTGGTAGGTGAACTTGGTCTCGGCTGGATTTCTTGTTGATCTTCTGGGGGAGGGGCCTGTTGTAGTGATTCTCAAGTGTCTTTGCCCCAGGCGGAATTGCACCGCCCTTACCCGGGGCCGGGGTGAGTAATCCGCTCGGGTTTGCTTTCAGGAGCTTTTGTTCCCTGAGCGCTTTCCGTAGAGTTCCAGAGGACGGGAATACAAATGGCGGCCTCCTGGTCTCCGGCCCGGAGGAGCCGAGAGCCCAGGGCCGCACTCCTCAGTGCGCCCTCAGAGAACAGCGCCCAGTTACTCCCGTCTGCCTGACCTCCGGCCGCGCTCCGAGCTCTCCGAGCCTGCGACCAGTTCAAGGTAACACCGAGCTGTGAGCTTACTGTCGGCTCTGTCTCTGTAGCCGGCTTTCCCGTTCCAATACCCGCAAGGTCTGCGACACTCAGACACCCCTGCTCCTTCTGTGACCCTGCGGGACCTGAGGCCACGCTGAACCCGCGTGGGCTTCGCCCCGGTTTAGCCTCTGGAGCGATGTCCCTCAGCGGAACAGACTTTTAAAAGTCCTGATTTTGTGCACCGTTGCTCCGCCGCTTGCCGGGAGCCGGCCCCTCCCCCCAGGGTCTATCTTCCCGTCGCTTTGGATTCACTTCTCCGCCGGTCCTACCTTTCAGAAAGTGGTTGTTTTTCTGTTTCCAGAATTGCTGTTCTTCTTCTCTTCGATCTGCCGATGGATTTTCAGGTGTTTGCAATCTTTAGATAAGCTATCTAGCTGATCTCCGGCTAGCTGAAGCAGTCTCAGCCTGCTACTTCTCCGCCATCTTGACTCCTCCAGCACAGTGATTTCTGATTGATAATATTTAATTTGTGGCAAAGTGGGTATGACCCAGTAAATTTGATCACCCTTGACAAAGAAGCAAATTTGGAGTTAGCCGAGCGGCCAAAGTAAGTAATCTGTATGCATGTCCACAGGCTGCTGGCTGGCATTTCCCTTGGGTGTAGGGTGGGTTTGGACTTATTGGGAGGACATTTAAGACATGTGATTCCCTAAATCTCTAGTCCAGTATTCTTGCCAAGTTAGTGTCCGGAGTTAACCTATGGTTTTGGACTCAGGAAGCTAGCTCGGCAGATTTTTGCAATTCTCACAAAGAAAGGATAATGGCAGTGTCACAGTATGGTCTTCCTTTCCATTTTGCTGGCCAGTGGTGAAAAGATGAAGGGAGGCTGGTCTGGGGCTTATTGTTTTACACCTAGAATTTCAAAGGACATAACACATCCACATCCCTCCTTTGTTGGGGTTCCTATGATTCCAGCTCTTTTCTCCCCTATTTCACAGAGCAACCATCTTAATGGTTAAGAACCAATTATTCCCACCCATTATATTCCAGTGGAGAAGGCACCCATTGGGATTGATCTAACAGCAGGTGTCCTACTTGCCCCCTTGCCCAGCCTCCTCTCTACTGGTTGTCAGGTCAAATTGCCTGGATTTGTGACCCAAAGAATGAGAAGCCTGTTGTCCTCATGTATAGTCCAAAACTGTGATCTTGTACTCCTGAGCTACAGCCTGTGCTCTGTTTAGTGTAATTGGACAATCAGTCCAGGGACTCTGGTTCCTTATTTTATTTCTGAAGGATCATTTAGGAAAAAACAAAATTCATCCTCTTTGGTAGTAGTTTGTTCTGGAATGTTGGTTTTAATTGTCACTGGCCAAACCTCTTCTGTCTTCCCATCTTCCATGAGATTTCCCGTATAAAAAGCCCTAAGACTGATCGAGGAATAGTCATTTTTGAAAAACATGACACTGGGGGCCATCCTGTGTGAGGCCATCCCTGAAGTAAGAAGTCCTACGCTCTGAGACATCATTAAGGGTATGGAGAGATGACAGAAAAATTTCCTCCATCTATGAGACTTGTAAACAGGGAAATGTTTTAAAGAGAAAGAAAGCTGAACATTTAGCCTTGGTCTCATCATATGAAGCCTTTGGGAGGGGCAAGAGTAAAGGAATACAGTCTATTCCTTTATATTCCTGTATAAAATGTGACATAGCCTGTATGTGCTTTCGGACACATGCCCAGCCCATCGTCCTTAACTAGAGTTAGGCCTGAGGCATTTGCAAAAGTGTTTCCATTTTGTTCCAAGCTACCACAGAATCTGAGTCCATCAGAAATTTTTGATTTGTACACCCCTGGACAGGATGCTCTGACTTAGCTGTCCTGGGATTAAATCTCACAAATCCTAGGAGACATTGTATTCAGTGTTTCTTATCGGTGAGGGGAAGAACACCTGAATCCATTTTTGGTTCCCTTCCTGCAATGACTGTCCCAAAGAAAGCTGCCTATATTCTCACTGGGTGATCTGTCCTGTCCTGTTTAACTCCAGCTTTGGGCTGATCAGCAGTTGGTTTGTTCGGTTACCACATTTGCTTTTTGCTATTCCCTGTGGCATCTGGATGTTTGCATTCTATTGGACCCGGTGCCTGGAGGCCTCACCCGTTAGAACTGAGAGTACATGGAATAGAGTACAGAGGACATGGAATGGAGGGAGCCCAGAAGTTTTGGGAAAGCCAGATGCAAAATATTGGACTGTATCCCGCAGGAAGGTAGTTTTCTCAAGAAGTCTTTGATAAAGATGACCCCCAAATGATCAGCCTTATCTCTGATGAAGTACATTTCTCTTTTTAGCTAATGATAATTTATTTTTACCTGTACTGGGGGGGGTTATGTTTGAATTCAAAATCTTTCCCACATGCCCAGGTCCCTTTAGGTTTTATCTGACTACACAGGGTCACAGGTGAGTGAGGGGTCCTTACATACCCTGAATCAGTTCCTTCACGGTACGTCCCCTTTCCCACCTCCCACTTACCTCTGGAAGAAGGTGTTTTTTTTATTTTGGTTTTGGCCTTTATACCAGCGATAGCAACAGTTTGGAGATGACCGTCTTTTCAGGCCATCTTCTGATGCTGTGTTGTTGCGTCAGTTAGAGCCGAGTCAGAAGACAAACCGCACTAGTAATTTGATCAGAAAACATTTACTATAAGGAGTTAACTTATCTAAAGGGTGAAAGAAGGTGCCAAGATGTGCTCTCATGTACTTACTACCCACAACCTCTAGGTAAAGCAAGGCTGGCCAATAAATAAACTAAGGGCTTAGGAGAGGGATGCCACACAGGGCTAAGATCCAGACCTTTCCCAAGAGAGCATGGCTTTGCAGAGATGTACAGCCTTCCAGAGGGAAAGAAATGTGTCATAGGGTGTGGTCCAGAGCTGGTCCCTAGAAGGGGTTCACCATTGCAGAGATAATGTGTGTGTGTGGGGTGGTGGTGGTGGTGGTACGGGTTGGACAGGTCTGCAGGAGTAGCTCCTGGGGTGGGGAGATAGTTAGCTGCCTGGGGATGCAGCTACAGCAGGCCTGTAGAGCTAGAAGCCAGGGATTTAGGTTTGAATCAATAATCCTGCCCTTCCAGGGATCTGGGGGATAAAAGGAGTCCTGGACTAAGCAGAAGCTTTCTAGAAGAATGCACTATCGGGGGGGGGGGGGGAAAGAGTACACTACTGAAGAGATTCAAGTATTGACCTTTAAGGGTCAAAAATCTGTTGGGGATTGGGGTGGCCAAGAGTTAGGTGTAATGGTTTTCCTATTCTAGAGGCTACCCTCCTTTCTCCACCTGTCGTACCACAGGTGGGGATATAAGGTTCTGAGATCTGGGAACCAAGGGTGACACATGAAATCAGGGAAGTCTTGGACCAAAGAAAAACCTTGGGGTTTGGGGCCAAATTCCACATCCCAGGAGGAAGACTTGTCATGAACAAATGCTTCTGGGTGACTGGGTGCTAGCTAGTATGCTAGCTGGGTGACTCTTGTTTAGGGATGGTGTGGTGACTGCTTTGACTGATATGCTCTTCTTGAGTTCACCATTGGGGATAGGCTGCTGGTCTGCAGTGGTGATCTGCTGGCATGACATGGGAATTTACTGCCCTATAAGGTCACATCTTATTCCAGCCCCTGGAGCCACTTACACTTAATAGGGAGGAAGACCTGCATGGGTTCCCATCATGGTTCCTCCTAGGCATTGAGTCTTTTCTGGAGATGGTGGACCCCTGGGCCGAATAAGACAAAGGGGAGAAAACTTTGGGAGGTGTCGGGGCGGGGACGGTGAAGATGGTGTTTCTATTTTTTCCCATACTCCCATACTCACAGACTCTTCTCTGTGTGGTTTGGGACCTGCTTGGCTCTACCACCAGATGTCGCTGTCCGTTTGTACAGAAGCACAGGAAGCCAACTAGTGCCCAGAAAGAAGCCCCAGAAGCACCAGCCATTGGCAGTTAGTGGTGTGTCGGAGACTGCTTGTACCAGCTTGTGACCCCACCCCCCCGCCCGCTGGCAACATACACACTCTGAGTTGGTTGTTCAACATTCACCAGCACCCCATCAGGTATACTGATTGCTTAGAGACACGGACAGGGAAACAGGCTTGGGGAGTTTATTAGTGGCAAAACTGGAAAAGAACCCTACTGTGTGTGAAACACCATGTTAGGTGTGATTGGACAAAACAAGAGTCAATAAATCCTTCAACTTTGCCCCTTTGAAGAGGGAGACTCGACATGTTCTTGCAGTGGAGCAAATGATCATTAAATACTTGAATGAATGAATGAACGAATGAACGAGTATTTCAGAAAGGAAAAGATGTAGTCTGAGAGGGGAGGCTGTGTAACATTGGCCCGTCTCAGGCAGTACAAGCCAGAATCTTGGCACAGGGCTGCAGCCAGGGCTGGTGTATAGAAGTGGCCCACCCTGGTTGGAAAGTGTGAGAGGCTGGAGCTGGTCATTCAGGGCTGCTGAGGTGAAACTGGACCATTTACACATCCATCCACTGACATCTGTACTCGACAGAAAGGAGGAAAGCTGGAAAACAAGTGAGGCACTCTTTTCTTGCTATGGCCTTGAAACATCCCTCCATCACCCTCTATTGGCAATGTTTAGCATTGCAGTAGCTGGCAAAACAACTTTCCATCCAATTAAGATGTAATTACCTCTGTACTCTCTCCCAAATGAGGAGACATAAGCTCCCAAGGGACATTGTCTCCACAGCCAATTATATTAATTTCTCCTCAAAGTCATTCACAGTTCCACTGAATATTCTGCTAACCTCCAACAACTTGTATATAAAATGTTAATGAGAAGCAGAAAAGAGATAATGGCTAATACAAATACATAAAACAAGCAAAGAAAAAAGTGAAAGTTTTTTTTCCATTAGTCATGAATAGGGCTGCCAGATAAGATACAGGATGCCCAAACATTGAATACTTTTTAGTATAAGTATGCTCCAAATATTGCACAGGAGATACTTATACTCAAAGACTTATTTGTTGTTTACCTGAAATTCAAATTTAACCAGGGATTGACATTATTTGCTAAGTCTGGTGACCCTAGTCATGAGGCCATAGTTGATATCTATGACTTTTATTCCTCTACCAATTTGATATTCTCTTGTCTGTAGCTAGAACCTCAGCTGGTGATGGATCTTCACCTGGTGATTGAGGGGGAGATCTAAACCTTCTTTCTTAAAGGCTCTGAGTACTAAGAAGTACTAAGACGCTTAGTGCTTTGGGTTCTAGACAAAGCCCTCCCTGTCCCCACTGTGTAGCACCAACCTGAGATCTCCTTAGAAACCCAGACCAATCCATTCAACTAGTAGAGTAGCCCCTTTTTATGCCTGTTGTGTTTTAATTTAATGGAAGCAGTTAATGTGCTCTGGTGGAAGCATTATCTTCTTAGGAACTCAATTTTCCAAAGCAGCAGGGCTCAAAGCTGCCAGGACAGGAAGAAAACATTCTTTGAGTAGATTATTAGGATTGATTGTGGGAGAAACCACTCTCACTTTTATCCCTTGATTCTCAGACTTGTGTATTCTGGCTCTGGGGAGAGACTGCATCATATAAGGGTCTTTGATTCAAAGCATAAGCTGAATCTTACAAGACAGAAGCCCATATTTCATATTTCATGGTGTTATCTCTCAATGTGCCATAACTGAATCTTTAGTAAGCCACCCGCTCCCCCCCCACCTTTTTTAGGCTACATACCCAGCGTGGAGCTGAGCATGGGGCCTGGACTCACGACCCTGAGATGGTGAACTGAGCCGAAATTGAGCTGGACATCTAATTGACTGGACCACCTAGGATCCCCCAAGGAGCCTGGGCAGCCGCTTCTGGGCGATGGGGTATGATTTAATACTCCATTATTTAATAAATAATGATTTAAGACTAATCATTTCCATGCTACAGTTCTTTTGCTGTGGAATAATTTCCTTGATCAGACACTGCTGTGGGGGAATACCCAGTTAAGACATCCCAAGAATCCAGGGCTGGTATTACTGGAAGAAGGATTACAGGCATCGAAGACAAATCCCCATCCAAAATTTGTGCCCCTTCCATGAGGGAAGAAGTGCAATGGAATCAACCTGCCACCAGGTGGCTCGTGGGTTCCCCAGGGAAAAGTGCTCTTGGCAAATTAGCCACTAGATGGCAGCAGTAGCTAGTTTAGCCTTGATAGACCATGTATCTGATGAGCTCACGCTCAGCCTCCAAGCCTGTCACCCTGGCCCCTTTGTTCATAAGCCCATTGGGCAAACACTGGGATGGCTGGGAATGAAGGTGACTGACATTGTGAAGTATGCCATTTTGTGAACATGATTCCTGAGCTCTCCTCTGCAGAGAGCGTTCACACGTCACTTGGTGGTATGGGATGGGACTGGCTTCACATGCGGTCTACTCCAAGAAGCCTATCCCTATACCTCTTCTCAATCGTTCCTCGTCATTCATTTTCAAATAGTGACCCTTGATTCTTCTGAGTCCCTGACTGTCTCAGTTTGCTTGGATTGCTATAACAGTCCTGCTCTGCTGGAACTGTTTTGCCATCATAAAGGAAGCCAGCCAATGTGGGGACAGTGCAGAGCAGGGAGAATCCTAGAGGAATAGAGCCAGGACCTCTGGGTTCAGGCAGCCCTGAGTGTCCCATGTCTGGATTCCCAGTTATGTGAACCAATAATTCTTACCTTGTGTGAGGCCACTTTTTGTTGTGCTCCACAGGATCACTGACTGACACCACCTATAACAGAGGTTTGCACAGATGTTCGAAAGTATGGAGAGTTACCCATTAATTTTGCCCCAGCCTCAAATATTGCAGGGAAAAGGCCAAGAAGTTCCATCATATAAGGCAACTAAGGTGTTGGAAATGTAAGGAGCCCAGACATTACTCTTTTTTTTTTTTTTAGATTTTATTTATTTATTTGACAGAGAGAGATCACAAGTAGGCAGAGAGGCAGGCAGAGAGAGAGAGAGAGGAGGAAGCAGGCTCACTGCTGAGCAGAGAGCCCGATGCGGGACTCAATCCCAGGACCCTGAGATCATGACCTGAGCCAAAGGCAGCGGCTTAACACACTGAGCCACCCAGGTGCCCCCCAGACATTACTCTTGTACAACATAAATGCTTGGTGCACATTTCACAAATGAATGTTTCATGAAGAAAGTCATTTAGAGAAGATCATCCATTTCCAGAAATGGTGGGCTAGGTGATAACTTGAAATAACTAACTTGAAGAAGAAGATAGCAGGTCAGAAGACTTAAATGACATGACCTAATGGACTTATTTATAGGATATGAATCCAAAATTACAGTATGTATACTCCCTCCAAGCAGAAAAGGGACACTGACAAAAACTGACCACATACTGGGTCATAAAGCAAGCCTAAATACATTTTAAATGACTGAAATCATTTGGTGTATGTTCTCTAAGCAAAATACTAGAAATGGCAAGGGGAAACTAGATATCCTTATATGTTTGGGTGCATTTAATTTCTTTTTCTGTCTGATTGCTTTACCTAGGACTTCCAATATTATGTTGAATGAAAGTGGTTTGAATGGACATCCTTATCTTGTTCCTGATTTTAGGGGAAAAGCTCTCAGTTTTTCACTGCCGAGTATAAAGTTTGGACATACTCCTATGCTCAGATATAAATAAAATGCTCCCTGTGGTTTAGAGAAGAATTCAAATTTTAAGATGATATTTGGAACTGAACAATAATGAAATTCCTACATAAAAACCTTAAGGGATACAGCTAATGTAGTACACAGAAGGAAATGAATAACCTTAAAATGTATATTGAAATTTGATCGAAAGTAAAAAGCATGAAAATTAGCATATGTTCTGCAAAGCTACAACAGAACAGAATAATCTCAAAGAAGAATAGAATGAAGGCAGACAGAAAGGGGAGAGCAAATACTGAGGAAATGGATGATAAATATTCACTGGGTATGATGAAACAAGATAGCAGAGAGTTGGTTGGTTTATGACTGAAATTGAAAATGACCTGGTGAATTTATCAAGAACTATAGAAAGAGGGCAAAAAGTTCCAATGATAAAAAAACCATATAATAAAATGTAGAAAAAGCATTTTTCTTTTGAATAAGATCCAACAAATGACGTTAAAAGACCCATCGCACATAGAATATAACAGGACTTTGTTTTAAGATTTATTTATTCATTTTAGAGAGAAAGAGAGTTAGAAAGCGAGTGCACACATGAGTGGGGGGAGGGTCAGAGGGAAAGAGAATCTCAAGTAGACTCCCCACTGAGCTGAATGCAGAGTCCAATGTGGGGCTCTATCTCATGATCCTGAGATCATGACCTGAGCAGAAATCAAGAGTTTGATGCTCAACCTACCCAGTCACCCGGGCGTTCCTAGAACTTTTTTGATCTATGAGAGAATCTTTAAAGAAAATTATACCAGGCATTGTGTTTCATAATGAGATGTTTAAAAACATCCCTTTGTGACAAGACAAGGATGCGTATTACTCTCCCTGCTGCACCTGTGTTGTACCAGCAGAGGGAGTAAGCAGGGCAAAGACATGAAATGTGTAAGTACTGAGAAAACAGTAACCAATTTGTGGTTATTCACAGATGGTATGTTTAAGTATGTAGCAAGTCCCACAAAATGTACAGATAAATTAATAGAACCTATAAAAAAGTATAGCAAATTTACCAGATCCCATTTCAAGTATAGAAATGTATTATCTCTCTCTATAACAGCCAATGAATAGAAAAAGACATTTAAGAAGGATACAATTTACAACTGCATTAAAAATATCAGTTAACTAGGGATTAAGCTAAAGAGATACCCCAGCCATTTGCCTATGGGGAAAAGTCTACATACAACTTCATTGAGAATTATGAAAACCTGTTAATGGAAGAGGAAGAAGGATATTGACGGACTGAAAGATCCAATGTGGGAAGATATCAGTTTTCCCCCGAACTGGTTGGTAAGTTGCCCTGAGAACTGGTTCAAGGTGCAAAACACCTGTACCTTTTTTCGGTGGAGGGAGAAGTCAGGGAAGCTGATTCCAATTAGAAGCTCAGATCCTCTTGCCTGAGATGGATGCTCTTCTTCCCAGCCATCCGGGCAATGTCAGGGTTACAACAAGGACATTTTCCCCTTCATTGCCCTGCTCAGAATTCTCCCTCTTTGTCCCAGATGACCTAGAACCTAGAACAACCCAGGAGGTGACCTGATGGTGTCCGTGCTATGGGCACACCGCTGGCCCAGCTTCTGCCCAGAGTATGGGTCCCAGGGAGGCGGTCTAGGGCTCTCTGCTCTCCTGGGGTGGGGGTGGCCGGGCGCCCCATCCCATCCGGCTCTAGCCTCCATCAGTCTCGCCTGGGCTCCCGGACTCGCCTCATCCTCCTCAGCCACCAGGGGTCTCTGACCTATCCTTAGAAGAGCAGGGAGGGGCTCTCGCGCGCCTTTGGACCCAAACAAACAAGAGACCAGGATGGTGGGGTGGGCTCAGGACCTCCGAGTGACGCCACAGCAAACTGAGGCTTGAGAGTGCAGGGTCACACTAGGCGGGGGAGAATGGGGACAAGGGTCGGGGGCTTAGTGACTTCCGATTGATGCAAGGGGGCTTTATCTGGGTTCCCAGTGCCGCGGGGGGATGCTCACGGCGGGGGCAGCAACCTGCGAGCCTCAACAATCCAAGGAAGGGCACGAACATGGGGCTCCGGGCCGTGGCCTGTCCCTGAGCTGCAAATGAGAGCCAGCTCCAGCTCAGAGTAAAAGTGACCATAGATGCCCCATGTCCCCGCAGTTGCAGGAATACAGACGTCCTCTGCTCCTGCGGTTCCAGGTCTGGTGTGCGCCCCCCAGAAGCACTGGTGTGTGCACCGGAGACACCAGGGTTCCCGGGGCCAGTGTCTGTGGAGGAGGAACCGGAACTGCCCCGGTGTTCATCCATCTCGGGATGGCCAGTACTGTGCTGTCTATTCATACACGGAGCCATCCGGCTCAGTCCTTATCTGTGTAGGAAGTTAGAAGGAGCAAGATATGTCCATGTGGTGTCCGGGTACATTTGAGAACCTGGAGTAAAATGCAAGGGGCTCATCATAAACTGCAGGGCTCCAGGGACACATTGGCTCCCTCTCCTGCCTCCTGTCCTTCCCTGGATGGGACCACACTGGCCTCCTGGCTGTTCCTGTAATTTGTCAGGTACATCTCACCCCAGGGCCTTTGTACGTATTGTTCCTTCTGCAGGGAGCACTCTTCCCTAGTCACCTACCTGGGCTGGTCCTCTCACTTTCTTCAGGAGTGGCCTCTCCAGACCATCCATCTAAACCTACAGTTGTCACTCTCTCCCCCTTAACCTCTTCCTTTTTGTAAGGAACTCATCATACCACATATTACAGCAGAACGTGTTGTTTGTTCTGGCCTCTGCCACTTGCTGGAACTTTGCTCTGGGACTTGGCCTCTTAGGTCACAGTCCTGTCCCCCGGGGCATAAAGCAATGTCAGGCTTTGGAGCAGATCAGTTTCTATCTGGGGAATGAATGGTGCTCGTTTTCTTTCCAGGAAGCAGGGAAAGCATGGAACTTAGGGGTGGGGGTGGAAAAAGGGGAATCCAGGATGTCCAGTTGGTTTTTATCTCTTAGTAAAAGCGGGGAGCTAACTGACCACAAGTTAGCATATGTTGCTTCTGTGTGGCAGGTCTGTGTCCGTGTTCTTGGTATTTTTGTGTTTCTGTAAAGTGCAGCTCCCTTCCTTCCCAACTCCCTCCCATTTAGCACAGAGGAAACTGCTCTGAAATTCCTCATCCCCAAGACACTCTCTTCCCTCATGGTGGGTCATGCAACTTATGTTTGAGGGAGGTGGGGGTACAAGACCCTCAACTCCTTTGTCCCAGTTCTTCCTCTGGAATCTGAGCACCTGGGCCTCAGAGGAGGGGGTGAGAACACTGGCCTGGGAGCCAGGGGCCAGGGCTCCGTGTTACCCACTGTATAGCCTTGGACAAATCACATCCCTCCGTGTGAAAGGACAGAATGATCTTCCCAGACTTGGGCATCTGAGATTTCTGATGAACATTCCTGTGGTATTACTGGTTTGACTGTGACCTTTTAGAGAAGTGACAACTATAGCCGCTAGAGGGAGCTGTCACCTGCGTGACCTTGAATGTGAGCACGAGTGAGCTTGAGGGTGTGTGACTTGTGCACGCACGTGTGTATGTGTGAGTGTGTGTGTATGTGTGTTTTTGTGTTGTACTGTACAGGGACACTCGGGATATGTTGACCAGAAACGCAGCCAGGACACCTCCCTTGTGGCCCATGGAGGATGGTCAGGGGAGGTGGTGATGTCCCCTGTGTGGGGGACACCTCGGCACTGCACGGTGACTGCCTGGCTGGGTTTCCAACCCCTCGGCCATCCCGCTTGTGGGGTCAGCTCCTGGAAGGCCTGAAGTTCTCTCTGTGGGAGCACTGAGGCCCCTCAGACTGGGAGAGTGCTGGGCAGGGAGGAGCTGGCCTGTCAGAAGGAACCTGAGACGTGAGGTGTGAGGCGGTGTGGTCACTCTGCTCCCTGAGGCCTGGAAGGAAGGCCTGTATGAGGGGACTGCTTTTTCTCTCAGGCACCGTGCAGCCTTCACGTTCACAACAAATAAGCACCAGACACCATTCCTGTGGCCCTCGTGTGCTGGCTGCTTGAGGTGGGACAGAGACCCACGGACAGAAAGATCACACGGGGCCCCCTGTGGACATTGCCCCTGAGCCTGGATCTTGGCTGGCAAGAAGCTGGGAGACTGGGCTGTGATTTTCAGTCTTGAATGTGCTCCAGTGCTGCAGGCCCAGAGGGAGGCAGGCAGGCAGGCATGGGGTTTGCATGAGCTAAGCCAGGCTGGGGCCTGTTGACCAGAGAGGAGCCCGAGGCTGGGAGGCCTGGAATGGGGAATGCTGACTTCCTGAACTTGACTGCGGACCTTGAGGGATCTTTATCCCAGAGTAGTTTATGCTGAGGCTCAGGGTACAGGTCACAGAGCTGGAGCCCAGTGGAGTAGGGGACCCCCTCAGGGCCAAGGGCATGTGAGGGCCATGTGGCCTTGAGTCTGGTGGCCAGGCTTAAGTGTGCCCCGGGCAGGTCCTTTGCCACCTGCAGGCCTCAGTTTCTCCTGTGAAAGCTGGGTGTATGTAGCCCAGTCTCTAAGGTCCCTTCTGGGACCCCCCAGTAACCCCCATCCCCAACTTCTCTCTGGCTTCTGGGTAGTCAGGACCCCTGATGGGCCTGACAGCTCAGGCTCTAATACCCTTCCCTACCAGGATGGAGGCACCAGGCCCTGATGCTGGAGGTCTCCCCTCCAACCTCCACATCAAGGACAGCTGCCCCAAGAAGGCCAGATGGGCCTCTGGCCTCAGAAATGGAGGAACCATATGTTATCTGGGGCAACGGGGACCAAATCCCCTCCCTGGGTCCTGACCATGGGGACTACTAGCAGGGCCTCTGGTGCCTTCTCAGAGCCCCACGCATGTGGGTTCTACAGCCCCTGGCCCACAGCCCCCCATTCCAGTATTCATATCCTCCCAGCCCCCTTAGATCAGCCAGAGGCCAAGCTCACAACGCTGAGCCTTCTCCCACCTGGGGCTCGGTGCTGCTTAGGATTCACAGAGTAATCACTGGGGAGAGGGGTCTGAGACCTCCTGAGGAGGGGTCACCCCATGGTGGGTGCCCCAAGAAGCTGGGGAGATGTCTCAGAGCCCCCTCTGCGCCCTGCCTCAGGGAGAACTGAGATCAGAGTGGGACTGGTGGGAGGGCAGTGTCCTCAGGTGTCTCTGTCCACGCCCCAGCTGTCCCTTCCTCAGGGTCTAGGCAGGACTTTTGGGCTCTAGGGGGTGTGGGGTGTGTGTGCTGCCTTTCTGGAAGTCTGTCTGTAACATTCTTCTAAAGCCTTAGACAGGCAGGATCTTCCATCCATGTGGCCATGGTCAACCTGAGGTCTGTGGTGGGACTGATGCACAAGGAAGGAGGCTGGAGCATTGGGTGCCTTATGTATGGAACACTGGCACTGGTGGGACCTGGGACAGGCTGCCTGAGCGTCATTAGAGTCTCGGGCTCACAAGGGTGATGCACATCCAGGTTTCCTCACCCCTGCGTGGCTGTGTTGTTCGGTGACAAAAGGTCTCCATCTAGCTCTTGTCTGTTGTCTATCAATCATCTGTCGTCTGTCTGTCGTCTCTTGTCCATCGTCCATCGTCTATCATCTGTCACCTATTTGTTGTCTGTGTAAAATGCAAGGTCAAGCCTTGAAGGATGTATACCACATAAGACCAGAGCCATCTCCAGGCTGTGCTGGCCATTTCTTTATACTTTCCTTCTGTTTTCTTTTAAAAGAATCTTTGAATTTCTTTTTGTAATCAGGAAAAAACTAAGCTGTCTCCATTTTTAAGAAAAGAACAAATGAAAACAACACACTGTCCCATGCCAAGGCCCCAGAGAAACCTCACTCCGGGCTCCAGAGGTGTTGGTGGCCGGTTCCAGAGGGGGCAGACCTGCCCAACATTGCCCAGGACCAGGCATGGCCAGGTGGTGGCTTGTCAGTGCCCACCCAGACGAACAATGGAGCCTCGTCAGGTCAGCAGGGCTGGAAAGCACAGATGCTGTGTCGAGAGAGAGAGAGAAAACACACCCAGTCACACTGGATCTATGGGAAGTTCAAAACCAGGTGAAGCTGAGAAATAGTTGGTTCAAGGTCACAGAGAAAACATAGAACTTTGGGAAAGAGTAAAGGGACGGTTGACCCAGGGGCCGCTGAGGTCCTGGGCAAATTCAGAGCCCAAGGGGCTAATTAATGAACAGTCCACATCATGGAGAGTTCACCATTTAAAATGAACAGCTGGGTCACCTGGAACACTCACCATGTTGTGTAGCTGTTGCCACTGCTGTTGTCACTTATTAAATTTACAGATGCACTTTATTTATTTTGTGGTTGTTATAGTTTACAATGAAGATAGGATTAAAATAGAAGGAGATCCATCAAAATATCAGCTGGGGCTCTTCTGGGTGCAGTGTGAGGGGTGCTTTTCTCCCCTCTCCGGTTTGTTTTTCTGTACTTCTCAGGCTGTTGACAAAGACCAAGACCAATAAACTATTTTCAGAGGAACTCTGAAAACAAACAAGGTGATTCTTCCTTAGGCCGAGCTGACACCTGTGTCCCTGTTGTGTATCGACATCCTGTTGCCTCCACCCGGGCCTGGAGTTGGCACACCCCCGACCCCTCCAGCCGGAGGTGCCTGAATTTATCTGCTAGGATGGCCCTGATGTAGGAGAGAAATCTCTTCCAGGCTCAGTGATCCCTTTCCTGGATTCTCCGCTCCATGTCCTCTGGCCGACTCTCCATCACACTCGTGTTTGAGAAACTCTTTTCATTTCAGACTCTGGTTTTGATGGTTTTTGTTAACGTGAGCTCATGAACTAGAACTGCAGGTCCCTGGGGAGCAGGTCAAGTTGTTTTTCTACAAGCCACTACCTCTTTCTCCCTCAACTTAACTTTGTTGTTCAAACCTTCTTATAACAACTTTGAGAGACAAATTTAAAAAGAAAGTTGAAATTCTCGCACGGTCTTACTGCCCCATCTAAATTGTGGCCCATGTTGTTTCTATCCCCGCTCGCCCTAAACCTGGAAGCCTCTGCCTGGTGCACGCTGCTTCCGGGTGGCGGTAATACTATCTCAGGCCTGTGTTCCAAGGCAGGGCCTTGTTCCTGGGCAGGGAAGTTCTCACAGGGGACTGAATCCCTGTGGGCTTTGCTGTTCCCTGCCCCACAAAGTGCTCTTGGGTGAGCCTCTGGTCTCAGTCTCCTAAATGAGTGTTATAGATTAGATCAGTATGGTTAACTCTCAGAAGGTCATAACCGCTTTCTGCCCAAAGCCCTGAATCTCTCCCCACAATGCACATTTATACAGATATATTTCAGGGTTTTGTGAACTTCTGAGTTAGATATCCTAGGATATCTCTGGCCTTCAGAGCTTCCTACGGGGAGGGGGCAGTTGAGCCTCTTTTTTGGTGACTCCAGACAGCAGATCTCAGATCCATTATTTTATACCCGCCAGATGCTGGGCTAAGCAGTTTCCAGAATTATCCCCCTGAATCCTTACATAGCCCCGAGGGATGACTGTCAGTGTCTTCGCTTGCACATCACAGAGAAGATAGTCACCTGCGCCACGTCATGCACTTAGAAAGTGGTGGAGTCAGGACTGGAACCCAGGCCTGTCTGGGCTCCAAGCTCAGGCTCTTCCCACAAGCTGTGATCCAACTCTGGGGGGAGTTAGTTTAATGACCTGCAAGGTCATTAAGGACCTCCAAGGTCCTTCCATGCCAATAGTGCACCTAGAGTTCTTAAGGCACCTTCATTCCTGTCTATCCTTTCAATTGACTTCCCAGCAGTTGAGGTAAGTAAGGTGCACAGGGCAGGTACTGACCCATATCTTGGTTGCCTGTGAGGGGACAAGGCTTAGAGACATTAAGGTAATGACAACTCCAAGGTCACCCTCAAGTCAGCATCAGCATCAGAACCTAAGTGTTGAGTTCAGACACTGCACAGAGTTTCCAGGTGCCAAAGGTCTGTGTTTCTCATGGTTAGGATCTACCCACCCACCATCTGTCTGTCCATTCACCCATCTAATTACTGTCCTATCCATGACCCATCACTTTGCCTACTCATCTACCCATCCTTCAGTTTTCCAACCACCCATCTACCCATGCATCAATCATTCACCCAGGGCACACATCCATCTCTTCTTTCCTCCTTCCCTCATTCAGATTGTTGAGAGCCTTGCAGTTCCCAGGTACTGAGCTGGGGAGAAGACGAACTGCAGACCAGGGAAGGAGCCACATCTCTTTGGGGGCAGCATCTTTCCCTTTGTCAGTGAGGGTCCTGGAAGGGGCAGCTGAGGCACGGAGCAGACAGACTAGAGTGGTGGCTGTTGAGTTCCTGCTCTTTTGGGCTCTAGGTCACTCTAGGTAATTTTAGCCCCTGACTAAAATGTGGGATAAAAACTTGTATTTTTGGGGGGAGAAAGGGAGGAGTGAACAGCCAAGAAACACTGGCTGTTTTTATCGTTACTTATAGAACAGATGGGTGGCAATGACCTTAAGTGGAGAGGTTTTTTAAAAAAGATTTATTTGAGAAAGAGAGAGAGAATGAGAGGGAAGGGTAAAGGGAGAGGGAGAGAGAATTTCATATAGATTCTGGACTGAGCGAGGAGCCTGACATAAGGGTCGACCTCATGACCCTGAAATCATGACCTTGAGATCACGACCTGAGCTAAAACTAAGAGTCAGATGCTTAATCCACTGAGCCACTCAGGTGCCCCTTAAGTGGAGAGTTTCTTTCAAGATTTTAAGAATGTAAGAGAAATGACATCTATGCAACTCACAATATTACTAATATAAAGAAGATCAGAATTAACCAAGTATGGGTACTGAAGAGTGAGGCTCCAGTAGCAATTTTTAACCTGTTTCAATGATTCAGTGATTGAAGCAGACTTTCTGGGAAGGAATTTGTGCACATTTTCTTTTGCATTCCTCACAATGGACATAGGAGGTAACAACTAATATGATCAATATTGACTAGATCCCAGTTTGGGGAGCGGGAGTCATTGCCAAGGTATATTGTCATCTATGTGGCAGAGAAGTTTCTCAACCTAGGTCTTCCCACCTGTGCATACCAAGCTCTGAACTCCCATATAATTCTTTCTGTCCAAGGAACAGATAAAAACTCTCAAAATTTATTCTGGTCTTCAGAGAGTGCTTCTTTCCTTCATAGCTATCAATTCTGGACTAACCTTGCCCCACACTAATCTGTTTTATTTGAAGGAAGCTTTTTATTACTATTTGCAGAAATTGCTTAAACTTTTGGTTTGAAATTTCTCACTGCTCTGTCTTCAACTGCCTTTAAAAGGCATTGCTTTCCTCCAATCTTCCTTGCCAAATGCCTGCTGCTAATTCTTCACCACCCCTGGAATCCTTCTTTTATTAATGGTCTAGCAACTTCCTTTCTTCTTCCTGTCTCTGCGTGGAGCTGGAGCTAGGACAGAGTTTCATGTATGTGGACAGGACCTGAGGTTTAGGGATGAGAATCCATGTTAGTATTGAAATGACCTCTTTCCATATACGTTCCACCCATTTTACCACTGCCCAAGAGGGATGGCTCTCCATCTCTCATTCATGTCATCCCAAACTGTGTACCTGGCCTGAAATATTTGCTGGATGTGAAGTGATTGGAATAAATATGCTTATTTAAGTGAGAAAAAAAAGCCTTTTTGTTTTCAAAATCACACAATAAATGCATAATTTGTAGAAAAATCAGAAAAGTCAAATGTGCAAAATGGAAACCAAGCTTATCTGTAGTTTCAGCCACAGTTGGCTCCAGCTCAGAGACACAGATATGGGTGTCATTATGGAAAAAGAGGCAGAGACACATGCTCACATATGTAACATCCTCTCTTGCAACCTCTTTGGGCTAACAGCATGTTCAAGACTTTAGATGCCGTTCAGGTCTTCCAAGACACCATTTTTAGAGGATCATTGATCTTAAAACAGTTTATTGTTTTGTTTTCTGATTATAAAAGTAACACATGTTCTTTGAGAAATCAGAAAATACAGAAAAGAATAAAGAGGAAAATAAAGCAAACATCTGCTCTCACTACCAGAGAGGTCTCCTGTTGGTATGTCAGTGTGTATGCCTCCAGATTTTCTCTGCATACAATCATGTCCTTTTCACAAGGATGGGCTCAGATGAGACCTCTTCTTATTATCAGCCTGTCCCACTGTCCCCCACTGTGGAAGTGGCCCGTGGCACTTATCTGAGGCTGTTTGGAGCTGTGAACATTAGGCTGTCTGAACATAGGACTGTTAGAAACAGGACTCTGGGATCAAATGGAAGTACTTTAACAGGCCATGGACACAGGGGATGAATTTCCTCCAGAAAGGCTGGACTGTGTCTCCCTGAGTCCCCTTGGAATCATGAGGTCTTGGAAAGTCAGAATGCTTGTGTTCACCCACTGGTCCACTCACCTGTTCGTTCTGCTGCTGGGAGGACCTAAGACTGGAGTTCCAGAGCTCCGGCCCTCCTTTGTGTGCTGGCCATCCCTTCCTCCCTTCCTTGGGGCCTTACTGGCAGGGGAGGACCACCCCTGGCAGGTTCTGAGATCCCTTAAGGCCTGGCCCTCCAGGATTCCAGGACTCAAGGTAGAGCTCAAGGAGGCAGCCAGGGGGCAGCACCACGACCTGGCCAGGGCTCCAAGGGGGCCGGGTTGGGGAGGGCTCTGCCACCCCCATCTGTGAGCTGCACAAACATCCGGTTACAGCCCTGAAACTGCCCCTGTCCTAGTCCCCAGCCACACCTGGCCCTGTTTGTCGCACATCCCACGCCCTGCTGGCTACAGGCTGGGTTTCTCTTCCTCTTACTTCTCTCTTTTGGTTACTCGGAGTTCTGGTTTCAGCCAACGCGGGGTTAACTTTAGCTTGGGGATTCCCAGGGGTGGCCAGCTGTAGGCAAGGCAGCCACTTGCCTGACTCTCCTCCCCCACCAAGCTCCCACTCTGGGCTTCGCTGCCCCTGTAGATCCAGGGCCTCCCTGAGCAAACCCTGCATCCAGAAATCCTAGTTTCCTCCCAGGTTCTGATCCTTGGGGCTCCTCACCCAGCTCTCCTTGAGCAGAAAGGAAGGTTGGGGCCCAGCAAGGACAAGGGAAATGCCCAAGGTCACACAGCATGCCAAAGTTGTCCCCTGGGCAAGAGCCCAGGAGATGACAGCAATACTGGTGGTTGCTGAGGGTTACCCTCGCTCAGGCAAGTCACAGGCATCATCTTGAATCCCCACACCCGCCCTGTGGGGGAGAAGTGAGTTATCTCCCCCCTTGTACAGACAAGGAAACTGAGGCCCACAGAGGGGACGCAAATCGCCCAAGGTCAAGGGTGGAGAAAGCTTGTCTGTGGGTGGGGACCCCTGCCTGCCTGACCCTGGGGCCTGGCCTTCCACCGCAGAGTTTTCCCGAGGCCTTTTGCCTGCTGGCCCTCCCTCCTCTCAGCCATGGGGTAGAGGGACTGTCACTGGGGTCTGCACTCCTGGCTCAGCCTGACATCCACACTTGGACCTCCTTTCTGCACCCTGAGAGGGAATTGGGGCTGCAGAGTGATGGAGGGAGGTCACCGCGTGTGAGCATGTCTGGTGCCTGGCAGAGGGCAGCTCTCCACACAGAGCACCCCTGTGTGAGCTCAGGCGGGCCCCGTCCTCTGCTGGCCTCAGTCTCCCCATCCATCAGTGGGAGGTCCCAGGCTGGGAGTCGCAGGAGCTGCTCTGACTCACTCTGGGATATTAACCCTTTTGAGCCTCAGTTTCCCTACTGGTGAAATGGGACGATGATCCTGGCTGTCAGCCTCACAGAATCCCTGAGGGGCTCAGCTGAATACCATGTGCCCCATGTTTCGTAAGTGCTAGAGCGACAATAAGCCACTCACTAGGGTCTCAGGGATCAGTTGCTTTTGCAACCAAAGCTCTAGTCAGTGCTGAGGCCTTCAGGGCTCTGCCCCTGCCCTTCTGCTAGGCTCCGGGACTCTGGACACTCCAGCCCACTGGCTGGCTCAGCATGTGTGTTCTGTCTCTTGCCCCGTCTGTTCCTGGCCTATGGCACTGACCACTCCTCCACCCCAGAGAACTCCCGCAAGCCCTTGGGACCTGCCCTGGCCTGTTTCCCAGCATCCTTGGTGCGTCTCTTCTCTGCCCAGTGGTCACTATCTGATTCTCCTTCCTCCCCAGGGCAGGACCCAGCCATGTGGCACAGAATCCTAGGGCTTTCTGGGTGGTGAACGGGATGGCAGGCCAGGTGGCACGGGAGACAGGAGGTTGGGTTCTTCAAGCTGGAGGGGTCAGGGGGCTTTAGTGAAACTGGAGAGCACCAGCTGAGAGGTGCTACTGTTCCCCTCTGGGCCTTTGCTCATGCTGTGCCCCCCCGGATGCTCTGCCTACCTCTGTCCTTCGAGCCCTGGGGGTCTAGCTCCCAGGCTCTGTTTTGAGGTTACAGAAGTTGTTGCTGCCACCAGACCACATTTGCTTACTGTGCATGACCCCCAGAATCCCCTACGCCCTGTCTTCTCTACTAATGTTTATAGGGGAGGAGAGTCTCATCTGCACTGTGAGCTCCAGGTTGGGCAGGGATGAGCGTCCAATGTCCTAGCTTCACCTCCAGGACCTGACCAGGGCCAGGCATGTATGTGTCTGTTGAGGGGTAGGTGAGGGGTGCGGTGAGTGAACAGTGGTTGATGAGCTGATTGGCCATGGCTGGGGTGAGGGCCACACTCCCTTGGTGTCATCAGTAGGGGCACTTGCCCCGGGGCCTGCCCATGGGACACTTCATATCTCATATGTCAGGTGACATGGTGTTATGGCTGAGGCCAGTAGGCCTGGCTCCTGGCTTCCCTGGACTGGGGGCGTTACTGGTGGTGCCCCCCACCAGAATGATCTGGTGGAACAGATTTGTCATTTTTGGGCATAACTGTGCTGAATACTGGGTTCCCATGCCCCACTCCCACCAAGACCTCAGAGCCCTGGAATGTCCTGGGAGCCTCTTTGATTATGGAAGGATGGGGCAGGGGTAAGAAGAGAGAATAGGGGAGGTCAGCCTGGTGGGTAGACCAAGAAGGTCTATAATGGGGGTGGCAGGGAGCTTGGGGAGTTTGGTTACCCACTAGCAGGGAGCCATCAGGCCTTACCATGCTGGCCCACATTTGCCCTTAGCATCTCGCCTTAGCTCCCAGTACAGGGCCAGATTAGGCAGTGAATTGTACCTGAAGCCCCTCTTCCAAAGATGAAGCAAGTACACTCCAGGTCTCACTTTGATCTTGGCTAGACTAGTCCCAACCCTTCTTGGGACATGGAAAGCTGAGAACCCCTCACAGGCCAAGCCCCAGAAAGCCTTTGTGGATGGATGGGTGGATAAGTGATGAATGGATGGACAGATGAACAAATGGATGTGTGGACCGACAGATGAGTGACTGACCGATCTGAGGTCCTGACTACTGTGGAAGGACCCCATGAGTTCTCCTGAGGGGCAGCTGTGCTTCCAGGCTACCCAGACTTGGGGCTCCCAGGACAGCAATTGTGAGGGTCGACGTCCCCACTTCCCTGTACTTGGCCCAATCCCTAGAGTTCCACGTCTGGGAGCAGCAGGTGAGGTGTGACCCAGGGTCCCACATCCAGCCCTGACCAGCTACTCAGGCCTCCTCTGAGTGACAAGTGTCTGCCTGTGTCCCATGGTCAGAGGCAGCTCCATGCGTGGCACCTAAGAAGGTTCATGGGGCATCCCAAGAGGGGGAGGATTGACATGAACACAGTATTCTAGAACAGAATACTGCTCCTGACTGTTTACTGTGATCTCAAAACTTGCCCACCTCAGGCCTGGGCACAGGGGCTTGGGTGGCCTTGATACTGGGATATGCAGCCCTTCTCCATCTGGGCTTGTGGAATCTTCTGGAGCTGGAACCCCTGCCCCCTCTGGGGAGGTAGAGGCACCTGCTACTGGGGCTGGGGCCGGTCTGGGTTTCCCCAGCTATTTTGGGGATTGGGGACTCTTGGTTTCACCAGGCCAGCTGCACTGGGGTGAGGGTGCCAGGCCTGTGGGGAGACCAGCTGCGGGCCTGGGTGCTGGCCTGAGGCTGACTAGAGTTGGAACAGCCCAATGATAACGATAATCAACCACAGAGACAAACAAAACACACCCATTTTCCATGATTGTCAAACCCCTCCCTCAGGGGGTGAGGTTCCATTATTGTTAACCAGGCTGCACAGAAGGGAAACTGAGGCCCCAAGCAGCTAATTCTAACTATAGGGACCCGGCCCCCAGTCAGGGATCCTCCTAGCCTCTGGCCTCTTCCAGCTGTGTTGTTGGGAGACCCCGGCCAGATGCCACCTGGCTTCTTTCACCCCACTTTATTTTCCCCAAGGCACAAACCCTGTCTCCTGGGCCACACCGCTCATGTACCTGTTAGGCTTGCTTCCATCTCCCCCAAACGTGAGTGCTCCGAGCAGGGCTGCGCCTGCCTTGTCCCTGCTGTGGGCCCACACATAGTAGGTGCTCAGGAAAGAGATGTTGAGCAGGTGAATTTGCTCTGGGTTGTGTCTACACTGAAGCCTCATCGATGCTGGGCCTTGGTCCACATGAGACCTGAGTTGGAGCCCCTGTCTGACTAGGAGCCCTTGAGGATGGGGCCTCCCAGATGGTCTGGGGTCCCACCTTCTCCAGCCTGCTCTGCCCTGCGGCACCGGGACCAGCACGCCTTCCCTCAGAGAGCTGCACTCTACTGTCTGGCCCGTGACAGTCTTTCTGTCCTCTGCTGGGAGTGAAGCCTGGTCTGGCCGCAGATTTCTCTGTCCTCCCAGGGTGGTCAGGAGAGCCTACATCTCCCCATGAAGGATGGGCACCTAGTGAAGACACATGGCTGGTCCAGTCTCCTGACCACAAAGCACTGGGCACAGTGGTGGCTCGGTGGACCCTCACTGTCCATTAACCCTGACATCAGATGTCCCTGGGCTGGATACTGAGGAGCAGGAAGGACCTGAGGTGTCCCAGGTCCACCTTGAGCAAGTCAAGGGTACTCATGTGGCTGCAGGAAGAGGGTGTGACTACAAGGGGGGAGGGGGTACCCCCGTGGGTCATGTTGACCATCAGCTACTCTGTCCCCAGTGTGGACACAGGGGCGTCTGATGACCCCAGCTCTGTGACGCTGGCCACAGAAGCCACCCATCCCTGTCCCTGGTCCCTGTTCTGGTTTCCCAAGACATTTCTCTAGGATTCCAGGTCTCTCACAGGCTGGGCTGGTGTGAGCTCACACCTGGGGGCTCTGGGTGGGCTCCGCAGAGACCAGGAACCCCATGGTGACCACCAGTGGCCCCTGGTGAGGTCATCTTGGCAATTGCCGGTCCCATCGTGGTGCCCCTGTCAAGGCTGGCTCACAGAGCTCTGGACGGTGCCAGGCTGTGGGTATGTCTCACGGCTGACTTTGGGGCCCGGAGCTGGCCTTGACCCCCCCATTTTAACTCATTATAAGGAGGATTCATTCAGTCATTCAGCAAACAGCTATGAGCTCAGATGATCAAAATTTATCATTCAAACTGGGACATTTCTGGAAGTGGAAGGGTTGCTATTAATAATCACACTGGAGGGACGCCTGGGTGGCTCAGTTGGTTGGACAACTGCCTTCGGCTCAGGTCATGATCTCGGAGTCCCGGGATCGAGTCCCGCATCGGGCTCCACAGGGAGTCTGCTTCTCTCTCTGCCCTTCTCCTCCCTCATGCTCTCTCTCCCTGTCTCTCTCTCAAATAAATAATATAAAAAATAAAATCTTAAAAAAAAAAATCACACTGGAACACAGGCCTGAACTGGGAATGTCCAGGGAAATCCAGGATGCGGGTCCCCCGCACTACCCCACCCCTCACTAGGCACAGGTGTTCTGTTCTTGGGGGTGGACTGTCCCTTATGGGGTTCTTGGGGGTGACTGTTGCTTATGGGGTTCCTGGCCAAATAAGGTTTGCCATAATCCCAAGTCATCAACTAGCTTTTTAGAAAAACTGGCCCTTACCTTCTGTGACATTTGTGGTCATCGGCAATTGCTCAAGGTGTCTGAATGGGAGCAGAGGGTCCCCCAGATCACTCTAGAGGGAGCAAGGTCTCGGGACGTTGCCCAACAGTGTGTTTGGGAAAGACCCCGCCAGCTCTGCAGACGCTGGTTTGAGACATTCCCATGTGTGGGGCCAGGGTTACTGTTCCTCCCTGACAAGCTGTTCAGGAGCCACATGGGGGAGGTTAGATGTGGGATCACACAGGAGAATGCCACTGGGGTGGGGGGTGGGAGGGCACAGAGGCCCTGGAGAGGACACTGCTGTGTGGGAAGGGACGGAGGGTGAAGGGAAGCCCACTCTGAGGTGTGGACTGTCACTGTGCTATGTCGTGCCAGTGGGCTGTTCAGTGGGGAGCTGTTTGATGCCCCTTGAAACTATATTATCCAGGTGCCTGGAAACCCAGGTTTGGATCTTGTGTTGGGAAATGAGGGTTTCTTGGTAGTGTCTATGTCTCCGTAAAACACAGGCTGGGGCCACACCCTGTTCCCACTGCTGCTGGACTCAGTGAATACTGGGGGGTGGAGGAAGAGGGTGTCCTCCTGTCCAGGCTTGGCTGGGCAGCAGTATCTTGGCGCCTGTGCAGGCTTGGAGGGGGGCTGGGTGGATGGGTGAGTCACTTAGCTCAGCTCAGCAGGAGCCCTGGGCTTTCCCCATATTCTGAGCAGTCACCTCTCCTCCCCCTCCCCCAGGGCCCAGAGCTAACACCTCTCTATGTCCTCCCTCCCCTCCCCCAGGGCCCTCTGCAGCCACCTCCCTCTCCTCCCCTCCCCCAGGTCCCAGAGCTGACACCTCTCTTCGCCCATCCCCCCAGGGCCCTCTGCCCTCCCCAGCCTGAGGCTATTCTGGGCTCTGTCTTTTGGGCTGAGAAGGAAGTCACAGCCTCCCTCCCCCATCTGACTCGATCCCAGTCCTGTCCTTCAGCCCAGGCCTCCAGTAGGAAGGAAGCCCCAAGGGAGGGGGCCGCCCTGGGTCCTACAGCTAGGCAGGCAGGGCCAGGTCAAGCCCCCTCCTGAGACTTGTCCCTCTTCTCCATCCTACGTGGACTTGCCTGCCTGATGTGCCCCAGGGCCATCACTCCTTCCAGGGAGGGATGACCCTGCTCTTACCTGGGCAGGGCAGCCCCAGTGCAACCCTTATGCTCAGTGACCTTCAGTAAAATGGGCTATGACAGTCCTAACAGGGACATCAAGGGTCCATGAGGGACTGTGATGGCATCCTGCTGATGTTTCTGTTGGTTCAATCTTAAGTGAGCAGAATCTGCTGCATCAGATCCTCCCTGGGCTGGGAGCTGATGTGGGGGCTCAGGGATGAGGGAGGGGTCAGTGGCAGTCTACACAGCTGTTTTCCCTAGCATATGAGCTCTTCCTGGGCACGGGGTCCTGGTCCCTTGCACTCAGCCCTGGCCCACAGCAGTGCTCACTGAGGGACTGTTGAATGAAGGAGGGTGTGAATGAATGAATGACATATCATATTGGGCTGAGCTCCTGTGGAAAGAGCCTGGGGAGCGGGTTGGCAGCAACCAGCCATGTGACCCTGGCAGTGCCCCTGCCCATCCACCACCAGAGCCTCAGTTCTCTCATCTGTGAAACTGGTACATAACACTTGCCCCTGCTTTGCTTTCTGGATTCAGAGAGTCCTCCCATGACTCCCCTCCTGCCCGCTTCCTACCCACCCTCAGTCAATGTAGAATGAAGAATTCAGGTCCCACAGAACCTTCAGGATGCCTCTGATTTCTGGAGGTTGTGGGGTTCTATATGCTTAGCACCTTTTCCTGGTCTGATGCAGGCATGGCCTCCTCACAGGACACAGTGGCTTCAGGCTGGGGATCCCTGGATATTCGCAGGACCCAGGCAGGCACAGCTTCCTGTCTGGTATGGGGTAGGGGGCGGTATGGTGACCTTGGGTCTGGAGGCCTGGGTATCTTCCATCTGTGTGACCCTGACCAGCTCTGGGAACGTCTGCCTCCTCAACCTTAAGGTGTGTTTGGAGGGGTATTAGCACCTGCCTGGGGTGTGGTCTGGGAATTACACAGGACATGCATGTCAGACATCAGTGCCAAGCTTCCCCAGAAGCAGCACTCAGCTAGGGGGTCACCATCCATATGGCTAGTGGGCTAACATCCCGAGGGGGAGGACAGTCCCACCCCAGGGCAGCAGTCATGGGGAGCCCCAGTGACATTAGTCCGGCATCCGGTCAAGGGTTTGTGGGATGAAGGGAGGTACGGCCCCCACCTCGGGGCATCCCGCATCTCTGAGTCGTGCATCACTCTGCTGGAGCAGGCCACCACCATCCAGAGGGACGTCAGCAGTCCGGTTGGGTGGTTGACCCCAAGGCCAGGCTGGGAGATTGGGTCGGTAAAACAAGAGACCTTTTTAGATCCATTTCATGGCTTGCAGAGAGAAAGAGTAGGCGCAAGGGCCAGCTCCCCGTGGCCCTGATGGGTGACAGCAGAACAAAGCAGGTGGAAGAGGACGGAAGATAGAAAGGAGGACTCATGAGATGGGCCTTGGGGGCCTGAGGATTTCAACATGGTAAGACTGGTGTGCAGACCTCAAGTCTGCCCAGAAGTTCGGCAGAGAGGAGGATGGTGAGGAGACCCTTGGATCAGGGCACCTGAGGGCCATTGGTGCCCTGGCAAAATGCAGGGGACAGGTGGGGGGTGACAGGAGACCCTGGTTTGAGAGAGGGTCAAGGGGTACATGGACCCCTGGAGGTGGGGGCAGGGGAGAGGTAGGTAGCAACAGGACAGAAGGTGGCATCCAAGATGCATTGTGGGGGTGGGAGGAAGAGTAGGTTTATGGCCAAGGGGACAGGAGAAGGTGATGGGCAGGTGGATTGGCCCGGCTGTGCCATCCTGGAGGATCAGAGCATGTATGGGAGTGGGGTGCTTGAGGGGCAGACTGGGGCTCCAGATGGTCTACTCTGGAGTGACCAAGTGCCTTGGAAGCTCCTGGGGGTGCCCGATAACTGAGGGAGGTCAGAGGTCAGAGGCTCTGACGGAGTGCCTGGCGACCCAGCTTTAGGGGGGCTTTCCCACACAATCTGTTAGAGGATGGGTTCACACACAGACGCCCCGTT
The DNA here is from genome assembly GCF_009829155.1 of Mustela erminea. Lineage (NCBI taxonomy): Eukaryota > Metazoa > Chordata > Mammalia > Carnivora > Mustelidae > Mustela > Mustela erminea. The sequence goes on from NC_045626.1 coordinate 65,568,756, forward strand.
AATTTCTGATTGGGAAATAGAATCCTCAAGAGTCTGTTGGGTCAGAGATGGGCCATCTCTGAGTCCAGGCCTTTCATTACTTCCGGCTTACTTCTTCTCCCTGGGATATATGTCTGTGGTCCTGTCATGGCCATTGGCAGGGACAGTGGCTCCTCACATGGAGATGTGGAGGCCTGAAAGCTGGTGCTGGGCCTAGGGAAGGGGACTGGAGTGACATGCAATTGCAGTGACCTCAGGGAAGAGTGTCACTAACATTTCACTGAGGGTTGGGTGGGAGAGTTTTGGGGAGGTGGGTCCCACAGGGCAAAGCACCACGCTCTGCTATCCCCATCCCCACCCAGCCCCATACTTCCTCATAGGGTGTCTGTCCATCCTGGGATCTGAAGGTTCTAGAAGTCCCGTCTCCTCCGCTGCACACCCCTCTGCACCTTCTCCTGGAGCTGTGGGGACATCTCACGTCTCCAGACGTAATCCTGGAAGGCAGCTATGCTCACCACTATACCACCAACGCCCGCTTCCAGACGTAATCCTAGAGGAAACAGAGGAGTTCTGGAAGGTCCTCAGCAGGAAAGGGCGGGGGTGGAGGTGGACTGGGGTGGGGGTGGTGGTCAAGAACCGGGTGGAAAAGCAGCCCAGTGACCTCACCTATCAGGGTGTGTTCTGTCCTGGCCTTCTACCTGGAAAATGCCACTTGCGTCAATGGGGCCTTTTGACAGCTTGCCCTGAAGCAGCCACTCTGGTTGGCACCGGAACCCCTTCCCCTGGAACCCCATACCAGAAGTTTTGTGTGTTTTTCCCTCAGGAGATTATCCCCTGACTGAAGGTGTTACAGATCCTGATGGGCAGCAGCTGGGACAAGGGAGTTGGGGGATTGAGCTGGAGAAGCCAACTGCCAAGGACTGATGCTTTTGGTGCTAGGGCAACCAACGTAAGCCCTGCTGTGACCCTCACCTCCCAGAACTGAGCCTGAAGTGGGGCCTCCAGGGGGAGGGGACCCTCTCTTGCCTCCTTCCCCAAGCGCCCTGACCCTGATTTTTTTTTTTTAAAGATTTTATTTATTTATTTGACATAGAGAAATCACAAGTAGATGGAGAGGCAGGCAGAGAGAGAGAGAGAGGGAAGCAGGCTCCCCGCTGAGCAGAGAGCCCGATGCGGGACTCGATCCCAGGACCCTGAGATCATGACCTGAGCTGAAGGCAGCGGCTTAACCCACTGAGCCACCCAGGCGCCCCTGACCCTGATTTTTGACCCAGAGGAAGGTGAAGGGGCGTGAGGACTCCAGACACTCTGACTCAGGCTCTGTTTTCCTTGGTCCCTCGTTGGTCCCCATAACTCTATCCCCTGAGGCCGTGGGTCCCAGGACAGGGACCTGAGTTCAGAAGGGCTCAGAGCTCTCCAGGGAGGTAGCTGAACAAATCAGGAGGGCTTGGCTGAGGTGGACAGGGAGCTAACAGTGGCCTGTAATCTAGGGTCAGGAGCCGAGATCTGGAGTAGGTAGTGATGGGGTGTCCAGGTTGACTCCCTGCTGTGACCTTGGGCAAGTCACTCAGGGTCTCTGGGCCTTGGTGTCTCCATTCTTAGGACAAGGAGTATAATAGGCTCTTCCTCCAAGGATAGAAGGCAGTGATAGGTAAGGCCTGGAGAGCATTTAACTGGGGACCTCCTGGAAAGAATGCCCCAAAGCCGTAGCTAAAATCAAAGTCCTTTTCCTGTGACCCCAGGAGGAGAAGGGCCTGAAGGAGACCAGAGAAAAGGGGGGGAGAGTCTGGGCTGAGGAGGCCCCAAAGGTGGCCCAGACTGAGCAGGATGCAGGGAGAGAAAGGAATACGGAAGAGAGTTCTCAGACACCCAGGGAATGGGGCAATGGAGTTATAATCAGCTGAATAAGGTCCCCAGAGGTGTCCACCTATTAACCCCCAGAATATAGTTTTTTACCTGGCAACAAGGGTTTTGCAGATGTGCTGGAATTAAGGACCTTGTGGTGGGGAGGTGATCCTGGATTATGTGGGTGGCCCCAGGTAGAGTCTTTCTAAAAGAAGAGGGAGGTAGGGAGTCAGAGAGAGAGAGAGAGAGGAGCTGTGGCGGTGGAAGCAGAGGTTAGAGAGAAAGGGAGAGACTTGAAGACGCCACTGCAGCTTTGGCAAGAGGGAAGGGGGTGTCACAAGCCCAGGAATATGGTCACAGATTCTCCCCTGGAACCCCCAGAAGGAGCAGCCCAGTGATACCTTGATTTCTGCCTTTGGGACCTGTTTCAGACTTCTGACCTCCAGATCTGTAAGATAATAAGTGTGTGTTGTTTTCAGGAGCTAAGATTGTGGTGATTTGTGACAGCAGGCACAGGGAATGGACTCAAGGAGCCAAGGGAGCGACTTACCCAGGACACTTAGTGTGGCCACCACAGAGTGGTGACACGCCTGGCCCACCCCCCTTTAGGCCCCCAGAATGCAGAGGGGGGAGTGGGAGCCCAGGGGCCCAGCAAGAAGGACTGTGGGTGCTGGGGCCGGGTCTACTCATCACCCATCATGTCTGAGAGTGGCCAGAACCCCCGGCCTCCGGAGCCCCACAGCACCACCCAGAACATTCCCAGATGGACTCTGCTTTCCCCAGTGACTTCCAGGGTTGAATGGAGAGAATTCTGAATAAGTGATGCCTCCCCTGGCCCCCAGAAGGTGATGGGTGACTTTCTGAGCCTCACACTTGGAATAGTACCTTATCTTTCTTTGGCAGAGCTGGGGCACAAGTGGGGAGTGACTCATAGGCCCTGGAGTAGCCAAGGGGCCATCAGGCAGAGTGGGTGTGGGCTGGGCCTGCAGTGGGTGTGGGACGCTGGGACTTGACTCCAGGGGGTCCATTCTGGGTCCAGGCGCAGGAGCTTGCCTGGTGGGCAGGCACTGGGCCAAATCAGGGGACTGTAACTAGGCAACCGCCCCCCACCCCCGCCCCACTGGGCTATGGTGACCTGGAGACAGGAACACAGGGGGTTCTCCATGCAGAGGCAGCGGAATCGTCCTCAAGGTCATTGATGTATCCTGAGGCAGTTGGATGGTTTTCTGTGTGTGTGTATGAGCCCAAGTACCATCCCTGGGGAGGCCTCGGGTGAAACAGATTTCCATGTTTTATTATGGTACAAGATACTGGCCTTGGCTTTGAGACACTGGTTTCCCTTCAGCAGGGTGTCTTTCTTAGAGAAACTGGGGGGCACCTATTTCCCTCCTTGCACTGATTCCTGGGGAACTCAGAGCTTTCGCAGATGCCCAAACCTCCCAGCAGGCCGTATGTGCAACACTTTCTTCCTGGCTTCCTTCTATTCCTCTTACATCTCTGAACCTGCCATCCAGTGAGGAATTCAAGTCCAGATTCAAGAGCTTGTGAAACCGAGCTACTGGAGTGTCCTGGACCCTATGGGTGGTCCAGCCTGAGGGAGAGACAGGGAGGAAGTGAAGTGGACAGAAGCTGACCTGGGCAGGGTGGGCGGAGGAGGGCATAGGGGGACAAAGGCCAGGAGCAGAGGGGGCCCAGGTCAGAGCAGGGTTTCCAGGCTGAGGAAAGAGAGGACACCAGGGTGTAGAGGGTCCCCACAAGGTCAGGGAGGTAGAGCATATCTGGAGGTCACAGCCATGGCCCCTCCGACCAGAGAGATAGCTGGGAATGGGCATGGTTCTGTGCTGGAGGAGGAATGGTGGAAGGAGAGGACAGAGAGACAGAGGTTCTAGTGACCAGACTCCTCCTATCCCGAGAGATGCCCCAAGGAGAGTGTGGGCTGCTCCTCTTGGGCTACTTTCCTACCTCGATCTCATGCACGTCACCCTGAGAATCCTGGAGAGGCTGCTAATCAAGTGTGAGACCCAAAGAAATTAGCAGAAAGCATGATTTCTGATTGACAAAAGGACATTTTATTGAGCGCTGATTGGGTGCCCGGAGCAGGGCTGGGGATGACAGGCGTGAGCCTCGGCAAAAGCCCTCCAGGCCTGTCGGGTGCATCTCAATGCCTCAGTTGGGCGAGCCCTGGCACCCTCTCTTTAGTCTCGGTCCCTCTGCAGGTTCACCTGTCCTCATCATACCCCTGAGGCATCCCAGCCCCGAGCTGTCCTTTTCCTGGCTTGCATCAGCCTTGAGACCTTAGAGCTCCTTGAGAAATCCATCTTTCCTCCAGCATTGGTCTGCCTGAGATCTCCCCCAGGTAACTCTTCCTAGTGTCTTCATGCAGGGATTCTGTCTGTCCAGCTTGGTCCTTCTGTCTTTAACATGGTGTCTGTCTTTCAGGCTCTCCTCCCTTCCCAGCCAGCGAGATCCCAGGATTCCAGGGAGGAGCTTAGCCATTAGCCTGAAGACCGCTTGGGGTGGGACATGGTCCACACAAGAATGGTAAAGATAGGGAAGGAGCAGAGGGTGGACTGTCCTGTCCTGCTGGCCTGTCTTCTATTCTGGAATATTCTTTTGGCTATTCTGGGTAAGAATGAAACTACCCCATGAGGAAAATTGAAGATTCCTTTTATCCCAGAGGCCAGAGGGGATGGTCAACTGGAGAAGCAGATCTGAGTCCCAGCGACAAGGGCAGGAAGGGGTCACGGGAACTGGCCCATCCTGTCCCCACCAGGTGCTGCAGAGCGGGAATAGGCTACAGGGGGTGAGATGGCCAGACAAAAGTGAACTTTCCAGATTGCCAGAGCAATTCAGACCCCAGTCAGAGTCAGGACAGAAAGGAGAGAAACATGTCCCCAAATTTGACTCTGGTCAGGAAAGAGAGAATGGGGGAGACTCACCTAGGACAATCACCTGGATCCCTCTGCAGAACATATAACACAGTGACACAGCCTGGAACACAAACCCTCTGTCGCCCCCGGCAGCACAAGGCCGCCCTGACAAAACCAGGCCCACCTGCAGCTGCTTGGGGGGCTCAAGGTCCAGCCTCCTCCTTGTGGGGGCTGGTCTGGCCCATGGGAGCTTGAGAGGGGGCTCCCTCCCCACCCGCATCTTCAGGTCCTTGGTGGCGGGGAGGGTGAGCTTCCACCCGTCCTGAGCCATGGAGGGGCAGCGGGGATTGTCTGAGTGACATATCCCATCCCAGGGAGCTTCCTGGAAGGAGCTCTGTGTGTGGCCCGGCTTGCTTGGGGAATGCTACCCGGCAGAACTGACAGACCTGTTTCCACCACAGACATGATGGGGCCTGTGCCCTTGGCTGAGCGGAGGCCCATGGAGGCTTCTGGATGCCACCACACATCCTAGACACATGCCCAACCTGGCCATGTGTGCAATAGCAGACATGCGTGTGTACTAGCATGTGCATACGACCTGACCAGGCGTGTGCATGTGTCCAGTCTGTCTGTGGGACGTGGAGCTGGGTCCAGGTCCTGAGCTAGCTCCTAGCACAGTAGTCTTCCTGGTTCTCAGGGTCTACTGCCACCTCGTAAGAAGGTGAGCTGGCTCATGGTTCACAGATGTCTAGCACACACTACAGAATGTAAACTTGATTTTGAACTCATGGCCCCAGTGACTACCCATGGACATTTTGGTTTAGTGCTTGTAGTGGGGTCAGTGGTGTATTGGACTCTAAGGGGTCCCCACCTCCCAGGGGCCCTGAATACAGTTGGGACCCGATGACACATGTGGGAGGAGGAGGAGTCCTCAGTGGCAGTGTGGGATTGAGTGACTAGGGTCCAGGGACTGAGGGTCCAGTACTGAGTGCGACAGAGACATCTGTGGGAGGGGCACAGGACAGTGTTCCTGGGGAGGCAGGAGCAGGGGGTAACCTAAGGAAGGGTGAATACTCTAGGCTGAAAATAGGGAATATTTATACGGAGTAGATAACCAGCCAAAACATGGCAATGAGGGAGATACAAAGTAAGGAGAGTAGACATCTCAGAAAAGAGCTAGTCCCTGATGCGGAGGCCCCAGGACCAGGAAGGAGATCACACATTATCCAGGAGTCAATGGAGAACCAAGAGAAGCAGGCTTTGGTGTTCCTGGTGACTGATGTGGTTCACACAACAAGAGCAAGTAAAGAGACATTGGGGAAGGTGGTCTATCTTGGTTCTGTTGTTCGTATCTACTGCTCTGGAATTTTCTCTGGCCCTACAGGTGAGAGTGAAACTTCCCCTCCCAAAACCAGGAGGATGTCTTCTGTAGACCCCTTTTCCCCGAGGCACAAGAATTATATGTTCACTGCTAAAGGCGGTCAAGTTCAGGACACAGAGTGTTTGAGAAGCAATGAGCAGAGAGGATGATTTCTGATTGAATAAAGGACACTTTATTGAGTGTTGACGGGGTACAGGGAGAGGGGCTGGGATGACCCTGGGGGGAGGGAAGATCGTCCTGGAGGTCCTGTGGCTCCAGGCCCCGCTGGGTGGGGGAGGGTGTCGGGGACCTAAGAGCACTGTGAGGGGACCACCTTCTTCTCCACGGTTTTGCCCTCGTGCGTGACCAGGCAGCTGAAGCTGCTGTGAGATTGCCACTTGTCAGGCGACAGGCTCAGGTAGCTGCTGGCCGCGTACTTGTTGTTGCTCTGTCTGGAGGGCTTGGTGGTCTCCACGCCCTGGGTGACGGGGCTGCCGTCTGCCTTCCAGGCCACCGTCACGCCCCTGGGGTAGAAGTCACTGATGAGGCACACCAGGGTGGCCTTGCTGGCGGCGAGTTCCTCAGAGGAGGGCGGGAAGAGCGTGACCGAGGGTGCCGATGTGGGCTGACCTGCGGGGATGGAGGGCAGCAGGTCAAGGTCAGAGGTTTCTTCTGTCAGCTCCTTCCTCTGTCCTGATGTACACATGCAGCTGTGCCATGTCCCTGGCTTGGGCCTCAGGTGGCCCTTGCTGTCCTGGGCTCAGGTCAGCCTGGGCTGGGTCACTCATGTTCTGCTGGGAGACTCTGAGCATCACGGCCTCTAGTTTATGGGCCCTTCCATGGTCTCAGGCTCTCTCCAGGACACATTGCCTTGGAATTCACCCAGGCCAGCCCCAGACCTGGCTCGACTGGCCCTGAGACCCCGGGAGCCCTCTGACTCTGTCTGTGCTTGGACCTCATTCTCGATGTGACCTCCCCCAGATTGCTTACCCGGGATTTCCTAGAGCTGGCCTGTCCCTGGTTGTAGGGCTCTGTTACCATGGGAGAAGTAGGAGTCCTGGCCCTAGACCCCCTCACAGCTTCACATCAGCTTTGACTCCCTCCAACAGACATCCCCAACCGTGGGTACGGATGCTGAGTGGGGAAGGGCAGTGAGGCCCTGGTGCCCGACTGCAGAGAATCCGCAGAGGCACAGTTTTCATGCGAGCTGTGTTTTTATTTCTGAGGCGGGGGCCGGGTCTGTTCTAGGGCTCTGCCTGCTCTGCAAAGTTGTGCTGAGAGATCCATCTGTCCTAGACTTTCTGAGTGCCTGGCAGGCACTTTCCCTGTTACCTGACCCTCTCAGTGTCCCCTGAGCCAAGTATCCATCTGCTCAGGGTGCTTTCCAGCTGTGGTGGGCTGGGGAGGGATGGACCTCTGCTGCCTGAGTGTCCTGAGACCTGTCCCGTTCATGTGTCTGACTGTCCCCAGGGAGGTGGGTGTTCCCAACACCCTGGGCCCCCTTCTCTTCTGAATTCCGGGCTTGATCCTTGACCCCTTGTCATTCAACCCCCTGCTTGTTCCAGGGTCAGCAGACTAAGGATCTCCTCACTGTGTTCCAGGCAGTCCTGGTCTGGGCCACCCCAGAGACAATAGCCACAGCCTGAGCAGTCTCCAGGCTCCTTCTCTCATCCGGTGGCCCTGATGGCAGGCTGAGCCTCCCTCTTCCTTGTCTACCACCCCAATTGCCCCCGACTCTTGAAGCCATAGACCCTGAGTGGGGAGCCCAGGTTCCCTGAGCCCAGAGGAGATCTCTCCTTTCAGGAGGGAGCTGGGCCCACATAGAGGAATTACTCAGGGTTTGGGGTCTGGTCCCTACAGCTCTGAACAGACATCGGCCAAGATGACACCAGTGGAGGCACGAGGCGCAGACAAAGCGGACGAAAGGTACAGACCCACAGACCTTGAGCCTCAGCCCTGTCCAGATTGAACGGAGCGAAGCACACCCCAAATTGTACCCCAGATCCCAAAGAGGAGGGCAAGGGGGAGACTCACCGAGGACGGTCAGCTGGGTCCCGCCGCCGAACACTATACACTGTGACATAGCCTCGAGCACAAACCCTCTGTGAGCCCCTCCAGCCCTGCCCCAGGCCCACCTGCAGCTGCTCGGGAGGCCCAAAGTGCAGTGTCTTTGTCACGGGTGCTGGCCGGGCAGATGGGTGGGTGGGTGGGGGGTGGCACCTGGGGATCTGGAATTTCATGTCCATGGAGAGTTCAGAGGGCGTCCATCCTCAGTCGTGGCGACGAGCGGGGGAGAATGTCTGCCTGTGGCCTCGGAGTTCCCAGCGAACTCCATCCTGAGGAAGGATTGTGTGTCAGGGTGTCCTTGTGGAAGGTGTGAGGAGGCCTGTTTCACACAGACATGATAGAGCTGGGACCCCTTTGCAGACTTGGGACTCGTGGAGGGGTCCTGCATACCACAACATCGTCAGCACGTGCTGACGCAGGCCGTGCGGGTTTGGGGTCCGAAATGGAAAGTGGGTGGGAGGAGAAGCAGGTTCCCCTCAAGCACTCCGGATCCCTACAGTGGGCCCTGAGCTCCAGAATGGTGTCCTTGCTGGTTTATGAGGAAGGAATAGGGGGCGGTTAGTGTGTAGTCCCCGACCTGAGCCCGGGGAGGGCAGACGTCACTGCAGAGATGTATGGGCTGAATGTTCACATGAAAGACCCGGGGGACCCGGTAGGTGCGGTGGCAGTGACTGCTTCTAGCAGTTCTCCTGGAGTTCCGTTGTGGGGGTCTTGCTGGCCAGTGGAACAGGGTGTCCCCAGCACTCAGGACACATACTGTACCCTGGTAACGGACCTTCAAATGGTGAGGGGGCCCTGACCCCCACGGCCTTGGCCGGCACCCAGAGCTGGGATGACAGCTGCTGATGTCAGGCAGGGGACACACAGACCTAGCCTCCTTGTTTCTGTGAGTCGGTGGCACGGTGCGTCAGCACTGCTGCTCTCCTCCCTGATGTGCCTGGACCTCCCCGTGCAGACTGTCCCCCCCGGGAGCTCATCATGTGTCTTGTCTCACACCATCGTGGACTGGAACCTCCTGGCCTTCCATCTGGCACTGACTGGCGCTGGTGGGGACTGAGGCCACAGAGCGTTCTTTGCTCACGTTGTACCAGGCGCTCGGAGTAGACCCTGTACTCTATCTCTTCCCGGTCCTTTGCGAGAGTTGCCCAGCATGGCAAAGGCACCAGTTCCTTTGTGGTCATCGTGTGCGGTCATCGTGTGTGTGCATCGTGTGGATGTTTGTGTTCACTGTGCGTGTGCGTGCGTTGTTATTCTCGCTCAGCACCCACACTAGACTCCTAAGTCGATGAGTCAGTTGAGAGACCTTGTGGCAGCCCATTTCTAGAATTAGACCCTGGATTTTTACACAGAGGCCCCAGGCAGGTCACCCCAGCACTTGGGGCGGATTACTGGGTTGGCTGGGCCTGGGAGGGTCCTAGAGAGCATAGCTGGTGTCTGTCTCCCACACAGAAGGAATCCAAATGGGAACCAAGGGACAGCGTGGGAGGAGGAGCCCCCAGTGGGAGTGGGAGTTAGAGTGGGAGTGACTAGTGCCCCGTCAGAGTGTTCTGCCTTGACAGTGACGGGGACAAACCATGTCCCGGGGGATTCAGGTGAGGGTGTCCCCTAAGGAATGGCAGGTGTTCTGGGATGTGATCGTGGGAAAGGTCCCCAGGGGAAAGGAACCCAGGGAACTCACCGCATGGAGAGGAGGGCCCTACAGGGAGAGGAGAGTGGACGTCTTATGATGGGTTCTAGTTCCAGATCCTGAGAGCCCGGGCTCGGGGTGACCCTCAAACATTATCCCACAGAACGGAGAGCCAATGTCAGCAAGGGCAGCAATGACTGACTGTGGCCAAGGGCCCCACAAAGAAAAGAAAACATAGATTCTTTGTGAGGGGTCGTCTTCTATCTTGGTTCTCCTGTAGTTCTTTTCTGTTTGGAATATTCTTTGTCCTTTTAGGTGAGAGTCAAACTTCCCCTTCCCAAACTAGGAATCTTCTGTAGACCCCTTTTCCCCGAGGCACAAGAATTATATGTTCACCGCTAAAGGCGGTCAAGTTCAGGACACAGAGTGTTTGAGAAGCAATGAGCAGAGAGGATGATTTCTGATTGAATAAAGGACACTTTATTGAGTGTTGACGGGGTGCAGGGAGAGGGGCTGGGATGACCCTGGGGGGAGGGAAGATCGTCCTGGAGGTCCTGTGGCTCCAGGCCCTGCTGGGTGGGGGAGGGTGTCGGGGACCTAAGAGCACTGTGAGGGGACCACCTTCTTCTCCACGGTTTTGCCGTCGTGCGTGACCAGGCAGCTGAAGCTGCTGTGAGATTGCCACTTGTCAGGCGACAGGCTCAGGTAGCTGCTGGCCGCGTACTTGTTGTTGCTCTGTCTGGAGGGCTTGGTGGTCTCCACGCCCTGGGTGACGGGGCTGCCGTCTGCCTTCCAGGCCACCGTCACGCCGCTGGGGTAGAAGTCACTGATGAGGCACACCAGGGTGGCCTTGCTGGCGGCGAGTTCCTCAGAGGAGGGCGGGAAGAGCGTGACCGAGGGTGCCGATGTGGGCTGACCTGCGGGGATGGAGGGCAGCAGGTCAAGGTCAGAGGTTTCTTCTGTCAGCTCCTTCCTCTGTCCTGATGTACACATGCAGCTGTGCCACGTCCCTGGCTTGGTCCTCAGGTGGCCCTTGCTGTCCTGGGCTCAGGTCAGCCTGGGCTGGGTCACTCATGTTCTGCTGGGAGACTCTGAGCATCACGGCCTCTAGTTTATGGGCCCTTCCATGGTCTCAGGCTCTCTCCAGGACACATTGCCTTGGAATTCACCCAGGCCAGCCCCAGACCTGGCTCGACTGGCCCTGAGACCCTGGGAGCCCTCTGACTCTGTCTGTGCTTGGACCTCATTCTCGATGTGACCTCCCCCAGATTGCTTACCCGGGATTTCCTAGAGCTGGCCTGTCCCTGGTTGTAGGGCTCTGTTACCACATGAGAAGTAGGAGTTCTGGCCCTAGATCCCCTCACAGCTTCACATCAGCTTTGACTCCCTCCAACAGACATCCCCAACCGTGGGTACGGATGCTGAGTGGGGAAGGGCAGTGAGGCCCTGGTGCCCGACTGCAGAGAATCCGCAGAGGCACTGTTGTCATGCGAGCTGTGTTTTTATTTCTGAGGCGGGGGCCGGGTCTGTTCTAGGGCTCTGCCTGCTCTGCAAAGTTGTGCTGAGAGATCCATCTGTCCTAGACTTTCTGAGTGCCTGGCAGGCACTTTCCCTGTTACCTGACCCTCTCAGTGTCCCCTGAGCCAAGTATCCATCTGCTCAGGGTGCTTTCCAGCTGTGGTGGGCTGTGGAGGGATGGACCTCTGCTGCCTGAGTGTCCTGAGACCTGTCCCGTTCATGTGTCTGACTGTCCCCAGGGAGGTGGGTGTTCCCAACACCCTGGGCCCCCTTCTCTTCTGAATTCCGGGCTTGATCCTTGACCCCTTGTCATTCAACCCCCTGCTTGTTCCAGGGTCAGCAGACTAAGGATCTCCTCACTGTGTTCCAGGCAGTCCTCAGTCTGGGCCACCCCAGAGACAATAGCCACAGCCTGAGCAGTCTCCAGCCTCCTTCTCTCATCCGGTGGCCCTGATGGCAGGCTGAGCCTCCCTCTTCCTTGTCTACCACCCCAATTGCCCCTGACTCTTGAAGCCATAGACCCTGAGTGGGGAGCCCAGGTTCCCTGAGCCCAGAGGAGATCTCTCCTTTCAGGAGGGAGCTGGGCCCACATAGAGGAATTACTCAGGGTTTGGGGTCTGGTCCCTACAGCTCTGAACAGACATCGGCCAAGATGACACCAGTGGAGGCACGAGGCGCAGACAAAGCGGACGAAAGGTACAGACCCACAGACCTTGAGCCTCAGCCCTGTCCAGATTGAACGGAGCGAAGCACACCCCAAATTGTACCCCAGATCCCAAAGAGGAGGGCAAGGGGGAGACTCACCGAGGACGGTCAGCTGGGTCCCGCCGCCGAACACAGCACACTGTGACACAGCCTCGAGCACAAACCCTCTGTGAGCCCCTCCAGCTCTGCCCCAGGCCCACCTGCAGCTGCTCGGGAGGCCCAAAGTGCAGTGTCTTTGTCACGGGTGCTGGCCGGGCAGATGGGTGGGTGGGTGGGGGTGGCACCTGGGGATCTGGAATTTCATGTCCATGGAGAGTTCAGAGGGCGTCCATCCTCAGTCGTGGCGAGGAGCTGGGGAGAATGTCTGCCTGTGGCCTCGGAGTTCCCAGCGAACTCCATCCTGAGGAAGGATTGTGTGTCAGGGTGTCCTTGTGGAAGGTGTGAGGAGGCCTGTTTCACACAGACATGATAGAGCTGGGACCCCTTTGCAGACTTGGGACTCGTGGAGGGGTCCTGAATACCACAACATCGTCAGCACGTGCTGACGCAGGCCGTGCGGGTTTGGGGTCCGAAATGGAAAGTGGGTGGGAGGAGAAGCAGGTTCCCCTCAAGTACTCCGGATCCCTACAGTGGGCCCTGAGCTCCAGAATGGTGTCCTTGCTGGTTCATGAGGAAGGAATAGGGGGCGGTTAGTGTGTAGTCCCCGACCTGAGCCCGGGGAGGGCAGACGTCACTGCAGAGATGTATGGGCTGAATGTTCACATGAAAGACCCGGGGGACCCGGTAGGTGCGGCGGCAGTGACTGCTTCCAGCAGTTCTCCTGGAGTTCCGTTGTGGGGGTCTTGCTGGCCAGTGGAACAGGGTGTCCCCAGCACTCAGCACACATACTGTACCCTGGTAACGGACCTTCAAATGGTGAGGGGGCCCTGACCCTCACGGCCTTGGCCGGCACCCAGAGCTGGGATGACAGCTGCTGATGTCAGGCAGGGGACACACAGATCTAGCCTCCTTGTTTCTGTGAGTCGGTGGCACGGTGCGTCAGCACTGCTGCTCTCCTCCCTGATGTGCCTGGACCTCCCCGTGCAGACTGTCCCCCCCGGGAGCTCATCATGTGTCTTGTCTCACACCATCGTGGACTGGAACCTCCTGGCCTTCCATCTGGCACTGACTGGCGCTGGTGGGGACTGAGGCCACAGAGCGTTCTTTGCTCACGTTGTACCAGGCGCTCGGAGTAGACCCTGTACTCTAGCTTTTCCCAGTCCTTCGCAAGAGTTGCCCAGCATGGCAGCATTTGGAAAGGGACCAGTGCCTTTGTGGTCATCGTGTGCGGTCATCGTGTGTGTGCATCGTGTGGATGTTTGTGTTCACTGTGCGTGTGCGTGCGTTGTTGTTCTCGCTCAGCACCCACACTAGACTCCTAAGTCGATGAGTCAGTTGAGAGACCTTGTGGCAGCCCATTTCTAGAATTAGACCCTGGATTTTTACACAGAGGCCCCAGGCAGGTCACCCCAGCACTTGGGGCGGATTACTGGGTTGGCTGGGCCTGGGAGGGTCCTAGAGAGCATAGCTGGTGTCTGTCTCCCACACAGAAGGAATCCAAATGGGAACCAAGGGACAGCGTGGGAGGAGGAGCCCCCAGTGGGAGTGGGAGTGAGAGTGGGAGTGACTAGTGCCCCGTCAGAGTGTTCTGCCTTGACAGTGACGGGGACAAACCATGTCCCGGTGGATTCAGGTGAGGGTGTCCCCTAAGGAATGGCAGGTGTTCTAGGATATGATCGTGGGAAAGGTCCCCAGGGGAAAGGAACCCAGGGAACTCACCGCATGGAGAGGAGGGCCCTACAGGGAGAGGAGAGTGGACGTCTTATGATGGGTTCTAGTTCCAGATCCTGAGAGCCCGGGCTCGGGGTGACCCTCAAACATTATCCCACAGAACGGAGAGCCAATGTCAGCAAGGGCAGCAATGACTGACTGTGGCCAAGGGCCCCACAAAGAAAAGAAAACATAGATTCTTTGTGAGGGGTCGTCTTCTATCTTGGTTCTCCCATAGGTCTTTTCTGTTTGGAATATTCTTTGTCCTTTTAGGTGAGAGTGAAACTTCCCCTCCCAAAACCAGGAGGATGTCTTCTGTAGACCTCTTTTCCCCGAGGCACAAGAATTATATGTTCACCGCTAAAGGCGGTCAAGTTCAGGACACAGAGTGCTTGAGAAGCAATGAGCAGAGAGGATGATTTCTGATTGAATAAAGGACACTTTATTGAGTGTTGACGGGGTGCAGGGAGAGGGGCTGGGATGACCCTGGGGGGAGGGAAGATCGTCCTGGAGGTCCTGTGGCTCCAGGCCCCGCTGGGTGGGGGAGGGTGTCGGGGACCTAAGAGCACTGTGAGGGGACCACCTTCTTCTCCACGGTTTTGCCCTCGTGCGTGACCAGGCAGCTGAAGCTGCTGTGAGATTGCCACTTGTCAGGCGACAGGCTCAGGTAGCTGCTGGCCGCGTACTTGTTGTTGCTCTGTCTGGAGGGCTTGGTGGTCTCCACGCCCTGGGTGACGGGGCTGCCGTCTGCCTTCCAGGCCACCGTCACGCCCCTGGGGTAGAAGTCACTGATGAGGCACACCAGGGTGGCCTTGCTGGCGGCGAGTTCCTCAGAGGAGGGCGGGAAGAGCGTGACCGAGGGTGCCGATGTGGGCTGACCTGCAGGGATGGAGGGCAGCAGGTCAAGGTCAGAGGTTTCTTCTGTAAGCTCCTTCCTCTGTCCTGATGTACACATGCAGCTGTGCCACGTCCCTGGCTTGGTCCTCAGGTGGCCCTTGCTGTCCTGGGCTCAGGTCAGCCTGGGCTGGGTCACTCATGTTCTGCTGGGAGACTCTGAGCATCACGGCCTCTAGTTTATGGGCCCTTCCATGGTCTCAGGCTCTCTCCAGGACACATTGCCTTGGAATTCACCCAGGCCAGCCCCAGACCTGGCTCGACTGGCCCTGAGACCCTGGGAGCCCTCTGACTCTGTCTGTGCTTGGACCTCATTCTCGATGTGACCTCCCCCAGATTGCTTACCCGGGATTTCCTAGAGCTGGCCTGTCCCTGGTTGTAGGGCTCTGTTACCACGTGAGAAGTAGGAGTTCTGGCCCTAGATCCCCTCACAGCTTCACATCAGCTTTGACTCCCTCCAACAGACATCCCCAACCGTGGGTACGGATGCTGAGTGGGGAAGGGCAGTGAGGCCCTGGTGCCCGACTGCAGAGAATCCGCAGAGGCACAGTTTTCATGCGAGCTGTGTTTTTATTTCTGAGGCGGGGGCCGGGTCTGTTCTAGGGCTCTGCCTGCTCTGCAAAGTTGTGCTGAGAGATCCATCTGTCCTAGACTTTCTGAGTGCCTGGCAGGCACTTTCCCTGTTACCTGACCCTCTCAGTGTCCCCTGAGCCAAGTTGCCGTCTGCTCAGGGTGCTTTCCAGCTGTGGTGGGCTGGGGAGGGATGGACCTCTGCTGCCTGAGTGTCCTGAGACCTGTCCCGTTCATGTGTCTAACTGTCCCCAGGGAGGTGGGTGTTCCCAACACCCTGGGCCCCCTTCTCTTCTGAATTCCGGGCTTGATCCTTGACCCCTTGTCATTCAACCCCCTGCTTGTTCCAGGGACAGCAGACTAAGGATCTCCTCACTGTGTTCCAGGCAGTCCTCAGTCTGGGCCACCCCAGAGACAATAGCCACAGCCTGAGCAGTCTCCAGCCTCCTTCTCTCATCCGGTGGCCCTGATGGCAGGCTGAGCCTCCCTCTTCCTTGTCTACCACCCCAACTGCCCCAGACTCTTGAAGCCATAGACCCTGAGTGGGGAGCCCAGGTTCCCTGAGCCCAGAGGAGATCTCTCCTTTCAGGAGGGAGCTGGGCCCACATAGAGGAATTACTCAGGGTTTGGGGTCTGGTCCCCTACAGCTCTGAACAGACATCGGCCAAGATGACACCAGTGGAGGCATGAGGCGCAGACAAAGCGGACGAAAGGTACAGACCCACAGACCTTGAGCCTCAGCCCTGTCCAGATTGAACGGAGCGAAGCACACCCCAAATTGTACCCCAGATCCCAAAGAGGAGGGCAAGGGGGAGACTCACCGAGGACGGTCAGCTGGGTCCCGCCGCCGAACACAGCACACTGTGACACAGCCTCGAGCACAAACCCTCTGTGAGCCCCTCCAGCCCTGCCCCAGGCCCACCTGCAGCTGCTCGGGAGGCCCAAAGTGCAGTGTCTTTGTCACGGGTGCTGGCCGGGCAGATGGGCGGGTGGTTGGCGGGGGGTGGCATTGGGGATCTGGAATTTCATGTCCATGGAGAGTTCAGAGGGCGTCCATCCTCAGTCGTGGCGACGAGCGGGGGAGAATGTCTGCCTGTGGCCTCGGAGTTCCCAGCGAACTCCATCCTGAGGAAGGATTGTGTGTCAGGGTGTCCTTGTGGAAGGTGTGAGGAGGCCTGTTTCACACAGACATGATAGAGCTGGGACCCCTTTGCAGACTTGGGACTCGTGGAGGGGTCCTGCATACCACAACATCGTCAGCACGTGCTGACGCAGGCCGTGCGGGTTTGGGGTCCGAAATGGAAAGTGGGTGGGAGGAGAAGCAGGTTCCCCTCAAGCACTCCGGATCCCTACAGTGGGCCCTGAGCTCCAGAATGGTGTCCTTGCTGGTTTATGAGGAAGGAATAGGGGGCGGTTAGTGTGTAGTCCCCGACCTGAGCCCGGGGAGGGCAGACGTCACTGCAGAGATGTATGGGCTGAATGTTCACCTGAAAGACCCGGGGGACCCGGTAGGTGCGGTGGCAGTGACTGCTTCCAGCAGTTCTCCCGGAGTTCCGTTGTGGGGGTCTTGCTGGCCAGTGGAACAGGGTGTCCCCAGCACTCAGGACACATACTGTACCCTGGCAACGGACCTTCAAATGGTGAGGGGGCCCTGACCCCCACGGTCTTGGCCGGCACCCAGAGCTGGGATGACAGCTGCTGATGTCAGGCAGGGGACACACAGACCTAGCCTCCTTGTTTCTGTGAGTCGGTGGCACGGTGCGTCAGCACTGCTGCTCTCCTCCCTGATGTGCCTGGACCTCCCCGTGCAGACTGTCCCCCCCGGGAGCTCATCATGTGTCTTGTCTCACACCATCGTGGACTGGAACCTCCTGGCCTTCCATCTGGCACTGACTGGCGCTGGTGGGGACTGAGGCCACAGAGCGTTCTTTGCTCACGTTGTACCAGGCGCTCGGAGTAGACCCTGTACTCTATCTCTTCCCGGTCCTTCGCAAGAGTTGCCCAGCATGGCAGCATTTGGAAAGGGACCAGTGCCTTTGTGGTCATCGTGTGCGGTCATCGTGTGTGTGCATCGTGTGGATGTTTGTGTTCACTGTGCGTGTGCGTGCGTTGTTGTTCTCGCTCAGCACCCACACTAGACTCCTAAGTCGATGAGTCAGTTGAGAGACCTTGTGGCAGCCCATTTCTAGAATTAGACCCTGGATTTTTACACAGAGGCCCCAGGCAGGTCACCCCAGCACTTGGGGCGGATTACTGGGTTGGCTGGGCCTGGGAGGGTCCTAGAGAGCATAGCTGGTGTCTGTCTCCCACACAGAAGGAATCCAAATGGGAACCAAGGGACAGCGTGGGAGGAGGAGCCCCCAGTGGGAGTGGGAGTGAGAGTGGGAGTGACTAGTGCCCCGTCAGAGTGTTCTGCCTTGACAGTGACGGGGACAAACCATGTCCCGGGGGAGTCAGGTGAGGGTGTCCTCTAAGGAATGGCAGGTGTTCTGGGATGTGATCGTGGGAAAGGTCCCCAGGGGAAAGGAACCCAGGGAACTCACCGCATGGAGAGGAGGGCCCTACAGGGAGAGGAGAGTGGACGTCTTATGATGGGTTCTAGTTCCAGATCCTGAGAGCCCGGGCTCGGGGTGACCCTCAAACATTATCCCACAGAACGGAGAGCCAATGTCAGCAAGGGCAGCAATGACTGACTGTGGCCAAGGGCCCCACAAAGAAAAGAAAACATAGATTCTTTGTGAGGGGTCGTCTTCTATCTTGGTTCTCCTGTAGTTCTTTTCTGTTTGGAATATTCTTTGTCCTTTTAGGTGAGAGTCAAACTTCCCCTTCCCAAACTAGGAATCTTCTGTAGACCCCTTTTCCCCGAGGCACAAGAATTATATGTTCACCGCTAAAGGCGGTCAAGTTCAGGACACAGAGTGTTTGAGAAGAAATGAGCAGAGAGGATGATTTCTGATTGAATAAAGGACACTTTATTGAGTGTTGACGGGGTACAGGGAGAGGGGCTGGGATGACCCTGGGGGGAGGGAAGATCGTCCTGGAGGTCCTGTGGCTCCAGGCCCCGCTGGGTGGGGGAGGGTGTCGGGGACCTAAGAGCACTGTGAGGGGACCACCTTCTTCTCCACGGTTTTGCCGTCGTGCGTGACCAGGCAGCTGAAGCTGCTGTGAGATTGCCACTTGTCAGGCGACAGGCTCAGGTAGCTGCTGGCCGCGTACTTGTTGTTGCTCTGTCTGGAGGGCTTGGTGGTCTCCACGCCCTGGGTGACGGGGCTGCCGTCTGCCTTCCAGGCCACCGTCACGCCGCTGGGGTAGAAGTCACTGATGAGGCACACCAGGGTGGCCTTGCTGGCGGCGAGTTCCTCAGAGGAGGGCGGGAAGAGCGTGACCGAGGGTGCCGACGTGGGCTGACCTGTTAGAGGTATTATGGAAGGAGGTTAGACTCTTATCATCTGTCATGGGTCACTTGATTCCATTTTTTTGTGATGTACATGTACTTGAGTACCCACTACGTTTCCTTGTTTCAACTCAGTGTGTGCAGGGTTAGGCCATGGAGGGCAGTTTTAGTTTTTCCTTAAACAACTGAGTACGTTTGCTGGGAAGCTTTGAGTGGGACACCTGCCTGCACTCATCTTGACACTCTCCTGGGACGTTTCTCCTCACACAGATGGCCAAATCTCACTCCTGCTCCTACTTCCTCTGTCTTTCTGATGGTGTCTGTCTGGGGCTCTATGTCTGTTTCTCAGTACCGCAGGTGATTCTATGAGCTGTCTGACCACTGGTTGAATAATCCTGAGGACATTCAGTGCTGAGACTCCAGTGCTCAGGGTATTAGAGTCTTTGCTCTAATGATTCTGTTTTTACTCAGAACTAACTCTCCTGGGCTGTCCTGGATGGAGTGGGAACTTTGCTAATCCCATAAAGTCTATCTGTCTGTCCTAAGGTCTCCGTTATTCCAAATCTTTCAGCAGCCTCTCCCTTCATCGCCTGTGAGCTAGTCACATCCCTAGAGCCTTTATGTCCTAGATTCTGCCTTTCGTGCGGACAGGATGTACGTCTTGCAGAGACCCAGGAGTCTATATAGTTTTCGCATCCCGTCATTGCATGATACTTTCTCTAGGTCCTTCTCTTCCCTGCACAGTCCTCTGTGTTGCAAGTTTCCCTGAGACCCCCATGCCAGCTCAGACCTCTGCACTGTAGACCTAGGAGGCCCAGGCAAGGCTGTCAACACTTGTAACAATCCTGGCCATGGATCCAGTGTCCCATAGCTCTGGGGACCTTCTCAGAATCTCTGACCTGTGTGTCCCCAGCCTAGGACCTGAGGGTGCTCCATCCCTCTAAAGGCACCAAACGGTCATCCCCACAATGTTCCCTGTGCCCTCTTCCCTTTAGGATGGGGGACCCTAGTGCCTCCCAGAGACAAGGATGAAAAATAGGGGCCAGATAGGACAGAGCACACGTAGGACCCACCGTGACCTTGGCAGACAGAAAGTGGAGTTTTTAGTCATCCCAACCATTGCCTGCCTCTCAGGTCGGAGGTAAGGGGCTGGTGATGACCAAAGAAGTAAGTAGGAAAATGCATACAGGGAAGGGAGGAGGTTGGGTCCCCAGAGGCTGGGATCCCAGGTGAAAGCATGGCCAAAGCTGTGACAAGACATGCAGAGAAAAAAAAATAGCAGAAAATCACCCAAACCTCTGGGAAAGCAGGGAAGGAGGGAGATAAGGAGACTCACCTAGGACGGTCAGCTGGGTCCCTCCGCCGAACACCCAACACTGTGACACAGGCTCATACAAAAACCCCTCCTGGGAGGCCATGCCCCACCCACTAGCCCCCCACCTGCAGCTGTGGTGGAGGAAGTGGGGGCACTCCTCTAGGCTGGCATCTGCTCAGCATGGAGGAGACACACGGCCCCCACCCCTAGCAGATGATGGGACCCCTGACCCCATGTGTTCTGCAACAGGATTCTTGGAAACAATTCTTCCAAGGGGAGTTGATATTTGATCTGATCTTGGTTTTACTATCTGCCAGGACATAGAATAGTTTGTAGAAGTCCTGTGTGTCCTTTTGATTTAGGTTCCATGGAAATGAACAGGACATCTCTTCTTCACATGTTCAAAGAATCCCAATTCCTTAGTGACACCATGATGTGAGGGCCCTGTGTTTCCCCTCCCTCCCAAACCTTCCCTTTCAGGGAAAAGCAAAGGGTTTATGGGTTTATGGCCATTGGGAACTTCCTATGTCCCCAGCCATCACTCCAGAGGGGTCAGTTTTATCTTCTTGGGTATGTCCTAGTTAGGGACTGTCCTAAGTAAAGTCTGGAGTGGTCCTGAAGGACATGCCAACCTGTGTCCAGGTGGCCTTTGGAGAAGCTCCTGCCAATTACCTATCTGTAGTCATGTTCAGGAGGGTCTGTGTATGGTTTCTGTTTTGTTCTTTTCACAGACTCTTCAATCCCCACTCCCACTAACCAGAACTGGCACGAGTGACTGATTTTGCAGCCAGGATGGGTAGGCACAGATGAGCTAGACTTGGTTGTCAATCAGGAAGCAGGATTATAGAGAATTCCTGGGATCATGTGCCTGTACCCAGGAGCCACCCAAAGAAGCTCCCAAAGGACTGATGTCCATCTGATGTCCATTTCCATGATGTATGGAGGAAACCCAGTTGTGATCCCCCAACCTGATCCATAAGATCCCAGAGTTTACCAGGTCATCACACAGTGATAATTCAGCAGGGTCGATGGAAGGAGCCGACCATCCTTCTATAAAGTGGGGGAATACTTCTTTTCCTTAGATATGAAAGGTGTCATGAGGATAATAAAGAGAAGATGGGCATGTGCTGCCCTGCCCTCACAGGAGAGGGAAGACAGAGCAGAAGTACTGCCATGATGCACCCTTCCCATCATATGGAGGAGTCACTCAACCTGCAGGTAGTTAATGCTACCTAAAAAGGTCACCTTGACTTGGGCCCTTAGATGCAAAGAAACCAACTATCCTAGCTGGTGGTTTTGCCAAGTCCAAGCTGGACTTCCTGAATCTGCTGATGCCAGAAGCCCTTTGCAGGAAGAGGAAGCAGGTTGAAGGGTTCAGGGAGGCTGTGGCTTCATATTCACGTTGAAGAGTCCCAGGACTGTCAGCTCAGCCCCCATGGCTACTTCACTGCAAAGAAATGTAGAGTGATTTGAGAGATTCTTACAGACCCAAGGGACCTGAAGACACATCCACCAATCCCAGAGGCAAACCTTACTCCATAGTCACAAAAGGAAAAGGAAATGCCACCAAATAACAACATCATTTATATTACTCCATGAATTCACTTATGAGAAGTGTAAGGCTTTTGCAGAAAAATAGAATATTATTTTGAGATTAAGAAGTCCATCTGCAATTCAATCAATTTGATACACAACATTGATAAGAGAAAGTAGAAGAACTATATGATCTTCTCAATAGATGCAGAAAAAGTATTTGACAAAATACAGTATCCTTTCTTGATAAAAGTCCTCTGGCTTTAGGAATAGAGGGAACACAACTCAACAGCATAAAAGACACATATGAAAGACCCACAGTGAATATCATCTTCAATGGGGAAAAACTGGAGAGCTTTTCCCTTAAGGTCAGGAACACAGCACGAATGTCCACTCTTAACCACTTCTGTTCAACATAGTACTGAAGTCCTACCCTCGGCAATCAGACAACAGAAGAAGGAAAAGGCATTACATTGGTATAGAAGTCATACTTTCACTCTTCAGAGACGATAGGATACTCTGTGTAGAAAAGCCAAAGACTCCACCAAGAAATTGCTAGAACTGATACAGGAGTTTAGTAAAGTCACAGATATATTATCAATGCTCAGAAGTCTGTTGCGTTTCTTTTTTTTTTTTTTTTTAATTTCTTTTCAGCGTAACAGTATTCATTGTTTTTGCACCACATCCAGTGCTCCATGCAATACGTGCCCTCTCTAATACCCACCACCTGGTACCCCAATCTCCCACCTCCCACCCCTTCAAAACCCTCAGGTTGTTTTTCAGAGTCCATAGTCTCTCATGGTTCACCTCCCCTTCCAATTTCCCCCAACTCCCTTCTCCTCTTCATCTCCACATATCCTCCGTGTTATTTGTTATGCTCCACAAATAAGTAAAACCATATGATAACTGACTCTCTCTGCTTGACTTATTTCACTCAGCATAATCTCTTCCAGTCCATGTTGCTACAGAAGTTGGGTATTCATCCTTTCTGATGGATGCATAATACTCCATAGTGTATATGGACCACATCTTCCTTATCCATTTGTCCGTTGAAGGGCATCTTGGTTCCTTCCACAGTTTGGTGACTGTGGCCATTGATACTATAAACATTGGGGTACAGAGGGCCCTTCTTTTCACTACATCTGTATCTTTGGGGTAAATACCCAGGAGTGCAATTGCCGGGTCATAGGGAAGCTCTATTTTTAATTTCTTGAGGAGTCTCCACACTGTTTTCCAAAGTGGCTGAACCAACTTGCATTCCCACCAACAGTGTAAGAGGGTTCCCCTTTCTCCACATCCTCTCCAACACATGTTGTCTCCTGTCTTGCTAATTTTGGCCATTCTAACTGGTGTAAGGTGGTATCTCAGTGTGGTTTTCATTTGAATCTCCCTGATGGCTAGTGATGATGAACATTTTTTCATGTGTCTGATAGCCATTTGTGTGTCTTCATTGGAGAAGCGTCTGTACATATCTTTTGCCCATTTTTTAATATGATTGTCTCTTTTGTGTGTGTTGAGTTTGAGGAGTTCTTTATAGATCCTGGATATCAAACTTTTGTCTGTACTGTCATATTTGCAAATGTCAGTTGCGTTTCTATACAGTAAGAATGAAGCAGAAGAAGAGAAAGTAAGGCATCGATCCCATTTACAATTACACTGGAGAACCATAAAATACATAGGAATTAACCCAATGAAAGAGGTAAGAATCTGTACTCTGAAAACCATAGAATGCTTATGAAAGAAATTGAGGAAGACACAAAGAAATGGAAAAATATTGTATGCTCACAGGTTAGAAGAACAAATATTGCTAAAATGTTGATGCTACTCAAGGCAATCTACACATTCAAAGCAATCCTTATCAAAAAGCCATCAGCATTTTTCAGAGCTGGGGCAAACTATCCTAAATTTTGTATGGAGTTAGAAAAGACCCCGAATAGATAGAGGAATGTTGAAAAAGAAAACCAAAGCTGGAGGCATCACAATTTTGGACTTCAAGCAATAACAGAGCTGTAATCATCAAGCCAGTATGGTACTGGCACAAAAACAGACACATAGATCAATGGAAGAGAACAGAGAACCCAGAGATGGACCTTCAACTCTACAGTCAACTAATCTTTGACAAAGCAGGAAAATATATCCAATGGAAAAAAGATAGTCTCTTCAAGAAATGATGTTGGGAAAATTGGACAGCCACATGCAGAAGAATGAAACTGGACCACTTTTACCACTACTTACATCATGCCAAAAATTAAACACAAAATGAATGAAAGACCTAAATGTGGGTAGGAATCCATCAGAATCCTAGAGAAGAACACAGGCACCAACCTCTTTGACCTAGGCTGCAATAGCTTCTTACTACACACATCTCCAAAAGCAAGATAAACACAAGCAAAAATGAACTATGAGGATTTCGTTAAGATAAAAATTCTGCACAACAGGGGATGCAATCAGCAAAAGTAAAAGGCAACCTATGGAATGGGAGAATAAATTTACAAAGGATATATCAGATGAAGAGCTAGTGTCCAAAATCTCTGAAGAACTTATCAAACTCCATACCCCAAAACCAAACAATCCAGTGAAGAAATGGACAGAAATGAGTGAGACATTTCTCCAAAGAAGACATACAAATGGCCATCAGACACATGCAAAGATGCTCAGCATAACTTGTCACCAGGGAAATAGAAATCAAATCCATAATAAACAACCACCTCACACTAGTCAGAATGGCTAAAATCAACAAATTGGGAAACAACAGATGTTGGGATGGATGCAGAGAAAGGGGAACCCTCTTACACTGTTGGTGGGAATGCAAGCTGGTGCAGCCACTCTGGAAAACAGTGTGGAGGTTCCTCAAAATGTTAAAAATAGAACAACCCCACACAAAAACAGTGATTCGAAGGGGCACATGCTGCCCAGTGTTCATAGCAGCATGTACACAATAGCGAAACCGGAAAGAGACCAGAAGCATGGGTGCTTGAATAGATAAAGAGGATATGGTATAGAGATATACAATGGAATACTACTCAGCCTTCAAAAGAATGAAATCTTGCCTTTTGCAATGATGTGGATGAAACTAGAGTCTATTGAACAAATAAGTCAGTCAGAGAAAGAAAAATACCATATAACTTCAGTCATATGTGGAATTTAAGAAACAAAACAGATGAACATAGGGGAAGGGACGGAAAAATAAAATAAGATGAATACAGAGAGGGAAGAAAACCATAAGCAACTTTTCAAACTATAGGAAACAAAGTGAGAGTTGCGGGAGGGGAGTTGGGTGGGGGGATGGGGTAACTGGGTGATGGGCATTAAGGAGGGCACTTGTTGTAATGAGCACTGGGTGTTACATGCAACTGATGAATCACTAAATCTACCCTCATTAATAGCACACTATATGTTAACCAAATTGAGTTTAAATAAAAAATTTAAAAAAGAAGTTATTGATGGTTTCTGCTTAGAATTGGTAATGATGTTGTACTCGTTCTCTTTCTGTTTCCATGTTTCCAGTTCACAAATGAATTATATACAGAATAAATGATATGACATTACATTTGTTTTAAAATGCTGCATATGAGGAGTTATTCTGCTGTGAGTGGGTCACTATGACTCGGGGACTTCGTCGATAGGAACGTGGGGGCTCTTCTTTGTCTTGTCTCTTTGTGTCCTCAGTTTTTTCATACTGCAAACTTATAACAATGAACAGAACATTTTGTCTTGGGGTGACACTAGCTCTGGGTAGGGTGGAAGGTGTCATTCTTTCCAGCAGGACCCATGAGATGAAGGAGACCTGAGTGGTCCCCTTGTTCCCTGAGGTGTTAGTGTTTCAGTCTGAGAAATGGACTCAGGAAGATGCTGATCCCTGTGTTTCTAACATCTCCTAGGTAGATGTGGGGACCGATGGCTGTGACAAAGCTGCAAGGGAACCCCTATCCTCTGATTCAGTGTGGCCCAAGAGAGCATAGCATTTGAAAGTTCTGTCCTGGGGCAGTCCCTGCCCCCCAGCAGGTCTGTGGAAGGCAGCTTCATGTCCCCGAGGAGCTGAGGCTCAGACAGTGTATCTGTCAACCTAGGGACTGGAGGACTGGCAGAAAGAGCAGGGCCTGTATCTCTGAGAGGATGACATGTGTGCCTCAGGCCCTGGAGTGATTGTGTCTATGACTAGAAGCAGCAGGTGTACTCTCGACAAAGCCATAGTGATGGCAGGTGGAGGAGTCCTGTGGGTCTGGTGTTTGGAGTCCCTGTGTACTCGGGGAAGCCTGAACTTGACATGGGTCTCAGGCTAGTCTGACCTGCCTTAACTCTACTTCTGAATTCAAATTGACTCCCTCATTGGGAAAATCACTGGAAGCCTTTCCTGAGGCACTCATGGTGGCCTTTCTTATTGACCAGTACTCCCGAGGCACTCCTTTATGCAGGCTGACATCACTGATCCATCCCCAATCCAACGGTAAATGAATGTGTCGAGTGTTGGGACATTATTGAATGAGGTCCCAGCCACTGCAGGGGTCACCCGGCTGCATGTGCAGTCAGGATTGAGCCCCAGTGAGTGAAAGTCTGGTGGGCCCATGCGTAGGAGGGCAGAGGGCCCTAATGCTTGGGGAAGCGTGACCTTGCTGTAGTCCTCAAGCCACACTCACCCTCCTGACTTATCTGCCCCAGTCCAACTATACTCCTTGAATGGAACTGACTCTCTGTCCTAGGGACAATCATTGGATGCCCACTTGCTTGCCTTCCTCACTGACCCAGTTCTCCAAATCTCCACCACACGCAGGCCAACATCATCGGCTTCATTCATAACCTACCCAGAGAGTAGCGCTCTCCTTGACCTCACTGATTGAGGTGCCAGCCCCCTGCTAGGGCCACTCTGATCCTGAACCTGACCCAGGCCCATCAGAACATAAACTGGGCTTCCTTGTGCTTCAGCCTGACTCTTAGATCTCAGCACTAGTGAAGGGGACTCTGCTGTCTTGAAGAGTGTTCCAGGGCTCCCTGAGTTGGTTGGGAGAGTCAGCGAGGTTGGGGAGTGTTAGGCTACAAGATGTTAAACTGTTTGCTGTAGAACTTGCTACGGTCCTTACATAGCTGACAGGCATTGTGGAAGTTTGAGAAATGTATTTCTAAGATGCACTGTTCAAAGCTTTCCTGGCTCCCTGCTAATGGGCCAAACATGGACTGCTCATTGGGTGGTCATCGCTCTCCCTCTGGGTCACTTGTATTGAAACAGGGAAGTTCCCTCCTGCTCTGAAAAGCCACTGTTTTGGCTCAAGGATCACCTTCCTTCTTATTGTTGTCTGTGCCCACTGCTGGCTCCTGGAACCTTCCCCGTTTCTCCCTGTTACCCCGTAGGCCCCCTGGTCCATCTCAGTCAGCTTTTTGCACTTTACAGGTGACAAGGATCGCATGGTGGCGCTCCCAGATCCAGGACTCTTTCCTGCTATGTGTCACTGACTGGGACAAACAGAGCTCAGAGGGGGTCCTTTCAGAGTTAGTTGAGTAGACGAGGAGCGGATAATTTCACATGTTCCATAACTGTCCCTTCCCTTAACTACCGAAACTTTAACCTAGGCACAACCAGATAGAAAATACACATCAGAAATATCAGATGATAAATGATGAGATCTTTATTGAGCAAATAATAAACAGGGATGGCATTGTGACCTGCCTGCTCTGAGCAGAACCTGGGTGGGGACTCAGGGGGACATGGTGAGCTGGGAAAGGGGTATCTGGGAGAGGAAGGCCCCCATCCCTGGAAGTCTCAGGGACCTAAGAGCACTGTGAGGGGACCACCTTCTTCTCCACGGTTTTGCCCTCGTGCGTGACCAGGCAGCTGAAGCTGCTGTGAGATTGCCACTTGTCAGGCGACAGGCTCAAGTAGCTGCTGGCCGCGTACTTGTTGTTGCTCTGTCTGGAGGGCTTGGTGGTCTCCACGCCCTGGGTGACGGGGCTGCCGTCTGCCTTCCAGGCCACCGTCACGCCGCTGGGGTAGAAGTCACTGATGAGGCACACCAGGGTGGCCTTGCTGGCGGCGAGTTCCTCAGAGGAGGGCGGGAAGAGCGTGACCGAGGGTGCCGACGTGGGCTGACCTGCGGGGCATGGTGGGGGCAGTGGGTCATTGATTCCATTTCCATTTGCGGGAGACCCTGATGTCAGTGTCTCTAACATCGGGGTTAGAGACACCCACAGGCCTGGGTGTCCAGGCCCAGGGCATGGACTCCTGTTTAGGGACCAACCTCTGTCTGAGCAATTATTCTCAAGAAGGTGGCTTGCATCTTCCTCCAACTATTTCCCATCCCTCATGGGTAGCTGTCACACTGTACACCTGCCATCTCCTGACTTGAGAACCCTCTGGGCCCTGGCCTGTCACACAGATGTCTGGCCCTCACTCTCTTGGCCTCTTCCTGTGACATTCTGTCTGTCCCTGGAGTGGATGACAAGAACTCTCTGTGGTCTCCTGCGATCTGGTATTTCTGCTCTGGAGGCCTCTAGATCTTTCCTCTGTGGCAATTATATTTACCCAAATGTATCTCTCTTGAAGTCTGTAATGAGCCAAGGACCCCATAAGATCACGGTCTGCCTGAAGGTTCTGGTGTCCCCTCTGCCTTGTCCTTGGTGTTTCCCCTGGCCAATTAGTCAGGTCAGTAGCCGTACTGTCCATACTGGCTTTCGTTCTGTAACTTGTCATTTCCCATAAGAGCCAGGAGTCCGTCTTTTGCCCACACCCTGTCGTTCCATGACCCTGTTCCAGGCTTCCTGACTGGAGCACCTTGTCCTCCCTGCTCTCTCCTGTCTTGCAGTGTTGCTTGGCTCTCTGCCCATAGAGCGCTGGGTGGCAGCCTGGAGAGGCCGGCGGGAGCCACTCCACCCCTGCAACCATGCTTGGATCCTTGTCCCAGAGCCCTGGGACCTTCTCAGAACCTCTAACCTGTGTGTCCCCAGCCTAGGACCTGAGGGTGCTGGGTCCCTCTAAAGGAACCAAATGGTCATCCCCCCCAATGCTCCCTCTGCCCTCTTCCCTTTAGGATGGCGGACCCCAGTGCCTCCCAGAGATAAGAGTGGAGCATCAGGCGCCAGAACAGAGCACACGTAGGGCCCAGCACGACCCTGGCAGACAGAGAGAGGAGTTTTTAGTCATCCCAACCATTGCCTGCCTCTCGGGTTGGAGGTAAGGGGCTGGTGATGACCTAAGAAGTAAGCAGGAAAATCCAATGGGGAGAGGAGGAGGTCAGGGTCCCAGAGGTTGGGATCCCAGGTGAAAGCATGACCAAGGCTGAGACGAGACACAAAAGACACAAAAGAAAAAGGCAGAAAATCACCCAAACCTCTGGGAGAGCAGGGAAGGAAGGAGGGAGATGAGGAGACTCACCTAGGACGGTCAGCTGGGTCCCTCCGCCGAACACATAACACTGTGATACAAGCACATACAAAAACCCCTCCAGGGAGCTGTGCCCCACCCAGTAGCCCCCACCTGCAGCTGTGGTGGAGGAAGTGGGGGCACTCCTCTAGGCTGGCGTCTGCTCAGCATGGAGGAGACACACGGCCACCACCCCGAGCAGATGACAGGACCAGTGACCCCATGTGTTCTGCAACAGGATCCTTGGAAACAATTCTCCCAAAGGGAGTTGATATCTGATCTGCTCTTGGTTTTACTGTCTGCCAGGATGTAGAATAGTTTGTGGAAGGCCTGTCTGTCCTTTGGAGTTAGGTTTCATGGAAAGGAACAGGACATCCCCTCTCGGCATCGTCACGCAATCCCAGTTCCTTAGTGACACCATCAGGTGAGGGCCCTGTGTGTCCCCTCCCTCCCAAAACCTTCCTTTGCAGTTAAAAGCAGGTGAGTCTGGGTTCATGGGCCACTGGAAACTTCCTATGTCCACAATCATCACTCCAGAGGTCTCAGATTTATCTTCTTGGGAGTGTCCTAGTTAGGACGGTCCTAAGTTAAGTCTTGGTTGGTTCTGTAGAGCATGCCAACCTGTGTCCAGATGACCTCGGGAGTAGCTCCAGCCAATCCCTTATCTGGTCTCATGTTGGGAATGGTCTGGTGTGTGACTTCTGCTCTGTTCCTTTCAAAGAGTCTTCATTCCCCACTCCCACTAACCAAGGCTGGCATGAGTGACTGATTTCACGCCCAGGGTGGATAGGCATAGATGAGCTAGAGTATATCCTCAATCAGGAAGCAGGAGCTTATAGGTGTCCTGGGGTCATGTGTGTCTACCCTGGAGCCACCCAAAGAGGCTCCCACAGGATTAATGTCCATATGTGCAGCCACATTTCCATCGTGCATAGAGGACAACCCTGGTATGATCCCCCAAAGTGATCCATAAGATCTCAGAGTTTACCAGTTCACCACATAGTGATGATTCAACAGGGGAGGATGGAGAGAACATACCATCCTTCTATAAATGGAGAACAATAGGGGACAGTTTCCATTTCTTCTTTTTCCTAGATATCAGAGGCACCATGGGTAGAATAAAGAGGAGTCTTTAGGACTAGGAGCTACCCAGCTAGGGTCTGTAGCTGGGTAGCTGTCACACTGTACACCCGCATTTCCCTCATGGGCACGTGCTGCCCTTTCCTCACAGGAGAAGGAGGACAGAAAGGACATAGGACAGAAGGACCCAGAGGGAGAGCGATGACCACCCAATGAGTGGTCATGGGTCAGGGTCAAGGTCAAGGGTGCCATGAGGCACCCTTCCCATCAAATGGCTGGAGTCAGTGAACCTACAGGTAGTTAATGCTACCTAAAAAGGTCCACTTGACCCGGGCCCTTTGATGCAATGTAGCAACCATTCTGGGCAGTGGTTTTGCCAAGTCCAAGCTGCATTCCTGAAGCGCCTGATGCCAGAAGCCCTTTGCAGGTACCGGAAGCAGACTGAATGTTTCAGAGAAGCCGTGGCTTCATATCCACATGGGAGATTTCCAGAATCGGCATCTCTGCCATCATCGCCGTTATCTTTTTAGGGAAAGTAGAGTGATTGGGGACATTCTTACTGATCCAAGGGACCCGAAGACTCATCCACCGATCACAGTGACAAACCTTATTCTATAGTCATAATAGGAAATACCATCAAATAAGTACAGGACCTGAAATGTAACTCCTTAAATTCTGTTATGGCAATTGTGATAACTCTGATGAGAAAGAGTTTTGGATTAAATGGTTTATTCATAGTGTTTGTGTAGGTTTGATAATAATACTTTTTTTTCTGCTAGGACCTTATCTGTCACTCCATAGATAAAATATTATCTATAGAAGATATGATATCTGGAGCTTGCTTCAAAATATTTCATAACAGAGCAATTATTCTGTCATTGGGTCAGCATCATCAGGGAATTGATAAACTGCAACCTGGAGTTTATGAATTTGGCGGTATTCTTATTCCTCCGTCTTTGTATTTTGGTGTTTTACTCTTCCTTAATGTAAACTTACAGGAAGTGAGGGGTCCTACCGGAGGCAGGGAGATTCCGGGCTTCTGCCTGCAGGGCCATGGAAATGAGGGAGGCCTGGTTGGTCTTCTCCCTCATTTGGGCCTCTGTAGTCAGATCCATGAAATGAGGCCAACAGATGCTGTGTGATACCAGGACCCTCTACTCTTCCTTCTACCTCTTAGGATTCTCTAGGGTGGGAGTGGCGGGATGAAACCTTAATAAGGGGTCCCTGTGCTCTGTACCATTGTGGTCCTTAAACTCCCTGGCTTTGTAGGCTCTGTCCTTGGCCTGTCTCAGCTCCCTAGCAGTTCTGGTGAAGGCTCCTCCTCGTTCCCCATGAGCTCCAGACATAGACAGGGGGATTACCTGGCCTGCTTCAGGGCCCTGGGAGTGTATGTCTGACACCAGACTGCATGTGCAGTCAGGATTGAGCCCTAGTGAGTGAAAGTCCTGTGGGCCCATGCGTAGGAGGGCGGAGGGCCCTGATGCTTGGGGAAGCTTGACCTTGCTGTAGTCCTCAAGCCACACTCACCCTCCTGACTTATCTGCCCCAGTCCAACTATACTCCTTGAATGGAACTGACTCTCTGTCCTAGGGACAATCATTGAATGCCCACTTGCTTGCCTTTCTCACTGACCCAGTTCTCCAAATCTCCACCACACGCAGGCCAACATCATCGGCTTCATTCATAACCACCCAGAGAGTAGCGCTCTACTTGACCTCACTGATTGAGGTGCCAGCCCCCTGCTAGGGCCACTCTGATCCTGAACCTGACCCAGGCCCATCAGAACATAAACTGGGCTTCCTTGTGCTTCAGCCTGACTCTTAGATCTCAGCACTAGTGAAGGGGACTCTGCTGTCTTGAAGAGTGTTCCAGGGCTCCCTGAGTTGGTTGGGAGAGTCAGCGAGGTTGGGGAGTGTTAGGCTACAAGATGTTAAACTGTTTGCTGTAGAACTTGCTACGGTCTTTACATAGCTGACAGGCATTGTGGAAGTTTGAGAAATGTATTTCTAAGATGCACTGTTCAAAGCTTTCCTGGCTCCCTGCTAATGGGCCAAACATGGACTGCTCATTGGGTGGTCATCGCTCTCCCTCTGGGTCACTTGTATTGAAACAGGGAAGTTCCCTCCTGCTCTGAAAAGCCACTGTTTTGGCTCAAGGATCACCTTCCTTCTTATTGTTGTCTGTGCCCACTGCTGGCTCCTGGAACCTTCCCCGATTCTCCCTGTTACCCGGTAGGCCCCCTGGTCCATCTCAGTCAGCTTTCTGCACTTTATAGGTGACAAGGATCGCATGGTGGCGCTCCCAGATCCAGGAATCTTTCCTGCTATGTGTCACTGACTGGGACAAACAGAGCTCAGAGGGGGTCCTTTCAGAGTTAGTTGAGTAGGCGAGGAGCGGATAATTTCACATGTTCCATAACTGTCCCTTCCCTTAACTACCGAAACTTTAACCTAGGCACAACCAGATAGAAAATACACATCAGAAATATCAGATGATAAATGATGAGATCTTTATTGAGCAAATAATAAACAGGGATGGCATTGTGACCTGCCTGCTCTGAGCAGAACCTGGGTGGGGACTCAGGGGGACATGGTGAGCTGGGAAAGGGGTATCTGGGAGAGGAAGGCCCCCATCCCTGGAAGTCTCAGGGACCTAAGAGCACTGTGAGGGGACCACCTTCTTCTCCACGGTTTTGCCCTCGTGCGTGACCAGGCAGCTGAAGCTGCTGTGAGATTGCCACTTGTCAGGCGACAGGCTCAAGTAGCTGCTGGCCGCGTACTTGTTGTTGCTCTGTCTGGAGGGCTTGGTGGTCTCCACGCCCTGGGTGACGGGGCTGCCGTCTGCCTTCCAGGCCACCGTCACGCCGCTGGGGTAGAAGTCACTGATGAGGCACACCAGGGTGGCCTTGCTGGCGGCGAGTTCCTCAGAGGAGGGCGGGAAGAGCGTGACCGAGGGTGCGGACGTGGGCTGACCTGCGGGGCATGGTGGGGGCAGTGGGTCATTGATTCCATTTCCATTTGCGGGAGACCCTGATGTCAGTGTCTCTAACATCAGGGTTAGAGACACCCACAGGCCTGGGTGTCCAGGCCCAGGGCATGGACTCCTGTTTAGGGACCAACCTCTGTCTGAGCAATTATTCTCAAGAAGGTGGCTTGCATCTTCCTCCAACTATTTCCCATCCCTCATGGGTAGCTGTCACACTGTACACCTGCCATCTCCTGACTTGAGAACCCTCTGGGCCCTGGCCTGTCACACAGATGTCTGGCCCTCACTCTCTTGGCCTCTTCCTGTGACATTCTGTCTGTCCCCGGAGTGGATGACAAGAACTCTCTGTGGTCTCCTGCGATCTGGTATTTCTGCTCTGGAGGCCTCTGGATCTTTCCTCTGTGGCAATTATATTTACCCAAATGTATCTCTCTTGAAGTCTGTAATGAGCCAAGGACCCCATAAGATCACGGTCTGCCTGAAGGTTCTGGTGTCCCCTCTGCCTTGTCCTTGGTGTTTCCCCTGGCCAATTAGTCAGGTCAGTAGCCGTACTGTCCATACTGGCTTTCGTTTTGTAACTGGTCGTTTCCCATAAGAGCCAGGAGTCCGTCTTTTGCCCACACCCTGTCGTTCCATGACCCTGTTCCAGGCTTCCTGACTGGAGCACCTTGTCCTCCCTGCTCTCTCCTGTCTTGCAGTGTTGCTTGGCTCTCTGCCCATAGAGCGCTGGGTGGCAGCCTGGAGAGGCCGGCGGGAGCCACTCCACCCCTGCAACCATGCTTGGATCCTTGTCCCAGAGCCCTGGGACCTTCTCAGAACCTCTAACCTGTGTGTCCCCAGCCTAGGACCTGAGGGTGCTGGGTCCCTCTAAAGGAACCAAATGGTCATCCCCCCCAATGCTCCCTCTGCCCTCTTCCCTTTAGGATGGCGGACCCCAGTGCCTCCCAGAGATAAGAGTGGAGCATCAGGCGCCAGAACAGAGCACACGTAGGGCCCAGCACGACCCTGGCAGACAGAGAGAGGAGTTTTTAGTCATCCCAACCATTGCCTGCCTCTCGGGTTGGAGGTAAGGGGCTGGTGATGACCTAAGAAGTAAGCAGGAAAATCCAATGGGGAGAGGAGGAGGTCAGGGTCCCAGAGGTTGGGATCCCAGGTGAAAGCATGACCAAGGCTGAGACGAGACACAAAAGACACAAAAGAAAAAGGCAGAAAATCACCCAAACCTCTGGGAGAGCAGGGAAGGAAGGAGGGAGATGAGGAGACTCACCTAGGACGGTCAGCTGGGTCCCTCCGCCGAACACATAACACTGTGATACAAGCACATACAAAAACCCCTCCTGGGAGCTGTGCCCCACCCAGTAGCCCCCACCTGCAGCTGTGGTGGAGGAAGTGGGGGCACTCCTCTAGGCTGGCGTCTGCTCAGCATGGAGGAGACACACGGCCACCACCCCGAGCAGATGACAGGACCAGTGACCCCATGTGTTCTGCAACAGGATCCTTGGAAACAATTCTCCCAAAGGGAGTTGATATCTGATCTGCTCTTGGTTTTACTGTCTGCCAGGATGTAGAATAGTTTGTGGAAGGCCTGTCTGTCCTTTGGAGTTAGGTTTCATGGAAAGGAACAGGACATCCCCTCTCGGCATCGTCACGCAATCCCAGTTCCTTAGTGACACCATCAGGTGAGGGCCCTGTGTGTCCCCTCCCTCCCAAAACCTTCCTTTGCAGTTAAAAGCAGGTGAGTCTGGGTTCATGGGCCACTGGAAACTTCCTATGTCCACAATCATCACTCCAGAGGTCTCAGATTTATCTTCTTGGGAGTGTCCTAGTTAGGACGGTCCTAAGTT
Source organism: Mustela erminea (assembly GCF_009829155.1). NCBI lineage: Eukaryota > Metazoa > Chordata > Mammalia > Carnivora > Mustelidae > Mustela > Mustela erminea. Next base: position 65,603,502 of record NC_045626.1, read on the forward strand.
AAGTCTTGGTTGGTTCTGTAGAGCATGCCAACCTGTGTCCAGATGACCTCGGGAGTAGCTCCAGCCAATCCCTTATCTGGTCTCATGTTGGGAATGGTCTGGTGTGTGACTTCTGCTCTGTTCCTTTCAAAGAGTCTTCATTCCCCACTCCCACTAACCAAGGCTGGCATGAGTGACTGATTTCACGCCCAGGGTGGATAGGCATAGATGAGCTAGAGTATATCCTCAATCAGGAAGCAGGAGCTTATAGGTGTCCTGGGGTCATGTGTGTCTACCCTGGAGCCACCCAAAGAGGCTCCCACAGGATTAATGTCCATATGTGCAGCCACATTTCCATCGTGCATAGAGGACAACCCTGGTATGATCCCCCAAAGTGATCCATAAGATCTCAGAGTTTACCAGTTCACCACATAGTGATGATTCAACAGGGGAGGATGGAGAGAACATACCATCCTTCTATAAATGGAGAACAATAGGGGACAGTTTCCATTTCTTCTTTTTCCTAGATATCAGAGGCACCATGGGTAGAATAAAGAGGAGTCTTTAGGACTAGGAGCTACCCAGCTAGGGTCTGTAGCTGGGTAGCTGTCACACTGTACACCCGCATTTCCCTCATGGGCACGTGCTGCCCTTTCCTCACAGGAGAAGGAGGACAGAAAGGACATAGGACAGAAGGACCCAGAGGGAGAGCGATGACCACCCAATGAGTGGTCATGGGTCAGGGTCAAGGTCAAGGGTGCCATGAGGCACCCTTCCCATCAAATGGCTGGAGTCAGTGAACCTACAGGTAGTTAATGCTACCTAAAAAGGTCCACTTGACCCGGGCCCTTTGATGCAATGTAGCAACCATTCTGGGCAGTGGTTTTGCCAAGTCCAAGCTGCATTCCTGAAGCGCCTGATGCCAGAAGCCCTTTGCAGGTACCGGAAGCAGACTGAATGTTTCAGAGAAGCCGTGGCTTCATATCCACATGGGAGATTTCCAGAATCGGCATCTCTGCCATCATCGCCGTTATCTTTTTAGGGAAAGTAGAGTGATTGGGGACATTCTTACTGATCCAAGGGACCCGAAGACTCATCCACCGATCACAGTGACAAACCTTATTCTATAGTCATAATAGGAAATACCATCAAATAAGTACAGGACCTGAAATGTAACTCCTTAAATTCTGTTATGGCAATTGTGATAACTCTGATGAGAAAGAGTTTTGGATTAAATGGTTTATTCATAGTGTTTGTGTAGGTTTGATAATAATACTTTTTTTTCTGCTAGGACCTTATCTGTCACTCCATAGATAAAATATTATCTATAGAAGATATGATATCTGGAGCTTGCTTCAAAATATTTCATAACAGAGCAATTATTCTGTCATTGGGTCAGCATCATCAGGGAATTGATAAACTGCAACCTGGAGTTTATGAATTTGGCGGTATTCTTATTCCTCCGTCTTTGTATTTTGGTGTTTTACTCTTCCTTAATGTAAACTTACAGGAAGTGAGGGGTCCTACCGGAGGCAGGGAGATTCCGGGCTTCTGCCTGCAGGGCCATGGAAATGAGGGAGGCCTGGTTGGTCTTCTCCCTCATTTGGGCCTCTGTAGTCAGATCCATGAAATGAGGCCAACAGATGCTGTGTGATACCAGGACCCTCTACTCTTCCTTCTACCTCTTAGGATTCTCTAGGGTGGGAGTGGCGGGATGAAACCTTAATAAGGGGTCCCTGTGCTCTGTACCATTGTGGTCCTTAAACTCCCTGGCTTTGTAGGCTCTGTCCTTGGCCTGTCTCAGCTCCCTAGCAGTTCTGGTGAAGGCTCCTCCTCGTTCCCCATGAGCTCCAGACATAGACAGGGGGATTACCTGGCCTGCTTCAGGGCCCTGGGAGTGTATGTCTGACACCAGACTGCATGTGCAGTCAGGATTGAGCCCTAGTGAGTGAAAGTCCTGTGGGCCCATGCGTAGGAGGGCGGAGGGCCCTGATGCTTGGGGAAGCTTGACCTTGCTGTAGTCCTCAAGCCACACTCACCCTCCTGACTTATCTGCCCCAGTCCAACTATACTCCTTGAATGGAACTGACTCTCTGTCCTAGGGACAATCATTGAATGCCCACTTGCTTGCCTTTCTCACTGACCCAGTTCTCCAAATCTCCACCACACGCAGGCCAACATCATCGGCTTCATTCATAACCACCCAGAGAGTAGCGCTCTACTTGACCTCACTGATTGAGGTGCCAGCCCCCTGCTAGGGCCACTCTGATCCTGAACCTGACCCAGGCCCATCAGAACATAAACTGGGCTTCCTTGTGCTTCAGCCTGACTCTTAGATCTCAGCACTAGTGAAGGGGACTCTGCTGTCTTGAAGAGTGTTCCAGGGCTCCCTGAGTTGGTTGGGAGAGTCAGCGAGGTTGGGGAGTGTTAGGCTACAAGATGTTAAACTGTTTGCTGTAGAACTTGCTACGGTCTTTACATAGCTGACAGGCATTGTGGAAGTTTGAGAAATGTATTTCTAAGATGCACTGTTCAAAGCTTTCCTGGCTCCCTGCTAATGGGCCAAACATGGACTGCTCATTGGGTGGTCATCGCTCTCCCTCTGGGTCACTTGTATTGAAACAGGGAAGTTCCCTCCTGCTCTGAAAAGCCACTGTTTTGGCTCAAGGATCACCTTCCTTCTTATTGTTGTCTGTGCCCACTGCTGGCTCCTGGAACCTTCCCCGATTCTCCCTGTTACCCGGTAGGCCCCCTGGTCCATCTCAGTCAGCTTTCTGCACTTTATAGGTGACAAGGATCGCATGGTGGCGCTCCCAGATCCAGGAATCTTTCCTGCTATGTGTCACTGACTGGGACAAACAGAGCTCAGAGGGGGTCCTTTCAGAGTTAGTTGAGTAGGCGAGGAGCGGATAATTTCACATGTTCCATAACTGTCCCTTCCCTTAACTACCGAAACTTTAACCTAGGCACAACCAGATAGAAAATACACATCAGAAATATCAGATGATAAATGATGAGATCTTTATTGAGCAAATAATAAACAGGGATGGCATTGTGACCTGCCTGCTCTGAGCAGAACCTGGGTGGGGACTCAGGGGGACATGGTGAGCTGGGAAAGGGGTATCTGGGAGAGGAAGGCCCCCATCCCTGGAAGTCTCAGGGACCTAAGAGCACTGTGAGGGGACCACCTTCTTCTCCACGGTTTTGCCCTCGTGCGTGACCAGGCAGCTGAAGCTGCTGTGAGATTGCCACTTGTCAGGCGACAGGCTCAAGTAGCTGCTGGCCGCGTACTTGTTGTTGCTCTGTCTGGAGGGCTTGGTGGTCTCCACGCCCTGGGTGACGGGGCTGCCGTCTGCCTTCCAGGCCACCGTCACGCCGCTGGGGTAGAAGTCACTGATGAGGCACACCAGGGTGGCCTTGCTGGCGGCGAGTTCCTCAGAGGAGGGCGGGAAGAGCGTGACCGAGGGTGCGGACGTGGGCTGACCTGCGGGGCATGGTGGGGGCAGTGGGTCATTGATTCCATTTCCATTTGCGGGAGACCCTGATGTCAGTGTCTCTAACATCAGGGTTAGAGACACCCACAGGCCTGGGTGTCCAGGCCCAGGGCATGGACTCCTGTTTAGGGACCAACCTCTGTCTGAGCAATTATTCTCAAGAAGGTGGCTTGCATCTTCCTCCAACTATTTCCCATCCCTCATGGGTAGCTGTCACACTGTACACCTGCCATCTCCTGACTTGAGAACCCTCTGGGCCCTGGCCTGTCACACAGATGTCTGGCCCTCACTCTCTTGGCCTCTTCCTGTGACATTCTGTCTGTCCCCGGAGTGGATGACAAGAACTCTCTGTGGTCTCCTGCGATCTGGTATTTCTGCTCTGGAGGCCTCTGGATCTTTCCTCTGTGGCAATTATATTTACCCAAATGTATCTCTCTTGAAGTCTGTAATGAGCCAAGGACCCCATAAGATCACGGTCTGCCTGAAGGTTCTGGTGTCCCCTCTGCCTTGTCCTTGGTGTTTCCCCTGGCCAATTAGTCAGGTCAGTAGCCGTACTGTCCATACTGGCTTTCGTTTTGTAACTGGTCGTTTCCCATAAGAGCCAGGAGTCCGTCTTTTGCCCACACCCTGTCGTTCCATGACCCTGTTCCAGGCTTCCTGACTGGAGCACCTTGTCCTCCCTGCTCTCTCCTGTCTTGCAGTGTTGCTTGGCTCTCTGCCCATAGAGCGCTGGGTGGCAGCCTGGAGAGGCCGGCGGGAGCCACTCCACCCCTGCAACCATGCTTGGATCCTTGTCCCAGAGCCCTGGGACCTTCTCAGAACCTCTAACCTGTGTGTCCCCAGCCTAGGACCTGAGGGTGCTGGGTCCCTCTAAAGGAACCAAATGGTCATCCCCCCCAATGCTCCCTCTGCCCTCTTCCCTTTAGGATGGCGGACCCCAGTGCCTCCCAGAGATAAGAGTGGAGCATCAGGCGCCAGAACAGAGCACACGTAGGGCCCAGCACGACCCTGGCAGACAGAGAGAGGAGTTTTTAGTCATCCCAACCATTGCCTGCCTCTCGGGTTGGAGGTAAGGGGCTGGTGATGACCTAAGAAGTAAGCAGGAAAATCCAATGGGGAGAGGAGGAGGTCAGGGTCCCAGAGGTTGGGATCCCAGGTGAAAGCATGACCAAGGCTGAGACGAGACACAAAAGACACAAAAGAAAAAGGCAGAAAATCACCCAAACCTCTGGGAGAGCAGGGAAGGAAGGAGGGAGATGAGGAGACTCACCTAGGACGGTCAGCTGGGTCCCTCCGCCGAACACATAACACTGTGATACAAGCACATACAAAAACCCCTCCTGGGAGCTGTGCCCCACCCAGTAGCCCCCACCTGCAGCTGTGGTGGAGGAAGTGGGGGCACTCCTCTAGGCTGGCGTCTGCTCAGCATGGAGGAGACACACGGCCACCACCCCGAGCAGATGACAGGACCAGTGACCCCATGTGTTCTGCAACAGGATCCTTGGAAACAATTCTCCCAAAGGGAGTTGATATCTGATCTGCTCTTGGTTTTACTGTCTGCCAGGATGTAGAATAGTTTGTGGAAGGCCTGTCTGTCCTTTGGAGTTAGGTTTCATGGAAAGGAACAGGACATCCCCTCTCGGCATCGTCACGCAATCCCAGTTCCTTAGTGACACCATCAGGTGAGGGCCCTGTGTGTCCCCTCCCTCCCAAAACCTTCCTTTGCAGTTAAAAGCAGGTGAGTCTGGGTTCATGGGCCACTGGAAACTTCCTATGTCCACAATCATCACTCCAGAGGTCTCAGATTTATCTTCTTGGGAGTGTCCTAGTTAGGACGGTCCTAAGTTAAGTCTTGGTTGGTTCTGTAGAGCATGCCAACCTGTGTCCAGATGACCTCGGGAGTAGCTCCAGCCAATCCCTTATCTGGTCTCATGTTGGGAATGGTCTGGTGTGTGACTTCTGCTCTGTTCCTTTCAAAGAGTCTTCATTCCCCACTCCCACTAACCAAGGCTGGCATGAGTGACTGATTTCACGCCCAGGGTGGATAGGCATAGATGAGCTAGAGTATATCCTCAATCAGGAAGCAGGAGCTTATAGGTGTCCTGGGGTCATGTGTGTCTACCCTGGAGCCACCCAAAGAGGCTCCCACAGGATTAATGTCCATATGTGCAGCCACATTTCCATCGTGCATAGAGGACAACCCTGGTATGATCCCCCAAAGTGATCCATAAGATCTCAGAGTTTACCAGTTCACCACATAGTGATGATTCAACAGGGGAGGATGGAGAGAACATACCATCCTTCTATAAATGGAGAACAATAGGGGACAGTTTCCATTTCTTCTTTTTCCTAGATATCAGAGGCACCATGGGTAGAATAAAGAGGAGTCTTTAGGACTAGGAGCTACCCAGCTAGGGTCTGTAGCTGGGTAGCTGTCACACTGTACACCCGCATTTCCCTCATGGGCACGTGCTGCCCTTTCCTCACAGGAGAAGGAGGACAGAAAGGACATAGGACAGAAGGACCCAGAGGGAGAGCGATGACCACCCAATGAGTGGTCATGGGTCAGGGTCAAGGTCAAGGGTGCCATGAGGCACCCTTCCCATCAAATGGCTGGAGTCAGTGAACCTACAGGTAGTTAATGCTACCTAAAAAGGTCCACTTGACCCGGGCCCTTTGATGCAATGTAGCAACCATTCTGGGCAGTGGTTTTGCCAAGTCCAAGCTGCATTCCTGAAGCGCCTGATGCCAGAAGCCCTTTGCAGGTACCGGAAGCAGACTGAATGTTTCAGAGAAGCCGTGGCTTCATATCCACATGGGAGATTTCCAGAATCGGCATCTCTGCCATCATCGCCGTTATCTTTTTAGGGAAAGTAGAGTGATTGGGGACATTCTTACTGATCCAAGGGACCCGAAGACTCATCCACCGATCACAGTGACAAACCTTATTCTATAGTCATAATAGGAAATACCATCAAATAAGTACAGGACCTGAAATGTAACTCCTTAAATTCTGTTATGGCAATTGTGATAACTCTGATGAGAAAGAGTTTTGGATTAAATGGTTTATTCATAGTGTTTGTGTAGGTTTGATAATAATACTTTTTTTTCTGCTAGGACCTTATCTGTCACTCCATAGATAAAATATTATCTATAGAAGATATGATATCTGGAGCTTGCTTCAAAATATTTCATAACAGAGCAATTATTCTGTCGTTGGGTCAGCATCATCAGGGAATTGATAAACTGCAACCTGGAGTTTATGAATTTGGCGGTATTCTTATTCCTCCGTCTTTGTATTTTGGTGTTTTACTCTTCCTTAATGTAAACTTACAGGAAGTGAGGGGTCCTACCGGAGGCAGGGAGATTCCGGGCTTCTGCCTGCAGGGCCATGGAAATGAGGGAGGCCTGGTTGGTCTTCTCCCTCATTTGGGCCTCTGTAGTCATATCCATGAAATGAGGCCAACAGATGCTGTGTGATACCAGGACCCTCTACTCTTCCTTCTACCTCTTAGGATTCTCTAGGGTGGGAGTGGCGGGATGAAACCTTAATAAGGGGTCCCTGTGCTCTGTACCATTGTGGTCCTTAAACTCCCTGGCTTTGTAGGCTCTGTCCTTGGCCTGTCTCAGCTCCCTAGCAGTTCTGGTGAAGGCTCCTCCTCGTTCCCCATGAGCTCCAGACATAGACAGGGGGATTACCTGGCCTGCTTCAGGGCCCTGGGAGTGTATGTCTGACACCAGACTGCATGTGCAGTCAGGATTGAGCCCTAGTGAGTGAAAGTCCTGTGGGCCCATGCGTAGGAGGGCGTAGGGCCCTGATGCTTGGGGAAGCTTGACCTTGCTGTAGTCCTCAAGCCACACTCACCCTCCTGACTTATCTGCCCCAGTCCAACTATACTCCTTGAATGGAACTGACTCTCTGTCCTAGGGACAATCATTGGATGCCCACTTGCTTGCCTTCCTCACTGACCCAGTTCTCCAAATCTCCACCACACGCAGGCCAACATCATCGGCTTCATTCATAACCTACCCAGAGAGTAGCGCTCTCCTTGACCTCACTGATTGAGGTGCCAGCCCCCTGCTAGGGCCACTCTGATCCTGAACCTGACCCAGGCCCATCAGAACATAAACTGGGCTTCCTTGTGCTTCAGCCTGACTCTTAGATCTCAGCACTAGTGAAGGGGACTCTGCTGTCTTGAAGAGTGTTCCAGGGCTCCCTGAGTTGGTTGGGAGAGTCAGCAAGGTTGGGGAGTGTTAGGCTACAAGATGTTAAACTGTTTGCTGTAGAACTTGCTATGGTCTTTACATAGCTGACAGGCATTGTGGAAGTTTGAGAAATGTATTTCTAAGATGCACTGTTCAAAGCTTTCCTGGCTCCCTGCTAATGGGCCAAACATGGACTGCTCATTGGGTGGTCATCGCTCTCCCTCTGGGTCATTTGTATTGAAACAGGGAAGTTCCCTCCTGCTCTGAAAAGCCACTGTTTTGGCTCAAGGATCACCTTCCTTCTTATTGTTGTCTGTGCCCACTGCTGGCTCCTGGAACCTTCCCCGATTCTCCCTGTTACCCGGTAGGCCCCCTGGTCCATCTCAGTCAGCTTTCTGCACTTTATAGGTGACAAGGATCGCATGGTGGCGCTCCCAGATCCAGGACTCTTTCCTGCTATGTGTCACTGACTGGGACAAACAGAGCTCAGAGGGGGTCCTTTCAGAGTTAGTTGAGTAGGCGAGGAGCGGATAATTTCACATGTTCCATAACTGTCCCTTCCCTTAACTACCGAAACTTTAACCTAGGCACAACCAGATAGAAAATACACATCAGAAATATCAGATGATAAATGATGAGATCTTTATTGAGCAAATAATAAACAGGGATGGCATTGTGACCTGCCTGCTCTGAGCAGAACCTGGGTGGGGACTCAGGGGGACATGGTGAGCTGGGAAAGGGGTATCTGGGAGAGGAAGGCCCCCATCCCTGGAAGTCTCAGGGACCTAAGAGCACTGTGAGGGGACCACCTTCTTCTCCACGGTTTTGCCCTCGTGCGTGACCAGGCAGCTGAAGCTGCTGTGAGATTGCCACTTGTCAGGCGACAGGCTCAGGTAGCTGCTGGCCGCGTACTTGTTGTTGCTCTGTCTGGAGGGCTTGGTGGTCTCCACGCCCTGGGTGACGGGGCTGCCGTCTGCCTTCCAGGCCACCGTCACGCCGCTGGGGTAGAAGTCACTGATGAGGCACACCAGGGTGGCCTTGCTGGCGGCGAGTTCCTCAGAGGAGGGCGGGAAGAGCGTGACCGAGGGTGCCGACGTGGGCTGACCTGCGGGGCATGGTGGGGGCAGTGGGTCATTGATTCCATTTCCATTTGCGGGAGACCCTGATGTCAGTGTCTCTAACATCAGGGTTAGAGACACCCACAGGCCTGGGTGTCCAGGCCCAGGGCATGGACTCCTGTTTAGGGACCAACCTCTGTCTGAGCAATTATTCTCAAGAAGGTGGCTTGCATCTTCCTCCAACTATTTCCCATCCCTCATGGGTAGCTGTCACACTGTACACCTGCCATCTCCTGACTTGAGAACCCTCTGGGCCCTGGCCTGTCACACAGATGTCTGGCCCTCACTCTCTTGGCCTCTTCCTGTGACATTCTGTCTGTCCCTGGAGTGGATGACAAGAACTCTCTGTGGTCTCCTGCGATCTGGTATTTCTGCTCTGGAGGCCTCTGGATCTTTCCTCTGTGGCAATTATATTTACCCAAATGTATCTCTCTTGAAGTCTGTAATGAGCCAAGGACCCCATAAGATCACGGTCTGCCTGAAGGTTCTTGGGTGTTCCCTCTGCCTTGTCCCTTGGTGTTTCCCCTGGCCAATTAGTCAGGTCAGTAGCCATACTGTCCATACTGGCTTTCGTTTTGTAACTGGTCGTTTCCCATAAGAGCCAGGAGTCCGTCTTTTGCCCACACCCTGTCGTTCCATGACCCTGTTCCAGGCTTCCTGACTGGAGCACCTTGTCCTCCCTGCTCTCTCCTGTCTTGCAGTGTTGCTTGGCTCTCTGCCCATAGAGCGCTGGGTGGCAGCCTGGAGAGGCCGGCGGGAGCCACTCCACCCCTGCAACCATGCTTGGATCCTTGTCCCAGAGCCCTGGGACCTTCTCAGAACCTCTAACCTGTGTGTCCCCAGCCTATGACCTGAGGGTTCTGGGTCCCTCTAAAGGAACCAAATGGTCATCCCCCCCAGTGCTCCCTCTGCCCTCTTCCCTTTAGGATGGCGGACCCCAGTGCCTCCCAGAGATAAGAGTGGAGCATCAGGCACCAGAACAGAGCACACGTAGGGCCCAGCACGACCCTGGCAGACAGAGAGAGGAGTTTTTAGTCATCCCAACCATTGCCTGCCTCTCGGGTTGGAGGTAAGGGGCTGGTGATGACCTAAGAAGTAAGCAGGAAAATCCAATGGGGAGAGGAGGAGGTCAGGGTCCCAGAGGTTGGGATCCCAGGTGAAAGCATGACCAAGGCTGAGACGAGACACAAAAGACACAAAAGAAAAAGGCAGAAAATCACCCAAACCTCTGGGAGAGCAGGGAAGGAAGGAGGAGATGAGGAGACTCACCTAGGACGGTCAGCTGGGTCCCTCCGCCGAACACCGGACACTGTGACACAGGCTCATACAAAAACCCCTCCTGGGAGCTGTGCCCCACCCAATAGCCCCCAGCTGTGGTGGAGGAAGTGGGGACACTCCTCCAGGCTGGTGTCTGCTCAGCATGAAGGAGACACACGGCCCCCACCCTAGCAGATGACAGGACCAGTGACCCCATGTGCTCTGCAACAGGATCCTTGGAAACAGTTCTTCCAAAGGAAGCTGATACCTGATCTGCTCTTGGTACTACCATCTCCCGGGAATTGGATTGAGTCTATGGAGGGCCTGTGTAATCTTTTGAATTAGGTTCCATGGAGATGAACAGGACATCCCCTCTCAGCATTTTCAAACAACCCCAATTCTTGGTGACACCATGAGTTGAGGGCAGAGGGTGAACCCTGCCTCTGAAACCTTCCTTTGCAATTAAAAGAAGGTGTGTATGTGTTCATGAGCCATTGGAACATTCCTATGTCCCCAGCCATCACGCTAGAAAGCTCAGATTTTTCTTCTTGGGAATGTCCTATTTAGGGACTGTTTTAAGTTAAGTTTTGGTTCGTTCTGTAGAGCATGCCAACCTGTGTCCAGATGACCTCGGGAGCAGCTCTAGCCAATCCCTTATCTGGTCTCATGTCGGGAATGGTCTGGTGTGTGACTTCTGCTCTGTTCCTTTCAAAGGGTCTTCAATCCCCACTCCCACTAACTGGAACTAGCATGAGTGACTGATTTCATGCCCCAGTTGGGTAGGCACAGATGAGCTAGAGTGTATCCTCAATCAGCAAACAGGAGCTTAGAGATCTCCTGGGGTCATGTGTGTGTACCTAGGAGTCTCCCGAAGAGGCTCCCACTGGACTGATGTCCATATATGAAGCCACATTTCCAACATGCACAAAGGATGACCTTTGTGTGAACCCCCAAACTGATCCATAAGATCTAAGAATTTACCAGGTTATCACACAGTGATAAATCAGTAGGGGAAGATGGAGGGAACTGACCATCCTTCTATAAAGTGGGGAACAATAGGGAACTATTTACATTTCTTCTTTTCCCTAGATATCAAGGTGTCATTGGGAGAATAAAGAGGAGATCATGCACTCCCTTCATAGGTACGTGCTGCCCTGTCCTCATAGGAGAGGGTCAACAGAGAGGAAATACTGCCGCCATGCACCCTTCCCATCAGATGGAGGAGTCACTGAACCTGCAGGTAGTTAATGCTACCTAAAAAGGTCCACTTGACCTTGGCCCTTTGATGCTATTACCAACCATTCTGGGTGGTGGTTTTGCCAAGTCCAAGCTGGACTTCCTGAAGCCCCTGATGCCAGAAGCCCTTTGCAAGCACAGGAAGCAGACTGAATGGTTTGGGGAGGCTGTGGGTTCATATCCTGGTGGGGGAGTCCCATGATAGGCCGTTCTGCCCTCCCAGCCACTACCTTTTAAGGGAAAGTAGAATGTTTTGGGAGATCTTACTGACCCAAGGGACCAGAAGACACATCCACCAATGACACTGTCAAATCTTATTCCATAGTCATAAAATGAAAAGGAAATTCCACCAAATAATATTTACAACATATACACTTAACCAGGGATTCACATACAAATATATGAGGAGTTTCTATAGATCGATAAGAAAACACAAGGAATCAAATGGGAAAATAGGCAAAATTACGACAGGAAAATTCACAGTGTAAATATAATCAGTCAAAAAAATATGGAAGGGAAGAACGCTCACCCACGATCCCATACACAATTAAACACAAACACATCCTCATTAATACTCATCAGGGATGAGCAAATAAAAAAGGGTCAGCAGTGTCACAGTATTGGGAAGGATGTGAGGAAAGGGCACTGTCATTCACTGCAGTGAATATAAGCTGGGACAGCCTTGCAGAAGGACATTTGGGTAGTATATAAAGAACATTTCAAAAGCCCATTCTCTCTGGTCCAATAATTCCAGTTTAGTCATTAGTCCAAAGTAGACACTTAAGTGCACTTCAAGCACACACAACATATGCACACATATGTGGGTATTTCCGTGACAGCATCACTTGTAATTTATATTTTAAATGGAAACAACCTAAATTTCCATTAATAAGGTAATGATTACATACCGTCTGGGTCATCCAAATTTTGAAGTCTTACAAAGCCATTATAAGAACATGGGAGATCCATACAGATTGAGATAGAAAACATCAGTAAAAAACGGTTTAAGAAGCTGGTTGCCAGATAATAAGCAGAGCATGATTTCATTTTTTCCAAATAATGGATGTATAACCAACTAGATGCGTGTGTGTGTTTTCAGGGACATACCCACATGGGAGAAGGAATAGAAATATATAGGCCAACCTGACAGTGGTCATCTCTGGACAATGGGTTTTAGGGTAAGATGTGTGGAGAAGGTAAGCAGAAACATTACACTTTTTCTTTAATATACTTCTTTGCTTAATCTTTTATTTTTTTTACAAGTACATGTTACTTTTATATTAAAAATTATTTTAGAAGATAAAAACAAAACATATATCTTCCTGTGAACATTTTCAAAAGTATAGAAAATTAGAAAGCAAAAATTTAAATGAGCTGAAGTCCCATCAGCCAGAGACATACCATTGATATTTTTCTATATTTTCGGACAGTCTTTTGAAAATGTGCACACATTTCAGAAAGAGAAAAAAAAGCGCCCAATTTCAGAAAGAGAGTTTTGGAGGCTTGTGTAAGATTCCTTATGATGGATGTTCCAAAGGTATTTGGTCACACCCTTTCTGTTGGATATTTAGATTATTTCCAGTTTTCTCCCACCATTAATAATGTTGAGCTAGCCATTCTTTTTTGTAAACCTTTGGTTACATTTTTGATTATTCCTCCCCTACCCTCACCATCCCATGAATTCCTAGAAGTGTAATCACACAATTTAAATATATATATTTTTAAAAAGTGACCTGCTGCATATTGTTAAGATGGTTATACGTTTTAGACTTTCTATAGACAGTCCATGAGAGTGCCCATTCCTCCCTGGTCAAACTCTGGTACTTGCTAATTTTATAGGAGATCTTGGTACTTGGCCTTTCCTCCCCATCCCCAAGGCGCAAGCTTTGGCCATTATCCATCCTTGGTCCTCTAATCTGGCCTCACACTAGTCTCCTATTCGAAAATAGTTTTCCAAACACGAATCCGACCCTGACAGTCTGCTGCTTAAATCTCTCAACAACTCCCCTGTACCCCAAGATCAAGGACGCACCGAAAAAACACAACGCACAGCACGGTGTGGCGCCTGCTCACCCCTGCTTCGGGCAGGGAGCTCCCTGCTGCGCCTGTGCACCCTGCATGCGGCTCAGGCATCTCCCAGTGCCTTGAGCGCCAGCCTCACGCTTCAGTTTCCGTGCATCTGTCCCTGTGCCTGTGACCTCTTTGGTTCAGGTCCACCCTCTTTGGGTCCCCAGTCCTAGGTCCTGTAAGTATTTATGAAAAAGTTGCAGAGTGGACATCCTTGGGGGAGACTCAGCCAAGCCCTTGCTCCCTTAACTGCCTTGCAGACCACCTCTTCTGTTGCACCATTTTGTTTCAACACAGGACACGATGATGGGATCACAGCATTTGGGCCTCGGACTTCTAGTCCCCAGCCTGTTTGTGCCTATGCTCTGTGACCTTGGGAAGGTCAATTTACGTCTCTGGACCCCTACCTTCCTCTGCAAGATGGGGATAACAGCAGGATCTAACTTGGGGTACAGAGAGAGACATTCTGCCTCTAAAATGATTAGTGCCTCTGGGTACATCTTGCTCCTGCCTCCATGTTTCTGCCCTACCCAGAGGACAAGTGTGAGGCAAGGGTGGCACTAGTGCAAAATTTAAGGGGTGCCAAAAATTCAGTCATCAAGATAAATCGTATTTTTATGCAATATTAAAAGCTAAAAATCAATGCAAAAAAAAATCCGTGGAGGACAAATATCAGCACTTTAAATACAGCCAGTCTCTGCCCAAGCTCCTTCTCTCTGGCTGATTCTTCCTTCACTCCCTTCTTCCCCTCACTGCTGCTCTCCTCTTTGGATGCCCACTCCTGGCTCCCACCTCAGGGAGCTCCACATATTCCCACCATAACTCTTTTGGCTCCTTACCTGTCTCATAGGCTTCGGAAGCTGGACAAGCTCCTTTCTGCTGGGGCTGTGCTTGGTGGTGCTGCATTGGGGACAGCAGGACTTGGGTGCCCATGGCCAGGCTTTGCAGCAGTAGGGGCCAGCGCTGCCTGGGTCAGGGCTTTGCCCCCCCGGGGGCCATCACAGCTCTCTTGGCCTGTCTTGGGCCTCATCTGCCCTCAGGCTGGAAGCTTGGCTTGAACTTGCTGGAGAGGGGCCACTAGTCCCTCTTGCTGACAGCAGCTTTCCCAGTGTTCCTGGCCCATATGACCCTGTCTTCTGCCTGGGCCTTCTCTGGTCCCTACACCCAGTGCCCAGCCCTCTCCAGGGCTCATGGCTGTTACCCCTGGGGAACTCCCTCAGAGTGAAATCCGCCAACTGCCCTGCTGTGGTCACATACTGGGCTCCACCTCCTCCCATTGAAGTCCGCCCACAGTCCCTGCTCCTGGGGCCCTGGGTGGGGCCTACCTGACCTACCTTATTTCCCTCTTCCCCAGGGGTGTCCCAGATCTAAGGAGCATCTCCCTGGGGCTTGAAGGGGCCACAGGGAGCAGCTGAGTGCCTGTGGATCAAGAATCACCAAGGTCTGATTCACTGAGGTGGAACTGGGGCTAGGAATTCTCTTCTGACAAGTCCCCCAGGCTGGGTCCCTTCATACTCCAGTTCCTTGGCAGGTTTGGTCAAGAATGGCTGTTTCGCCTTTGGTCATCTCAGCCAGACAAGGGCCCTGCAGAGAGTGATTCTATATCCCTCACTCAAAGAGTAACATCAGGCTCAAGAATGTTGAAGCCTTCCAGACTTAGGTCTCTCTGGACCTCAGTTTCCTCATCTGTAAAATGGACAGATTTTAGATTTTAGATTATGATTTAGATTTAGATTATTATGCAGCAGGGCAGTCATGAAGATGAATGAGATCATGTGACTGCTAAGCCCAGATGTAGCAGGTGTTGACTGACTGCCCCTCAGATTTGGGCTTTAGAAAACCGTTGGCATGTTGTGGGGGCAAGTGTGTCTGCTTCACAGGTGAAAAAAGTAAAGTCCATTGGAAGTGAATGCAGGAGCCAAGTCATTCTGGGAGTGGGCTGCAGAGTGATTGAGAATCTAGGAGTGAGCTTGTCCCCTGCACTTCAGCCTTCTGTCCATCTAGAAGGCTCATGCTTTGCTTACAAGGGAGCCAAGATATAGGCTCTGTTGGGCAGGGGTACAGGAGGGATGGGCCGCACGGGTGCTTTGGGTTGGAGTCCGTTGGAAAGCCCAGGAATATAAAACCTAATGCAATGAGACTGATGCAGGAAACGGGGCCAACTGGTGGCTCAGCTGAGATTGTCTTGCCCACTTGAGGATGAGGAAATTGATGTTCAAGCAGATTCTATGCAGACGTCTGGCCCTGGCATGGCTCCAGAACATGCTTTGTTGATGATGATTCCACTCTCTGGGTCTGGTGAAGTCACACAGCTCAGTGTAGAGAAGGTGACAGGATCCCGCCTGTCACCCAGCACCTCCTATCTTGCTTTCCAGTTGCCTTTTCTGCTGCAAGGTCTTTCATACACCTGCTCAAATCTGGGTTTGCAGCTTCTCATTTCTATGTCAGCAGCTCTAAAAGAGGCCTCCCGGGGCCTGCCTAAGTGACTTTCTTGGGAGATCCCTTTAATAGTTGTCTGGCCCATGTTTTGAGTCAAGCACACCTTAATTTTCCTGCTACATTTGGCCAAGATTGTCCTTTCCATGGGATGAAGGCCATGCCTCTGACCTTGGCACCATGAGGGCTGGGGAAGGGTCGGCTTCAGTGGTCCAGGCTGAAGCTGTTCCCTTCCAGCATCCCTGTGCGGGTGTGAAACTCACTTGCTACCTAAGGCCCCGAAGTTGTGGTCCTCCAGGGGACAGCCCCAAGTCTTGGAAAGAAAAAGGGGCTTTCCCTAAAGGCAGCATCTCAGCTGTGCCCACCCCTGCACCTGCCACAGCGTCTGGGCAGCCACCGTCACAGACCACATCCTATTGTGGTGGCTGTGGTCAGAAATCTGGGCCTGGGCTGTTTCCTGGAGGACTCTTGAGGGATGAGCTGGTCTTCCCAGCTGGTGCAGCTGCAACTCTGGTCCACTCAAGCCTGCCCCTCACATCGTCCCTGGATTGAGAAGTGTCAAGGGCTGGATTCACATTGGGCCAGAGGAGTTCAGGTATGGCTGTCCTGGTGGGCTCCCTGCTGAGCTTCCCTGGCTCCTCTGTCCTCTGTCCCAGCCCTCCTCACATGGAGTGGAAGGGTTGTGCCCCTGTCCAGTTACGTCAGCCCTGCTTCCCATGTCAGAGGGTTCCCCTGCCTCCTGCTGATCAGTCTCCTGCCCACTCTCTATTCCTCAGACCTCAGAGACTGCCTGCGACCAGGTCTCCTCAGCTCCTTGCTCCCTTCCACGCCAAACTCAAGTTGGCTGGGCCTTTTCATCTCACTGTTTTTCTGGTGTGTGTGTGTGTGTGTGTGTCACAAAGTGTCTGTCCAGGGATGTGACAAGTGTTCTGGAATCTCTCAGAATCCTCAGAGTCAGGGTCTGGCTCTGCAGCTCCTGAGCCCCCCTCCAAGGGGTCCCCAGGAACCCTGAAGACCTCCCCACCTCTGCTGATCCGGAGGGGCAGTCTCACCCCACCCCCAGCTTTCCTCCAGCAAATGGAAAGGGAATTCTACTGCTTCTCTAGATGTCACAGACTCACCATGCTGGTGGGGACCTTCTAGCTCCTTCAACTGATGAAGAAACTGCAGCACAGAGAGGGAGAGTTTCTTTCCAAGACACACAACAACCTGGTGTAAACATGATGTTCTGGAACTTACCAGTACTATTCTGAGAACTGGGAGGACCATTCTTTCTTTTTCTTTCTTTCTTTCTTTCTTTCTTTCTTTCTTTCTTTCTTTCTTTCTTTCTTTCTTTCTTTCCTCTCTTTCTCTCTTTCTTTCTTTCTTTCTCTTTCTCTCTCTCTCTCCCTTTCTTTCTTTCTTTCTTTCTTTCTTTCTTTCTTTCTTTCTGTCTCTCTATGTATGTATGTATGTATGTATGTATGTATGTATGTATGTATGTATTTCTCACATGAGGTGGGGCCAACCTGGAACTGAAGGGTGGGGATGCTTCAGAACATTTCGGGGCTTTAACCTTTAAGGCTCCCAATCTAGTCGCCTGGAGTGCAGCCCCAAGAGGACAGTCCAATAGGGGGCAGCAGAGACCAGCAGTAGAAGGAGGCTAAACCCTACAAAGGGCTGGAGTCTGGAGGGGTTGGTGGGGGAGGCCATGGAAGGGTTCCAGCAGTGGGGCAGGTGGGAGGGTGCAGAGGCTGGACTCTGGTTCTTCATCTTCCCTGACGCCCACCTCACCCCTGGAACCATCACCTGGGGGTTGGGGTGGGGAGGCGAGTGAATCGAGTCAGTCCAGTGTAGGGCGGGATACTGACCTGACTTACAGTTTTGCTTGGAGTTTTTCTGCATTCATTACGATTTAAAAAAATACTGCATTAGATACTATTTATCTTGATTACTGAGTTTTGGGGTCCTCCCTTAAATTTTACACGCAACGACAGTGTCTTACTCTGCTCACACTAATCCTGGCTGTGTCCGGAACTCTGAGAAACCTGTTGAGGGAGTGGGGTTAAGCGAAGGGCGGGGTTCTGGAGTGGGTGTGGCCAGCGTCCTGAGGTTCCAGCCTCAGCTGACCAGGTGGGTTGATATTTGCATAGCGAATCCCAGTTTTCCAGGCCCTTTCCAAAGTCGGATTGATACCTGGGAGCATGGTGAGGACCTGCATGGCAGGTGGTGGCTTTGTAGCAGCCACAGCTCTTTCAACTGTCTACCAGCAACAATCATCCTGGCAGGTCCTCATCCGGACAAGGCACCTCCTTAGAGAGTGGTACCATCTCCTTTATTACATTCATAGAAAGCACTCCATCCTGATGGCTGCCAATACTAATGTAATTTATATCTGATTCTGATGTCATTATTCTCCAAAGCTCACACGCCCTCATATCTATTTATAAATATGTGTGGCACAACATAGTAACTGTTGCATTGTATGTTGCAAACTTAATATGGACAAATAGCCTAGCGACCAACCTCGTTCATAAAAAGTTATTATAAAATGGATAATCACATAATATCAACATCATTTTATTGCTTGACCATGTCTCCAGACACATTTTTTGATTTTCAATGATTTTATAATATTCCCTCAACTACCCACCCAGATGTTTACATGTGTTGACAAATACAGCCAGATGATTACTAACAGAAGCACATCTGAATAGTATCTTTGACAGTGAGAACTGGATTTGCCATTTAGATAACACAGTGGGGCTTTTCCTGGATTGAATGGTTCAAGTCGCCACCACCAAGTTTTGAAGGAAAAATATACCTGCAGCACATGAGAAGATGAAAGTGTGTTTCTCAAAAAAAAAAAAAAGGAAAAAAATTACTGTGTTTGCAAAGATGCAAGACAATTACAGATTTTAATTTTTTTCCCAGTCTTTTAAACTCTATCATGTACAAGAGGTCTCTCAGTAACTTCCAGTCAAGTTTCTTGGTGCGTGTCCCTGATGTGAACCTGGGAAAGTGGACGGCAAATGGCTGGGTGACACCTCTGTGCAGGGAGCTGATTCTGGGATGGAGACAGACGGCAGGAGGTTTATAGAGAATGCGTGGGACCAACCCATGTGCAAGGGATGGGTGCGAAGCAGAATGGGCAGAGGAAGGAATCAGCTCTAGTGGAGCTTTGCTGTTGGGATGGTCCTTCTCAGCTTCCCCAAGTGGGCTGAGAGGATTGGTCTTCACACCTTCACACTCATCAGCTTTCAGAGGCCAGCTGTTCAGGGCAGGAACACGGCTCAGCTCTGGGTGGCTCTCTTCATCAAGGGAGCTGACAGATGAGGGCAGGGCTGTTTGCAGGCGTCTCTAGCAGATGGGGTAATAAACCCTTCATTCCAGAAAGGGTCAAGTGGTGCATCAAACCGTCTACCAGTTCAAATCGTCTCAAAGGCAGGTGGTTTCTAATTCTTTGCTTTCAGCAAAATTAAAAGTATTTGAGGTAGAGCTGCAAGCTAATAGACAATTGAAAAAAATAATTTTTGACCATCAACCACTAATGATTTTTGGCATATAATTAGGAAGAAGCTCAGTTCTGTGAGTGAAATTCTATTACAAAAGTTCTGTTTATGAGGTGAAGGTTTCTTTGAGTTTCATATAAAAATGAAAGCCAGAACAGAATAGATGCAGGGCCTTGCTTCATTCTGGCAGGATCTCATATTCATCAGTGGATTCACAAATTGACACTACTTAATGATTATCTGTGTAAATTTTAGTATGTTTTTGTTGTTTCAATTACATACTGCTATGAATAATTAAGATGCCAACTCGGTATGGCAGAAAATACTTTTAACACTCAAAGTCACAGGCTGTGAAACTGAATTTTAGAGTGTAAACTTAATGTATATTTTTAGGACAGAAATGCATGACAGGATAATGAATAAAATGCATGACAGGATAATGCATGACAGTTTCACAGGCTGTGAAACTGAATTTTAGAATGTAAACTTAATGTATATTTTTAAGACAGAAATGCATGACAGGATAATGAATAAAATGCGGACAGGATCCTGTCTAAATGCATGACAGGTGTAAAAATGTATGAGCAGGTCAAATTCAATGCAGGGTATGGAGTGAAAACAAAGTTCAAGATGAGGGAAGAAAGATGGAAAATTTCCAAATGTTAAAGAAGAATTTTCAAAAAGAGTGGATGTCCAATCATGATGATACTCACTTACATTCTCTCTCTACATATAGAAGAACATTGAGAACGTCTTATAAACTTATGGTCAAAACCTTACAGGTCTACTTACAAAGCAGCAGGGAGCTTGAACCCCGATTCTTGGAGAATGGGTGGGCCATGCTACCGAGGGTTCAGCTGCAGGCCCTGTCCCCCTCCCCCAAGGAGGCTCTTCTCTAATGCATAAATGTCCTGGGTCTCAGCACAGGGTGATCACATAAATCAACAAGCAGGACTGCGGTGAGCTGGAAGCCAGCTTGTAGCTGTGTCCTTCCCTTCCAGTATTTTTTTTTTTTAATTTTAACAAGATTTTATTTATTTATTTGCCAGAGAGATAGAGAGAAAGAGAGAGAGAGTGCACAAATAATCTGAGGGGCAGGCAGAGGGAGAGGGAGAAGCAGGCTCTCCACTGAGCAGGGAGCCCGATGTGGGGCTCGATCCCAGGACCCTGGAATCATGACCTGAGCCGAAGGCAGTTGCTTAACCGACTGAGCCACCCAGGCACCCCTCCTTCCAGTATCCTGACTCCTCTGATCAGTCCTGAGGGAAGCGAGCGAGGAGCTAAACCTGGAGAGGGAACAAAGCAGTCCCAGGGATCAGCTAGTAGGGGGACGTCTGGACCCACAGGGCGCTGATGACAGCCTCTATGACTCAAAACAGGCCCATACCTGCCATTTCTCAGCAGGGTAAATAGAGACCCTGAGAGGGCAAAGAACCTGCTGGAGTCTCCCAACCCTGGAGGGTCGGAGCTGGGACCAGAGAGGATGCCTGGCCCTCAGGCCTGTAGCTGCTCAGACAGCTGGTGAGAGTGTCAGGTCTGGGTAGGAGGGTTTGTGGCTCACTTCCCCATCTGCCTGTGTCACCGTGAGCATTACCACTGTCCCACACCTGACAGTAATAGTCAGCCTCATCCTCAGCCTGGGCACCGCTGATGGTCAGGGTGGCAGTGTTCCCCGAATTCATTCCTGAGAATCGCTCAGGGATCCCAGAGGGCCGGTTGCTATCACCATAGATAATTAGCAGAGGGGCCTGGCTTGGCTTCTGCTGGTACCAGTAAGCATATTTACTACCAATGTTGTCTCCCCGACACGTGATCCTGGCCGTCTGTCCCAGGTTCACTGACACCGAGGAGTCCTGAGTCAGCTCATAAGCGACTGTGGAACCTGCAAGAGAGGACATGAGATGTGGGCTCCCAGCTGAGGGGACTCTGCTTTCTTGGCCTGGACTGAGCTCCAGGGGTTCTCTTGGCCCCCAGAGTTACTCCTTCCCAGCAATCTCAGCCCAAGGGACCCAGAGCCTTGGATAGAGCCTTTGAACCAACGTGAGCCCCCAGACCCTTTCTCTGGGTAGGTGCAGTTCCTTAGAGCTCACACAGAGCCAGTAAGCACAGTAGCGGGTTTCTCCTGTCTAGCCCCTCATCCTGCAGCAGGATTCAGTAGGGGATTCTGTCCCCTACTGGATCCCAGTGAGCCTGGGCACAGCACCTGTGCAGTGAGCAAGAAGGCTGAGGAGGAGAGGGGTCCAGACCATGATGGAGGCACCCTGATTCTGCTCCCAAGGCCCAAGGCTGGGCAAAGTTCCTCCCAGGCCTTTCTTATCCCCTTGCAGGACAGACCTGCTGGTTATGCAAATCAGCCAGGCCTCAGGGGCTGCTGCTGAGGAGCTTTGTGGTTGCAGAAAGGGAAGGGCTCAGCCCCAAGGGGCGTAGACTGGATTCCCTCAGCTCAGGGAATCCCTCTTGTTGTTGCGTAGTCTGGGGCTACAACTCCAGTTTTAGGCTGTGCCCTGGCATAGCTCCTGGGCTATTCTGATTGGAGAAGCAGAGTCTGTTTTCCAGGGAACCTAAGTCCTGCTCACAGAATCCTCCTGGATCCTGTCATCAAGGTGGCCAGAGTCATGGTGGTGATACTGAGATTGTTCTGGACCCCCAGAACAATCTTTCTCTTCCCTCTGTTCCATTCTGGCTCAGGAGGCAGGTGGTTAATATCACCCAGGACTCGTAAGTGTCTCATCCATCCTTGTGTTGTGGTAGGGGCTGCACGCTGGTCTGCTCCCAGCTCCACCTTCAGAACATTCCATGCTGTGTCTCCTCTGACACTCCCAGGCCCCAATGCAGTGACCTTCCTCATTCCCACTCCAGGAAAACCCTGCATGCTTAGACAGGGGCAGTGTCCTGTCACAGTTTGTGAGCTGTGAACATCAGAATCTGAGTAAAGTTCCTCTCTTACCAGGGGCACATGGGGCTGTTAAGGGTTCATGGAGGTGTGTGTCTGCTCCTGGACAGGTGGTGGTGCCAATTTCTCGGTATCTCCTATGTGCCCTGGCTAGGGCAGAGACACATTATGTGCTCAAAAGATACGACTTGAGTATAAGAGAATGAAATTTGGTAGTAAATTCTAAGAATGCTTCATGTGAAATTAAAATTACATTTTTAATTCCAGTTGCTAGCAAAAATGCATTAAGTAGTAAAAATTGTTATAATTTATGAGGTTGAGTAATGGTTATTGGATCCTTGGAGTGGAAAAAGAAAAAGGAAAAAAATTGGCACCAGCCTCCTGGAGACAGAGTGGGAAAGGAGGAAAACCTTGTAGTAGGACAAGGAAGCTCTCAGAGCACAGCGGAGGGTGGGAGAGGGAGGTGTGTCTTCAGCGGGAGGGGTGTTTATAGACTTTTGAGAGCTTCCACACCACTGGGGGGTGGGTAAGAGATCGAAGTTCCAAATCTGTGCCAGATAAATGGGTAATTACTGCAAGATCTGGATCAGCATAAGAAGGAGCCCAAAGATTTTGTACATTGGTGTCAAACATGATACTCAACAAGGAAGACAGCTTTCCCTTCAGATCTCAGGTCACGGTAACTAACACCCCCTGCATGTTAGAACCCCTGATGCCAGGCCCACTCCATCACCAGGTGGCTAGCCAGGTGATCTCTGCTGCCCCCTGGGCTGTGGCAAAAACACAGGTTGTTCACGCCATGTCGGGATGCTGTATACGCTTTCAGCTGGTTATATGTTAGATGTAGGTGGTATTGCTTCTCTCTGGGTCAGGATTCATGGGTCTAAGAATCGGGGTGGAAATGGAAATGGCAGCACTCACTCTTACCCCCAGTGGGCCACCAGCAAAATGTTCCCTTCTCATCCCTGGCACTTTGCTCTCTGACTGACTGCCGCACTTGCTGGTTGAGACCGCTCTGTGGCCCTTCTTGGCTCCTCCTTGTAGTGAGGCACCAGAAAAGTAGGGGACACTGGCTGCCGTGACTCATGGTGACTATCATGGGGGACTTGGGTATCTACTACCCATTTGGGGTTGGCAGGTAGGTGTATAGATTCAGAAGGTCCCCTAATACTCCCTGGGACTGTGATTACAGTCATATATTCACCACAATCCAATGCAGCACATCTAATAATGGACAAATCTTCCAAAATGAAGGTTTGGTTGTCCCAACTGGCAGAGTTGATGACTAGCTCAGGTCTTTGCTGAGGGAAGGGGACTATGGGGTGGGCAGGTCCCTGCTTGACCATAGGTAGTGAAGAAATGAGCAGGATACAAGGGCAAGTGTTTCTTCCTCATTCCATGAATATGTTTGGATATATATTAACCATATGCTTTTGTTTTATTCTCCTGTCTTATCCCATTATTGTCTAACAACAGATGTGTTAATAGTTAATTTTATATCTCAATATAGAAATTAGAGGAAATCAGATCAGCTGGGACAAAAACAATCATCACTACAGACAATTAGTGTATTTTGATTCCTCTTGTGGGGAAAGGGTGAGTGTGTTTATAATTGTTCATTGGATGGATTCATCATATTAGGTGGAAGAAAAGTTACCAATATTTTCTTCATTTAGAGCCTGTGGTTAGCCTGGGTTGGGTTGATTTCATGTGAATGAGGGGTGGACTGGGATGGCTTATTAAGTGTCAACATTGACAAGCTGATTGTATCCACAGAATTGTCTGTCCATATTTCTGGGTAGGATGGAGGTAGAGAGATTCCTGTGCAAGATGTGGTGGGCATAGAAGCGAGGCAGCAGCCATCAGGGGTCTCACTCCTGTGATTGAGTCTCATCTGGCCACTCTGGAGGAGGGGACAACTCTCCCAATTGCCCTCATTCACCATCAGGATAGATGTGACTCTCCGACTGTCTGTCAGAATCCAGAGCACCTAGCGTGTCTGCACCTTTTTCATTGTTTAAAAACACAGGGAATGAACTGATCTGTTGGGGATTTTGACACATGTAATGGGGTTTAGAGGGACAAACCAGAGCTTTGCGGGTAAAAATAGCCTTCTCAGATCCCTGAGAACCCTTTTGGAGGTGCCAGCTTTCCTGCATTGGGTTCCTGGAAGCAAACACCTGGAGAAGTGCACTGGGGAGGTCAGCCTGGGCAGAAGCAGAAGGGACCCACAGCGAGCCATCAGATGAGGTCTCCTCCCTGCAGGGACCTCTCAACCATTCAGGACATCTGAACCTGAGGAAGGGTCTTGAGATCTTGGACTCAGGCCATCGTTCAAGAGAATCTCTCTGAGAAGGATCAGAAACCTGGGGGGAAGCCACCTTCTGAACCAAGAGCACTTCCAAGCAAGGAGCTTCCCTGTGAGCTGCCAGGGGCCTCAGACAAAATGGGGGCGTGTATGAGCCAAGAAGAGGGGTGGCCTCAGTGGGTAATGCACTGGTCTGCTCCACTCAGAATCCCCAGCTGCCATGCCGGCAGGGATTCAGGAGCTCAGCTGAGCTGGAAAATTCCAGACTCTAATCCTGGTCAGTGAAGGGGTGGCCCATGGCCACCATATGGAAATGCACGGTCAATGACCATGGATGGAGGTTCTTTCAGCTTGTCCTTCCACCTAGGCCCTCCAATTCCAAACACACTCAGGCCCAGACAATCTCAGGAGCCCCAAATCAACCCTGATATACCCTATACAGGTACTGCCTGAAGGGTGGGGTGGCTAGTGAGGTCTGGGGACCTTGGGTCTGGGGACCTAGGTCAGAGCTGCTCCCTGCTCTGTGCACAGGCCTCCTGGGGATCGAGGAGAGTGTGATACAGATGGGGAAGGGGCTGTGTCTCACTTCCCTGTCTGCCTGTGTCACCGTGAGCAGTACCAGTTTCCTCTGATGACTGACAGTAATAATCAGCCTCATCCTCAGCCCGGGCCCCGCTGATGGTCAGGGTGTGTGTGTTCCCTGAACTGGAGCCAGAGAATCGGTCAGGGATCCCTGAGGGCCGTTCAGTGTCCTTATAAATGACCAGCTTGGGTGTTGCGCCTGGCTTTTGCTGGTACCATTGTGCATAGTATTCGCTCAGTACTTCTCCAGAGCAGGTGATGGTAGCCGTCTGTCCCAGGGACACGGACACCGAGGGAGGCTGAACCAGAGCACTGGAGGCCATGGAGCCTGAAAAGACAGAAGAGGAGAGGTTGGTGTGAGGTTCAGGGGCTCCTCCTAGGGAGCCAATCTTGAGCCTGTGCTGGTCTGAGCTCAGGGTTCACTTCAGATGCAACTCAATTCTTTGGGGACTGAGCATGTGGCAGCCCTGGGGGCAGCACCTGTGCAGAGAGTGAGGATGGGGAGCAGAAGAGGGGTGAAGGCCATGGTGGATGTGCCCAGAGCTCTGCCTCCTAAGACCCACAAACCTGCTGGGCTCTACCCCAGGCTCTTTAATTCCCTTCCAGGCTCTTGGGACTGTGATTGTTAGTACTTATGCAAATTTCCTCCATTTCTGCGCTCCTACATGATAAACCAGTGGTGAGATCAGAACATGTGACTGAGGAGGCAGAGGGGAGCCCCTAGATTCCTCTAGCCAACTCTCAGTTCAGACCATCAGCCTTTGTCTGCAGGGCCTGGGATCATAGACCCATAGACTTTCTGGGGATCAGACCACATAACTAACTCCCTGTGCCAACCCTGCTGGCCATCTGTCTTTGGCTCCCTCTGTGGTCTTTCTCCCTCTGTGGTCCCTGGCCATGGGACTGGGCTGGGCCCTCTGAGAGTACAGACAATAACTGATATAGGGAGGGTGGTCCTGTGGCTTCATTACATTCCTTATCCTCCTGTGTGGTGTCCCCTCTGTTTCCACAGAAGCACTGTGATCCCATGCTTCCCATGTCACTAAATTGTGGAACTTTCTCATTAGTTAATTAGTTAATTAATTAATTAATTGCATCCTTTTGTCTGTGGGAGTTCACTAGTTAACCCACCACCTGCTGTTGGAGATGCATCACGTCTTCTATAGTCTATAGTCACATGGTGATTTTGTCTCTGTGAATGACACCCCCTATCCTAAACAGAGGAGCAATTGACATTGTCAATAATTTTCTTTTATTTTTTCATCAATATTAGATACAGTCATGCAAATTTCATGAGAAACCATCCCTAAGTTAAAAAACCACCATCAAGCTCCATGTCTTGTCAGGGTCCCCAGGGTCATTTCTTCCCACTTGGGTGAGATTTGTAGCCAGAGCCAGGGTCCCTGCAGGAGCTGGATTCTGTCACTGAACCAAGGACAGCTCAATGGACTAGAATTGTGGCTTCAGGTAGTGAAAATCCATTCACTCTGGAGACAGTCTCATCAGGAGACTGTGGATGGTCATTCCAGGCACCAGGAGTTCCCAGTGTTCATCCTCCCTCACCTTGAGTTGCTCCTGAGCAGCAAAGTTACAACCTGGGCTCGAGTCTGCCTGGAGGTGGGAAACAGAGGCAGAAGGTGAGTGGTCAGGGGGTTCTCAACATGTCCAGCTCAGAGGATTCAGTTCCCAGATCACCGGTACAAAGTGCAGGGAGCTGCATTTCCCATGTGAGACATTCACTGTGTCAGGACTCCTGTCAGTGTCCTGGGTGTCACTGTGTGTCCGACCTTCAGATCAAGGTCTCCTCAGCAGCTGGATATAGTAGTGATCACTCCAGCTTCCTCCTGAGGACTGAACCCTGGGCTTCTGCTGACCCCCAGACCTGGTGGCCCTGTGAGGCTCCCCCTGGGTAGTCCCAGCCTCTGTCCTGCTGCTCCTAATGCTGCTCTGCTGTCCTCTGCTGGTGGAAGGGGACTCAGACCAGGAGCTTCCCTCCTGCAGGTCATCCCAGAGCACCTGCCACCTAAGAAAGGGTGTGGACCATGGTTTCCAGCCTCCCACAGGCAGCTGTCCCCCTGTCCTGCTCAGCCCAGCACAGCCAGGTCACATACATGGTGCAGGAGGCAGGACAGGTGGGATTCCTGTACTTGTCCCAGGGTTGAAATGTCCTGGAGAGCCTGCTGTCTTATTTCAGGAAGAAGAGTGCAGGGTACAGTGTAGTGCGTTTGAAAAGGGTCAAAGTCCAGACAAACTGTGTGATGTCCCACGGCCACCAGTTTCCTGTGTATTTGGGAATAAGGACTGATGCTTCGTGCATCCCTATCCACGTACTTGGCTCAAGAGAATAGCAGGTGTTGCTTCTGGTGCAAAGTTCAGTTGAGCAGGCAAACCTTTACTTTACTCTTCTTAACAGCCATCTTTACTGCTATAAGTTTTTTTTTTTTTTTTTTTTTTTTTTAACAGCTCACATCTCCTGGTTCTTGGTGTGGGAGGATTTTGAACTACCCTATTTGTGGTCTGGTGAAATTGGGAATGTGCTAATTCAGACTTGGGTAAAATTGCATGTGATGCAGATCACAGAATAGTTGAAAACTTTTCCTTCGGTGCCTACAGAGGTAGACAGTTGATTCCAACACCAAAGTTAACTCACTGAGATCCTACTGGGTCTGTCGAATTAATTAAACTCTTCAATAATTTGTACCATTTAATTTGAAAACAAGTATTTTTCACATCAGTATAAACTTCCCCATTTCACAGCAGATAAAGTGAGTGCTCAGAGAGGCTAGCTTCCCAGGAAAACAGAGGAGAGTGGGGCAGGTCCAGGAGTGGAGCTCAGGTGTGCTGGATTCAGACTCTGAGCTCCCTGGCGCAGAGCTTGACCATGGTGGGAGGGAGGAGTATGACTTCCCTGATCTGGTTGTGGAGAGTGTGTCATGGGTTCTTCTGGCTCCTCCTAGCAGGGATTCAAAGTAGAGGCATTGTCTGGGGTGTTTCATAATCACTGCCATGGGGGCAATTGTGTGTCTACAACACAATTGGGGTAAACAGGAGTATATGGACTCAGGAGATCCCCTAAGATAACTTGGGACTGTGATGACAGTCATCAATTCAGCACAGTCCAATTCAGCAGGTCTGATAATGGACCAACCTTCCAGAGTGAAAGTTTGGTCTTGGGGGGCATCATGAGTAGTTCAGGTATTTGCTGAGAGAAAGGGGATATGGAGTGGGCAATGAAGAAGGTAATTCTAGACTCCATATTGACCTCAGGGTAGTGGAAGAAATGAATAAGATAAAAGTAATAAAGATTTCTTCCTTATGTTGACATGAATACATTTGGATATATATTCATAATGTGTTTCAGTTTTGTTCTCCTGTCTGATCCCATTATCATCTAACATCATATGTGTTAGCAGTAGTTAAAATTATGTCTCAGTTAAGCTGGGACAAAAATAAAGATGACTAGCAGACAAAATTTATTTTATGTCCTGTGGGGAAAAGGTGAACATGCTTGTAATTGTTCATGGGATAGTTTTATCATATCAGGTGGAAGGATGGCTGCCAACATTCTCTTTATTTGGAGACTATGGTCTGTGGGGATCTTGTTAGATTTTATGTGAATGAGGGGTTGACTGTGGTGACTTATTAAGTGTTACTGTTGATAAGTTGAGCTGTGTTTCACAGAACTGTTGTCTGTCTGTATTTCTGGGTAGGGTGGGGTTAAAGAGAGATTCTTGCACAGATTTGGGGATAGAAGTGAGGAAGGACCCATTTTGGGTCTCACTCCCGTGGTTGTGTTTCTTCAGGCCACTCTGTCAGCGGCAGCAACTGCATCATCATCCCCCATTCAGCATCAAGATAGAGGTGACTTTCCAACTGCCTTTCAAGACCCAGAACACACAGTGTGTGTGCATCTTTTCCCATTGTATGAAAACACAAGAAACAATCTGAACTGTCTAGGACAAGCAAATTGGTGATTTGGGAAAGAAACACCAGCTTTGTATATAGTAGCCTCCTTAGGTCCTGGAGGATACTGTCTGGGATGCCTGCCTTCCTGTATTGGGTTCCTGGAAGCAGACTCTGAGATGGCGAAATGCATGTGCAGTAAATCTGGAAGGAGCTGGGGAAGCCAGCCTGGGCAGAAGGAGAAGGGACCCACAGTGAGACATCAGGGGAGTCTCCTTCCTGCAGGGAGCTCTAACGCTGGGACCTTTCAGGGCATCTGAACCTGGGCGGGCCCTTGGGATCTTCAACTGAGGCCATCATTAAACTGAACCTCTCTGAAAAGGGGCATAAAACTGGGGAGGCAGATTTTTGAAGCACAGCACTTTCCTGTGAGGAACTCCCCTGTGAATTGTCAGGGCCTCCCGCAGGGGTAGGTGGGTGAGTGATGTTAGAAGAGGGGATGTAGGTGACCTCACAGTGTCCAATGCCCTTGTCTGATCCTCTCAGAATTCCAGCTGCCATGGACCAGGGTTTCAAGAGCTCAACTGAGCTGGGAATCTCTGGCTTCAAATATTGGGCAGTTAGGTGAAAATATTTCCCAATGACCACAATATGGAGATGAAAATCTCTGTTTTTCCACATACCCAGGCCCTCTGTCCCTGATTTATACCCAGGACAGACAAGCAGGGCAGCCTAGTTCTGTCAGCCCCCAGTGCATCCCTGACCCTTCCTATGAAGAGTCTCTCTGGAGGTCAGTGGGGAGAGGGAACCCTGGGGATCACACATGGGGGTACCTGGGTCAGAGCTGCTCATGCTTTGTGTACAGTCCTCCTAGGGCTGGGGGAGAGGGTGACACAGATGGGGAAGGAGTTTGTGTCTCACTTCCCCACTGCTTGTGTCACTGCGAGCATTATCGCTACCACCCTTATATGATAGAAAATAATAGTCAGCCTCGTCCTCAGCCCAGGCCCCACTGATGGTCAGTGTGGCCATGTTCCCTGAACTGGAGCCAGAGAACCTGTCAGGGACCCCTGAGGGCCGGCCGCTGTCAGTATAGATAATTGTCATGGGTGCCTGGCCCGGCTTCTGTTGGTGCCAGGAAACATACGTACTTCCAATGTTGTCTCCCCCACAGGTGATGCTGGCCATCTGTCCCAGGTTCACTGACACTGAAGGTGGCTGAGTCAGCACATAGGCAGTCAGAGAACCTGTAAGAGAGAAAAGGAGAGGGGTTTTTTCAAACTTGGGTTTCGTCATTAGCAAGCCCACACCCTCCTCACCTAGACTGGAGTTTAGGGATACTCTGGGCATACAGGGCACCTCTCTCATATGTCTCAGGCCCTGGGAACCTGTGCCTGGATGGTGGGTAGAGCTTTTGAACAAACAAGAACCCTGACCCTCTTTCCCCGGGCAGGTGCAGCCCCTTAGGGTTCACACAGAGCCCTCCAGCCCTTCATCCTGCAGCTGGGTCCTGAGCATCCTGCCCCCACAGGCAGTGCCCTGCTGAGCTCCATGTCAGGGTCAGGCTTATGACAGTTCTGTGCGTCTGGGTGGGTCTGAGCCTGGGCTCAGCACCTGTGCAGTGAGCCAGGAATCCAGCAGGAGAGGGGTCCAGGCCATGGTGCTCACCGCAACACAGGCAGATGAAGGTGCCCCAGTTTGCTCCCTGAGACCCTAGGCTGGAACATTCTTCCCCAGTCCTCTCTTATCCCCTTGCTGGTAACACCTGCAGGTTATGCAAATCATCTGGGGCTTAGGGGCTCTGCCTGAGGAGCTCTGTGGTTTCAGAGAAGGGTCATCCCCAAGGGACACAGAGGGGTAGGGGTGGACCCTGAAGACCTCCCATCAGCTCAGGGGGTTCTACTTTATCAACTTGCCCTGTAGTTGTTTCTGAAATGTCCTCTCCTTGCTCCAGTTTCTGTCCAGATCCCTGTTTGTGACCATGAGATGAAGAGAATTCTTCACTTGCTAAGCATGCATGGATATTTGCAGGAGCTGTTGAGGTGCTGTAGGTGATGTCCTCAGGGAGAGCTCCTAGAGCTCCTAGATTCTGTAGCTCAGTCTCCCCAGTGTGCGCTCAGTTCCTGGGATAGATACAGTGCTTGAGCGAGGTTTGAAAGTGACTGGGTTTTAGCAGAAATGGGCTGGTTTGGAGAGGCACGAAGTCCTGGACCTGTGCAAGAGGCAGGCAAATTCGAGGAGACACAGATCTGAGTGACATGGAGTTAGAATTTCATATCGATGATAAAGATGACACTATAGAAACTCTACGACTTTTCCTTTAGGTCTCAGGTGGTGGTGACAAACTCTCCCTCCCAGCTAGAATCCCTGATGCCCAGACATCCCCCATGTTCAGGAGACTTTGCCAAGTGATCTCTACTGTCCCCTGGAGGCCACTCCCACATTGGTGACTGGAGGTGCAGGGAAGACCTTCCTCCAGGTGGAGATTCTGAATCCATTGCTCTGATCTTGAGTCCCTGATCCATGGACCTTTGGCTCCATGTGAGGCATTGCTTTTCTTTCCCTCTTCCTCCCTCCATCCCTCTCTCCCTCCTTCCTTCCCTCCCTCCCTTTTTTCCTTAACATATAATGTATTATTTGTTTCAGGGGTATAGGTCTGTGATTCATCAGTCTTACAGAATTCACAGTGCTCACCATAGCACATACCCTCCCCAGTGTCCATCACCTGCCACCCTATCCCTCCCAACCCCCTCCCCTCCAGCAACCCTCAGTTTGTTTCCTGAGATTAAGAGACTCTTATGGTTTGCCTCCCTCTCTGGCTCCATCTCGCTTCATTTTTTCCCATGATACACTGTCTTAATTCTAAAATTCCTCATATCAGTGAGATCATATGATAACTGTTTTTCTCTGATTGACTTATTTCACTCAACTTAATACCCTCTAGTTCCATTCACATTGTTGTAAATGGTAAGATTTCATTTTTGAGGACTGCATAATATTCCATATACCACATCTTCTTTATCCATTCATCTGTTAATGGACATCTAGGATATTTCCATAGTTTGATTATTGTGGACACTGCGACTGTAAACATTGGGGTACACATGCCCCTTTGGATTTCTACATTTGTATCTTTGGGTTAAATACCCAGTAGTGGAATTGCTAGGTGGTAGTGTAGCTCTATTTTCAACTTTAAAAAAAAGATTTTATTTATTTATTTGAGATAGAGAGAGAGAGCGAGAGAGAGAGAGCACTCACAAGTAGGCAGAGGCAGGCAGAAAGAGAGGGGGAGCCAGTCTCCCTGCTGAGGAGAGAGCCTGATGCGGGGCTCAATCCCAGGACCCTGAGATTATGACCTGAGCCAAAGGCAGAAGCTTAACCCACGGAGCTACCCAGGTGCCTCTATTTTACACTTTTTGAGGAACCTCCATACTGTTTTCCAGAGTGGCTGCACCATCTTGCATTCCCACCAACAGTGTAGTAGAGTTCCTCTTTTTTCGCATCCTTGTCAACATCTGTCTTTTCCTGACGTGTTAATTTTAGCCATTCTGACTGGTGTGAAGTGGTATCTCATTGAGGTTTTGATTTGTATTTCCCTGAGGCTGAGTAATGTTGAGCACTTTACCATGTCTGTTTGCTGTTTGGATGTCTTCTTTGTAGAAATGTCTGTTCATGTCTTCTGCCCATTTCTTGATTGGATTATTTTTTCTTTGGGTATTGAGTTTGACAAATTCTGTATAGATTTTGTATACTAGCCCTTTATCTAATATGTCATTTGCAAATAGCTTCTCCCTTTCCATTGGTTGTCTTTTGGTTTTGTTGACTGTTTCCTTTGCTATGTAAAAGCTTTTTATCTTAATGACGTCTCAATAGTTCATTTCCCCCTTTCTTCCCTTGCCTTTGGGGATGTTTCTAGGAAGAAACTGTTGCAACTGAGGTTGAAGAGGTATGTTCTACTCAAGGATTTTTATATATTCCTGTCTCACATTTAGGTCTTTCATCCAATTTAAGTCTATTTTTTTGTGTGTGGTATAGGGAAATGGCCCAGTTTCATTTGCATGTGACTGTCCAATTTTCCCAACACCATTTGTGGAAGAGACTCTCTTTTTTTTCATTGAACATTCTTTCCTGCTTTGTTGAAGATTAGTTGACCATAGAGTTGAGGGTCAATTTCTGGGCTTCCTATTCTTTCCATTGAACTATGTGTCTGTTTTTGTGCCAGTACCATACTGTCTTGATGATTACAGCTTTGTAATAGAGCTTGAAGTCTGGAATTGTGATGCTACCAGCTTTGGTGTTCTTTTTCAACATTCCTTTACTTATTCAGGATCTTTTCTGGTTCCATGCAAATTTAGGGATTATTTGTTCCATTTCTTTGAAAAAAGTTCATGGTATTTTGATAGGAATTGCATTAAATGTGTAGATTGCTCTAGATAGCATAGACATTTTCACAATATTTGTTCTTCCAGTCTATGATTTTTCCATTTCTATGCATCTTCCTGAATTTTTTTCATGAGTATTCTATGGTTTTCTGAGTACAGATTCTTTGTTTCTTTGGTTAGATTTATTCCTAGGTATATCTTATGGTTTTGAGTGCAATTATAAATGGAATTGACTCTTTAATTGCTCTCTCTTTTATCTTGTTGGTATAGAAATGCAACTGATTTCTATGAATTGATTTTATATCCTGACACTTTACCAAATTCCTATAAGAGTTCTAGCAGTTTTGGGGTGGAGTCTCTTGGGTTTTCCACATAAAGTATCATATCATGTGCAAAAAGTGAGAGTTTGACTTCTTTGCTGATTCAGATGCTTTTTATTTCTTTTTGTTTTCTGATTGCTGAGGCTAGGACTTCTAGTACTATGTTGAATAGTAGTGGTGATAGTGGACATCCTTGCCATGTTCCTGACCTTGGGGGAAAAGCTCTCAGTTCTTCCCCATTGAGAATGATATTTGCTATGGGTTTTTCATAGATGGCTTTTATGATATTGAGGTATGCACCCTGTATCCCTACACTGTGAAAATTTTAATCAAGAAAGAAGGAAAGAAAAGTTGTCAAATGCCTTTTCTGCATCTATTGAGAGTATCATGTGATTCTTGTTCTTTCTTTTATTAATGTATTGTATCACATCAATTGATTTGCTGATGTTGAACCAATCTTGTAGCCCAGGAATAAATCCCACTTTGTCGTGGTGAATAATCCTTCTAATTTACCATTGGATCCTATTGACTATTATTTTGGTGAGAATTTTTGCATCCATGTTCATCAGGGATATTGATCTGTAATTCTCCTTTTTGATGTGGTCTTTGTCTGATTTTGGGATCAAGGTGATGCTGGCCTCATAAAATGAGTTTGGAAGTTTTCCTTCCACTTCTATTTTTTGGGAACAGTTTCAGGAGAATAGGTATTAGTTCTTCAAATGTTTTGTAGAATTTCCCTGGGAAGACATCTGGTTCTGGTTCTGGGCTCTTGTTTATTGGGAGATTTTTGATAACTGCTTCAATTCCTTACTGGTTATTGGTCTGTCCATGTTTTCTATTTCTTCTTGGCTCAGTTTTGGTAGTTTATACATCTCTAGGAATGCATCAATTTCTTCCAGATTGTCTAATTTACTGGCATGTAGTTGCTCATAATATGTTCTTATAATTTCTTGTATTTCTTTGGTGTTGGTTGTGGTCTCCCCTCTTTCATTTATACTTGTATTTATTTGGATCCTTTCTCTTTTCTTTTTGATAAATCTGGCCAGGAGTTTATCAATCTTATTAATTCTTTCAAAGAACCAGCTCCTAGTTTTGTTGATTTGTTCTACTGTTCTTTTGGTTTCTATTATTTCATTGATTTCTCACCCAATCTTTATTATTTCTCTTCTCCTTCTGGGTTTAGGCTTTCTTTGATGTTCTTTCTCCAGCTCCTTAGATGTAAGGTTAGGTTGTGTATTTGAGACCTTTCTTGTTTCTTGAGAAAGGCTTATATCATTATATACTTTTCTCTTAGGACTGCCTTTGCTGCATCCCAATGATTTCGAACAGTTGTGTTTTTATTTTCACTTGTTTCCATGAATTTTTAAAAATTCTTTAATTTCCTGGTTGACCCATTCATTCTTTAATAGGACGCTCTTTAGCCTCCATGTATTTGAGTTATTTACATGTTACCTCTTGTGATTGAGTTCTAGTTTCAAAGCACTGTGGTCTGAATACATGCAGGGAATGATCCCAATCTTTTGGTACTGGTTAAAACCTGATTTGTAACCTAGGATGTGATCTATTCTGGAGAATGTTCCATGCACGCTAGAGAAGAATGTGTATTCTGTTGCTTTGGGATGGAATGTTCTGAATGTATCTGTGAAGTCCATCTTGTCCAGTGTATCATTTAAGACCTTTATGTCCTTGTTGATCTTTTGCTTAGATGATCTGCCCATTTCAGTGATGGGGGTGTTAAAGTTCCTTACTATTATTGTACTATTATCAATGTGTTTCTTTGATTTTGTTATTAATTGGCTTATATAATTGGCTGCTCCCAGGTTAAGGGCATATATTTAAAATTGTTAGATCTTCTTGTTGGATAGACCCTTTAAGAGTGATATAGTGTCCTTCCTCATCTCTTATCACAGTCTTTGGTTTAAAATCTTATTTACCTGATATAAGGATTGCCACTCCAGCTTTCTTTTGATGTCCATTAGCATGGTAAATGGTTTTCCACCCTCCCACTTTAAATCTGGAGGTGTCTTTGGGTCTAAAATGAGCTTCTTAGCATATTGTTGGGTCTTATTTTTTTAATCCAATCTGATACCCTCTATCTTTTGATTGGGGGCATTTAGCCCATTTACATTAAGGGTAACTATTGAAAGATATGAATTTAGTGCTATTGTATTGCCTGTATAGTGATTGTTACTGATTATTTTTTCTGTTCCTTTCTGGTCTATATTACTTTTAGGCTCTCTGTTTGCTTAGAGGAACCCTTTAAATATTCCCTGTAGTGCTGATTTGGTGTTTGCAAATTCTTTTAGTTGTCCTGGAAGTTTGTCCTGGAAGCTTTTTATTTCTCCTTCTACTTTCAATGACAGCTGGCTGGATATAATATTCTGAGCTGCATATTTTTCTCATTTAGTGCTCTGAATATATCATGCCAGTCCTTTCTGGCCTGTCAAGTCTCTGTGGGTAGATCTGCTGCCAAAGTAATGTTTCTGCCATTGTAGGTTACAGACCTCTTGTCCTGAACTGCTTTCAGGATTTTCTTTTTGTTTTTGAGACTTGTAAGTTTTACTATTAAGATGTTGGGGTGTTGACATTTTATTGATTTTGAGGGGGGTTCTCTGTGTTTCCTGGATTCCTGTTTCCATCCCCAAATTAGGGAAGTTCTCCACTATAATTTCTCTAATATACCGTCTGCCCCCCTCTCTCTTTCTTTTTTTTCTGGGATCCCAAATATTCTAATATTGTTTCATCTTATGGTATCATCTCTCTCTCAAATACTCCCCTCGTGATCCAGTAGTTGTTTGTCTCTCTTTTTCTCAGCTTCTTTTTTCCCCATCATTTTGTCTTCTATATCACTAGTTCCCCTTCTGCCTCACTTATCCTAGAAGTTAGAGCCTCCATTTGAGGTCTTTTATCCATTTTGAGTTTATCTTTGTGTAAGGTATAAGAGAATGGTTGAGTTTCATTCTTCTACACGTAGCTGTCCAATTTTTTCCCAGCACCATTTATTGAAGAGACTGTCTTTTCTCCACTGTATATTTTTTCCTGCTTTGTCAAAGATTATTTGCCCATAGAGTTGAGGGTCCATATCTGGGCTCTCTACTCTGTTCCACTGGACAATCTGTCTTTTCTATGCCAGTACCATGCTGTCTTGTGATCACAGCTTTGTTAAAGCTTGAAATCAGGCAACGTGATGCCCCCAGTTTTGTGTTTCTTTTTCAACATTTCCTTAGCAATTTGGGGTCTCCTCTGGTTCCATACAAATTTAAGGATTTTTGCTCCAGCTCTTTGAAAAATACTGGTGGAATTTTGATTGGAGTGCATTGAAAGTATAGATTGCTCTGGCAGTATAGACATTTTAACAATGTTTATTTTTCTCATCCATGAGCATGCAATGGTCTTCCATATTTTTGTGTCTTCTTCAACTTCTTTCATGAGTGTTCTGTAGTTCCTCGAGTACAGGTCCTTTGCCTCTTTGGTTAGGTTTATTCCCAGGTATTTTATGGTTCTTGGTGCTATAGTAAATGGAGTCGATTCTCTAATTTCCCTTTCTGTATTTTCATTGTTAGTGTATAAGAAAACAACTAATTTCTGTACATTGATTTTGTACCCTGCCACATTACTGAACTGCTGTATGAGTTCTAGTAGTTTGGGGGTGGAGTATTTTGGGTTTTCCGTAAAAAGTATCATGTCACCTGTGAAGAAAGAGAGTTTGACTTCTTCATTGCCAATTCGAATACGTTTTATTTCTCTTTGTTGTCTGATTGCTGTTGCTAGGACTTCTAGTACTATGTTGAACAAGAGTGGTGTGAGTGAGCATCCTTATTGTGTTCTTGATCTCAAAGGAAAGGGCTGTGAGCTTTTTCCCATTGAGGAAGATATTCACTGTGGGTTTTTCATAGATTCTACGAAGTTCAGAAATGTTCCCTCTATCCCTATACTTTGAAGCATTTAAAAAAAAGATTTTATTTATTTATTTGACAGGCAGATATCTCAAGTAGGCAGAGAGGCAGGCAGAGAGGAGGAAGCAGGCTCCCCCCTGAGCAGGGAGCCCGATGTGGCTTGATCCCAGGACCCTGGGATAATGACCTGAGCTGAAGGCAGTGGCTTCAACCCACTGAGCCACCCAGGCACCCCACTTTGAAACGTTTTAATCAGGAACGGATGCTGGATTTTGTCAAATGCTTTTTCTGCATCAATTGAGAGGACCATGTGGTTCTTCTCTCTTCCCTTATTGATTTGTTCTATCATGTTGATTGATTTGTGAATGTTGAAGCACCCTTGCAACCCAGGGATGAATCCCACCTGGTCATGGTGGATAACCTTTTTAATGTACTCTTCACAGGTTTATTTTATTATTTTATTTTATTTTATTTTATTTTATTTTATTTTATTTTATTTTATTTCACCCTCAGTCCCTTACCTTCCCTCCTTGAAGTCCCTACACTTGCACACTCTCTGGGTGGAGTGAAGGTGTCCTCTGGGCACTGAGCATTCATTAATTTTACTAGGTATTTCAGGGTGTGCTTCATTTTGAATACTTTCCATCACTATGACATCAAGTTTCCTAATATCTTCTTTTGCAGCATCAAACCTCCTGTCAGGCTGTCTCCTGTATTTTTAAATTTCCAGACATTATTTTGGAAGTTTTAAAAGAAGGGTTCTTTAAAAAATGTCTTCCATTTCTGCTTCTCACCTGTGTAGTTCTTCCTCTAACCATAGTCCCAGAGGAAATAGAGTTCTATCAACTGATTACAAATCTCCTGCTGATTCACCCTGCACAGGCTGCCTGGAGGACTGGGAGGAAGGGCACATACTGGGGACCTCAGACCTGGGGACCTGGGTCAGACCTCACTGCTCTGTGCACAGGTCTCCTGGGCTGTAGGAGAGGGTGACATAGAAAGGGAAGGGGTTTGTGTTTCACTTCCCCATCTGCCTATGTCACTGTGAGCATTACTGCTGCTGTCATAGGAATGACAGTAATAGTCAGCCTTGTCCTCGGCCTGTGACATGCTGATGGTCAGGGTGGCCATGTTCCCTGACTTGGAGCCAGAGAATCACTCTGGGATCCCAGAGGGCCGCTCACTATCTGCATAAATGACCATCAAAGGGGCTTGCCCTGGTTTCTGCTGGTACCAGTGTACATAATCATAGTCCAGTTCCTCTCCAGTGCAGGTGATTGTAGCTGTCTGTCCCAGGGCCACTGACACAAAAGGTGGAGACCACGGAGCCTGAAAATACAGAAGAGGAGAGGTTGCAATGAGGTCCAGGAGTTCATCCCAGGGTCCCAATACTGAGGTTGTGCTGTGCCTGAGCTCAGGGTTTGGGGCA
The DNA here is from genome assembly GCF_009829155.1 of Mustela erminea. Taxonomy (NCBI): domain Eukaryota; kingdom Metazoa; phylum Chordata; class Mammalia; order Carnivora; family Mustelidae; genus Mustela; species Mustela erminea. The sequence goes on from NC_045626.1 coordinate 65,642,499, forward strand.
GGCTCAGCTCAGGTCCTGTGGGGTGAGAGTGTGAGCCAGACTGCGGAGAGCACCTGTACAGAGAGTGAGAACGAGGAGTGAGCGAGGGTCCAGGCCGTGGTGGATATGCTCAGTGCTCTCTCTCCTAAGAATCACAGCTGGACCAGCCTCACCCTGGCCTCTCTTATTTCTTTCCAGGCCTCTTTGTCTGTGAAAGTTAGTAATTATGCAAATTTCCTACTCTCCGGGACTCAAATCACTTGTGAGCTCAGACCAGGTGATTGAGGAGGAAGAAAGCATCTTGCAGCTTCCTCCAACAGCTCTCAGGTCAGAAAATGAGCCTTGGTCTCCAAATTTGGTATCACAGTCACATTCCTGTGGTTTGAACATAACCACTGACCCTACCAATTCTGCATGGGGTTTGTCCGGGACTGGCCCAGTGTCTTCCACAACCCTGGAAGATGCAGACAACACCTGATTCAGGGAAAGGTGGTCCTGTGACCTCATTACTTTCCTTCCCTGGCTTCTTTTTCCCTCTGCATCTCCCAGAGACTCTGTGATCCCATCCTTGGCATGACAACAAAATAGAAAACTCTCTCATTTTGAGATTCTTTCATCATTTTGTAAGTAGGTGCTTACCTGTTAAACAACCACCTGCTGTTGGAGATTCATCAGGATTTCTACTCTATTTACACATGGTGCTCTTGTCTCTATGACAGCTCCTATCGCACAGCAGACAGCAATGACAGCAATTGGTATTGTCAACTATTTCATTCCTTTTAATTTTTTCATCAGTGTTTCATGCAAACCTGTGTAATGGGACCAAAACCATGAGAAACAACGTCAAGGTTTGTGGTCTTGTGAGGATCTACACGATTACATGTTCCCATATGTTGTGAGTTCGAGGACCTGAGCCATGGTCCCTGCAGCCATGAGAATCACGTCACTCTGGAAATAGTCTCACAAGGAGGCTGCATCCCAGGGACCAGGGACCCCGAGTGCTCTGCCTCCTGCTCCCTGAGATGCTCTTGAACAAAGGAGTTGCAGCTTCAGGTCTGAGTTGGGGTGGAAGTGGGGAAGGAGAGGCAGGGTGAGTTATTGGGGTGTCTCTGGATGTGCCCAGCACAGAGGGGAGTCAGTCCCTGGGGACACTGGTGGACAGAGAGGGGACCTGAATTTCCCAGGTGAGGTGCTCACTGTTTCAGGACTCTTGTCAGTGTCCTTGGTGACACTGTGTTTTTGACCATCTGAACATGATCCCTGCAACCATGGATTATCCTGGTAGTCTCTGAGGACTGAACCTTAGACAACCCGCTGACCCCCAGGGCTGGTGTCTTTGTGAGACTCCCCCTGGGCAGCCCCAGCCTCTGTCATGCTGCTCCTGATGCAGCTCTGTTGTCCCCTCCTGGTGGACAAGGACTCAGAGCAGGAGCTTCCCTCCTGCAGGTTACCACATAGCATCTGTCACCTGAGAAATGCTGTGGACCAGGGTTTCCAGGCTTCCACAGGCAGCTGCCCCCCTGGTCTGCCTATCCCAGCAGAGAAGGTCATATACAAGGTGCAGGAGGCAGGGCAGGTGGGATTCCTGTATTTGTCCCAGGGTTGAAATGTCCTGGCATATCCCGGTATTATCTTACAAAAAGGAGAGTGCAGGCTACAGTATAATGCATTTGAAAAGGGTCAGTGTCCAGAACCACCAGGTTCCTATGTATTTAGGAATCAGGATCGATGCTTCCTGCATCCCTATCCATGCAGTTGGGTCATCAGAGCAACAGGTGATGCTTCTGGTGCTAAATTCTGCTGAGCAGGCAAACCTTTAATTTTATTGTTATCACTGCTGTTTTTATCTCTTTTCCCTCATTCCAGCCTACATCTTCTGGAATTTGGTGTGGGAATATTTGTAAACTAGCCTAGTCTCTGGTTTGGTGAACTTTGGAAACTACTCATTCATACCTTCATCTAACTGCACAGGAAGAAGGTCCCAGTGTAGCTGAAAACTTTTCCTTGGATTCCCCCACTCACAGATAGGAGACTCCGACACCAGGATTAACTCACTGAGACTTCAGAGTCATTCTCATGAAAGAGACTCTTTAATGTGTTGTATCATTTAATGTGAAATGAGTATTTCTTACATGAGCTAAGCTTCCCCATTTCACAGTAGGTAAAGTTGATGACCAGAGTGGCTATCTTCCCAGGAAAATAGAGGAAAGTGGGTTGAGTCCAGGAGTGGAGACTAGGTGTGCTGGATTCAGACCCTGGGCTTCCTGGGGCAGAACTTGAACAGAATGGGAGGGAGGGAGAGGCCAGGCTGGGCAGCAAGGCTTCTGTCCCAAACTCACTGCCATTCCCATCCTGGCTATTTGGATGTGCAGAGGCCTGGCCTGGGTCCTGCTGGCTCTGCTTTGCATTATTGCTTGGTTCTCTGTCCGTGCTCCCCCAAGCAGATGGGGGTTCCAGTGGTGTCCTGGCCATTCTACAGGGGGCACAGAGTCATCTGAGGTCCACAGTGTCTGCAGATCTGGGGAATGTGGGGCTCATTCTCAGGGTTTCTACTCCTTCAGCATCCCCTGAACTGAATTCAGGGTCAGGGTCATGCTCAGAGTATTGTGGGGGCTGAGCCTGTGGGCAGGCCCAGGGGCAGCACCCAGACAGAGAGTAGTGTGGGGAGCAGGAGAGGGCCCAGGCCATGGTGGGGACCCCAGAGTTCTGTCTCCTGAGTCCCAGTTGGACCCTGGCCACCTTAAGCCTCCCTCATATCCTCACTTTTCCCCTTGAAGATGTTTCTTCTCCCACTGGTGGAGAGAATCCCTGTGCTTCTGGGTGAGTTTCATCAATCTGGTTCACGTGGAGTTGTGTTCCCCTCTTGGCCGCAGAGGGAGTTCTTACCACTTTGCGTTTGAACATCGTTAAGCCTGGGGAAGGAAGGGGCATGTGGGGGCATTTCTAGTCCTGTTCTCATGAAATGTGCACTCAGATTATTTCTTCCTTTCTCTCTGTGTGTGAAATACATTACAGAATACATTCATCTTAATTATTTTAAGGATTCAGTTCATTTTCCCAGATTTTCTCTCTGTTACCTGTGAATGTTTCATGACTTACATTGTGGAGCAGAAGTGGGCGAGAATTGTCCTAAAACATTTCAGTGTCATTTCCTTTACTGGAGGTTTCCCATCAGCAGCAGCCACTTGGGTGTTGCTGTGACACTCAGTCTGATAAACCCTGTCATTAATCGTGGTGTTTAGAGCATTCTTGAATGTGATTAACACTGTCCCTTCAATATAGCATCTTTTGTCCCACATGTTTTTTGTTCCCCCTTTCCATGTATCTTTTTTGGATTAATGCAGCATTTTATATGACTCCATTTTTTCTATTCCTCTGCTTACAAGCTGTAAGTTCTTTCTGTCTTATGATCAGTAACTTGCGATAGTCCACATTCCCATGATGCTGCCATGTCCCATGGACAATAAGCACCTGATAACATCTTTATGTGTCTCACCTCTCAACATATTCTCTGTGATTTTTCCTACATATTATTTCACCTCTGTTAGAAATTTCAACATACATAGTTATTATATTTGTGTGGGCAGTGACATCATTTTATAAATTTTTTTCATGTTATGTCACCATACAATACATCATAAGTTTTTGATGCAGTGTTTCAAGATTCATTGTTTATGCACCACACCCTATGCAATATATGCCCTCCTTAATACCCATCACCAGGCTCACCCATCTCCCCACCCCTCTCCCTTCCCAAACCCTCAGTTTGTTTCTCAGGGTCCATGGTCTCTCATGGTTCATCTCCTCTTCTGATTTCCCCCCCTTCACTTTTCCTTTCCTTCTCCTAATGTCCTCCATGTTATTCCTTATGCTCCACAAGTAAGTGAAACCATATGATAATTGGCTTTCTCTGCTTGAATTATTTCACTCAGTATAGTCTCTGCATCCCATGCATGTGATGCAAATGGTAGGTATTCATCCTTTCTGATGGCTGAGTAATATTCCATTGTATATATGGACCATATCTTCTTTATCCATTTGTCTGTTGAAGGGCATCTTGGCTCTTTCCACAGTTTGGCTATTGTGGACATTGCTGTTATGAACATTGGGGTACAGATGGCCCTTCTTTTCACTACATCTGTATCTTTGGGGTACATACAAAGTAGTGCAATTGCAGGGTCATAGGGAAGCTCTATTTTTAATTTCTTAAGGAATCTCCACACTGTTTTCCAAAGTGGCTGCATCAACTTGCATTCCCATCAACAGTGTAAGAAGGTTCCCTTTCTCCACATCCTCCCCAACATTTGTTATTTCATGTCTTGTTAATCTTTGCCATTCTAACTGGTGTAAGGTGATATCTCAATGTGGTTTTGATTTGAATTTCCCCGATGGCTAATGATGAACATTTTTTCATATGTCTGTTAGCCATTTGTATGTCTTCTTTGGAGAAGAAGTGTCTGTTCCTGTCTTCTGCCCATTTTTTGACTTATCTGTTGAGTGTTGTGTTTGAGAAGTTCTTTATAGATCTTGGATATCAGCCCTTTGTCTGTATGGTCATTTATGAATATCTTCTCCCATTCCATGGGTTGCCTCTTTGTGTTGTTGACTGTTTTCTTTGCTGTGCAGAAACCTTTTATCTTGATGAAGTCCCAGAAGTTAATTTTTGCTTTTGTTTCTATCGCCTTTGGAGATGTGCCTGAAAGCAGTTGCTGTGGGCAATGTTGAGAAGTTACTGCCTATGTTCTCCTCAAGGATTTGAATGGATTCCTGTCTCACATTGAGGTCTTTCATCCATTTTGAGTTTATTTTTGGGTATGGTATAAGAAAACGGTCAAGTTTAATTCTACTGTATATAGCTGTCCAATTTTCCCAGCACAATGTATTGAGGAGACTGTCTTTTTTCCATTGGATTTTTTTTTCTTCTTTGCAGTGATGTATCTTTTTTTTTATTTTAAAGATTTTATTTATTTATTTGACAGGCAGAGATCACAAGCAGGCAGAGAGGCTGGCAGAGAGAGAGAGAGGTGGAAGCAGGCTGCCTGTTGAGCAGAGCGCCCGATTTGGGGCTCCATCCCAGGATGCTGGGATCATGACCTGAGCTGAAGACAGAGGCTTTAACCCACCGAGCCATCCAGGCGCCCCAGTGACGTATCTTTTAAAGAGATTTAGATAATGGGGCGCCTGGGTGGCTCAGTGGGTTGGGCCTATGCCTTTGGTTTGGGTTGTGGTCTCGGGGTTCTGGGATCGAGTCCCACATCGGGCTCTCTGCTAGGCAGGGAGTCTGCTTCTTCCACTTTCTCTGCCTGCCTCTCTGCCTACTTGTGATCTCTCTCTGTCATATAAATAAATGTAAAAAACCTTAAAAAAGAGATTTAGATAATAAAAAAGTCTTAATATTTGTCCCTTTAGTTAGCATTTCTGATTTTTACATTGATTTTTTAAAAAAGATTTTATTTATTTATTTGCCAGAGATAGAGTGAGAGTGAGAGAGAGGGAGAGAGAGCTAACGCACAAGCAGGGAGAGCAGCAGGCAGAGGGAGAGGCAGGCTCCCTGCTGAGCAAGAAGCCTGATGCAGGACTCCATCCCAGGACCTTGACCTGAACCAAAGGCAGACACTTAACCAACTGAGCCACCCAGGCATCCCTTACATTGTTTTTATAGATTCAGATTCTTCCTGGAATCACCTCCCCTGCCAGAGGGATGTCCATTTTTTAAAAGATTTTATTTTTTATTTGACAGAGAGAGAGAACACAAACAGGGGGAGCAGGAGAGGGAGTAACAGGCTCCCTCCTGAGCAGGGTGCTTGATTCCAGGACCTTGGGATCATGACCCAGATGAAGTTAGATGCTTAACTGACTGAGTCACACAGGCACCCTGAGGGATGTCCATTTACTGATTGTGGTTTGGGTCAGTTTTTGATCAATTGTGTTAGTTTTTGTGTATGTGGAAATTTTTAATTTCATGTTTGAAATTTCATGTTTGAAAGACATTTTCCCCACATGAAGAATAGTTTTTTCCTCTTTTCAGTAAAGGTGTTAATCCACTGTTTCTCACTGGTATTTCCACCATAACAAAATCTACTGGAATCCTTCTCTTCCTTTCCCTGAGTGCAGGGATTCTGTCCCTATGGATGCTTCCTTTTTTTTTTTTTTAAAGGTTTTATTTATTTACTTATTTGAGAGAGAGAGAGAGAGAGACAGAAAGAGGGGGGATGCAGGCTCCCCACTGAAGAGGGAGCCTGACTCAGGGATCAGTCCCAGGATCCTGATCATTACCTGAGCCAAAGGGAGATGTTTAACCAGCTGAGCCACAGGTGCCTCTGCATGACCTGTTTGTTAACATGAGCTTCTCTCTGTCTCTTCCTTTGTATCTCTCTGTGTAACATTTGAATACACATGTAGGTGTATATGAGATACATGACCTGTTGGATCCATATTCTCTGGAGAATCCTAAAGAAGGTGCTCTACCAGAGTTTTCTCTTTGTGGTTCAAATCTTTTGATTTTAATGTCTTATTTCAGGGTGCAAATCCTCATTTCTTAACTCATCAGAGTACCTCATGCCAAAACGTCATCCTTAGGTACCATAAGAATGCGATAACACGATTTTTCTTTTCCTGTCATTTTTGCTAACATTGTCATATATTTTAGTTTTTACAACCATTATAAATCAAAATGTATTGCTATTATTTCTGCTTAAATAGTCGACTACTTTTTACAGACATTAACTATAATTTTTTTCTATTTATCCATATAGGTCTGATATCTGATGCTTTTTACATCTTTTCATAGAGTTACATTTCTCTCTATCATTGTTCCTATGGGGCATCCTTTACTATTACTTGTAGGGAAAGTGCGCAGGTGATCAGTTTTGTGAGGCTTGCAGTTTGAAAAGTTTTATTTTGTCTTCGTTTTTCAATGACATTATCACTAGGTAGAGATTGAGGTTGATAGGTTTTCTTCTTTAAGTGTTTTCAGACATTTCTCCTCTGTTTTCTTGCTCACAAGACTTATAATGAGAAATGCACTAGCATCAGGATGCTAGTTTCTCTGTAGGGAACATGACTCTCCTCTCTGGCTGTGAGAGTTTCTGCATCACTGGTTTGTAGCAATTTCATTACAATGTCTGCTGTGCTGTCTCTCATGTTCCCTGTTCCTAAGCTTCATTGAGCTTCTTGAATATATTGGCTTATGTAGTCACTACAGTTTGAATATTTTTGGCTATTATTTCTGGAAATATATTTTTTATTAACCACCTGCTCCCCATCTTCTCTCCCCTAGTTACTCTAATCACACTCTTTGGGCTGCATGATGTTATCTTAGGCACAGAGGTTTTATTCATTTTTTCCAGCTTTTCTCTCTCTGTTTCAGGTTTAACAGTTTTCATTGCCCTGTATTCACGTTCACTAACTTTTACTTCTGTAGCATCAATTTTGCTGACAATCTCACCTGTGTATTTTTTTTTAATTTTTAATTTTTTATAAACATATATTTTTATCCCAAGGGGTACAGGTCTGTGAATCGCCAGGTTTACACACTTCACAGCACTCACCAAAGCACATACCATCCCCAATGTCCATAACACCACCCGCCTTCTCCCAACCCCCCTCCCCCCAGCAACCCTCAGTTTGTTTTGTGAGATTAAGAGTCACTTATGGTTTGTCTCCCTCCCAATCCCATCTTGTTTCATTCATTCTTCTCCTACCCACTTAAGCCCCCATATTGCATCACCACTTCCTCATATCAGGGAGATCATATGATAGTTGTCTTTCTCTGCTTGACTTATTTCGCTAAGCATGATACCCTCTAGTTCCATCCATGTTGTCGCAAATGGCAAGATTTCATTTCTTTTGATGGCTGCATAGTATTCCATTGTGTATATATACCACATCTTCTTTATCTGTTCATCTGTTGATGGACATCTAGGTTCTTTCCATAGTTTGGCTATTGTGGACATTGCTGCTATAAACATTCGGGTGCATGTGACCCTTTGGATCACTACGTTTGTATCTTTAGGGTAAATACCCAATAGTGCAATTGCTGGGTCATAGGGTAGTTCTATTTTCAACATTTTGAGGAACCTCCATGCTGTTTTCCAGAGTGGTTGCACCAGCTTGTATTCCCACCAACAGTGTAGGAGGGTTCCTCTTTCTCCACATCCTCGCCAACATCTGTCATTTCCTGACTTTTGATTTTAGCCATTCTGACTGGTGAGAGGTGATATCTCATTGTGGTTTTGATTTGTATTTCCCTGATGCCGAGTGATATGGAGCACTTTTTCATGTGTCTGTTGGCCATCTGGATGTCTTCTTTGCAGAAATGTCTGTTCATGTCCTCTGCCCATTTCTTGATTGGATTATTTGTTCTTTGGGTGTTGAGTTTGCTAAGTTCTTTATAGATTTTGGACACTAGCCCTTTATCTGACATGTCGTTTGCAAATATCTTCTCCCATTCTGTCAGTTGTCTTTCGGTTTTGTTAACAGTTTCCTTTGCTGTGCAAAAGCTTTTGATCTTGATGAAATCCCAATAGTTCACTTTTGCCCTTGCTTCCCTTGTCTTTGGCGATATTCCTAGGAAGATGTTGCTGTGGCTGAGGTCGAAGAGGTTGCTGCCTGTGTTCTCCTCAAGGATTTTGATGGATTCCTTTCGCACATTGAGGTCCTTCATCCATTTTGAGTCTATTTTTGTGTGTGGTGTAAGGAAATGGTCGAATTTCATTTTTCTGCATGTGGCTGTCCAATTTTCCCAACACCATTTGTTGAAGAGGCTGTCTTTTTTCCACTGGACATTCTTTCCTGCTTTGTCAAAGATTAGTTGACCATAGAGTTGAGGGTCTATTTCTGGGCTCTCTATTCTGTTCCATTGATCTATGTGTCTGTTTTTGTGCCAGTACCATGCTGTCTTGATGATGACAGCTTTGTAATAGAGCTTGAAGTCCGGAATTGTGATGCCACCAACTTTGGCTTTCTTTTTCAATATCCCTTTGACTATTCGAGGTCTTTTCTGGTTCCATATAAATTTTAGAATTATTTGTTCCATTTCTTTGAAAAAGATGGATGGTACTTTGATAGGAATTGCTTTAAATGTGTAGATTGCTTTAGGTAGCATAGACATTTTCACAATATTTATTCTTCCAATCCAGGAGCATGGAACATTTTTCCATTTCTTTGTGTCTTCCTCAATTTCTTTCATGAGTACTTTATAGTTTTCTGAGTATAGATTCTTAGCCTCTTTGGTTAGGTTTATTCCTAGGTATCTTATGGTTTGGGGTGCAATTGTAAATGGGATGGACTCCTTAATTTCTCTTTCTTCTGTCTTGTTGTTGGTGTAGAGAAATGCAACTGATTTCTGTGCATTGATTTTATATCCCGACACTTTACTGAATTCCTGTATAAGTTCTAGCAGTTTTGGAGTGGAGTCTTTTGGGTTTTCCACATATGGTATCATATCATCTACGAAGAGTGATAATTTGACTTCTTTGCCAATTTGGATGCCTTTAATTTCCTTTTGTTGTCTGATTGCTGAGGCTAGGACTTCTAGTAGTATGTTGAATAGCAGTGGTGATAAAGGACATCCCTGCCATGTTCCTGACCTTATGGGAAAAGCTTTCAGTTTTTCTCCATTGAGAATGATATTTGCGGTGGGTTTTTCATAGATGGCTTTGATGATATTGAGGTATGTGCCCTCTATCCCTACACTTTGAAGAGTTTTGATCAGGAAGGGATGCTGTACTTTGTCAAATGCTTTTTCAGCATCTATTGAGAGTATCATATGGTTCTTGTTCTTTCTTTTATTGATGTGTTGTATCACATTGACTGATTTGCGGATGTTGAACCAACCTTGCAGCCCTGGAATAAATACCACTTGGTCGTGGTGAATAATCTTTTTAATGTACTGTTGAATCTTATTGGCTAGTATTTTGTTGAGTATTTTCGCATCTGTGTTCATCAAGGATATTGGTCTATAGCTCTCTTTTTTGGTGGGATCCTTGTCTGGTTTTGGGATCAAGGTGATGCTGGCCTCATATAATGAGTCTGGAAGATTTCCTTCCATTTCTATTTTTTGGAACAGTTTCAGGAGAATAGGAATTAGTTCTTCCTTAAATGTTTGGTAGAATTCCCCCAGGAAGCCGTCTGGCCCTGGGCTTTTGTTTGTTTGGAGATTTTTAATGACTGTTTCAATCTCCTTACTGGTTATGGGTCTGTTCAGGCTTTCTATTTCTTCCTGGTTCAGTTGTGGTAGTTTATATGTTTCTAGGAATGCATCCATTTCTTCCAGATTGTCAAGTTTGTTGCCGTAGAGTTGCTCATAGTATGTTCTTATAATAGTTTGTATTTCCTTGGTGTTAGTTGTGATCTCTCCTCTTTCATTCATGATTTTATTTATTTGGGTCCTTTCTCTTTTCTTTTTGATAAGTCTGGCCAGGGGTTTATCAATTTTATTAATTCTTTCAAAGAGCCAGCTCCTAGTTTCGTTGATTTGCTGTATTGTTTTTTTGGTTTCTATTTCATTGATTTCTGCTCTGATCTTTATGATTTCTCTTCTCCTGCTGGGCTTAGGGTTTCTTTCTTGTTCTTTCTCCAGCTCCTTTAGGTGGAGGGTTAGGTTGTGTACCTGAGACCTTTCTTTTTCCTTGAGAAAGGCTTGTACCGCTATATATTTTCCTCTCAGGACTGCCTTTGTTGTGTCCCACAGATTTTGAACCATTGTATTTTCATCATCATTTGTTTCCATGATTTTTTTCAATCCTTCTTTAATTTCCCGGTTGACCCATTCATTCTTTAGAAGGATGCTGCTTAGTCTCCATGTATTTGGGTTCTTTCCAAACTTCCTCTTGTGGTTGAGTTCTAGCTTCAGAGAATTGTGGTCTGAAAATATGCAGGGAATGATCCCAATCTTTTGATACTGGTTGAGTCCTGATTTAGGATCGAGGATGTGATCTATTCTAGAGAATGTTCCATGTGCACTAGAGAAGAATGTGTTTTCTGTTGCATTGGGATGAAATGTTCTGAATATATCTGTGATGTCCATCTGGTCCAGTGTGTTGTTTAAGGCCTTTATTTTCTTGCTGCTCTTTTGCTTGGATGATCTGTCCATTTCAGTGAGGGGAGTGTTAAAGTCCCCTACTATTATTGTATTATTGTTGATGTGTTTTTTTGATTTGTTATTAATTGGTTTATATAGTTGGCTGCTCCCATGTTGGGGGCATAGATATTTAAAATTGTTAGATCTTCTTGTTGGACAGACCCTTTGAGTATGATATAATGTCCTTCCTCATCTCTTATTATAGTCTTTGGCTTAAAATCTAATTGATCTAAGGATTGCCACTCCTGCTTTCTTCTGATGCCCATTAGCATGGTAAATTCTTTTCCACCCCCTCACTTTAAATCTGGAGGTGTCTTCAGGCTTAAAATGAGTTTCTTGGAGGCAACATATAGATGGGTTTTGTTTTTTTATCCATTCTGATACCCTGTGTCTTTTGATTGGGGCATTTAGCCCATTAACATTCAGGGTAACTATTGAAAGATATGAATTTAGTGCCATTGTATTGCCTGTAAGCTGACTGTTACTGTATATTGTCTCTGTTCCTTACTGAACTACCACTTGTAGGCTCTCTCTTTGCTTAGAGGACCCCTTTCAATATTTCCTGTAGAGCTGGTTTGGTGTTTGCAAATTCTTTCAGTTTTTGTTTGTCCTGGAAGCTTTTAATCTCTCCTTCTATTTTCAATGATAGCCTAACTGGATATAGTATTCTTGGCTGCATGTTTTCTCGTTTAGTGCTCTGAATATATCATGCCAGCTCTTTCTGGCCTGCCAGGTCTCTGTGGATAAGTCAGCTGCCAATCTAATATTTTTACCATTGTATGTTACAGACTTCTTTTCCCGGGCTGCTTTCAGGATTTTCTCTTTGTCACTGAGACTTGTAAATTTTACTATTAGGGGACAGGGTGTGGGCCTATTCTTATTGATTTTGAGGGGCGTTGTCTGAACCTCCTGAATTTTGATGCTCATTCCCTTTGCCATATTGGGGAAATTCTCCCCAATAATTCTCTCCAGTATACCTTCTGCTCCCCTCTTTCTTCTTCTTCTGGAATCCCAATTATTCTAATGTTGTTTCGTCTTATGGTGTCACTTATCTCTTGAATTCTTCCCTTGTGGTCCAGTAGCTGTTTGTCCCTCTTTTTCTCAGCTTCTTTATTCTCTGTCATTTGGTCTTCTATATCACTAATTCTTTCTTCTGCCTCATTTATCCTAGCAGTGAGAGCCTCCATTTTTGATTGCACCTCATTAATAGCTTTTTTGATTTCAACTTGGTTAGATTTTAGTTCTTTTATTTCTCCAGAAAGGGCTTTTATATCTCCTGAGAGGGTTTCTCTAATATCTTCCATGCCTTTTTCGAGCCCGGCTAGAACCTTGAGAATTGTCATTCTGAATTCTAGATCTGACATATTACCAATGTCTGTATTGATTAGGTCCCTAGCCTTCAGTACTGCCTCTTGTTCTTTTTTTTTGTGTTGAATTTTTCCTTCTTGTCATTTTGTCCAGATAAGAGTATATGAAGGAGCAAGTAAAATACTAAAAGGGTGGCAAGAACCCCAGGAAAATATGCTTTAACCAAATTAGAAGAGATCCCAAATCGTGAGGGGGGAGAAAGGGGATAAATAGAGTTTCAAAAAGAAAGAAAGAAAAAAAAGAATTAAAAAAAAGAAAATGAATAAAGAAAAGTATAAAAAAGAAAAAATATATATATTAGATAAAGTAGTTAAAAAAGTTAAAAAAGAAAAGGGTAAAAGTTAAAAATAATTTTAGCAGAAGAAGAGAAAAAAAAGGAAAAAGAAAAAAATTAAATTAACTGCAAGACCAAAAAATCACAGGGAGAAAACCATGAGTTTCGTGCTTTGCTTTCTCCTCCTCTGGAATTCTGCTGCTCTCCTTGGTATTGAAACCGCACTCCTTGGTAGGTGAACTTGGTCTCGGCTGGATTTCTTGTTGATCTTCTGGGGGAGGGGCCTGGTGTAGTGATTCTCCAGTGTCTTTGCCCCAGGCGGAATTGCACTGCTCTTACCAGGGGCCGGGGTGAGAAATCCGCTCGGGTTTGCTTTCAGGAGCTTTTGTTCCCTGAGCACTTTCCGTAGAGTTCCGGAGGACGGGAATACAAATGGCGGCCTCCTGGGTCTTCAGCCTGGAGGAGCCGAGAGCCCAGGGCCCCACTCCTCAGTGCGCCCTCAGAGAACAGCGCCCAGTTACTCCCGTCTGCCTGACCTCCGGCCGCGCTCTGAGCTCACCGAGCCTGCGACCGGTTCAAGGTAACCCCGAGCTGCGAGCTTACTGTCGGCTCTGTCTCTGTAGCCGGCTTTCCCGTTCCAATACCCGCAAGCTCTGCGACACTCAGACACCCCCGATCCTTCTGTGACCCTGCGGGACCTGAGCCCACACTGACCCCGCGTGGGCTTCGCCCCGGTTTAGCCTCTGGAGCGATGTCCCTCAGCGGAACAGACTTTTAAAAGTCCTGATTTTGTGCACCGTTGCTCCGCCGCTTGCCGGGAGCCGGCCCCTCCCCCCCGAGGTCTATCTGCCCGTCGCCTTGGATTCACTTCTCCGCCAGTCCTACCTTTCAGAAAGTGGTTGTTTTTCTGTTTCCAGAATTGCTGTTCTTCTTCTCTTCGATCTGCCGATGGATTTTCAGGTGTTTGCAATCTTTAGATAAGCTATCTAGCTGATCTCCGGCTAGCTGAAGTAGTCTCAGCCTGCTACTTCTCCACCATCTTGACTCCTCCCACCCACCATGGTTTTAAGACTCTCTGCCATACCTCCCTTGGGGACCAAATGTTTCCTTTAAAACATTCAACACTGGCAAGAGTCCTGTTATGCTTCATGATGAAATTATTGTGATGGTATTCACTCAACCAACCTCCTTGGTAAGCTGAACTCTGAGATCTCTGTCCATTCCCTGAGCAGAGACCCATCATGGATGCTCAAGGTATGATGGCTCATGCTTTCTTCTCTGACCAGTTACTGTCTCAGGGTCATTTTCTTGTCTGGGCTGATCTGATCTTTCTCAGAAGTATGGGAAACGAAAGAGAATATTCTGTTGTCAAAATGACCTTAGTTATTCCCTGTATCAGTCTCTCTGTAATGTTGTTTTGGTGTTTGGTCAGAGTGACAGGGTTTCCAGGGAGAGGCAAAGGTCTCAGGGCCCTGGAGAGGGGCATACAGCCGTTCCCCCTGGATCCCCATGGGGAAGAGGAGAGAGAGAGTGGGAGGTTTTAGCCTCACTTCCCCTTTGTGCGTATCACTGTGGCTTAACCGTCTTGGCCATCGATTGTATGGCTCTCACCGCAGTAATACTCAGCTTCATCCTCCAACTGGATGTCAGAGATAGTTAAATAGCGGTCAGCCCCAGAGCTGGAGCCTGAGAAGCGACTGGGGATCCCGTCCCCCTTGCTGTAACTTCCGTCACTATTAACCTTCATCAAATACCGAGGGGCCTTCCCTGGTTCCTGTTGATACCAGCGAACAAAGTAATTGCTGTGCTCCCTGCTCAGGGTGCAGGTGAGCTTGACAGAGGCTCCCAGGGAGGCATTTGCTGATGGAGGCTGAGTCAGCACAGGCAGAGCACAGAAACCTGGAAACAAAACACAAGAATGATGCTGAATGTACCAGACACTGGACAGTAGTCCCTGGAGATTGTGTCTGGAAGGAAATGCTAAGGAGGTGGAACCCAGACCTGTAGAGAAAATGAAGGGCAGGATGTAGAAGGGAACCCAGTCCATGGTGGGGAGAACTTCGTAGAAGTCTGCTCTGAATCTCCTGCTGGGACTTAACTCTCCAAACTCCCATCTTATCCTCTTGCAGCTCAAGGAAGGAGGGGCATCAGATGCAAATCCACTTTCCATTCTTCAGTAGGTCTGTGGAAGCTTTTGTCTAACCCCTGAGCTTAAGTGCCTCATGGTAATTTCCTTAGGTCAGAAGAAGGAGCAGGTGTGGGTTTCTAGAGTGGAGAGTTGATTCTGCACAACACAAGTATCATCAAAGGAACCATCAGTTATACCTTTGCACTTGAGCATGGACCAGGGGATTTGAACTTACTGGGGTCTCAAACCAAGACCCACAGTGCTCCCCGGCCCCCCTGGGATGAATGTCACCCTACATGTAGTGGTAGTTTAACAAAATGACTACTTCTGAGCCCTCAGTAGGTGCTAAACCTTTGGTAAATGTGTGCAGTTTCCACTGAATGAGTCATAATAAAAATAGTTGCCTCAAGGCACAATTTTCCTCCAGTCTTTTAAAAGAAGAATCTAATGGTGAGACATTAAATGATTTTATCATTCTCATTTGCCAAGACAGTGATGAATAAGTCAAGTTTCCAACCCAGGAGACATCCCAGAGCCTGCCCTTTGAATCCCCTCCCTGCACCGACCCCTCACCATCCTCCCTCTGCCCTAGTCCCAAGCCTACTGAGACCTTCTGGTCTTCATTCTCTCTCCTTTATTCCAGTCTACATCCTCCCAGGCTCTGTTCTGAAGAGTGCTCAGATCTTCATGGTGTTGCTGTCTCTGTTTCCCAAAGAAAAACAGCCTGCTGGCTGTGAGTCTATACTGTAGACACAGTTACCCTAATGAAACCTTATGCATTTAACCTGCTCTGTCCATGGCTCCTACAAGGCATGAAAACCTGTGTACCATCAAATGTGGGTAAACCCAAAAGAAAAGTTTTGTCGTTCTGGGGTACCCAGCAGATTTCAAAGACATTGCATAAAAGATAATGTAAAAAAATATTTTTATATGTAATTCATATTGATGTGATAATATTTTCAAGAAATTGATCTAAACAAAGTGTACTATGAGAACAAGTTCTGCTCATTTCTTCTCTTTTTAAAAATGTGGCTACTAGAAAATTTTAAATTACGAATGTGGTTGGAATTTTATTTCTGTTGGATGGGCTGCTCTACAAAGTCCCAGTAGCTGTCACTTGCTTTTGAAAAAGGAGACAGAACTTTCTGGAGCATTAAGAAGGGACCATTTCTTAGCCTGAAAGCACAGAAGTCCATGGGTTATTGATGGAAACCAGGGATTTTGGGGTCCGAAGACTTTGGTTTGCTGCTTGTTTGGCCACTTTCTAGCTTTGATCTCAGGCAAGTTACATATCCTACCTGCCTCAGCTTCTGCATCTGTAAATTGGCGTGATCATCAGAATGCTTTTTTGTAGCGTATTCATGATTAAACAATTTAATAAGTGAGAAGTCCTTAGAATCATGCCTCATATGTGGTAAGCACACATAAATCTTTCTTCCTTCTGCTCCTTTTAATATCCTTTATCTTTTTTAAAAAAAGATTTTTAAAATTTATTTATTTGTCAGAGAGAGAGAGAGAGTGCACAGGCAGACAGAGTGGCAGGCAGAGGCAGAGGGAGAAGCAGGCTCCTTGCTGAGCAAGGAGCCCAATGTGGGACTCGATCCCAGGACGCTGGAATCGCAACCTGAGCCGAAGGCAGCTGCTTAACCAACTGAGCCACCCAGGCATCCCAATATCCTTTATTCTTAAACATGATATAAAGTAAAGTCACTGGAGTTTAGAGGATGGGTGGAAATTATGGAAACATAACAAGTCTTGGGTTTTGACATTTAAAATTGGCAAAGTTTCCTGGCAACTCTAAAATCTCTCTCTCTCTCTCTCTTCTCTCTTTCTAACACACACACACACACACACACACACACACACACACACAGGCCCCCAGAGGCACTACCCCTTGCACAGGTCACAAGAGGCACATCCTCTCAGGCTGTCATCCTCCTCACTGGGCCATGGGCCCAGGGATATGGTCCTGGTTCTCCAACAGAGACATCACAGGATGTCCCAGCTGAACTAGAGCAGAACTACTTCCTGCTGCTTTAGACCCTGTGATATGTGTCATGTGATCCCCATCATCTCACTAGAGTTGGTCCTACCTGTGACGTCCTAGTTCTGGGAGGAAGAACCTAGTTCTGCAGCTACTACAGACCTGAACTACATAGGTTGCCAGTCAGTGTGTGTCCTCTGACCTGACCACAGAGTGCAGCACAGAGGCCTGGGTGGGCAGGGGAGGGGTGATGGGCCTCAGGGTTGGGCTGGTGGCACTGAGGGAAGAGAGACTCAGGCAGAGAGACTGGGGCTCCTCACACTGATCCCTCTGGGGGATCAAATGTATGTTTGAGTCCTAACCTCCAGCATCTCTCACTGGACCCTGATTTCAGGATAGGATCTTTGCAGATGTAATTTGTTAAATTAAGATGAGGTTGCACTGGAGTAGGCTGGGCTCTAATCCAATTGGACTGGTTTCCTTATGAAACAGAAAATTTGGAGAAAGATTCTGACAAGGGAGACCACCCTATAAGGTAAGAGCAGGAATCTACAAGACCAGGAATGCCAAAAATTGCCAGAGAACCACCAGGGGCTATAAGAGAAGGATGAAACTGATTCTCCTTCACAGCCTACAAAAAAAAACACAACAAATCTGCCAGTCCCTTGGTCTCAGACTGCTGATCTCCAGAGCTGTGAGAAAATACATTTCTGTTCTCAGCTCCTTCCACCAAGTTTGTGGGGCTCTGTTCTCTCAGCCCTAACAAATCAATGTAGTCACCCATAAGAAGTCTGATTTCCCCGCAACACCAGCATGGCTGGGCTCCTTCCAGTTGCTTTATTCTCTGTTATCACAGCAGCAGGGGAGGGGCCTCAGCCAGGTGCTTTCCTCTCCTCGAGTGTCTGATTCTCCTCCCCAGAGGCCTACCTCAAGTCCTACAAGCAGTACGGAGTCTGTCCTATAACCTAAGGCTCCTGCTGGGATCCCACCTGCCTGGGGTCTGTCTGGGGCTGCCTCAGGGCCTTGAAAGAGCCTGGCCATGGGGCTTACCTGGTTCCTCTGGGACATGCAGACAACACCTGATTCAGGGAAAGGTGATCCCATGGCTTCCTTACCTTCCTCCTCCTGCTTCAGTTCCCCTCTGTATCCCCCATAGACACCATGATCCCATCCTTGGCATGTCGTCAGAGTGGGAAACTCTCTCTCATTCTGAGGTTTGTTTATCACTTACAAAAGTGGCTGCTTACCTGTTAAACAAACATCAGCTGCCAGAGATTCATCAGGATTTCTTGTCTTTTTACACATGCTGTTGTCTCTATGACCGCCTCCATCCCACAGCAGACCAGCAATTGGCATTGTCAACTATTTGTTTCCTTTTAATTTTTTCATCAGTCTTTCATGGGAACATATTAAAAGGGCCTGAATCCATGAGAAACAACTTCAAGGACTGTGATCTTGTGAGGATCCACACGATCACAGTTCCCATATGTTGTGAGCTCCAGGGCCTCAGCCATGGTCCCTGCAGGCATGAGAATCATGTCACTCTGGAGACAGTCTCACAAGGAGGCTGCGGATGCTCCTCCCAGGGAACGGGGACCACAAGTTCTCTTCCTCTTGCCCCATGAGATGGTTTTGAACAAAGGAGCTGCAGCCCCAGGTCTGAGTTGGGGTGGAGTTGGGGAAGGAGAGGTAGAGTGTGAGTCATCGGGTGTCTCTGGATGTGCCCAGCAGAGGGGAGTCAGTCCCTGGGGACACTGGTGGACAGGGAGGGGACCCGAATTTCTCAGGTGAGGTGATCACTGTTTCCGGACTCTTGTCAGTGCCCTGGGTGACACTGTGTGTCTGACCCTCAGAACATGGTCCTTGCAGTCTGAGGAGTGAGGATGGATTATCCTAACAGCCTCTGAGGACTGAACCTCAGACAACTCGCTGACCCCTAGGCCTGGTGTCTCTGTGAGAATGGTCCTGGCAGCCCCAGCCTCTGTCCTGCTCCTCCTGATGCAGCTCTGCTGCCCCCTGCTGGTGGAGGAGGACTCAGACCAGGAGCTTCTCTCCTGCAGGTCACCCCACAGCACCTGTCACCTGAGAAAGGGTGTGGACCAGGGTTTCCAGGCTTCCATAGGCAGCTGCCCCTCTGCCATCCTCAGCTCAACGCAGAAGGTCACATACAAGGGGCAGGAGGCTGGGCAAGTGCGATTCCTATATTTGTTCCAGGATTGTAATGCCCTGGATAGTCCACTGTCTTGTTTCAGAAAGGAGAGTGCAGGGTACAGTGTAGTGCATTTGAAAAGGGTCAGTGTGCAGACAGTCCTGTGTGATGTCCCACAGCCACCAGGTTTCTGTGTATTTAGGAATCAGGAACAATGCTTCCTGCATCCATATCTCTGTAGTTGGGTCATCAGAGTGACAGGTGATGCTTCTGGTGCTCAGTTCAGTTGAACAGGCAAAAATTTACTCTAATTACTGCTATATTTGCTACTATTAGTTTTATTACAACTCACATGCCATGGGGATTGGTGTGGGAGGATTTTAAACTAGTTTGGTACAATTGGGAGTCTGCTAATTTGGACTTGGGTAAAATTGCATGTGATTCAAGTCACAATGTAGCTGAAAATTTTCCTTGTGTGCCCCCAGAGGCAGACAGGAGA
Source organism: Mustela erminea (assembly GCF_009829155.1). Classification (NCBI taxonomy): domain Eukaryota; kingdom Metazoa; phylum Chordata; class Mammalia; order Carnivora; family Mustelidae; genus Mustela; species Mustela erminea. The sequence goes on from NC_045626.1 coordinate 65,661,963, forward strand.
GTTCAACACCAAGGCTAACTCACTGAGACCCGTCTGCATTTGCCTAATAAGTTAAACTCTTCAATGTTTTATGACATTAATCTGATGAAGAGTGTTTCTCACATCAGTAGAAATTTCCCCATTTCACAGTAGGTGAAGTGAGTACCCAGAGAGGCTAGTTTCTCAAGAAAACAGAGGACAATGAGGTGAGTCCAGGAGTGGAGCTCACGTGTGCTGGATTCAGACCCTGGTCAGAGCAAGCCTGACCAAGGCGGGAGGGATGGGTGTGACTGCCCTGCTCTGGTTGTGAAGAGTGTGTCATGGGTCCTTCTGACTCCTCCTTCAGGGACTCAAACTAGGGGCACTGCTGGGTGTGTCATGATGGCTATCATGTAACACTTGTGTGTCTGCAAGACAGTCGGGGTAAACAGGAACATAGGGATTTAGGAGATCCCCTAGCATACCCCAGGACTGTAATTACAGTCACCAATTCACCACAACCCAAAGCAGCAGGTCAGATAATGGACTTTTCTTCCAGAACGAAGGTTTGGTGGTTTTAACTGGTGAGGATCAGGACATGCTCAGGTATTTACCGAGGGAAGGGGAATATGGAGTGAGCAGTGAAGAAGGTAATTATAGACACCACACTGACTGCACTGTAGTTGCATAAATGAGCCGGATAAAAGTAGCATGTGTCTTCTTTATGTTGACATGAATATGTTTGGATATAAATTCATCATGTGTTTCTGTTTTGTCCTCATGTTTCATCCCATTATCATCTAACATAGCGTTGTTACCAGTAGTGAATGCTATATCTCAATATTGAAGTTGTAGGATATCAAATCAGTTGGGACAAAAAATAAAGATCATTAGGAGACAAAGATGTATTTTATATCCTCTTGTGGGGAAAGGGTGAGCGTGTTTAGGTTAATGGGGAACTTGTAAGATTTCATGTGGATGAGGGGGGACTGTGTTGTCTTATTAAGTATCACTGTTGACAGTCTGAGTTGTGTTTCACAGAATTTTTGTCTGTCCATATGTCTGGGAAGACTAGGGGTAATTGGAGATTCCTGTACAGATATGGGGTGGAAGTAAAGAAGGACCCATTGTTTGTCTCACCCCCGTGTTTGTGTTTCTTCTGGCCACTGTGTTGGCAGCAGCTACTATCCCATCACCCCCCTTTCACCATCAAGACGGATGTGACTCTTCAACTATCTGTCAGAACTCAGAATACCTAGTGTGTCTGGATCTTCTTTCAGTGTATAAAAATACAAGGAACAATCTGATCTGTCTGGGGATTGGACAAGCACATTGATGATTACTTGAGATATCCCAGCTTTGTGGGGACAATTTGGCCTCCTCATGTCTCTGAGGGCCCTGTTGGAGATGACTGCCTTCCAGGACTAGGTTCCTGGAAGCAGACTCTGAGAAGGAAAAGTGCATGTGCAGGAAATCTGGAAGTATCTTTGGAGGTCAGACTGGGCAAAAGGAGAAGAGACCCACAGTGAGATATCAGGTGAGGTCTCCCTCCTATAAGGAGCTATAAATCTGGGACTTTTCAGGATATCTGGACCTGGGCAAGCTCGTGGGATCTTGGACTAAAGCCATCATTCATTTGAACCTCTCTGAAAAGAAGCTGAAACTTGGGGAGATAGATTGTTGAAGGATAGCACTTCCCTGTGATGAGCTCCCTTGTAAGCCTTTAGGGCCTCCCACAGGGGTGGGTGGGTGAGTGATCTCAGAAGAGGGGATGTAGGTGACCTCACAGTGTCCACTGCCCTTGTGTGCTTCACTCAGAATCCCAGCTGCCATGGACCAGGTTTTCAGGAGCTCAGCTGAGCTGGGAATTTCTGGGTTCAAATCCTTGGCAATTGGGTAAAAGTATAGCTCAGTGACCACAATATGGAAATGAAAGTCTCTGTCTTTCCATCTACCCAGGCCCTCTGTCCCTGATTCGTACCTATACAGACAAGCAGGGCAGCCTAGTCCTGTCAGGCCCCAATTCACTCATGAACCTCCCTGTACACAGCCCCCCTGGAGGGTAGAGGGGAGGGAACCCTGGGGATCACATGTGTGGGTACATGGTCTCATCTGCTCACTGCTCTGCTTACAGGCCTCCTGGGGCTGGAGGAGAGTGTGACACAGACAGGGAAGCGGTTTGTGTCTCACTTCCCTGTCTGTGTTCCTGTGAGCATCAACACTGCTGTCCCACACCTGACAGTTAGAGTCAGGCTTGTCCTTGGTCTGGGCCCTACTCATCGTGTGTTCCCTGAACACACATTATATTTTAAAAAATGTTCAGTTACCCAACATATAGTACATCATTAGTTTTTGATGTAATATTTAAGGATTTATTGTTTGTAACACCTGGTGCTCATTGCAACACACACCCTCCTTAGTACCCATCACCTTCTTACTCCCTTCCCCCACCCCCATCCCTTCTTTAACTCTCAGTTTGATTCCTGGAGTCAAGAGTCTCTCATGGTTTGTCTCGCTCTCTGGTTTCTCTCTGTTCAGTTCTTCCTTCATTGCCCTATGGTTTTCAGTGCTGTTCCCTATGTTGTACATACGAGTGAATCCATATTATAATAGTCTTTCTCTGCTTGTCTTATTTCATTTAGCATAATCCCTTCCAGTTCCACCCCTGTTGCTAGAAACGGTAGGTAGTCATCCTTTCTGACGTCGCAGTAATACTCCATTGTAGATAGGAACCACATCGTCTTTATCCATTTGTTGGTTGAAAGGCATCTTGGCTTTTTCCACAGTTTAAGTACTGTGGACATTGCTGCTATGTCTGGCACTCATTCTATCCTGGGCACTCTGCATGATCAAGACAGAGTCCCTATTGAACAGGTAACTCCGGCACTGCTCTGGTTAGGAAGAGACCTGTGAACCCAGTTTTGCCCTTCGGTGGGGTGGGGAGGATAGAGGATCTCAAAGAACAGGACAAAGCTGAGGGACCTGAAATTCCAACCCAGTTCAGGGCCAGTATGGAGTTTTCTCCTCAGATAATCATTCTGGGCACAGAGAGATGTATCAGTTGTGGTAAAAGGCAGTTTCCAGGTAATAAGTCAGGGTTTCTTGGCCACTGCCGGACACAGAGAGTGGCCTCTAAGAGGAAGCTACTGGGGTGGGGACAGGGTTGACACAGATGTCTCCTTCTGTGTGTCTTTGATCTCCTTAGTACTCCTGGGGGTGAGGCCCTCAAGGCAGTGGCACTTATTCCTCCCCTCCCCCATGACCCACCTAAAGCCACAGGGAGACCAGGGTCTACTTGTGCCTCTGGATCTGTCTCCCTGTCTTGTTCCACGTGGATTACCTGTCAGTGCTTTCCCTGACACTCCACAGATTGGCTGAGCTGAGCAGGAACATGAGGGAGGAGTGTCCCTGACAGGGAAGGGAGGCTGGGAGAGGAGCGCAGGTCCCTGGTTCCTGGAGTAGAGGAGAGAAGAGCAGAAGCTGGCTGGTGCGAGGCAGCAGAAATCCCCTGCACTAGGTGAGGAAGGCTGCTCAGATTGAGAGGGGATGTGGGCCAACCTCAGCAAACATGTTCCAGGTCCTGAAGGAAACAACTTCTTGCTCTTAGTTCTGCCAGGTGAGGGACATTTTAATGATCTTTAACCCTGAAAAAAATCCCTGGAAATATTATTTCTGTCACAAAGAGACTCACCAACGTTTGTCATTCTAGTTCATCAAGTCAAGAAGTAATTTTTAGACAAAAGATTCCAATTGCACTTGCCATAATTTGTGTACGGAAAATAATTTTCTGACCTGTCTCTCCCCCCCCTCTGACACACACCAGGACAGAAATAGGGGAAGCTTCTGCTCTTCCTTCTTAATAAATTCCTTATCACTTTTTTTGACCTCAAAGAATTGTTCTACAAATCAGTTTTAAAACCACAAGTCAAAGAGTCAGGAAGGGTAATTCCATTTATGTAAAAAATCCACTCATGTGTTGGAGATGTTCTTTCCCTTCAGAGCTACAGGTGAGGCTCTAATGCAGCTGTGGCCAAAACACAGGGTTACATGGGTGGGAGTGAGTCTATGTGGGTCCGATGTCAGCTAAGGGTCAGATGTGCTTGGTGCAGGTGTCTTGGGGCAGTGGGAAGATACTGGTGCCAGCAGAAAGTCCCCAGGTGGGCCCAAAGGTTGTATCTGCACTTCCTTCACAATTTCTATGAAACTTAAGGAGGGATGTGCCTGGGGCAACAGGGGATTTTTCCCCTTCTTCAGGATCCCGGAGGCAGCCCTTCATGATGTGGGAACCCTTACCTGGGAATCAGAGGAGACTCAGAGCCCCTAGAGCCCACCTAGGCTGCCCATAGCCACAGAGAAGATGAATTTCCACAGAAATGAGCTGTCTGAGACAGCTCTCTCCCTCCTGAGTGAACCGTGATTATACTTGGAGCCCATGTGATGTACAATAACATCCTTAATCTGTATTATCTACTGTATTATTTGACTACATCCCCATAGTCAGAAGAGCCCCCCAACTCTGTCATTGCTCAGTATGGCAAACTCAGATGTGAGGACAGAGAACCTGTGGGAGTCTCCCCTCTTTCAGGGCCCAGGCCAGAACCAGGGAGGACACCTGCTCTTAGGCCTGACCAGCTGCTGCACAGGGGGCAGGGCAGGGGAGAGTGAGAACCAGGCTGTGGAGGACAGTTTGTGTCCCATCCTCCATCCTTCTGTGTCACCTAAGTCACTGCCAAGTACTCCCATTGCCACAGTCAGTGTCACAGCAATGGTCAGCCTAGTCTTGGCCCTCAGTCTGGTCTTCCTCGGTGGAGTCATGTCCCCGCGTTGCATCCTCAGAATCAGGCTTCGATGGTCGCTTATATCTGTATATATACCAGCTGGGGGACCAGGCTTGGCTTCTGCTGATGCCAAGAGGCAGGTTCACATATGAACTCATCGCTAGAGCAGGGATCTTAGGCCTGGTCAGGGCCACTGACACGGAGGGAGTCAGCCTCAGGCTAGGGGAGGCATGGAGCCTGTGAGAGAGGAGAGGAGAGAGTTCTGTGGAAGACAAGAGGCAGAGTCAGGAATGAAAGACCCAGCCCTGAGGGGAGGGAGCAATGTGTACACAGGTGAGGGCAGGGCCCAACACCATGGACCCTGGGTGGGAAGGAGGACAGAAAGCTGTGCCTCACACTGTGCCCGTCTGTGGGCATCTCATCTGTTTTGGGAAGAGCAGGGGAACAGGGGGGAACGTATGCAGATGTGTCTGGAAGATCAACACCATTGGTGGGGCTGCGAGATGTTCCACCTGCAGATGCCTGGGCCCCACCTGGAACTGTGGGGATGCCGATGCATCTTGGGGAGCACCCCCCACCTCAGGGGACTGTGTGATCACTGAGCTTCACAGTGTAAGGCTTCAGGCCACTATGGAAGATCTCACTTCTCTGTTTATTTCCCTAGGTCCTACTGTGCTACCTGGGACATGTGGCTTAACTGTCCTGTTCCTGTAAGTGGAGCTTGGTTCAGTTCCTAGCTCCTGTAGTGATGTGGAAAAAAACAGTCTAAGAATAGAGTCTGTCAGAGAGGATAGAAGATGGTGGAAGAGTAGGGGACCCTTGTTTCATCTAGTCCCTGGCGTTCAGCTAGATAGTTATCCAATCATTCTGAACATCTGTAGACTCAACAGAAGGAACTTTTGCAACTCTACAAAGTGTGACCACTTTTATGCAAGGAGTTGTGCAGAAGTCAATCAGAGGGGATATATGGGAAGATAAGCCATGGGGAGAGGGATCCTCATAAAACCTGTTACCATAAGATGATAGAACAGAGTCTGCTCTGGTGAGGGACATCCCTGCCTGAGGAGCCTTCCAGTGGCAAGACAGGGCTGAATCCTCGGTGGGACAGTGCGGTCTCAGGAAAATGGAGTCACAGGAAGAGAAGGAGAAGGTCAGTGTGGTAGAGTTCCCACATATGGGAATGGGGGAATCAGTGGCAATCAGCAAGCCAGGAGTGGGCTTTCAGCTAGGTGTTACCATAAACCATGAACTGTGGCATGGTCAGGCAACCACTTTCTGACTAGAGGCCCCAAAAGCAGCCATGACAACTGCCACAGCACTCCCTCCTTCACCTGGAGGAGCAGGCTGGTGAACACTAAAGGAATCTGCGGAGTTTGGTTCACACAGAAGTGACTGGCTCCTTTTCCCTGAGGATGAACTGAAGAGTGAGGACTGCCATCTTTGAGCTCCGGGACTGGAGACTGGGCCATTGTCATTTTCAGTCTCATCCTTTACTGAGGTGCAGAAAGGCTTCAGGAACAAAAGGCATGTAGAGCAGCTGAAGCAGCTTACACTGAGCCTGATCCCTGGCCAGGGGCAGTGCCACTCCACAGGGCAAAGACACCAGAGTGAATCAGCCCAGCGGATCCCTCCCCTAGAAGACCAGCAGGAACATCAGGCTAACACCAAGCTTATGGATCACAAAGAAATGAAAAATGCCTGTGGTAGGGGAAAATAATATATAGAATTTGAGTGTTTTTCCTCATGACTCTTGAGTCTTTCATTTAAATTCCTTATTTTTTTCCTATTTATTCTCTTCAACAAGATTCTTATTTTATCAACTCATTGTTTTTAAGTACTTTTTAAATTTTCATTTTACATTTACTTTAGATAGATACATTTTTTTTTCACTTTTGGCTTCCCCTCACTGTATTCAATTTTATTTTTGTATATATATGTTTTTCTTCCCTTTCAATTTTGGGATCTAGTGTCTTTTAGAGTATATTCTTTTTTCCTACCCACCCCCTTCATTTTTTTGGTTACTGATCTCTTTGTATTTGTTTAGTGTACGTTTTGCTGGGGTCATAGTTGATGTTTTTGATTTTGTTCTCTTGTTCATGTATTCTTCTCTGGACAAAGTGATGAGAAGGGGAATTTCACAACCAAAGAAAGAATCAGAAATACTACTCTCTGGCATACATTTAATTAATATGGATATAAGTCAAACATCAGATTTAGAATTTAGAATAATGATTATAAGGATTCTAGCTGGGATTGAAAAAAAGCATAAAAGACACTAGAGAATTCCTGATGTAGAAATAAAATAGCTAAAAGCTAATCAGGCTGAAATAAAAAATGTTTTAACTGATTTGCAGTGGAAAATGGGGACTCTAACAACCAGAGTAAATGAGGCGGAAGAAAGTCAGTGACGTAGAAGATGAAATGATAGAACATAAGGAGGCTGAGGAAAAGAGGGAAGAACAACTAATGAGTCATGAGGGGAGGCCTCGAGGAATCAGCAATACCATAAAGTGGAAGACTATTACAATAATTGGGTCCCAGAGGAAGAAGAGAGTGGGAGAGAGGGACAGAAGTTGTCGTTGAGAAAATCATAGCTGGGAAGTACCCAAATCTGGGGAAGGAAACAGGTATTCGAGTTCCAGAGGCATAGAGAACCTCCCAAAATCAATAAAAATAGATCAACAGCCCAACCTATAATAGTGAAGCTTGCCAATTTCAGAGATAAAGCAAAAATCCTGACAGCAGTTTGAGATGAAAGGTCCATAATCTATGAGACTAGAAACATTAGACTGGCAGTAGAACTATCCACAGAGCCCTGGCCGGCCAGGAAAGCATGGCAGGATATACTCAGGGTACTAAATGAGAAAAAATGCAGCCAAGAATACTCTATCCAGCAAGGTTGTCATTCAGAATGAAAGGAAAGATAAGGAGCTTCCAGGACAAACAGAAAGTAAAAGAATTTATCATTAGGAAACCAGCCCTGAAAGAAGTATTAAAGTGGATCCTGTAAGTGAGGAGAGAGCCCAAAAGTAACACAGACCAGAAAGGAACAGAGACAATATACAGGAACAGTGACTTTACAGGTAATACAATGGCACTAAGTTCATATCTTTCAATATTTACCCTGAATGTAAATGGGCTAAATGCGCCAATCAAAAGTCATTAGATATCAGATTTGATAAAAAAAGAATCATCCATATGCTGTGTATATGGGACTGATTTTAGAACCAAAGACAATTCCAGATTGAAAGTGAGGCAGCGGAGAAACATCATGCTAATGGACATCAAAGAAAGTTGGAGTAGCAATCCTCCTATTAGACAAATTTGATTTCAAATCAAAGACTGTAGCATGGGATAAAGAGGGACACTGTATCATCCTTAAAGTATCTATCTAACAGGAAGATCTAACAACTATAAATATTTTCTCTCCTAACATGGGAAATGTCAATTATATAAACCAGTTAATGACCACCTTAAAGAAACATACTGATAATAATATAACAATAGTAGGGGGCTTTAACCGCTCACTCACAGAAATGGACAGATCATCTAAACAGAAGATCAACAAGGGAACAAGGGCTTTCAATGACATACTGGACCAGATGGACTTCACAGATATATACAGAGAATTCCATCCTAAAGCAACATAATACACATTCTTCTCAAGGGAATATGGAACTTTCTCCAGAAAAGATCACATTTTGGGTCACAAATCAGGCCCAACTAGCACCTAAGCATTGGGATTATTCCCTGTATTTTTTTAGACCACAGTGTTTTGAACATTGAACTCAGTAACTAGAGGAAGTTTGGGAGGAACTCACATACATGAAGATTAAAGAGCATCCTATGAAAGAATGAATGGGTCAACCAGGAGATTAGAGAATTATTAAAAAAATTCATAGAAGCAAATGAAAATGAAAACACAACAGCTCAAAACCTTTGAATTGCAGCAAAGATGATCCCAAGAGGGACGTACATAATTATACAAGATAATCATATGGAAGTAGAAAATTCACAAATACACAGGTATATTTATACCTAATGGATCTGGAGAAAGAACAGCAAATAAAGCCTAAAGGAAGGAGCAGATGAGAAATAATAAAGATTAGACTAGAAGTCAATGAAAGAGAAACTAAAAGAGCAGTAGAGCAGATCAAGGAAACTAGAAACTGGCTCTCTGAAGAATTGAGCAGATCAATATACCCCTAGGCAGACTTACCAAAAAGGAAAGAGAAAGGACCCAAATAAATAAAATCATGAACAGAAGAGGAGAGATCATGAACAACACCAAGGAAATACAGTTTTAAGAACATATTATGAGCACATATATGCCACAAATTAGGCAATCTAGAAGAAATGGATACATTCCTAGAAACATAAACTACTAAAATGGAAAGAGGAAGAAATAGAAAACTTGACTATACCCATAACCAAGCAGTAAATTGAAGCAGTAACCAATAATCTCCCAACACACAAGAGTCCAGGGCCAGATGGCTTCCCAAGTGAATTCTACCAAACATTCAAGGAAAAATTACTATGTATTCTTCTGAAGCTGTTTCAAAAAATAGAAATGGAAGGAAAATTTTCAAACTCATTCTATGAGGCCCGCATTGCCTTGATCCCAAAATAAGACAAGGAGAATTTCCCACCAATAAGAATTATAGACCAATATCCCTGATGAATCTGTGTGCCAATTTCTCACCAATATACTAGCCATTAGGATGGAACAGTGCATTAAAAGGATTACTCACTATCACCAGGTAGGATTTATTCCTGGCCTGCAAGGGTGGTTCCACATTGGCAAATCAATAAATGTGATATACTACATAAATAAAAGAAAGGACAAGAACTGTAGGATCCTCTCAATTGATGCAGAAAAAGCATTTGACAAAGTATAGCATCCTTTCTTGGTTAAAACTCTCTGCAGTGTAGGGATAGAGAGAACCTACCTCAATATCATCAAAGTAATATACAAAAAACCCACCATGAATATCGTTCTCAAAGGGGAAAAACACTGCTTTCTCCCTAAGTTCAGGAAGGTGACAGGGGTGTCAATTCTCAGCACCATTGTTCAAAATAGTAATAGAAGTCCTAGCTTCAGCAATCAGACAACAAAAAGAAACAAAAGGCATTCAAAGTGGCAAAGAAGAGGTTAAATTCTCACTCTACAGATGACATGGTACTTTATGTGGAGAACCCGAAGACTCTCCAATTGCTAGAACTCATTCAGCATTACAACAACGTGCCAGGATATACCATCAATGCACAGAAATCAGTTGCATATTTTTACAGGAACAATGAGACAGAAGAAAGGGAAATTAAGGAATCGATCCTATTCATAGTAGTACCGAAAACCATAAGATACCTAGGAACAAACCCAACCCAAAAAGTAAGGGATCCATACTCTAAGAACTACAGGACACTTATGAAAGAAACTTGGGAAAAGACACAATGAAATGCAAAAACATTCCACGTTAATGGGTGGGAAAAATACATATTCTTGGTCTATGCTACTCAGAGCAATCTACACATTCAGTGAAGCCCCTGACAAAATACCAATGACATTTTTTACAGAGCTCGAACAAATAATCCTAACATTTGTATAGAACTAGAAAGATCCAAAATAACCAGGGGAATGTTGAAAATGAAAACCAAAGCTTGTGACATCACAATTCTGGATTAAAGCTCTATTACAAAGATGTAATCAACCAGGCAGTTTGTACTGGCACAAAAACAGACATGTTGATCAGTGGAATAGAATAGAGAGCCTCAGAGATGTGGGTGACACCTTAGTATCTCCTGTACCTGTCTGTTCCACTGTGGTAGAAGAGTCTCCACCCATGTCCCCAGGGCTCCAGGAGCTCAGCTGAGCCGGAACCTGTTGGCTCTAATACTGTTCAGCTGGGAGAGCACTAACCCATGACCACACGTGGAAATGATGAGGTCATGCCCATTGGATGAAAGTCTCCCTGTGTCTTTTTTCTACCCAGTCCTTCTGTCTGTAGATGACAGCCAGGCCCAGAGAAGCAGGCAACCTAGTGCTGTCAGCTGTAAATGCTTTCCTGACTCCCCTGTGCAGAGCTGCCTGGAGGGCTGGATGGGGCGGAAGGTCTGGGGATCTCAGATGAGGGGACCTGGGCCAAAAGTATTCCCTGCTCTGTGCACAGGCCTCATGGGGCTGGAGGAGAAGGTGATGCAGTTGGGGTCTCACTTCCCCACCTGCTTGTGTCATTGTGAGCATTATCATAGCTGTAATAGGACTGACAGTAATAGTCAACCTCGTCCTCGGCCTGTGCACTGCTGATGGTGAGGGTGGCCGTGTTCCCTGACCTGGAGCCAGAGAATCGCTCTGGGATCCCAGAGGGCCGCTCAATCTCTGCATAAATGACTGTCAGAGGGGCTTGCCCTGGCTTCTGCTGGTACCAGTGTATAGAGCTATATTTCACCTTCTCTCCGGTGCAGGTGATTGTAGCTGTCTGTCCCAGGGCCACTGACACAAAGGATGGCTGAGTCAGCTCACTGGAGACCACAGAGCCTGAAAAGACAGAAGAGGAGAAGTTGCAGTGAGGTCCAGGGGCTCATCCCAGGGTCCCAATACAGAGGCTGTGCTGTGCCTGAGCTCAGGGTTTGGGGCAAGCTCAGCTCAGGTCCTGTGGGGCTGAGAGTGTGGGCTGGACAGGGGAGAGCACCTGTGCGGAGAGTGAGGACAAGGAGTGAAGGAGGGGTCCAGGCCATGGTGGATGTGCCCAGAGCTCTGTCTTGTGAAAACCACAGCTAGGCTAGCCTCACCCTGGCCTCTCTTCTTTCTTTCCAGGCCTTCTGTTCTGTGGTTGTTAGTAATTCTGCAATAATTTGTAATTTGCATGTATTTGTATGTAATAATGCATAATTTGTAATTATGCAAATTTCTTCCTTTCTGGGACTCAAACCACTTGTGAGCTCAGACATGAGCTCCCATAGCTTCCTCCAACAGCTCTCAGGTCAGAAAATGAACATTAGTCTCCAAATCTGGTATCATAGTCATATTCCTGTGGTTTAAACACAACCAGTGTCCCTACCCATTCTGCCTGAGGCATGTCTGGGGCTGGCCCAGGGCCTTCCAGAATCCTTGCCATGGGGCTGGCCTGGTCCCTCTGAGAAATGCAGAGAACACTTGATTCAGGGAGAGGTGGTCCTATGACCTCATTACCTCCTTCCCTGGTTTCTTGTTCCCTCTGCATTCCCCCAGAGACTCTGTAGTCCCATCCTTGGCATGACAACAAAATAGAAAACTCTATCATTTTGAGACTTTCATATTTTTGTAAGTAGGTGCTTACTTGTTAAACAACCACCTACTGTTGGAGATTCATCAGGATTTCTAGTCTATTTACACATGGTGCTGTTGTCTCTATGCAGCCCCCATCCCCCAGCAGACCAGCAATTGGTATAACCAACCATTTCATTCCTTTTTTTTTTTTTTAAAGATTTTTATTTATTTATTTGACAGAGAGAGATCACAAGTAGGTAGAGAGGCAGGCAGGGAGAGAAAGGGAAGCAGGCTCCCTGCCGAGCAGAGAGCCCGATGCGGGGCTCGATCTGAGGACCCCGGGATCATGACCTGAGCCGAAGGCAGAGGCTTAACCCACTGAGCCACCCAGGTGCCCCCATTTCATTCCTTTTAATTTTTTTTAAATCAATGTTTCATGCAAACCTGTGCAAAGGGCCTGAGTCCATGAGGAATAACTTCAAGGTTTGTGATCTTGTGAGGATCCACACGATCACATGTTCCCATATGTGGTGAGTTCGAGGGCCTGAGCCATGGTCCCTGCAGCCATGAGAATCACATCACTCTGGAGACAGTCTCAGAAGGAGGCCGCGGATGCTCCTTCCAGGGACCAGGGTCCTGGGTGCTCTGCCTCCTGCCCCCTGAGATGCTCTTGAACAAAGGAGGTGCAGCCCCAGGTCTGAGTTGGGGTGGAGGTGGGGAAGGAGAGGCAGAGTGTGAGCCATCGGGTGTCTCTGGATGTGCCCAGGAGAGGGGAGTCAGTCCCTGGGGACACTGGTGGACAGGGAGGGGACCAAAATTTCCCAGGTGAGGTGCTCTCTGTGTCAAGACTCCCACCAGTGTCCTTGGTGACACTGTGTGTGTTTAACTCTCAGAACATGGTCCTTGCAGCCTGAGGGGATAGGATGGATCATCCTGACAGTCTCTGAGGACTGAACCTCAGACAACCTGCTGAGCTCCAGGCCTGGTGTCCCTGTGAGGCTCTCTCTGGGCAGCCCCAGCCTCTGTCCCTGTGCTCCTGATGCAGTTCTGCTGCCCCCTGCTGGTGGAGGAGGACTCAGATCAGAAGCTTCCCTCCTGCTGGTCACCCCAGAGCGAGCACCTGTTACCTGGGAAGGGGTGTGAGCCAGGGTTTTAAGGCTTTCACAGGAAGTTGCCCGACCTGTACCCTGCCCAGCACAGAAGGTCACATACAAGGTGCAGGAGGCATGTCTGGTGTGGTTCCTGTACTGGTCACAGGGTTGAAATGCTCTGGCTTAGCCTGCAGTCTTGTTTCAGAAAGGAGAGTGCCGGGTACAGTGCAAGTGCATTTGGAAAGGGTCATTGTCCAGACAAATGTGTGTGATGACCCACAGCCACCAGGTTTCTGTGTATTTGGGAATCAGGACTAATACTTCCTGAATCCCTATCCATGTAGCTGGGTCATCAGAACAGCAGGTGATACCTCTGGTGCTAAATTCAGTTGAACAGGCAAACCTTTATTTTTATTGCTATTACTGCTGTTTTTACCTCTTTTCCCTTATTCCAGTCTGCATCTCCTGGAATTTGGTGCGGGAGGCTTTGTAAACTAGCCTAGTATCTGGTTTTGTGAAAATGGGATCCTGCTCATTCATACCTGGACCTAACTGCACATGAAGAAGGTTACAGTGTAGTGGAAACACTGAAGACTTTTCCTTGGATTCGCCCATTTGCAGACAGGAGACTCCAACACCAGGGTTAGCTCACTGAGACATCACTGAGTCATTCTCATGAAAGAGACTCTTTAATGTTTTGTATCATTTAATGCGAGAAAAGTATTTGTTACATGAGTTATGCTTCCCCATTTCACAGTAGATAAGGTGGGGAACAGGGTAGCTAGCTTCCCAGGAAAATAGAGGAAACTGGGTTGAGTCCAGGAGTGGAGACCAGGTGTCGTGGTCTCCTGGACTCCTTGGGGCAGAACTTTAGCAGGACCAGAGGGAGGGAGGGTGAGACCAGGCTGGGCAGCAGAGCTTCTGTCCTGAACTCACTGCCATCCCCATCCTGGCTGTTCTCTAAAGGAGCACCTTAGCCTGCACGTGGGGACAATCTGTTGGTTTGTGTCCGAGGTTAGAACTGGAGAATCTGTGTAGGGTGGAGTCTGTTTGGCGGTGCAGAGGCCTGGCCTGGGTCCTGCTGGCTCTGCCCTGCATTATTGTTTGGTTCTCTCTCTGTGCTCTCCTAGCAGGTGAGTGTGCCAATGGTGTCCTGGCTATACTACAAGGGGCACGGAGTCATCTGAGGTCCACAGTGACTGCAGGTTCGGGAGACTGTGGGGATCATTCTCAGGGGTTCCTCCCTTACAGCATAGCCTGGGCTGAATTCAGGGTCAGGGTCATGCTCAGAGTATTGTGAGGGCTGAGCCTGTGGGCAGGCCCAGAGGCAGCATCTAGGCTGAGAATAGTGTGGGGAGCATGAGATGGTCTACGCCACAGTGGGGATCCCAGAGGTCTGTCTCCTGAGTCCCAGTTGGACCCTGGCCACCTGAAGCCTCCCTCATGTCCTCACTTGCCCCCTTGAAGATATTCCTTCTCCCACTGCTAGAGAGAATCTCTGTGCTTCTGGGTGAGTTTCAATGAGGTATCTGGTTCACGTGGAGTTGTGTTCCCCTCTGGGCTGCAGAGGGAGCTCTTGTCAATGTGTGTTTGAACATCGTTAAGCCTGGGGAAGGAAGGGACATGTAGGGGCATTTCTAGTCCTGTTCTCATGAAATGTGCACTCAGATTATTTCTTCCTTTCTCTCTGTGTAAAATACATAACAGAAAGTGTTCATCCTAATTATTTTGAGGATTCAACTCATCTTCCCAGATTTTCTCTCTGTTCCCTGTGAATGTTTCATGGCTCACATTGTGGAGCAGAATTGGGTAGGAATTGTCCTCAAATGTTTCTAGATTTCAGTGTCAATTCCCTTCCTGGAGGTTTCCCATCAGCAGCAGCCCCTTGGATGTTGCTGTGACATCAATCTGACAATCCCCGTCTTTAATTGTGGTGTTTAGAACATTCCTGAATGTGATTAGTACTGTTTTTTCAATATAGCATCTTGCCTTTATTTTCTTGTTGTCCCATGTGTTCTTTGTTCTTCTTTTCAAGTATCTTAATCGGATTAATGGAGCATTTGATATGATTCCATTTTATCTACTTCTTCTGCTTACAAGCTCTAAGTTCTTTCTGTCTTATGATCGGTAACTTGCCATAGTCCACATTCTGATGATGCTGCCACATTACATGGAATGTAAGCACCTGATAACATCCTTCTGTGTCTCACCTCTCAGCATATTCTCTGTGATTTCCCTCCATATTATTTTACCTTTGTCAGAAATTCCAGCATACATAGTTACTATATTTGTGTGGACAGTGACATATCCTTTTTTAAAGTTTTACTGTGTTGTTAGTCATCATACAATATGTCATTAGTTTTTGATGTAGCATTCCAAGATTTATTGTTCACGTATAACACCCAGTGCTCCATAGGATACGTGTCCTCCTTACTACTCACCACCAGGCTCACGCATCCCTCACCCCTCCCCTCCAAAACCCTCAGTTTGTTTCCCAGGGTCCACAGTCTCTTAAAGTTCCTCTCCCCCTCCGATTTCCCCCTTCACTTTTCCTTTCCTTCTAATGTCCTCCATGTTATTCCTTTAGCTCCACAAGTATGTGAAACCATATGACAATTGACATTTTCTGCTTGACTTATTTCACTCAGCATAATCTCCTCCAGTCCCATACATGTTGAAACAAAAGTTGGGTATTCATTCCTTTCTGATGGCTGAGTAATATTCCATTGTACATATGGACCACATCTTCTTTATCCACTCATCTGTTGAAGAGCGTCTCAGCTCTTTCCACAGTTTGGTGATTGTGGCCATTGCTGCTATGAACATTGAGACATAGATGGCCCTTATTTTCACTACATCTGTATCTTTGGGGTAAATACCCAGTAGTGCAATTGCAGGGTCATAGGGTTGCTCTATTTTTAATTTCTTAAGGAATCTCCACACTGTTTTCTAAAGCGGCTGCACCAACTTGCATTCCCACCAACAGTGTAAGAGGGTTCCCCTTTCTTCACATCCTCCTTAACACACGTTGTTTCCTGTATTTCTAATTTTGGCCATTCTAACTGGTGTAAGGTGGTATCTCAATGTGGTTTTAATTTGAATCTCCCTGATGGCTAGTGATGATGAACATTTTTTCATGCGTCTGATAGCCATTTGTATGTCTTCATTGGAGAAGTGTCTGTTTCTGTCTTCTGCCCACTTTTTGATATGATTATCTGTTTTGTGTGTGTTGAGTTTGAGAAGTTCTTTATGGATCCTGGATATCAGCCTTTTGTCTGTACTGTCATTTGCAAATATCTTCTCCAACTCTGTGGGTTTCCTCTTTGTTTTGTTGACTGTTTCCTTCGCTGAGCAGAAGCTTTTGATCTTGATGAAGTCCCAAAAGTTCACTTTCGCATTTGTTTTCCTTGTCTTTGGAGACGTGTCATGAAAGAAATCGCCGTGGCTGATGTCGAAGAGGTTACTGCCTATGTTCTACTCTAGGATTTTTGTGGATTCCTGTCTCATGTCGAGGTTTTCCATCCATTTTGAGTTTATCTTTGGGTATGGTGCAAGAGAATGGATGAGTTTCATCCTTCCATACATAGCTTTCTAATTTTCCCAGCATAATTTATTGAAGTGACTGTCTTTTTTTCATTGGATATTTTTTCCTGGCTTGCAGTGATGAATCTTTTAAAGAGATTAGATAATAAAAAAGTCCTAGTATCTGTCCCTTTAGTTAGCATTTCTGATTTTCACATTGATTTTGTAAAAAGATTTTATTTCTTTGTTAGAGATAGAGTGAGAGTGAGAGAGAGGGAACACACAAGCAGGGGGAGCAGCAAGCAGAGGGAGAAGCAGGCTCCCTGGTGAGCAAGAAGCCTGATGCAGGACTGGACAGGACAGGATCCCAGGAGCTTGGGATCATGACCTGAGCTGAAGGAAGACACTTAACCAACTGAGTCTCCCAGGCATCCCTTACATTGTTTTTGTAGATTCAGATTCTTCCTGGAATCACCTCCCATGCCTGAAGGATGTCTTTTTTAAAAAAAATTTTATTTATTTATTTGACACAGAGAGAGAACACAAGCAGGGGGAGCAGGAGAGGGAGTAGCAGGCTCCCTACTGAGCATGGTGTTGGACTTGGGGCTTGATCCCAAGACCTTGGGATCATGATCCTAGCCAAAGTCAGATTCTTAACCAACTGAGTCACCCAGGCAGCCTGAGGAATATTCATTAACTGCTTGTATTTTGGGTCAGCTCATGAGCAGTCGTGTCAGTTTTTGTGTATTTGTGTATTGTGGACATTTTTTATTTAGACATCATGTTTGAAGGATATTTTCCCCAAGTGAAAAACTGTTTTCCCCCCTTTTCAATAAAGATATTAATCCACTGTCTCTCACTGACATTTCATGTCAATCAAAATCCACTGGAATCCTTTTCTTCCTTCCTCTGAGTGTAGGGAGTCTGTCCCTATGGCTTCTTCTTCTTTTTCTTCTTCTTTTAAGATTTTATTTATTTATTTATGTGAGAGAGAGAGAAGCAAAAGATGGGAGATGCAGGCTCCCCTCTGAGCAGGGAGCCTGACTCAGGGATCAGTCACAGGACCCTGATCATGAGCTGAGCTGAAGGCAGACGCTTAAGCAACTGAGCCACCCAGGCATCCGTGCATGTCTTGTTTGTTAACATAAGTTTCTTTCAGTCTCTGTCTCCTCCTTTATATCGCTGTGTGTAACATATGAATGTACATGTGGGTGTTTATGAGATACATGCCCTATTGGATACATATTCTCTGGAGAATCCTAAAGAAGGTAGTCTAACAGCTCTTACTCTTTGTGGTTCAAATATTTCGATTTTAATGTCTTATTTTGGCGTGGAAATCCTCACTTCCTAACGTAAACTACCTCCTGGCACAACGTCATTCTTAGGTACAATAAGAATGTGATAAAATAATTTTCCTTTTCCCATCATTTTTGCTAAAATTGTCATGTATTTTGGTTTTTATAACCATTATAAATCAAAATGTATTGCTATTACTTCTGCTTAAATAATTGACTATTTATCACATACATTAAGTTATACAGTTTTTCTATTTATCCATATAGCTCTGACATCTGATTTTTTAAAATATCTTCTCATAAAGTTACATTTCTCTCTGTCATTGTTCCTATGGGGCATCCTTTACTATTACTTGTAGGCAAAGTGTGGGGGGATCAGTTCTGTGAGGCTTGCAGTCTGAAAAGTTTTATTTTGTCTTCATTCTTCAATGACATTTTCACTGGGTAGAGATCAAGCTTTATAGGTTTTCTTCTTTTAGTATTTGCAGTCATTGCTCCTCTGTTTTCTTGCTCCCACCAGGATGCTGGTTCTCCGTACAGAACAACAGTCTCCTCTCCGGCTATGAGAGTGTCTGCATCGCTGGTCTGTAAAAGTTTGATTACCATGTGTGCTATGCTGTCTCTCTTGTTCACTGAGCTTCTCGAATATATATTGATTTATGTGTCCACCAAGTTTTGAATATTTTGGGCTATTATCGCTGGAAATTTTTTTAAAATTAACCACGGGCTCCCCACCTTCTCTCCTGTAGTTACTCCAATCACACACTTGACCCTGCAAGAAGTTATCTTAGGCACAGAGGCCTTACTCTTTTTTCCCCCAGCTTTTCTCTCTATGTTTCAGGTTTAATAGCTTTGTGGCCATGTATTCAAGCTCTCTAATCTTTGCTTTTGTATCAGCAGATCTGCTGACAATCTCACCTGTGTATTTCTGATCATGCAATTTTCATTTTGGGACTTTAAAAGTTTTGATCTTTAAAAAATATCTCCATTTCTTCTTCTAACTTGTTTAGTCATTCCTTCATTGCAGTCCCAGGTGAAATATAGTTTTAGTATCTGTGTACATTTCCTCTGCCTTCCACCCTGCACAGAACCTAAATGGTGGGCTGGGTGGAGTGGGATCAGGGGACCTCTGACGTGGGGACCTGGGTCAGACCTGCACGCTGCTTTGTGCACAGGCCTCCTGGGGTTGGAGGAGAGTGTGACATAGACGGGAAAGGGGTTTGTGTCTCACTTCCCTGCCTACCTGTGTCACTGTGAGCATTACCACTGTGGTCAAATGACTGACGGTAATATTCTGCCTCATCCTCAGTCATGGGTCAGCTGATGGTCAGGGTGGCCATGTTCCCGAGTTGGATCTGGAGAATCCGTCAAGGATGCCTTAGTCCCAGTTGCTATCACCATAGATAAACTGCAGGGAGTCCTGCACTAGCTTTGCTGGTACCCATGACCATCTTTCTTTCCAATGTTGTTTCCCCCACAGGTGATCCTGTCTGTCTGTCCCAGAGTCACCAACACTGAGGGAGGCTGATTAGCAGGCAAGAGGCCATGGAGCCTGGAAGAAAAAAAATATGAGAGGTGTGTTGGAATATACAGACCCATTCTTAGGAGATATTCCTAGCTGCCTAGCCTGGACAGAGGTCCGGGGATACTGTGGGAACACAGGGTTCCGTTTCACCCCAGTCTCAGTCCCAAGGGCCCATAGGCCTGACAGGGGAATGAAATCTGTGATGTAATGGAACTCCCCACCCCTTTCCTCTCGGCAGGGTTAGTTCTGGAGAGCTAGTGATCATAGTCCTTCTGGTATTAGCCCATGAGCCCCTTATGTTGCAGGATAATCACGAGTATCTTGCCCACCCTGGGTAGCCCCCAGCTGAGCTCAGAATCAGGTCTAGCCTTTTCCTAGATCTGTGGGGCCAGAGGTGTGTGAACATGGGTTTGGTATCTCTGCATAGAGACAGGAAGCTGAGGAGACAAGGGTTCAGGCTATGGTAGAGGAGGCCCAATTCTGCTCTCAGGGTCTAGGTTGGCAGGTTTACCCACACAGGTTACGTTTGTTCATTTGCTGAAAACATCTGCTGGTTATGCATATCAGCCATGGTTCAGGGGCAGCTGCTGTGGAGCTTTGTGGTTTCAGAGAAGGGCTCAGCACCAAGGGGCACACAGCAGAGGGGAGCAGCATATGCAGACCCAACCACTGGCTCATGATATTCTCCTTCAACTGTTTGCTGCATAACTGGGGATGGTATCTCTACCTCGGATTATGTCCTGTCTTGGTTCCTCGGTAGGTCTGGCCATAGAAGCACTCAGATGTGAGGTCAGTCTAAATATTATGAACCTGTTCTATGGTGAAATGAGAAGGCAAAGATAGGGGTAGCATCCTAACCCAAGCACAGTTCCTGAGAGGCAGAACCCATTAAAATGTCACCCTTACCAAGGGCATATAGTGTATTCCAGGAGTCCCTGCCATTCTGTAAGATTCTGTCCTTGATGTGAGCTCCCGGGGCACTACAGAGATTCTGTGCCTCAGTGTTCCCAATGTGCTGACAGGCTCATATAGAATAATTCTGGCAAAAATGCT
Source organism: Mustela erminea (assembly GCF_009829155.1). Taxonomy (NCBI): domain Eukaryota; kingdom Metazoa; phylum Chordata; class Mammalia; order Carnivora; family Mustelidae; genus Mustela; species Mustela erminea. The sequence goes on from NC_045626.1 coordinate 65,682,431, forward strand.
GGACAGTGTCTGTGTTTTGCCATGGGCTGTGAAATACAGATGTAGTGCCTGTGCCAGAAGAGTAAGAAAATCCAGAAAAGACAAATCTAAGAGACCTGGAGCCAGCGGGATTTGGAAGTCAGTGTGAAGTAAGATTCTCTAGGAAATGGACACCTTTCCTTCAGGTGTTAGGTCCCAATACTAGTCCCTGCATATTAGAACCTCTGATGCCCAGACCCTCCCCTTGTCCAGGTGGCTTTCCCAGGTGACCTCTGCTGCCCGCTCATGGCTGTTCCATGCTGGCTGCCGGAGGTACAAAGACATCCTCTGTCCGTCCAAGTTTGGATTCAGAATCCACTCATCAAGCTGTGATTCCCAGATCCACGAAGTGCTGACCAGAAGGGAGGAAATCCACTCCACTGTGTGGCCTGTGCCAGTCATAGACCAGCCATGACAGGCTCAGACGAGTCATGAGAAATCCTATTAGAGACTGAAGAGGCAAGGCCCTCTTGACACATCCCCTTTGTTGTCTCTGGGGTGGTGGAGGTCATGCAGGTGGTCCCGGGCCGTGGCACTGGAGCACACAGAACTCAGAGGCTGGTTCTCCTTGCTGCAGCTGTGCGCGAAGCACTGATAGGGGGCAATGGTGGCTCAATCCCCAAAGAGACAAGAGAACATCCCCTAAAAAATGTGTATTCTCACCCACTTTGTCTTATATATTCTCTCTCATGTGTTGACCGGAAGAAGACAGAATCTTCTCTCAGGGCTTTCCATCTTGAGGGTGAGATCCAATACTAGACACACTGGTGTGCAGACCCAGGTGGGAGACTAGACTCCTTTCTACGTGTACATTGTCACCTACATCTAACTGAAAGTCAGAAGCTTGCTTTTGTCAGGTCCCTGGTAGCCAGGCTTGACCACGTGGCCCAGTGTGGACCATGGATGTAAGGTAATGGGTGGATATTCTCACGAAGCTTGCTGTCATGAAGGAAGGAAGTGATGGGACTCAGCAGCACCTTTCCTGAGGAACATGGGGTAGAGCTGGAGCTGAGCACTCCCTGGGGTACATCATAAGTATGAATGGAAGCAAAACCAACATTGTAGGGATAAGAGGAGGGAACACTAGTGAGACTGTGGGTGCTCATGAGATTGGTGAGCCCCCAGAAAACAACAACCTTCTTACCTCAGACTTCTTTTTGTGAGGAAAGTAAGCTCCACTCTTCACGTCTCTGCTATTCATCAGTGTGTTCTTGCTGGACAAGCCTTCCTGGCGGAATGGGGACCAAGGCATCAGTGGTGAGTTCTGTGCTGGAGAACATGGATCCAGAGATGAGACAGAACTGAACAGGCAGGCTGCTCCATGATCAGAGGTCAGGGCCCATCCTGAAGAGGGAGTCCAGGAGCCGCTCTCAGGTCAGGAGGAAGAAAGAAGTAGTGAGACAGGAGTGGGAAAAGCCCAGTCAGTCCGTTGGGGACCATTGTAGAGAATCTGAAGGAAGGTGGGGAACCTGAGAGACCTGGGATTCCAACCCAGGTCAGGGCTCATGTGGACTTTTCTCCTAAGGTGAGCATTTTGGGCTCAGAGGGAAGTGTCAGGTGTGGTAAGAGGTCATTTCCAGGTAATAAATCAGGTCCTCAGGGAAGCTGCTGGGCACGTAGAGGGGCCTCTAGGAGGAAGCTGCTGAGGTGGCGACAAGTTTGACACAAGGTGGGTTCAGACGGCCCTATTTCACCTTAGGTCACGTGGGGGCTGAGTACAATCAGGGTAGTAGTGGCTATTCCTTCCTTCCCGTCTTATGCAGCTGTAGACACAGGGTGACTGAGGGGCTTCACCTGCCTCTGGTTCAGTCCCCTGTGGATGACCTGTCACTGCTTTCCTGAGCAGTAACATGATGGAAGGGGGCACCTGACAGGGAAAGGAGGGCAGGGACAAGAGTGTAGGTCCCCGTCACCAGAGACGGAGAGAAAGAGCAGAAGCTGGTAGGTACAAGGCAGCAGGAGTCCTTTGCAGCAGGTGACGAAGGCTGCTCACACTGGGAAGGGATGTGGGACAACCTCAGCCGGAACGATCCAGGTCCTGAAGGAGACAGCTTCTGCTCTCAGTTCTGCCAGATGCCTGTGGGGGCGCTTCTGCACCTGACCACAGCGACCTCCGGAGGTGCCGGGCTATTCACTGTCCTGTTGATGAAGAAGGCTCTGGTGGGAATCTCCAGATTGTAATTCTCTAGAGGGACCTTTTCATAATCCTTTCACCTGAAAAATCCATGGAATGATTGTTTTAGTCATAGAGTTTTCCATCAAAGACCCTGTTTCTGATTGATCAGGTCATTAAGTAAAATTTAGATGAAAAATTCTAATTGTACTCTCCATTCTTTTGTGAGGAGAAAATGATTTCACTTCAGTGTCTCCCACTCCCAGGAAGGTATCATTCTAACACAAGCCAGGATGGAAATGGCGGAAGCTTCTGCTCCTCCTTCTTAATGAATTCCTCATCTGTTCCTTGGGCGTCATGCAATTACTCTCAAAATCAATTTCAAAATCACAGGTCAAAGAATCATGGAAAGAAATTGACCTTATAATACAAATCTCTTCAAATACTGGAAAATATCTTTCTCCTCAAAGCTACAGTAAGGCCCTAATGTAGCTGGGGCCACCACACAGGGTCACACAGGGATGTGGGTCAGAGGTCACCTAAGGGTCAGACTTGCCTGGTGCAGGTGACTTGAGGCAGTGCATGGACAGTGGTGCCAGGAGAAGGTCTCCAGGTGGGCCCCAAGGTGGTGTCTTCTCTTCTTCCCCAGTTTCTGTAAAACCTAAAGAAGGGAAGCACCTGGAGCAGCAGGTCCTGGACTCTTCCTCAGTAAGCTTTGGGCAGCCCTGTAGGTTGTTGAAAACCTCATCCAGGAAAGCAAGGAGTCACAGAGCCGCTGGGGCCCATCCAGGTGCTTGTACCCAAGGAGAAGGGAAATTCCCATAGGGCCCTGCTTTCTGATACAGCTGTCGTCTCTCCAGAGTGACACGTGATTACATCTGGGGCCCACGCGATGTATAATGACACTCCAAATCTGTATTATCTACTCTGAAGCCTGGCTGTAGTTCCCATGCAAGAGCTCACCACTCTGCCACTGTTCAGTAGGGTAAACACAGATCTGAGATCAGGGAACCTGCTAGTCTCCCATCCTTCAGGGTCTGGGCCAGGACTAGGAAGGTCTCATGCTCTTAGGCCTGACAAGCAACTGCTCAGAGGACAGTGAGAGTGAGAGCCAGACCATGACAGGTTGGTTCATGTCCCATCCCCCATCCTTCTATGTCACCTGAGTCACTGCCAGGCACTCCCAGTGGTACATTAAGTAGGACAACAATGGTCAGTCTAGTCCTGGCTCTCAGTCCTGGTCATGCTCAGGGGACCACTTACCTATGTTCCATCCTCAGAATCAGCCCCGGATGGTCGCTCATATCTGTATATACACCTGCTGGGGGACCAGGCTTGGGTTCTGCTGCTGCCAAGAGGCATGTTTATGCCTGAGCTCATGGGCCTGATTAGGGCTACTGACATGAAGGGAGTCGGCCGCAGGTCAGGGGAGGCACAGAGCCTCTAAGATAGGATAAGGAGTGGTGCTGGAGGAAGACGGCTGAGTCATAAGTGACTGTCACAGCCCCATGAAGGGAGGGGACGATGTGGACACAGTGAGTGTGGGTCCTGACCCCATGGACCCTGACTGGGAGGGAGATCGGGGCACTTGTGCCTCCCACTGTGCCTCCCTCTGGGCCTCTCACCTCCGTTGCAAGCAGGAGCAGAGCAGGGGTGAAACCACTCAGAGAGGGGTTCTTGGAGGAGAAATACCACAGGCTCACTGGGGAGCTGTCCCACCTGCAGATGCCTGGGCCTCACCCAGTCTGGCTGCAGCTGCATCTGCAACTTGGGGAGCAACCCCTTCCCCATTCCCCAGGACTGTGTGCTCGCTGTGCTTCACAGGGTGGGGTGTCTAGGCACTGGAAAATCTCACTTCTTCTTCTTATCTACCTACGTCCTACTTGGCCACCTGAGACATGGGGCTTCACTGACCTGCTCTGGGTAAGGGAGCTTGAATTAAACTCCAGATACTGTATGATCTGAAAAGTTGTTTCAGAATGGACACTTTCACCAGCCATATGGAGTGTGTGCTGTGGATGGTGATCCCTGGGGCATACTGACTGCACAGCTCTGTGAGCAGAGTCAGAGCCTTATTTCTTTCAGCGCTTCCTCGGAGTGGGTCAGGAGTAACAGTGAGGGTGCTGGCTGGGGCGATTCATAGTGACTGTCATGGGGTGACTGGGTGTCCACTGCACAAGTGAGGCAAGGGACGGTATGTATGGATTCAGGAGATCCTCTAAGAGTCCCTGGTTTGTGGTTGCGGTCATGAACGTGCCACAGTTCAATTCAGCATATCTGATTAATAGACGATTGTTCCTGAATGAAGGTCTAGTCCTCCCAACTGGCTGGGATGAGGACTAGCTCAGGTATTTTCCTGAAGAAAGGGAATCAAGTGGTGGGTGGTGAAGAAAGTCATTATAGTTGTCCTTCCAGTGAATACAGTGTAGTGGCAGAAATGAGCAAGCAAATAACACGTATTTCTCCTTATGTTGTAGGAATGTGTTTGGATACAGAGTAATCTTATGTTTATGTTTTCTCCACCTGCCTCATCCCATTACCATCTCACATCAGGTGTGTTAATGTCTATTTCAATGTTAATATTTAGGATATCAAATCATGTGGGACAAAAATAAATATCCCTAGCAGACAAAAGTGTATTTTGTTTCCTCTTATGGGAGAAAGAACCTATTTGTGGTTGTCGTGGGATAGTTGTATATCATCAAGTGATAGAAAGATTATTAATATTCCCTTTATTTGCAGACTGTGGTTTGTGTGAATCTAATGGATTTCTTGAGGACAAGGTGGGACTCTGATGGCTTCTTATGTGTCAACATCAAGAGACTGGACTACATTTCATAAAATTGTTTTCTGTCCATATTTCTGGGTAGGGGGCATGTAAAGAAGGCTTCTTGGGCAAAATGTGTGTGTGTTGAGGGGTAGAATTGAGAGATCACTCCTTGAGTGTGTCACTCCCATAGATGAATATCTTCTAGACACTCTGGAGGAGGAGGCAACTGTCCCAATGTCACTCATTCACAATCAGGATAGATGTGACCCTCCAACTGTCTGTCAGAACCCAGAACACCTAGTGTGTCTGCATGTTTCTCCTTGTATAGAAATAGAAGAAAGGATCTCATCTGGTGGAGACTGGACATGCATCTTGTGGATTTTGGGGAGGTATCCCAGCTTTGTGGATATATCAAGTGGCCCCCTCTGTTCCCTGAGGAAAGTCTCCAGGATGCTGGCCATGTCAGATTGGGTTCCTGGAAGCAGACTCTGAGATAGGGAAGTGCATGTGTAAAAACCTGGAAGGAGAAGGGAAATGAACCTGGGCAGAAGGAGAGCGACCCACAGAGAGTGAGCCATCTGATCAGCCTCCTTCTTCAGGGAGCTCTCCACCTGGGGATTTTTCAGGACATCTGAACCAGAGGGAGGGCCTTGGGCCCTGGGCCTCTGAGATCATTCACCTGAACCTCTCTGAGAAGGGACAGAAACCCGGGGAAGCAGATCTCTGAACCAGCAGCATTTTCTAGTGAGGAGCTCTCCTGTGAGCGGCCAGGGGCTCCAGGAAGCAGTGGGTGCATGTGTGAGCCCAGAAGAGGGGATATGGGTGACCTCTCAGTGTCTACTGTACCCATCTGTTCCACTTTGGTAGAGGAGGGTCCTCTCATGGCTCCAGAGCTTCAGGAACTCAGCTGAGCTGGGACAATTTGAACTGTAATCCTGATCAGTCGGGAGAGCATTAGCTCACGATCACCACTTGGAAATGGTGAGATCATGACCATTGGCCAAATGTCTCCCTGTGTCTTTTTTCTACCCAGTCCCTCTGTGTGCAGTTGACACCCCGGCACAGAGAAGCAGGCAGCCTAGTGCTGTCGGCTGTAAATGCTCTCCTGACCTCCCTGTGCAGAGCTGCCTGGAGGGCTGGATGGGGAGGAAGGTCTGGGGATCTCAGATGAGGGGACCTGGGCCAAAAGTATTCCCTGCTCTGTGCACAGGCCTCCTGGAGCTGGAGGAGAGTGTGACACAGATGGGGAAGGGGTTTCTGTCTCACTTCTCCATCTGCCTGTGTCACTGTGAGCATTAGTACTGCTGTCCCACACCTGACAGTAATAGTCAGCCTCGTCCTCAGCACGGGTCCCGCTGATGGTCAGGGTGGCCGTGTTCCCTGAGTTGGTGCCTGAGAACCGGTCAGGGATCCCTGATGGCCGGCTGCTATCCTTGTAGATAATCAGCACAGGGACCCTGCCTGGCTTCTGCTGGTACCAGTGAGCATATTTACTCCCAATGTTGTTTCCCCCACACGTGATCTTGGCCGTCTGTCCCAGATTCACCGATAGTGAGGGTGGTTGAGTCAGCACATACGAGGCCATGGAGCCTGCAAGAGAGAAGATGAGAGGTAGGTTGCAGCCAGAGTATCACCCCCTGGACACTACCACCCCTGGTTTAAATCCCAGTGATTCTCTAGATAATTCCCACCCTGATGTCCTCTTCGTTCTGGGGCCCATGTGCTGGCCTTGTGGGTAGAACCTTTGAACAAATGAGAACCATTCCTCCCATTTCCCTGGGCAGGTGCAGCCCTTTTGGGGTCAGACAGAGCCAATGATAATAGTGGGAAGAGATTACACCCCATAACCCCCTCATCTCAAAAGATGGTCTTGAGATCTTGCCCCTCAGTGGCAGTCCACTGCTGAGCTCAGAGTCAGGGCCAGGAGTGTCCCAGAACCTAGGGATAAGGAGGTGTGAGCCTGGCCTCAGCACCTGTGCAGTGAGCCAGGAATCCAAGGAGGAGAGGGGTCCAGGCCATGGCGCAGGTTCCTTGATTTTGCTCCCCGAAGCTCAAGGCTGGGCAGTGTTTCTCCTGGAACCCTCTTATCCTCTTGCTGGAGACACCAGCTGGTTATGCAAATGAGCCAGAGCTCAGGGACTGCTGCTGAGGAACCTTGTGGTTTTAGAAATGAGCTCAGCTACTAACAACACACACACACACACACACACACACACACACACAAATGGGCCCAGCTCCAAGGGACACAGAGATGGGAGGGCAGCTCCTGCAAACCCATCCTCAGCCCAGCTGATTCTCTTTCCCCTGTGTTTCCGTAGCCTGGGGTCCAAACTCTATCCCTCTCCATGTCCTGACCTGGCTCCTGGGGAGGCATGGTCACAACTGAGCTGTGAGGTGGAGTCTGTCTGCATTTTCTGAACCCATCATAGAATGTTTCCTCTGTAGGTACTAGAGGATCATGGGTCAGTGTGTGTCCTACTTCTGGTTTATATTGTGAGCATCAGAACAGGAACAAAATCCCTCCCTTGCCAGGTGCACATGGAGTTTTAGGGAGCCATTGATGTGCTATAGGTGTCCGTGCCTAGGAGAGCTCCTGGGGCAGGTCATAGATGCTGTTCCTCAGTATCCCCAAGGTGCCCTCCCTGACAGAGACAGACCTAGTGCTTGAGCAAGGATTGACAGTGACAGAGTGTAGCAGGAATGGGGTGGGGTGGAGCGTCATGAAGTCCTGGACGTGTGCTAGAGCCCGAGACAAATTCCACAGGATAGAGATGAAAGACCCGAGTCAGAATTTTACATCTGTCAAAGGTGATAGTGTAGTAAACCTATACCTTTACCTTCTGGTCTCAGGTCCTGGTAACCAATCCTTCCAGCATGGAGCACTGGGTGTGGTGAAAAAAATAATGAATACTGTTATGCTGAAACAAACAAACAAACAAACAAACAAATCCCTGAGGCTTTGCCAGGCGATCTCTGCTTCCCCCTAGTGGCCGCTCCACACTGGCAGCAGGAAGTTTAGGGAAATCTTTTGTCCAGGTGGAGATTCATGACCCAGTGCTCACATCCTGATTCCCCTTGATCCATGCACTGCTGGCATGCATCCTCCAGGGGAGGATTTGCTCGTCTTTGTGGGGTTCCTGCCAGCATCAAGACTAGGTATAAGGCGTCAGATTACCCATGACAATAGGAAGAGGCTCATGTGAAGAGAAGGCAGCACCCATCTGAGGTATCAGGGCTCATGTCTCTGGGGTGGGGGTGGTGATGGTATGGTTTTGGGGCTGAGCACCAGGAGACACAGGACTCAGGGACTGTTTCACTTGATCTGGCTGCTGGACTACCACATAGTCTGATTATAGCTCCTGCTCCAAGGACAGAGACAGTAGGACACTCAACCAACAAAATCTTATTCAAACCCAACTTGTTCTTCCATAGGTTTCATCCTGGGATATCAGTGCAAATAAGACACAAGTCTTTCTTGGGTTCCTGCCTTGGGCAGAACAGCACTGGGGACACACCATCATCAACCCCATCTACCTGCATCTTGTCTTCTATAATCTTTGAGAAGCCCCACTATTTCTCAATTGTGTCTAGATCAGCATTGACCTTGTGGCCCAGAGCTAGCCCACGGATGTGTCATTATTCTGGGGATCTTTCTGGGAAGATTTGTCCATGAATGAAAGAAACTGACTAGATTTATGAATGTTCTTTCTCTTGTCCTCATGACTGATAGCTGGAGCTGCAGCAGCCATCCTGAGGTCTGTTGTCAACAACAAGACAAAGCAAAGTCTCCATAGTCACAGTGGTGGGAGACACAGTGAGAGGATTTGGGACCTCAGGGAATGGTTGTACCTGAAGAACCACCATCTGACTTCAGACTTACTTCTGTCTGCCAGAAAATAGCTGCTTGAATGTTCATGCTTCCGACTGATATGGGCATTCATTGCATTAAAAACTTCTACTCCAGTAGGGGATAATAAGTAATACAAATCAATCAGTTATTTAAATGATAAAAGAACCTGGACAGTGTTGGGATTGTGCAGAGAATGAAATGACATCAGACAAAATGACCGGCATGTCATGTGTGGGGAGAGGCTGCAGGAAGCTTCTCTGCAGAGGGGACTGTGTGGCTGCTGTCAGGATGGGAAAAAGGGACAAGAACTGAAGTATGCTTGGAGTCTGTCCCTGTGGGGAAGAGTCTGGTTTGTGAGAGGATGTGGGGACAGTGAGGACCTTAGGTGTCTGGGATTCTATGCTAGTTGAGTTCCAAGGCGATATTTTCCCATAGGTTATAAAATCGGGGACAGGTGTGGCTGATGTGTTAGAATTCTCATGTTATATGTTTCCAGGGAAGGTGAGTCACAAGAGGAACCCTGCGTGAGCCTCCCTGCAAACTGAGTGGGAAGCAGGAGCTTGTTTGTAGCTGACAGTGACCATGGCTTTTCCGTGCCTCACTTGTGTGTTTGTGACACATGACATCAAATTCTTGTCACACACTCCTTTCTATCATGTACTGATACACAAACATATATATGAATATACTTGTGAGTGCTTGTGCACTTATATACTAATTGTGCCTGCTGTGTATATGTTGAAGATGTATTTGTGTACATATATGCCGATAAATATGACATATACACATATGTTTTCTAGAGATTTTGAACTCTGGATTGGATGTCAAAGTTGTAGTTTTGGGAATCTTTGCATTTTAGGAGACAGGTAGTTCCATTTTATCACCAATGGTAAGGTGTGTGTTGTTACCATAATGAATGGCAGGATCAAGTAGTAATCAGACTCATCACTGGTTTCAATCAAAGACTTTGTCCCTAGATCTGAAATAGATGGGCACCTTACCATTTTTTTCTTGCATGTGTGTTAGTAGAAAGCTCCCACTGGCACACACTTTGGCTTGCTACTGAAACTTAACAGAGACTGTAGGTTCCCAATTCACCACTAAGTAACTATGTGATTGAGCTGCCTGCACAAACTGTGTTATCAGATCAACCATGCCACGGAACTGGGCATTCATAGCAGCTCTCCAACATCAAACATAAGAGGCAAATTTGAGATCAGACTTCCCCAGGTCCTGAAGGCACAGGGGAGATGCATGAGGAAAAGGCCTGACGGCCATGACACCAACACATACTGCATTGTCTTTGCTCTGTCTGGCACAATTATGACCCAGTGGGGACAGTCCTATGAACAGCTGATCCAGAGGAAAAACCGTGGTAGGTTTAAGAGTTTCCTGTGTGATGTGTAGCCAGCTCTGCTAGTTAACAGTCGTAGTCCTCCAGCTGTCATCTGGGACAACCCTGCACAATATGGACAATTTTTCAATAAGGCAACGTTTGAGCAGGGTAGTTTGTTTATTTCACCTGGGCAGAGAGAAGGACAGAGTGGCTTATTTCTAACCTATCTTCTCTGACTCAGTTTGGCTGGAAGGTTCGAGCCTTGGGAGGAATAAAGGAAAGTGGTAAAAGATGTTTGAGGAAGAGATATGTGAGGAGACCCCACCCCCAAATGAACACAGAGCTATTTGTGTTCATGAGAATGCCCAGAAGTGTGAGTCCTCAATGGGAAATGGTGTTCATACTCAGGTGGATAATGTGACACGTCTGGGGACAGTGTTTAGCTTTCTTTTGCATCCACTCTTGAACTTGCCCAGTGGGCCAATAGCAGAGTGGCCATGTTGCAAGTTTTTAGATTATTCATGGGATAATCCCTAGGTTTGTCCCCTCATAAAGCTGACATGACTGTGGCTACTTCTGAGGGACCAATCTTCCAAGAGCAGAGACCAACTCAGAGTCCCCAGGATGAGACCATTCCCTTAGGAATAAGCCAGGAGCCTGGTGGCAGATGAATGACATTAGACTTGTTCCATCATGGAAGCGATCACTCTGTTCTTGGTGGAAGAGACCTTTACTCTGGATGGGAACATGCTTTCTTTGACTGCAGTGCTTCTTCCCAAACTCTGACCCCTGGACTTACTGAATGCCTCACCCACTGTTCCAGTATTCAGTGTGGTTCTGTCCAAAGCTCACATTTCACCTCAGAAAAGGACTGTAGTGTGCTGATGCACACTATGGAATGTGTGGTTCTACACATTCTACAGTGTGGAATTCACTGGTTCTACCATGCTCTGCAGCATTCAAAACAGCTGGCTGGAATGATGGACTACTGGCCTCTTACATACTTTTTTTACTGTCCATTTACATGCAACACCTTGTGGGACTGTGGCAAGATTTGGCAGGAGGTGATATTTACACTAAATACGTGTCTTATACACAATGCTGTTTCTCCCATAGCCAGCATTGATGAGCCAGGAATGAAGAGGTAGAATTGGGAATGTCCATACTCACTGATCTTCTGGGTGACCCACTGCATAATTTTCACTCCTTGTACCATTAACATACACTTTGCTGCCCTAGAGGTTTTAGCGCTAAAGAAGAATTGCTTCCATCCCTAAACACCACAGTGATTCTGTTCAGTGGAAAGTTGAGACTTTGCCTTGTCACTTTGAGCTTGTCTTGTCTGCACATGGACATCTTTCTGTCCTTCCAGCCTGATCTTTCATCCCCAGCCACTATCCTAAGCCAGAAAACATGACAGCATCATCCTGCCTCCTGCACAGGCACCCCTGATCCACATGGCGCAGAGGCTGCCTGGGGGGCTGTGTTGGGAGAGAGGTCTGGGAATCTCGGACCTGGAGTCCTGGACCAGACCTCTGTTCTTTGTCTACAGTCCTCCAGGGACTGAAGGAGAGTGTGACACAGAAAGGAAGGGGGATTGTGTCTCACAACCCTGTCTGGCTCTGTCACTGTGAGCATTGCTGTTGTCCCACACTTGACAGTAATAATCAGCCTTGTCCTTGGCCCTGGTCTTGCTGGGGTTTAGGGTGGCTGTGTCTTCCAAGTTGGAGTCTTAGCATCAGAGAATCCCTGTGGAGCACTTGTTATTGTCATCTATGACCGGCCAGGGTCCTGCCCTGGCTTCTGCTGGTACCACTGTACACTGAAGATTTCTATACCATCTCCCTGACAGGTGATCATGGATCAGGGAAGCTCTGTTTTTAATTTCTTGAGGAATCTCCACACTGTTCTCCAAAGTGGCTGCACCAACTTGCATTCCCAGCAACAGTGTAAGAGGGTTCCCCTTTCTCCACACCCCCTCCAACACATGTTGTTTCCTGTCTTGCTAATTTTGGCCATTCTAACTGGTGTAAGGTGGTATCTCAATGTGGTTTTCATTTGAAACTCCCTGATGACTAGTGATGATGAACATTTTTTCATGTGTCTGATAGCCATTTGTTTGTCCTCATTGGAGAAGTGTCTGTTCCTATCTTCTGCCCATTTTTTGACATGATTACCAGTTTTGTGTGTGTTGAGTTTGAGGAGTTCTTTATAGATCCTTGATATCAACCTTTTGTCTGTACTGTCATTTGCAAATATCTTCTCCCATTCTGTGGGTTGCCTCTTTGTTTTGCTGACTGTTTCCTTTGCTGTGCAGAAGCTTTTGATGTTGATGAAGTCCCAAAAGTTCATTTTTTGCTTTTGTTTCCTTTTCCTTTGGAGACATATCTTGAAAGAAGTTGCTGTGGCTGATATTGAGGTGGTTACTGCCTATGTTCTCCTCTAGGATTCTGATGGATTCCTGTCTCATGTTGAGGTCTTTTATCCATTTTGAGTTTATCTTTGGTATGGTGTAAGAGAATGGTCGAGTTTCATTCTACTACATATAGCTGTCCAGTTTTCCCAGCACCATTTATTGAAGAGACTGTCTTTTTTCCACTGCATATTTTTTCCTGCTTTGTCAAAGATTATTTGCCCATAGAGTTGAGGGTCCATATCTGGGCTCTCTACTCTGTTCCACTGGTCTATGTATCTGTTTTTATGCCAGTACCATGCTGTCTTGGTGATCATAGCTTTGTAGTAAAGCTTGAAATCAGACAACGTGATGCCTCCAGTTTTGTTTTTCATTTTCAACATTTCCTTAGCAATTCGACGTCTCTTCTGATTCCATACAAATTTTAGGATTATTTGTTCCAGCTCTTTGAAGAATACCGGTGGAATTTTGATCAGAATGCCATTAAAAGTATAGATTGCTCTAGGCAGTATAGACATTTTCACAATGTTTATTCTTCTGATCCATGAGCATGGAATGGTCTTCCATCTTTTTGTGTCTTTCTCCATTTCTTTCATGAGTGTTCTGTAGTTCCTTGAGTACAGATCCTTTACCTCTTTGGTTAGATTTATTCCCAGGTATCTTATGGCTCTTGTTGCTATAGTAAATGGAATTGATTCTCTAATTTCCTTTTCTGTGTTTTCATTGTTAGTGTATAAGAAAGCAACCGAATTCTGTACATTGACTTTGTAGCCTGCCACATTACTGAATTGCTGTATGAGTTCTAGTAGTTTGGGGGTGCAGTCTTTTGGGTTTTCCATATAAAGTATCATGTCATCTGCGAAGAGATTTTGACTTCTTCATTGCCAATTTGGATACCTTTTATTTCTCTTTGTTGTCTGATTGCTGTTGCTAGGACTTCTAGAACTGTGTTGAACAAGAGTGGTGAGAGAGGGCATCCTTGTCGCATTCCTGATCTCAAAGGGAAGGCTGTGAGCTTTTTCCCATTGGGGATGATATTTGCTGTGGGTTTTTCATAGACAGATTTTAGGAAGTTGAGGAATGTTCCTTCTATTCCTATACTTTGAAGCGTTTTAATCAGGAATGGATGTTGGATTTTGTCAAATACTTTTTTTTTGCCTCAATTGAGAGGACAGTGTGGTTCTTCTCTCTTCTCTTATTGATTTGTTCTTCTATCACTTTGATTTGCAAATATTGAACCATCCTTGCAACCCAGGGATGAATCCCACCTGGTCATGGGGGATAATCTTTTTAATGTGCTGTTCGATATTTTTTGCTAGGATCTTGTTGAGAATCTTAGCATCTATATTCATTGGGGACATTGGTCTGACATTCTCCTTTTTGGTGGGGTCTTTGCCTGGTTTGGGGATCAGGGTAATGCTGGCTTCATAAAAAGAGTCTGGAAGTTTTCCTTCTGCTTCAATTTTTTGAAACAGCTTCAGGAGAATAGGTGTTATTTCTTCTTTGAAAGTTTGGTAGAATTCCCCAGGGAATCCGTCTGGTCCTGGGCTCTTGTTTTTTGGGAGGTTTTTGATCACTGCTTCAATCTTGTGACTAGATATCAGTCTATTCAGGTTGTCGATTTCTTCCTGGTTCAATTTTGGAAGTTTATAATTTTCCAGGATCTATCCATTTCATCTAGGTTGCTTAACTTATTGGCATATAACTGTTGATAATAACTTCTTGTAATTGTTTCTCTTTCCTTGGTGTTAGTGTGATCTCTCCCTTTTCATTCATAATTTTATTAATTTGGGCCTTCTCTCTTTTCTTTTGAATTAGTTTGGCCAATTGTTTATCGATCTTATTAATTCTTTCAACAAGCCAGCTTCTAGTTTCATTGATGTATTCTATTGTATCTCCAGTTTTATCTCATTGATCTCTGCTCTAATCTTGATTATTTACCTTCTTGTGTGTGGAGTTAGCTTAAGTTGTTGTTGATTCTCCAGTTCTTTAAGGTGTAGAGACTGCCGGGGTATTCTGGATTTTTCAATTTTTTGAGGGAGGCTTGGATGGCTATGTATTTCCCACTTAGGACCACCTTTGCTGTATCCCATTGGTTTTGGACTGAAGTGTCTTCATTGTCATTGGTTTCTATAAATTGTTTTAAGTTCTTCTTTGATTTCCTGGTCGATCCAAGCATTCTTAAGCAAGGTGGTCTTTAGCTTCCAGGTGTTTCTGTTCCTTCCGAACTTTTCCTTGTGGTTGAGCTCCAGTTTCAAAGCATTGTGATCTGAGAATATGCAGGGAATAATCTCAGTCTTTTGGTATCAGTTGAGCCCTGATTTGTGACCCAGTATGTGGTCTCTTCTGGAGAAGGTTTGCCCTCGAGAAGAATGAGTATTCTGTTGTTTTAGGGTGGAATGTTCTGTATATATCTAAGCAGTCCATCTATGAGGTCAGGTACAATGTGCCATTCAATGCTCTTGTTTCTTTGTTGATTTTCTGCTTGGATGATCTGTCTATTACTGAGAGTGGCATGTTAAGATCTCCTACACTTAATATATTTGTATCAATATGACTCTTTATCTTGATTAATAGTTTTCTTATGTAATTGGCTGCTCCCATATTGGGGGCATAAATATTTACAATTGTTAGATCTTCCTGGTGGATAGTCCCTTTAAAAGTTATGTAGTGTCCTTCTGTATCCCTGACTAAAGTCTTTAGTTTAAAATCTAATTTATCTGATATGAGAATTGCTATCCCAGCCTTCTTTTGAGGCCCATTGGCATGAAAGATGCTTCTCCATCCCTTCACTTTCAGTCTGGATGTATCCTTAGGTTCGAAATGGGTCTCTTGTAGACAACATATGGATGGGTCCTGTCGTTGTATCCAATCTGCAACCCTGTGTCATTTTATGGGCGCATTTAGGCCATTCACATTGAGCGTGATTATTGAGAAATACGTTTTTTATTGACATCGTGTTACCTGTGAATTCTTTGTTTCTGTAGATTTTCTTCATATATTTCTGTTCAATAATATTCTTAGGTTTATTCCTCTTTTATAGAACCTCCCTTAATATTTCCTGCAATGTCGGCTTGGTGGTCACATACTCTTTTAAAACTTGCTGGTCTTGGAAGGTCTTTATTTCTCCATCCATTCTGAATGTCAGTCTTGATGGATAAAGTATTCTTGGCTGCATGTTCTTCTCATTTAGTGCCTTGAATACATCTTTCCAGC
Source organism: Mustela erminea (assembly GCF_009829155.1). Lineage (NCBI taxonomy): Eukaryota > Metazoa > Chordata > Mammalia > Carnivora > Mustelidae > Mustela > Mustela erminea. The sequence continues at coordinate 65,698,147 of NC_045626.1, forward strand.
CCTTTCTGGCTTGCCAGGTTTCTGTGGACAGGTCTGACATTATTCTGATGGGTTTTCCTCTGTATGTAAGGAATTTCTTTGCTCTAGCTGCTTTCAAGAGCTGCTGTCTACAATTATGATTCATCATTTTCACTATCAGGTGTCTTGAGGTCTTTCTAGATTCTCTGATCGTGCGGGGAGACCTTTCTGCCTCTAGGACGTGAATGCTGGTTTCATTCACAAGATTGGGAAAATTTTCATGGAGAATTTGTTCAGCTATATTCTAGTCTTCTTTCTTTCTCCTCCCCATCAGGGATTCCAATAATTCTGATGTTGGAACGTTTCATGGCGTCATTTATTTCCCTAATTCGGTTTTCATGGCTTCTAAGCTGTTTGTTCCAGGCTTCCTCCTGAACCTTTTTCTCTGTCTCTTTGTCCTCCAGATCACTAATTCTATCTTCTGCCTCAGTTACCCTAGCTTTTAGAGAATTTAGATTATGTTGGAACTCATTGAAAACATTGTGAACATCATCCCTGGTGGCTTTCACTTCCATTTTGTCATCCATGGCTTTCTCCACCGTAGCTATTGCCTAGATACTTGTTAGCCTGAATTCCCTTTCTGACATACTGTCTATGTCCATATCCAATAGCTCTGATGGAGAGGGCCCAGTCTCTGAATTTTTCTTCTGCTGGGCATTCCTCCTCCTAGTCATTTTGTTGAGAGAAGGGTGAACGGATGTGTAGCTGAATGTATTGACTGTGACCACGGTGCTGGCAAGGTGCACCCTCGAATGAGCAATCAGGAGTCCCCACCCAAAAGAAAGAAAAAAGAGAAAAAGAGAGAGAGAGAGAGAGAGAGAGAGGAAAAAAAGAAAGATAAAATAAAAGAGAAGGTCCAGCCCAAATGGGCCCCAAGATAAGATTTATGAAGTATACAAACAAAAACAGACAAACAGAAAGACCAAAAAAAGTAGATGATAAGAGAAAATAAATAAATAAATAAATAAGAACAACAAAAAAGAACCTTGTCAAAAAGAACCCCAAGTGACACTATATCATACTCAAAGGGTCTGTCCAACAAGAAGATCTAACAATTTTAAATATCTATGCCCCCAACGTGGGAGCAGCCAACTATATAAACCAATTAATAACAAAATCAAAGAAATGCATCAACAATAATACAATAATAGTAGGGGACTTTAACACTCCCCTCACTGAAATAAATGGACAGATCATCCAAGCAAAAGATCAACAAGGAAATAAAGGCCTTAAATGACACACTGGACCAGATGGACATCACAGATATATTCAGAACATTTCATCCCAAAGCAACAGAATACACATTCTTCTCTAGTGCACATGGAACATTCTCCAGAATAGATCACATCCTCGGTCCTAAATCAGGACTCAACCGGTATCAAAAGATTGGGATCATTCCCTGCATATTTTCAGACCACAATGTTCTGAAGCTAGAACTCAACCACAAGAGGAAGTTTGGAAAGAACCTCAATACATGGAGACTAAACAGCATCTTTCTAAAGAATGAATGGGTCAACCGGGAAATTAAAGAAGAATTGAAAAAAATCATGGAAACAAATGATAATGAAAATACAACGGTTCAAAATCTGTGGGACACAACAAAGGCAGTCCTGAGAGGAAAATATATAGCGGTACAAGCCTTTCTCAAGAAACAAGAAAGGTCTCAGGTACACAACCTAACCCTCCACCTAAAGGAGCTGGAGAAAGAACAAGACAGAAACCCTAAGCCCAGCAGGAGAAGAGAAATCATAAGGATCAGAGCAGAAATCAATGAACTAGTAACAAAAAAACAATAGAACAAATCAACAAAACTAGGAGCTGGTTCTTTGAAAGAATTAATAAAATTGATAAACCCCTGGCCCGACTTATCAAAAAGAAAAGAGAAAGGACCCAAATAAATAAAATCATGAATGAAAGAGGAGAGATCACAACGAACACCAAAGAAATACAAACTATTATAAGAACATACTATGAGCAACTCTATGCCAATAAATTTGACAATCTGGAAGAAATGGATGCATTCCTAGAAACATATAAACTACCACAACTAAACCAGGAAGAAATAGAAAGCCTGAACAGACCCATAACCAGTAAGGAGATTGAAACAGTCATTAAAAATCTCCAAACAAACAAAAGCCCAGGGCCAGACGGCTTCCCGGGGGAATTCTACCAAACATTTAAAGAAGAACTAATTCCTATTCTCCTGGAACTGTTCCAAAAAATAGAAATGGAAGGAAAACTTCCAAACTCATTTTATGAGGCCAGCATCACCTTGATTCCAAAACCAGACAAGGATTCCATCAAAAAAGAGAGCTATAGACCAATATCCTTGATGAACACAGATGTGAAGATTCTCACCAAAATACTAGCCAATAGGATTCAACAGTACATCAAAAGGATTATTCACCACGACCAAGTGGGATTTATTCCAGGGCTGCAAGGTTGGTTCAACATCCGCAAATCAGTCAATGTGATACAACACATCAATAAAAGAAAGAACAAGAACCATATGATACTCTCAATAGATGCTGAAAAAGCATTTGACAAAGTACAGCATCCCTTCCTGATCAAAACTCTTCAAAGTGTAGGGATAGAGGGCACATACCTCAATATCATCAAAGCCATCTATGAAAAACCCACCGCAAATATCATTCTCAATGGAGAAAAACTGAAATCTTTTCCGCTAAGGTCAGGAACACGGCAGGGATGTCCATTATCACCACTGCTATTCAACATAGTACTAGAAGTCCTAGCCTCAGCAATCAGACAACAAAAGGAAATTAAAGGCATCCAAATTGGCAAAGAAGAAGTCAAATTATCACTGTTCGCAGATGATATGATACTATATGTGGAAAACCCAAAAGACTCCACTCCAAAACTGTTAGAACTTGTACAGGAATTCAGTAAAGTGTCAGGATATAAAATCAATGCACAGAAACCAGTTGCATTTCTCTACACCAACAACAAGACAGAAGAAAGAGAAATTAAGGAGTCAATCCCATTTACAATTGCACCCCAAACCATAAGATACCTAGGAATAAACCTAACCAAAGAGGCTAAGAATCTATACTCAGAAAACTATAAAGTACTCATGAAAGAAATTGAGGAAGACACAGAGAAATGGAAAAATGTTCCATGCTCCTGGATTGGAAGAATAAATATTGTGAAAATGTCTATGCTACCTAAAGCAATCTACACATTTAATGGAATTCCTATCAAAGTACCATCCATCTTTTTCAAAGAAATGGAACAAATAATGCTAAAATTTATATGGAACCAGAAAAGACCTTGAATAGCCAAAGGGATATTGAAAAAGAAAGCCAAAGTTGGTGGCATTACAATTCCGGACTTCAAGCTCTATTACAAAGCTGTCATCATCAAGACAGCATGGTACTGGCACAAAAACAGACACATAGATCAATGGAACAGAATAGAGAGCCCAGAAATAGACCCTCAACTCTATGGTCAACTAATCTTTGACAAAGCAGGAAAGAATGTTCAATGGAAAAAAGACAGCCTCTTCAATAAATGGTGTTGGGAAAATTGGACAGCCACATGCAGAAAAATGAAATTGGACCATTTCCTTACACCACACACAAAAATAGACTCAAAATGGATGAAGGACCTCAATGTGCGAAAGGAATCCACCAAAATCCTTGAGGAGAACACAGGCAGCAACCTCTTCGACCTCAGCCGCAGCAACATCTTCCTAGGAACATCACCAAAGGCAAGGGAAGCAAGGGCAAAAATGAACTATTGGGATTTCATCAAGATCAAAAGCTTTTGCACAGCAAAGGAAACAGTTAACAAACTCAAAAGACAACTGACAGAATGGGAGAAGATATTTGCAAATGACATATCAGATAAAGGACTAGTGTCCAAAATCTATAAAGAACTTAGCAAACTCAACACCCAAAGAACAAATAATTCAATCAAGAAATGGGCAGAAGACATGAACAGACATTTCTGCAAAGAAGGCATCCAGATGGCCAACAGACACATGAAAAAGTGCTCCATATCACTCAGCATCAGGGAAATACAAATCAAAACCACAATGAGATATCACCTCACACCACTCAGAATGGCCAAAATCAACAAGTCAGGAAATGACAGATGCTGGCGAGGATGTGGAGAAAGGGGAACCCTCCTACACTGTTGGTGGAAATGCAAGCTGGTGCAGCCACTCTGGAAAACAGTATGGAGGTTCCTCAAAATGTTGAAAATAGAACTGCCCTATGACCCAGCAATTGCACTACTGGTTATTTACCCTAAAGATACAAACGTAGTGATCCAAAGGGGCACGTGCACCCGAATGTTTATAGCAGCAGTGTCCACAATTGCCAAACTATGGAAAGAATCTAGATGTCCTTCAACAGATGAATGGATAAAGAAGATGTGGTATATATACACAATGGAATACTATGCAGCCATCAAAAGAAACGAAATCTTGCCATTTGCGACAACATGGATGGAACTAGAGCATATCATGCTTAGCGAAATAAGTCAAGCAGAGAAAGACAACTATCATATGATCTCCCTGATATGAGGAAGTGGTGATGCAACATGGGGGCTTAAGTGGGTAGGAGAAGAGGGATTGGGAGGGAGACAAACCATAAGTGACTCTTAATCTCACAAAACAAACTGAGGGTTGCTGGGGGGAGGGTGGTTGGTGGGGAGAATGGGGGAGGGTTAGGGACATTGGGGAGGGTATGTGCTTTGGTGAGTGCTGTGAAGTGTGTAAACCTGGTGATTCACAGACCTGTACCCCTGGGGATAAAAATATATGTTTATAGAAAATAAAAAATTAAAAAAAAAATAAAAAGACACATGCAAAGAAAAAAAAAAAAAAAGAACCCCAAGTGTAAGATTTATATATTACCAGGACAAAAACAAATGCACAGAAACACTGACAGAAGAAAAAGATGGGAGAGTGGTTGTAAATTCTCAGTGTGGGCGAGGAGGGTTATTTTTATTCTTCCTGGATGTATCTTGATATCTTTGTTTTAGGACTCAACTTTCCTAAGATAAAGGGGGATTAAAAACTGGTTTATCTATAGGGGTAGCATTGATTGGGGAAAGCGGATTACTTTGAAGCTTTTCTCTATATGAATATTAAAAAAACAATAAACTAAACTGAAATAAAATTAAATTAAAAAACTTAAAAAATAGAAAAGCAAAAGAAAAAGACAGGTATATCTATCAAAAGTTTAGGTTAAAAGGTTATTATGGAATTTGATGTACTGGATATCTCACTGCGATGGTAAATAGGTTAAAAAGTTATATATGTTAAAAAAATGAAAAGAACCAGAATAGTGGAAACGAATTAAAAATAAAAGTTGTATCTATGCAGTAGTGGTGGTTGTCCTCTTGTCTTTTTTTTTTGGTTGGCTTTCTGGGGGAGGGGCCTGCCATGTGGATTTTCAGGGAGTCTTGCTAGTTAAGTCCTCCTGCCCCTATCAAAGGGGTGGGCTCTGAGGAAACCCGTTTTTCAGGCTTTGTTCTCTGGAGGTTTTTTTGTTTGTTTGTTCATTTGTTTTCTCTCCCCTTGGTGGCTTTTGATGGATTTTGGAGGTTTAGAGGAAAGCGAACTGCACCCAGACCCCCCTCTCAGATAGAAGCCTCAGTCTCTTCTCCTCTGGGTGCTCCAGAGCACATAAATTCCCCCTCTGCTGCTGATAGAGCACATTCCCAGTCAGGGTCTCTGGCGTCACAGGAGCTCCTGCTTGTACCCAAAACCATGATAGCCACGGCTGTCTGGGCAGCTCCAGACTTCCACAGAGGTCCCAAGCAGCTATAGGGAACTGAGATATTCAAGCTGGCCCGGGTTAGGAGTGCTCAGACTCTCCGGGGTCCAAGATAGGGCCGGCTGGTCTCTCAGGGTGGGATGTGGGGCATGAGTCAGACTCTGGTAGCACAGCACTCCCGTGGAGAGTGCAAAAGGCTGTGGTTCTGCCAGCTGGCAAGGCTCCCTCACCCTCATAGGAGCCCCCACCCAGACACTCTCAGGCATGCCAGTGACTCAGGGGCCAAGACTTGGATTCTTCTCCACACTTTCTCTGGCTCAGCACTAGGCACAGCTGTCCTGGGTTGGCAGACTTAAGCCCCTGTCCCTAAACGCCCGATTCCCACAATTCCCCCCCCCCCCCCCCCCCCCCCCCCGCAATCCTTTGCTCTTTTTGAGTGCTTTCAACCAGACTCCAAGTTAGTGCTGGTCCCCAATCACAGGGCACTCTTGTATTGGGGTATTACTTTCCAATGGGTCGGTTCTGGTGGTTCCCTTGCCCTTTTGTTTATCTTCCGGTATCAGTCCTATGTTTCCACTCTGCTTTACCTGCCTACTGGCTTCTTCTGTCCCCATAGAGATCCAGAAGTGTATGATTTTAATCTCAGACTGATTTCATGGGTGATCAGAGTTCTTTGGTAGGTAATCAGCTCACTTGAGGATACAGGTTGAAACTGCACCTCCTTTTACTTTCCCACTATCATCTTCTTGTAAAGAGAGATTCTTGCCTGGATTTGGAGGGTGGAAGTGAGAAAGGATCCACTCTGTGTCTCACTCCCATGGTGGTTTTGTTTCTTTGGGCCACTTTGTAGGCAGTGACAACTGCCCCATTATCCCCATTTACCATCAAGAAGGATGTGACTGTGCAACTCTCTGTCAGAACTCAGAACACCTAGTGTGTCTGGATATTCATTCAGTGTATAAAATATAAGAAACAATCTGATCTGTCTGGAGATTGGACAAGAGCGTTGGTGATTTGGGTGAGAAAACCCAGCTCTGTGGGTACACAGTGGTTTCCTCAGGTCCCTGAGAACCCTGTAGGGATGTTTGCCCTCCTCCATTGTTTCCTGGAAGCAGTCTCTGAGGAGAAGTCCATGTGCAGGAAATCTGGAAGGAGTTGGGGAGCTCAGCTTGGGTAGAAGAAGAAGGGCCTGCAGTGAGATATCAGGTGTGGCCTCCTACCTGCAGGGAGATCTCAAGCTGGCACCATTCAGGACATCTGAACCTGAGGCAGGGCCTCGGGGTGCTGGCCTGAGGTGATCATTTACCTGACTCTCTCAGAAAAGGAGCATAACCAGGGGAGGCAGATTTCTGAAGCAAAAGCACTTCCCAGTGAGGAGCCCCCCTGTCAGCTGTCAGGGGTTCCAGGCAGTAGTGGGTGGGTGTGTGAGCCCAGAGGAGGGGATGTGGGTGACCCCTCTGTCTACTGTGCCCATCCTCTCCACTCAGGTGGCTCCCACTGATGGCTTCAGGGTTTTAGGATCCCAGCTTCTCTGGGAAATTTGGACTCTAATCCTGGTCCGTTGTGTGACGAGTGGCCCATAGCACAAGGAAAATGCAGAGATCATGAGCACTGGACAAAAGGCTCCCTCTGTCTTTCCTCCACTGAAGCCCTCTGGCCCACATTCACCCACAGGCCCAGAGAGCAGGGTAGTCTGGTGCAGCCAGGTAAATGGTCTCCTGACCCAATGGGTGCAGGACTGCCTGAGAGCAGAGTGGGGGAGGATCTCTGGAAGCCTCAGACCTGGGTGCCTGGAACAGACCTGCTCAGTGCTTGTCCATGTTCCTTCTGGGGCTGGAGGAGTGTGCATTGCAGTCGGGGAAGTGGATTTTGTCTCACTTCCCCATCTGTCTGTGTCACTGTGAGCATTACCACTGCTGTCATAGGACTGACAATAGTAGTCAGCCTCATCCTCATCTTGAGTCCCACTGATGGTCAGGGTGGCCGTGTTTCCTGATTTAGAGGCTGAGAACTGGTCAGAGATCTCTCACGGTCGCTCATTATTTTTATTAATCACAAGTACAGGAGCTTGTCTTGGCTTCTGCTGGTACCAATATGCATATCTTTTTCCCACTACATCTCCAGAGCACGTGATTGTAGCTGTCTGTCCCTGGGTCACCGACACAGAGGGCGGCTGAGTCAGCCCACTGGAGGCCACGGAACCTGAAAAGACAGGAGAAAAGGGTTGGTGTGAGGTCCAGGGGCTCATTCCCAGGGACCCAATACTGAGTCAGTGTTGGTGCTGAGCTCAGAGTTTGGGGCAGGCCCAGCTCAGGTCCCATGAAGTCTGAGCTTGTGTGTAGGGCCTGGGTCACACCTGTGCAGAGAGTGATGATGGGGAGCAGGAAATTGGTCCAGGCCATGGTGGAGATGCCCAGAGCTCTGCCTCCAGAGACCCCACAGCAGGGCAGGCTCACCCGGGGTTCTCTTATTCCCTCCAGGTCCATGGGGCAACGATTGCTAGTATTTATGCAAATATATTTCCTCCATGCTTTCTGCCTGGATTACTCACTTGTGAGATCAGAATGGGTGGCTGAGGAGGAAGCCAAGAGCCCCTGGCTTCCTATATGGAGCTTTCTGGTGAGAAAATCATCCTTGGTTTCCAAGGTCTGGCTTCAATAATGAAATTCCTGGGATCTGACCCTATGGCTCTGTCTGAAACCTCTGTGCCTGAGGTCTACACTGGTCTGGCTCAGGGCCTTGCAGGGTCCTGGACATGGGGTTAGCTGGCCCTCTGAGCTTGCAGACAACCCCTGATTCAGGATCGGTGCTCCTGTGGCCTCTTTCTGCCTCTGATCTCCCGTCTGGCCCCCACTGCACTCTGGTCCCTGCTTGCCATGTCATCACATTGGGAAACTCTCTCATTCTGGGGTTCCTGCATGCCTTTCTACCTGGGAGTTGACTTGTTAACCAACCAGCAGCTGTTGGAGATTCCTCACAATATCTCATGTATTGACACAGGCTATTTTCATCCCTGTGACAGCCCTCATCCCACAGGAGAGCAGAAATTGGCCACCATAATTTTTTTCATCATTGTTTCATGTAAACATATAAAGGGCATGACAAATCTTTGGAAGCTTCCCAGTCTTTGTGTGGGTCCCCAAGATCACAGTATCCCACCTGGCATGGGATTACTGCTGATTATTAATTGGCAGTTAGTAATTGGCACTAATGGAATCATCTGACCCCTTTAATCAATGCTTTGTAGTTGTCACTCCCTCATTGATTGGTTACGATCTCAGCACAAGAGGGATTACTCTTTATCTGCCTTCCTTTCCACTTCCTCATTGTTTTCACTGTTTGTCCATCTGTCTGTCTGTCCATGCCTACTGGGTTATTTTCTTCCAACTCATTAACACTGGAAGGCCCCATGTGGGCTTGGACGTGGGATGATTCATGGTGTGGGTTTGGATGTTATTTGGGCTTGAGACAGTGTCCCTGCAGGAAGCGGATCCTGTCATTGCACAAGGACAACTTGGGGACCAGAGCTACGCCCTGAGAAGGGAGCATCCATTTCTCTCTGGAGACAGTCTCATAAGGAGGTTGCTGATGCCTCTTCCAGGGACCAGGGGTTCACTGGTCCCTGCTTTCCCTCCCTTAGCTGTTCCTGAGCAAGAAGCTGCAGCCTGGAAGAGGGAAAGGTGAGCTGAGGGTGAGTGGTTAGGGCGTCCTTGGACATGCTCAGCACAGAGGAGTCAGTGCCTGGGAACACTGGTTGTCAGTAAGAGGACCTGCATATCCTACCTAGTGTGTCAGGTCTCTCATCAATATTCTGTGTGTCTGACTTTCAGAATAAGGTCCCTGCAGCCTGAGAAGATAGAATGGACCATCCCAACGGTCTCTGGGGACTGAACCCTGAACCCCTGCTGACCCCCAGGCCTGGCATCCTGCGCAGCCCCAAACTCTGTCTTGCTGCCCCTGCTGAAGCTCTGCTGTCCCCTGCTGCTGGTGGAGGAGGATTCAGTCCAGGGGATTCCCCCTTGCAGGTCACCCAACAGCACCTGCCACCTGAGAAAGGGTGTGGACCAGGGTTTCCAGCCTCCCAGAGGCAGCTGTGCTCCCTGCCCTGCCCAGCCCAGCACAGACAGGTCATATACACTGTGCAGGAGGCAGGACAGGTGTGATTCCTGTACTTGTCCCAGGGTTGAAATGCCTTGGCCTAACCCACTATCTTCTTTCAGAAAGGGGAGTGCAGGTTTCAGTGTAGTGCATTGAAAAGCGTTGATACTGACACAATCCTGATGTCCCACAGGCACCAGATTCCTATGTATTTAGGAATAAAGATGATACATCTTGCATCCATATATGATAGAATACATGAAAAAGGAGCACACAGTGGAAGATAAAGAATTGAGTAGAATATGACTCATGTGGTGTATTCCAGACGTCTCCAGGGAAAGATATTGAAAGTGAGAACATTGGTTAACTAGTGAGAAGTGGGTGGGGCGAGGGGAAGGAAGGGAGGACGGAAGGGAGATGCAGAGTGAGTAGGGGCGCTGGGGTAAGGGGATCTCCTTGAACACACTCTCACGCGTGGCTCAGCCTGCCTGGGCTCTCCTCACAGTGCTAGTGGCATCACCTCCATCTCTCCTGGCTAGAGCTTATCACCTGTTTCAGGTGCTCCCTGTGTTCAATAATAAGTTGCTCATCAGGCCCAAGAGATTCCCCCAATGAGACAATGGTACTAAAGGATTTCTATTCCTGAGGACTCTGCTATGGCCACAAGCTACATCAGAACTTCTGACAAAAATGTTCATTCCTGGCCTCAGGATCACCTGGCACTCCGTGAAGCCAAAAGCTATTGATGAGGAACAATGCAGGAGGAGACACTCACTCTTGACACTTTCCTTACTCACTTCTACAGGACAAGAGCTGACCAGTGGTCTCTTACTGTGTCCCCGATCCTGTTATAAACTTGACAAATAGTAATTTCCACTAATGGAATCCTTTGACCCCTTTAACCAACTCTTTGTAGTTGTCACTCCCTCACTGATTGGTTACCATCTCAGCACAAGAGACAATGCTCCTTTCTGCCTTCCTTTTCCAGTCCCTCTCATTGTTTTCACTGCCTGTCCATCTGTCTGTCTGTCTGTGCCTACTGGTTTATTTTCTTCCAAGTCACCAACACCAGAAGGCCCCAGGGGGGCCTTTGGAGGTGGGATGATTCATTGTGTGGGTTTGGATATTATTTCCCTACTATCCTCTGGACTACAATGTATGTGGTGAGGAAAATCCCACTAGAGGGAGCCGTGGGAGTCCTTTTTTGGGACACAATCTCTGCAAACCTTGGTAGAAAACAATCCTTTACTGGAGTGAGTAAGTTGAGTCTGTGATTCCCTGTGACTCAGCCCACCATGTAGTTTAAAGAAGTCACTGTAAGTCTAAGATTTGCTGTTCACCTCTCCTCCTGCTCCTTTTTGATCCTTGCCTGCTCTGTCTCTAGAGAAATAGCCACCTTCTCTCCTCCTACCTTCGTGGGAGTTTCCATGCTATGGACAGCTCCTGGATTTTCCATCTCAGAGCTGCATCACTAACTAAGGGGACCAGGCCAGAGTTTCTGGGATCCAGCATCATAATTCCTCCCAAACCTGCTCAGGCCTCTGCCCTCTGAAGAACTGAGAAGGTTAATACACCCCTAGCCAGAATTATTTGAAGGAAAAGAGAAAGGACCCAAATAAAATCATGAATAAAAGAGGAGAGATCATGAATAACACCAAGGAAATATGATTTTAAGAACATATTATGGGTAACAATATGTCAAAAAATTAGGCAATCTGGAAGAAATGGATACATTCCTAGAAAAATATAAACTAAAAGGGAGAGAGGAAGAAATAGAAAACCTGACTATACCCATAACCAACAAGGAAATTGAAGTAGTAACCAATAATCTCCCAACAAACAAGAGTCCAGGGCCAGATGGTTTCCTAGGGGAAATATACCAAACATCTAAAGAAGAATTACTACCTTTCTTCTGAAGTTGTTTCAAAAAATACAAATGGAAGGAAAACTTCCAAACTCATTCTATGAAGCCCACATTGCCTTGATCCCAAAATAAGACAACCCAGCAAAAAGGATTACAGACCCATATCCCTGATGAACATGGATGTCAAAATTCTCACCAAGATACTATCCAATAGGATAGATCACTGCATTAAAAGATTATTCACCATGACCAGGTAAGATTTATTCCTGGGATTCAAGGGTGGTTGTACATTTGCAAATCAATCAACATGACACACCACATAAATAAAAGAAAGGACAAGAACTGTAGGATCCTCTCAATTGATGCAGAAAAAGCATTTGACAATATACAGCTCTTTTCTTGATTAAAACTGTCCACAATGTAGGGGTATAGAGAACATAACTCCTTAACATCAAAGTGATATACAAAAAAAACCAGACTGAATATTATTCTCAATGGGGAAAAACAGTGCTTTCCCCCTAAGGTCAGGACGATGATTGGGGTGTCAACATTCAGCACTATTGTTCAACATAGTACTAGAAGACCTAGCCTCAGCAATCAGACAACAAAAAGAAACAAAAGGCATTCAAACTGGCAAAGAGGTAAAATTCTCACTCTTTGCAGATGACACAATACTTTATGTGGAAAACCTAAAAGACTCCACCCCCAAATTGCTAGAACTCATACAGCAATTCAACAATGTGCCAGGACATACCATCAATGCACAGAAATTAGCTGTCCTTTTATACACAAACAGTGAAACAGAAGAAAGGGAAATTAAAGAATCAATCCCATTTATATTTGCACCAAAAACCATAAGATGCCTAGGAATCAACCTAACAAAAAAGGTAAGGGTTCTGTACTCTAACAACTACAGGACTCTAACAACTACAGGACACTTCAATTCTCAATTGAAGGAAATTGAGAAAAGACACAAAGAAATGCAAAAACATTCCACGTTAATGGGTGGGAAGAATACATATCCTAGGTCTATGCTACACAGAGCAATCCATCCACACATTCAATGAAATCCCTGACAAAATACCACTGACATTTTTCACAGAAGTGGAACGAATAATTCTAATACCTGTATAGAATGAGAGAAGACCCAGAAGAGCCAGGGGAATGTTGAAAATGAAAACCAAAGCTTGTGATATCACAATTCCGGACTTCAAGCACTATTATAAAGCTGTCATCATCAAGTCAGTGTGGTACTGGTACAAAAACAGACACATAGATCAAAGGACTCAAACAGAGAACCTCAGAGGTGTGGGTGACACCTCTGTCTACTGTACCTGTCTGTTCCACTGGGGTAGAAGAAGCTCCACCCATGTCCCTAGAACTTCAGGAGCTCAGCTGAGCTTGGACATGTTGGGCTTTAATACTGGTCAGTTGGGAGAGCACTAGCTCATGACCACACATGGAAATGATGAGACCATGCCCACTGGATGAAAGTTTCCCTGTGTCTTTTTTCTCCCAATGCCCTTGTCCCCAGTTGACACCCAGGCCCAGAGAAGCAGGCAGCCTAGTGCCATCAGCTGTAAATGCTCTCCTGACACCCCTGTGCCCAAGATGGATGGGGAAGGGGAGGGAGTTCTGGGGAATCTCATATGAGGCAAGGTTGGCCAGAAGTGATTAGTGCTCTGTGCACAGGCCTCCTGGGACTGGAGGAGAGTATGACACACATGGAGAATGGGTTTGTGTCTCACTTTCCCTTCTGTCTGTGTCACTGTGAGGATCATTGTAGGTGTGTGACACCTGAGAGTAATAGTCAACCTCATCCTCAGCCTGGGATCCACTGATGGTCAGGGTGGCCGTGTTTCTCGAGTTGGTGCCTGAAAATCGCTCAGGCATCCTTGAGGGCTGTCTGTTGCTATAATAGATGATCAGCACAGGAGCCTGGCCCAGCTTCTGCTGGTAACAGTAAACACTTTTACTTCCAATGTTGTTTCCCCCATAGGTGATCCTGACCATCTGTCCCCAGTTCAGTGACATCAAGGGAGGCTGAGTCAGCACACAGGAGGCCATGGAGTCTGCAAGACAGAAAATGAGAGGTGGGGTTCCAGCCAGGGTGTCATCCCCTGTATGTGCCCACCTGCTTGGCTTGAGCTCTTTCGGTTCCCTAGGCCATATCCACCTTGCTGTCATCTTAGTTCCTGGGCCCCCTGGACCTGCCTGGTTGATTGAGCCTTTGAACAAATGAAAGGCACCCACCCCCATTCCTCTGGGCAGGTGTAGCCCTTTGGGACTCACAAGGAACGAAGGAGCACGGTGGGGGTTATCACAAGCCTCTCACCCCACAGAAGGGTCTTGATCATCCTGATCTCCACTGACAGTTCACTTCTGAGCTCAGGATCAGGGCCAGGATTATCTCAGAACCCGGGGCAAGTATGGGTGTGAGCCTGCGCTCAGCACCTGTGCAGTGAGCCAGGAATCTGAGGAGGAGAGGGGTCCAGGTCATGGTGCAGGTCCCTTGATCTTGCTTCCTAAGGCGCTAGGCTGGGCAGGGTTCCTCCCAGGCCTCTCTTAACCCCTAGCTGGAGACAGCCGCTGGTTATGCAAATGAGCCAGAGCTCTGGGGCTGCTGCTAAGGAGCCTTGTGGTTTTAGAAATGGGCTCAGCTCCATGGAAAACAGAGATGGGAGGGATAGCCCCTGCAGGCCAACCCTCAACCCAGGGGATTATCCTTCACCCCATGTCCCTATAGTCTGGGGTCCAAACTCTATCTTTCTCCAGGTCCTGACCTGGCTCCTGGACAGGCATGGTCACAGCAGAGCTGTGAAATGGAGTCTGTCTGCATTGTCTGAACCCATCATAGAATGTTTCCTCTGTCGGTACTCGAGGATCATAGGTCAGTGTGTGTCCTACTCCTGGTATATATTGGTGAACATCAGAACATGAAGAAAATTCCTCCCTTGCCAGAGGTACATGGAGTTTTAGGGAGACATTGAGGTGCAGAAGGAGTCTGTGCCAAGGGAGAGCTCCTGGGGCAGGTCAGAGATGTTGTTCCTCATATCCCCACGGTGCCCTCCCTGAGGGGCAGACCCAGTGCTTGAGAAAGGATTGATGACAGTGACTGAGTGTAGCACTAATGGGGGTGAGGTGGGCGTCCTGAAGTCTTGGACCTGTGTTAGAGCCAGAGACAAATTCCACAGGATAGAGATGAGAGACTCGGAGTCAGAACTTTATATCCGAGCACAGGTGATGATAGTGTAGTAAACCATACCTTTACCTTCTGGTCTCAGGTCCTGGTAGCCAATCCTCCCAGTTAGAACCCCTGAGGCTTTGCCAGGTGATGTCTTCTGCCCCCTAGTGGCCGGACCACACTGGCAGCTGGAGGCGCAGGGAACTCCTTTGTCCTGGTGGAGATTCATGACCCAATGTTCACATCCTGATTCCCCTTGATCCATGCACTGCTGGCTCCAGAGGAGGATTTGCTCATCTTTGTGGGGCTCCTGCCAGCATCAAGACCAGGTAAGAGGAGTCAGATTACCCATGAAAATAGGAAGAAGCTCATGTGAAAAAAAAGGCAGGACCCATCTGAGGTCTCAGGGCTCATATCTCTGGGTTGCTGGTGGTCATAGGTGCGGTTTGGGGGCTGGGCACCAGGGGACACCGAACTCAGGGACTGTCTTACTTGATCTGCCTGCTGGAACATCAAGTAGTGTGATGATAGCTCCTACCTCAAAGACAGAGACAAGAGGACAGTCACCCAACAAACATTTATTCAGACCTAGCTCGTTCTTTCATAGGTTTCATACTGAGAAATCAGTGTGAATAAGACACAGTCTTTCTGAGGCACTTGGGTAGCTCAGTGGGTTAAAGCCTCTGCCTTCAGCTTAGGTCATGATCCCAGGGTCCTGGGATGGAGCCCCACATCGGGCTTTCTGCTCAGCAGGGAGCCTGCTTCCCCTCCTCTCTCTCTGCCTGCCTCTCTGCCTACTTGTGATCTCTGTCAAATAAATAAATAAAATCTTTAACGAAAAAAGACACAAGTCTTTCTTGGGTTCCTGCCCTGGGCAGAGCAGCACTGGGGACACAGCTGCTTTGGTATGATAGCACACCATCACAAACCCTGTCTACCTCTGTCTTGTCTTCTATAATCATTGAGAAGCCCCACTATTGTTATTTTCAGGTCTGTCTAGGTCAGCAGTGACCCTGTGTCCCAGAGCTACCCCATCGATGTGTCATTCTGTTGGGGTTCTTTCTGGGAAGTTTTGTCTGTGAATGAAAGAAACTGACTAGATATATGAAAGCTCTTTCTCTTGTCCCCATGACTGATAGCTGGAGCTGCAGCAGCCATCCTGAGGTCTGTTGTCAACAACAAGACAAAGCAGAGTCTCCATAGTCACAATGGTGGGAGACACACTGAGAGGATTTGGGACCTCAGGGAATTGGTTGTACCTGAAGAACCACCATCTGACTTCAGACTTACTTCTGTCTGCCGGAAAATAGCTACTTGAATGTTCATGCTTCCAACTGATATGGGCATTCATTGCATTAAAACTTCCGGTCCAGTGGGGATAATAACTAATACAAATCAATCAGTTATTTAAATGATAGGAGAACCTGGAGAGGTTGGGTATGTGCAGAGAATGAAGTCACATCAGACAAAATGACAGGCAGGTAGTGTGTGGGGAGAGGCTGGGGGAGACTTGTCTGCAGGGGGGGACTTAGGGCTGCTCTCAGGATGGGAAGAAGGGACAAGAACTGAAGTGTGTTTAGATTCCGTCCCTGTGGGGAAGAGTAGTCTTTCTGTGAGCACACAGGGACAGAGAGGACCTTAGATGTCTGTGATTCAAAGCTAGTTGAGTTCCAAGGTGATATTTTCCTCATAAGTGAAAAACTCAGTGGCATGTATGATGTGTTAGAATTCTCATGCTGTATGGTTTCAGGGAAGGTGGGTCACAAGACGAGCCCTGTGTGAACCTTGCTACAGATTGAGTAGATCCTATTTGTAGGTGACAGTCACTGTGGATTCTCTGTGGCTCACCTGTGTGTGTGTGTTTCCATATGACATCCAATTCCTGTCACACACTTCTTTCTATCATATATTTATACACATACATATATATGATATACTTGTGAGTGCATGTCATATATATATTGATTGTGTCTGCTGTGTATATTGGAGATGTATTTGTGTACATATATACCCTTATGTGTGGTATATACACATATGTTTTCTGGAGATTCTGAACTCTGGATTGGGTGCCAAAATTGTAGTTTTAGGGATCTTTGCATTTTTAGGAGACATGCAGTTCCATTTTATCACCAGTGATAAGGTGGGTGTGGTCACCATAACGAATATCGAGACCAAGTTAGTAATCAGATTCATTTGACAGAGCACACTGGTTTCAGTCAATGGTAGGGTTTCTAGAACAGGAATATATGGGCAGTTTATCAGTTTTTTTTTTACATATCTATTATTGGAAAGTTCCAACTGGTACACACTTTGGCTTGCTACTGAACATTTATGGAGACTGTATAGTCCTTATTAGCCACTATGTTACTACATGATTGAGCTGCCTACATGAACTTGGTGTTATCTGACCAACCATGCCACAGAATTGGGCACTCACAGCAGCTCTCCATCATGAGACAGAAGATATAAGTTCGAGATCCGGCTTCCCCAGGTCCTGAAGTCACAGGCAAGTTGCATGAGGAGAAGGCCTAATGGCCAGGACCCCAGCCTATACTGCATGGTCTCTGCTCTGTCTGGCACAATTATGACCCAGTGGGGACAGTCCTATGAACAGCTGATCCAGAGGAAGAATGATGTTTGGTTTAAGAGGTTCCTGTCTGATGTGTATCCAACTGTGCTAGTTAACAGTAGTAGTCCTGCAGCCATCATCTGGGACACCCCTGCACAATATAGACAATTTTTCAATAAGGCAACGTTTGAGCAGAGTGCTTGATTTATTTCACCTGGACAGAGAGAAGGACAGAAGTGGCTTATTTCTAACCTATGGTCTCTGACTTAGTCTGGCTGGATGGTTAGAGACTTGGAAGAAACACAAAAAGGAAAGTGGTGAAAGATGTTTGAGGAAGAGATGTGTGAGGAGACCCCACCCCCAAATGAACACAGAGCTATTTGCATTCCACGAGTATGCCCAGAAGTGTGAGTCCTCAAAGGGAAATGGTATTAATAATCAGGTGGATAATATGACACATCTGGGGTCAGTGATTGGCCTTCTTGTGCATCCGCTTATGAACTTGTCCAGTGGGCCTATAGTAAAGTGGCCATGTTGCATGTTGGGAGGTTACTTATGGCATAATGTCTAGGGATTTCTGTTCATAAAGTGACATGGATATGGCTGCTTTTCAGATCCATTGTGCCAACAGCAGAGACCACCCCAGAGTTCTCAGGATGAGACCATTCCTTTGGGAATCAGCCAAAACCTGGTGGCAGATGAATTCTATTAGACTTCATCCATCATGGAAGGGATTGCTCTATTTTTAGTGGAAGAGACCTTTACTCTGGATAGGAACTTGCTTTCTTTGAATGCAGTGCTTCTTCCCAAACTCTAACCTTGGACTTAACTGAATGCCTCACTGGCTGTTCTAGTATTCAGTGTGGCTTCTGTTGAAGCCTCCCATTTCAGATCAGAAAAGGGCTGCATTGTCATCAGGGAGATTCAAGTTAAAACCACATTGAGATACCACCTTACACCAGTTAGAATGGCCAAAATTAGCAAGACAGGAAACAACATGTGTTGGAGAGGATGTGGAGAAAGTGGAACCCTTTTACACTGTTGGTGGGAAAGCAAGTTGGTGCAGCCACTTTGGAGAACAGTGTTGAGATTCCTCAAGAAATTAAAAATAGAGCTTCTCTATGACCCTGCCATTGCACTCCTGGGTATTTACCCCAAAGATACAGATGTAGTGAAAAGAAGGGCCCTCTGTATCCCAATGTTTATAGCAGCAATGGCCACGGTCGCCAAACTGTGGAAAGAACCAAGATGCCCTTCAACAGAAGAATGGATAAGGAAGATGTGGTCCATATACACTATGGAGTATTATGCCTCCATCAGAAAGGATGAATACCCAACTTTTGTAGCCACATGGATGGGACTGGAAGAGATGATGCTGAGTGAAATAAGTCAAGCAGAGAGAGTCAATTATCATATGGTTTCACTTATTTGTGGAGCATAACAAGTATTACGGAGGACAAGGGGTGTTAGAGAGGAGAAAGGCGTTGAGGGAAATTGGAAAGGGGAGGTGAACCATGAGAGACTATGGACTCTGAAAAACAACCTGAGGGTCTTGAAGGGGCGGGGGGTGGGAGGTTGAGGGAACAAGGTTGTGGGTATTAGGGAGGGCACATATTGCATGGAGCACTGGGTGTGGTGCAAAAACAATGAATAGTGTTATGCTGAAAAGAAATTAAAAAAATAAATTGTAAAAAAAAAAAAAGAAAAGGGTTGCATTGTGCTGATGCCTGTGGAATTCACTGGATCTACCATATTCTCCACCATTCAAAACAGCTGGCTGGCATGATGGACTACTGGCCTCTTGCAGACCTGTTTACTGTCCAGTTACATGCAACATCTTGTGTGACCTTGTGTGACTGTGGTAAGATTTGGCAGGAGGTGATATTTACTAAATATATGTCCAATATACGATGCTGTTTCTCCCATAGCCAGCATTGACGGGTCCAGGAATGAAGAGGTGGAATTGGGAATGTCCATACTCACTGGTATTCTGGGTGACCCACTGCAAAACTTTCACTCCTTGTACGATGACCATATACTCTGCTGCCCTAGAGGTCTCAGTTCTAAAGGAAAATTGCTTCCACCCAGAAACACCACAATGGTTCTGCTCAGTGGAAAGCTGAGACTTCGCCTTGTCACTTTGAGCTTGTTTTGTCTCCGTGGACATCTCTCTGTCCTTCCAGCCTGATCTTTCATTCCCAACAAGAACCCTAGGCAAGAAAACATGACAGCCTCATCCCGCCTCCTGCATAGGCACCCCTGATCCACACGGTGTAGAGGCTGCCTGGGGGGCTGTGTTGGGAGAGAGGCCTGAGAATCTCAGATCTGGGCTCTTGGCCAGACCTCAGTGCTTTGTCTACAGTTGTCCAGGGGCTAAAAGACAGTGTGACACAGATAGAAAAGGGGTCTGTGTCTCACAACCCTGTCTGCCTCTGTCATTGTGAGCATTGTCATTGTCCCACACCTGACAGTAATAATCAACCTTATATTTGACTCTGGTCCTGCAGGTGTTTAGGGCAGCTGTGTCTTCCAAGTTGGAGTC
This sequence comes from Mustela erminea, assembly GCF_009829155.1. Classification (NCBI taxonomy): domain Eukaryota; kingdom Metazoa; phylum Chordata; class Mammalia; order Carnivora; family Mustelidae; genus Mustela; species Mustela erminea. The sequence continues at coordinate 65,718,166 of NC_045626.1, forward strand.
TTAGCATCAGAGAATCCCTGAGGGGCACTTGTTATTGTCATATATGACCAGCCAGGGACCAGTTATGGCTGCTGCAAGTACCACTGAACACTGAAGATTTCTATACTGTCTCCCTGACAGGTGATCATGGCCATCTGTCCCAGGGTCACTGAGCACAGGGAGCTGAATCAGCTCCAGGGAGGCCTTTCAGGAGCCTGGCCATAGGGCTGAGCTGGGCTCTTGTAGAGCTACAGACAACACCTGATTCAGGGAAAGGTGGTCCTGTGGCTCAGCATCTAACCCTCCTGTTTCACGTCCCCTCTGCGTCCCCCAGCTGAACTCTGGTCCCATCCTCAACATGTCATGAGAACGGGAAACTTTCTCATTATGACACTTGTTCATCATGATACATGTGGGAATTTACTGTTTTAGAATCACCTGCTCTTGGAGATTCACCGTGACTTCTAGTTTATTTCCTCATGGGCTGGGTATCTCTATGACTCCCGCATCCCCCAACAGTCCAGCAGCCTACATCTCAACACTTTGGTTCCTTTCATTTTTTTTCTTCCATGTCTCACATAAGTTTTTGAAAAGTGCCAGAAACCACCCCTGATGGAGGGACTCACTTCACGTTTTATGTCTCTGTGAGGGTCCCCATGGTGATGTCTTTGCATAGGGAGCGAGTTCTCAGGACTGGATAGCCAGGGATCACTCCTGGGAACTGGGCTCTGTCACTGAAGCAAGGACAGCACAGGAACAAAAGACGTGGTCTGACGCTGTGGGAATCACTTCACTCTGGAGACAGTCTCACGAGGAGGCTGCAGACCTTCCTTCCAGGAACCAGGGGCTCTGAGTGCCCCACCTCCTGTTTCCTGAGTCACTTGTGAGCAAGGCCGCTGCAGACCCAGATCTGAGTCCACTTGGAGTGGGGCAGAAGAGGCAGAGGGTGAGGGGTCAGAGCATCTGTGGACGTGTCCCGCACAGCTGGGTATCCTCCCTGAGACCTCAGGTGGAGAGACAGGGACAGTGAATTTCCCAGATGAGTTGCTCACTGTGTCAGGACTCCTCTGTCAGTGTCCTGGGTAACTGTGTGTGAATCTGACCCTCCGAACAAGGTCCCTGGAGACTGAGGAGATAGGATAGATCATGCTGACAGGGTCTGAGGACCGAACCCTGGACCCCTGCTGCCCCCCAGGCCTAGGGTCCCAGTGAGCCCCAGCATCTGTCCTGCTGCTCTTGATGAAGTCTGCTGCCTCCTGTTGGTGGAGGAGGACACAGACCGGTTGCTTCTCTCCTGCAGGTCACTACACTGAACCTTTCACGGGAGAAAGGGTGTAGACCAGGGTTTCCAGCCTCCCACAGGCAGCTGCCCCCACTGCCCTGTCCATCCCAGCACGGGAGGTTGCATACGCGGTGCAGGAGACAGGACAAGTTGGATTCCTTCCTTTAGTGCAGGGGTTGATATGGCCTAGCCTGTCCCACTGGCTGTTGCAACGGGTGGGTGCAGGCAAAAGTGTAGTGTATGCTGAAAGGGTCACAGTTCAGGAAAACTTTGTGAGATCCTATTGGCATCCCTTTCTCTCCATTTCGGAATCAAGTCCGATGCTGCCTGCATCCCAGTGAGTGTCGCTGGGTCACAGTACAACAGGCGATCCTCCTAGCACTAACCTTCACATGTGCACCTAAATCTTTATTGGCCAATTTCTGTCATCTCTGCCACTGCTGTTTTTACTACAACCCCTAGCAGTAGCAGTCTGGGGGAGGATGGTTTGTACACGAGCCTCTCGGGTGATGTGGATGAAACAGGGAAGTTGGGAATCAGACCCGCATGTGCAATTTCACATCATACATGTCACACTTTTGCTAGGACCCTTACCTCGGATTTATGCAGAGGATGAACAAGAGACTCCCAAACTGTTGCCCACTCACTGAAACCCCACAGTCTCTGTTTCATTCATAAGACACTGTCCATATTTGTACATCACTGAATTTGGAATCAAAGTATTTCTAACATCAGTCTAATCTTCCCCATTTCATATCACATAAAGTTGAGGTCCAGGGAGTCCATGTTCCTAGGAGAGCAGAGGAAAGTGGGGGCCAGTCCAGAATGGAGCCAGGTATGCTAGATTCAGATCCCAGGTTCCTTGGACAGAGCTTGTGCAGAATGGGAGGGAGTGAGTGTGAGGCCAGTTTGGGCTGCAGGGCTCCTGTCACTGAACTCACTGCCATCTCCGTCCTGGCTGGTCTAAAAAGGAGTCCCCTCAGCCTGCATGTGGGGTGGATCAGTAGGGTCCTATTCCAGGTTAGAGCTGGGGAATCTGTAGGGACAGTGGAGAGTGTTTGGTTATACATGGCCCTGGTCCGTGTCCTGCTGGATCTGCTCTGCACTACTGATTGGTCCTCTCTCTCTTTCTTCTAAATTGGAGGGAATGACTGGGGTCTTCTGGCCACCCAACTGGGGTCAATGAGTCCTGAAGTGGACACAAGGTCTCTAGGTTCAGGAGTCTCAGGGGCTCCTTCTCCGGGTCCCACTCCTGTACCCTCCAGGCTGACTTCAGGTTCAAGGTCATGCTCAGCTTCCCCTGGAGGCTGTTCCTCTGGGGTTCCTCTGGGTAGCACCTGGGTCTGCACCTGGGCAGCAAGTGAGAAGGGGAAGCAGGAGAGGGTCCAGGCCATGGTGGGTTTCTTGTGGATCTGCAGTCTTCATCCCCTATCTTATCAGATTTCCCCAGTGACACGACATCACTCAGGTACAGGGTAAGGGCGTCATAACATGGTCTCATGTCTGTCATTATTTTTGGTCTCATCATCATACGTTTTAGCTGTTCCTCCATTATAAATCAAACATGTTGCTATTGTTTTTGCTCTTAGCACTTGACTGTACTTACAGAATTAATCACTAAAGTTTGTTTTAGGTATATCCATGTAGTTATGGTTTCCCAAGCTTATTATACTTTGTGCAGACTCACATTTCCATAAGTCATTTTTTCCTTTGGTGTGAGGTGTGTCCTTCTCGGTCACTTGTGCTGAGGGTCTGTGGGTGATGAGTTCTGGGAGGTTTGCTGTGTGAGAAACATTGATTTTTTGTCTCCACTTTTTAATGACATTTTTCTTCAGTAAAGACCAATGATGACAGATATTTCCTATTAGTATTTTGAAGACATTGCTCCCTGTTTTCCAGTTTACACAGTTCATGATGAGAAATGTGTTCCCAGCACAATGCTGGTTTTCTGTAGGGAATACGATTCTCCTTTCTGCCTGTGAGAGTGTCTGCATCACTGATCTGTAGCGATTTCATACAATGTGTCCTTCGCTGTCTCTTATGCTCCCGGTGCCCAAGCTTTGTTGAGCTTCTTGGATACATTGGTTCCTGGGTTTCTCCACATTTGCAGCCTTTTGTAGATTATATCTTCACAGACTTTTTATTTCACCCTCAGAACCTCACCTTCCCTCTCTGAAGTCCCTACACTTGCACACTATCTGGGCGCATGATGGTGTCTTCCGGGCAGTGAGCCTTCATTAATTTTATTAGGTATTTCACTGTGTGTTTCATTTTGAACACTTTACATCCCTATGGCATCAGATTCCCCATTCTCTTCTTTTGCAGCATCAAATCTGCTGTGAGTCTGTCCTCTCTATTTTTAAATTTCAGACATATTCATTTAGGGAACTTTTAAAAGAAAGGTTCTTTTGAACCATGAGAGACTATGGACTCTGAAAAACAATCTGAGGGTTTTGAAGGGATGGGGGGTGGGAGGTTGGGGTACCAGGTGGTGGGTATTATAGAGGGCACGGATTGCATGGAGCACGGGGTGTGGTGCAAAAATAATGAATACTGTTATGCTGGAAATAATAAATAAATAAATAAATAAATAAATAAATAAATAAATATAAAATTAAAAAAAAAATATCTTCCTTTTCTGCTTCTCACATGTGTCATTCTTCCTCCTCACACAGTCCCAGAGGAAACGGAGTTCTAACAGCTGTTTACAAATTCCCTGCTGATCCACCCTGTGCAGCCTGCCTGGAGGACTGGGAGGAAGGGGACAGATTGGGGACCTCAGACCTGGGGACCTCGACCAGATCTGCTCCCTGCTCTGTGCACAGGCCTCCTGGGGCTGGAGGAGAGGGTGACACAGATGGGGAAGGGGTTTGTGTCTCACTTCCCCATCTGTTTGTGTCACTGTAAGCATTACCACTGCTGTCAAGGACTGACAGTAATAGTCAGCCTCGTCCTCGGCCTGTGTCCTGCTGATGGTCAGGGTGGCCGTGTTCCCTGACTTGGAGCCAGAGAATCGCCCTGGGATCCCTGAAGGCCGATCACTATCATCGTAAATGACCGTCAGAGGGGCTTGGCCTGGCTTCTGCTGGTACCAGTAGACATAAACATATTCTACTTCCTCTCCAGTGCAGGTGATTGTAGCGGTCTGACCCAGGGCAACTGACACTGAGGGAGGCTGAGTCAGCTCACTGGAGGTCACAGAGCCTGAAAAGACAGAAGAGGAGAGGTTGCAATGAGGTCCAGGGGCTCATTTGCAAGGTCCCAATACTGAGATTGTGCTGTGCCTGATCCCAGGGCTTGGGCCAGGCTCAGCTCTGGTCCTGTGGGGCTGAGAGGGTGTGGGCAGGGCCCAGGGACAGCACCTGTGCAGAAAGTGAGGACGAGGAGTGAGAGAGGGCTCCAGGCCATATGGATGTGCCCAGAGTTCTGTCTTCTAAGAACCACAACTGGGTCAACCTCACCCTATCCTCTCTTATTTCTTTCCAGGCTCTAGGGTCTGTGATTGTTAGTATTTATGCAAATTTCCTCCTCTCTGGGACTCCAAATGTATTCAAACCCCTCATAAACTCAGACCAAGTGACTGAAGAGGTAGGGAGGGGACCCCCAACCTCCTCCAAGAAGCTCTCAGGTCAAAAAGCGAGCTTTGGTCTCCAAAGTTTGGTATCACAGTCACATTCCTAGGAATTTATACAACCACTGTCCCAACTCATTCTGCCTGGGGGCTGTCTGGGGCTGGCCTGGGGCCTTCCAGAATTCTGGCCATGGAGCTGGTCTGGTTGCTCTGAGAGATGCAGACAACACTTGATTCAATGTGAGGTGGTTCTGTGACCTCACTCCCTTCCTCCCCCTGCCTCAGGTTCTCTCTGTGTCCCCTACAGACACTAGGGTCCCATCATTGGCATGTCAACAGAATGGGAATCTTTCATTCTGAGGTTTGTTCATAATCTTGTAAGTGCGATTTTAGTCATCAACCATGTCATTCCTATTAATTTTTTCAGCAATATTTCATGCAAACCTGTGAAAAGGGCTTGAATCCATGAGTAAGAGCTTCAAGGTTTGTGATCTTGTAAGGATCCCCAGGATCACACATCCCTGTATGTTATGAGCTCAAGTGCCTGAGCCATGCATTCTGCAGCCATGAGAATCACGTCACTCAGGAGACAGTCTCACAAGGAGGCTGCAGATGCTCCTTCCAGGAACCAGGATCCCCAAGTGCTCCGCCTCCTATTTCCTGAGATATTCTTGAACAAAGTAGCTGTAGCCCCAGGTCTGAATTGGGGGTGGAGTTGGGGAAGGAGAGGCAGAGTGAGTCATCGGGTGTCTCTGGATGTGCACAGCACAGAGGAGTCAGTCCCTGGGGACACTGATGGAGAGAGGGGACTTGAATCTCCCTGGTGAGGTGCTCACTGTGTCAGGACAACTGTCAGTGTCCTGGGTGACACTGTGTCTGACCCTCAGGACATGATCCTTGAAGCCTGAGGAGACAGGGTGGATCATCCTGACAGTCTCTGAGGACTGAACCTTAGACAGCCTTCTGACCCCCAGAGTGGTGTCCTTGTTAGGCCCCTCCCTGGGCAGCCCCAGCCTCCATCCTGGTGCTCCTTCTGCGGATCTGCTGCCCCCTGTTGGTGGAGAAGGACTCAGACCAGGAGCTTCCCTCCTGCAGGTCACCCCAGAGCACCTGTCACCTGAGAAAGGGTGTGGACCATGGTTTCCAGCCTCCCACAGACAGCTGCCTCCCGCCTGCCCTGCCCAGCCCAGCCCAGCACAGACAGGTTACATACAGGGTGCAGGAGGCAGAACAAGTGGGATTCCTGTACTTGGATGAGGGTTGAAATTCCCTGGCCTAGTCCATAGTCTTCTTACAAAAAGGAGAGTGTAGGCTACAGTGTAGTGCATTTGAAAAGTGTCAGTGCCCAGACAAAGCTGTGTGATATCCCACAGACACCAGTTTCCTGTGTATTTAAGAATCTGGGCCGATGCTTCCTGCATTCCTGTCCATGTAGTTGGGTCATGAGAGCAAAATGTGATGCTTCTGGTGCTAAGTTCTGCTGAGCAGGCAAACCTTTAATTTTATTGTTATTATTGCTGTTTTTACCTCTTTTCTCTTATTCCAGCCTACATTTCCTGGAGTTTGGTGTGGGAGGATTTGTAAATTAGCCTAGCTTCTGGTTTGGTGAAAATGGGATCCTGCTCATTCATACCTGCATCTAACTGCACATGAAGAACGTCCCAGTGTAGCTGAAGACTTTTCCTTGGATTCCCCCATTTGCAGACAGGAGACTCCAACACTAGTGTTAAGTCACTGAGACCTTACTGAGTCGTTCAAATGAAAGAGACTCTTTAATGTTTTGTATCATTTAATGTGAAAAATAGTATTTCTTACATGAGTTAAGCTTCCCCATTTCACAGTAGGTAAAGTTGAGACCAGAGTGGCTAGCTTCCCAGGAAAACAGAGGAAAATGGGTTGAGTCCAGGGGTGGAGACCAGCTGTGCTGGATTCAGACCCTGGGCTCATTGGGGGCAGAACTTGAGCAGGATTGGAGGGAGGGAGGGTGGTTAGGCTGGGCAGCAGGGTTTCTGTCCTGAACTCACTGCCATCCCCATCCTGGCTGTTCTTTAAAGGAGCCCCTCAGCCTGCACGTGGGGAGAGTCTGTGGGTTTGTGTCCGAGGTTAGAGCTGGAGAATCTGTGGAGGGTGGAGGCAGTTTGGCGGTGCAGAGGCCTGGCCTGGGTCCTGCTGGCTCTGCTCTGCATTATTGCTTGGTCCTCTCTCTGTGCTCCCCTAGCAGGTGGGACAGAGTCATCTGAGGTCCACAGTGTCTGCAGCTCTGGGGAATGTGGGGCTCATTCTCAGTGGTTCCTCCCTTACAGTGTCTCCTGGGCTGAATTCAGGGTCAAGGTCATGCTCAGAGTATTGCAGGGGCTGAGCCTGTGGCAGGCCCAGGGTCAGCACCCGGACAGAGAGTAGGGTGGGGAGCAGGAGAGGGCCCAGGCCATGGTGGGGACCTCAGAGTTCTGTCTCCTGAGCCTCAGTTGGAGCCTGGACACCTCAATCCCCCCCTCATGTCCTCACCTGTCCCCTTGAAGATATTCCTTCTCCCACTGGTGGAGAGAATCTCTGTGCTTCTGGGTGAGTTTCATGAATCTGGTTCACATGGAGCTGTGCTCCTCTCTGGGCTGCATAGGGAGTTCTTGCCACTGTGTGTTTGAACATCTTCAAGCCTGGGGAAAGAAGGGACATGTGGGGGCATTTCTAGTCCTGTTCTCATGAAATGTGCACTCAGATTATTTCTTCCCTTCTCTTTGTGTGAAATACATAACAATAAATTCATCCTAATTGTTTTAAGGAATCAGTTCATCTTCCCAGATTTTCTCTCTGTTCCCTGTGAATGTTTCATGGCTCACGTAGTGGAGCAGAAGTGGGTGAGAATTGTCCTAAAATGTTCATAGATTTCAGTGTCATTTTCTTTGCTGGAGGTCTCTGATCGGCAGCATCCACTTGGGTGTTGCTGTGAAACTCAATCTGACAATCTCTGACTTTAGTTGTGGTGTTTAGAGCATTTCCTGAATGTGATTAGTAGTATCCCTGCAATATAGCATCTTGCCTTTATTATCATTATTTTTTGTTGTTGTTGTTGTCCCATGTGTTCTTTGTTCCCTCTTTACATGTATCTTTTTTGGATTAATGGAGCATTTGATATGATTCCATTTTATCTACTTCTGCTTACAAGCTGTAAGTTCTTTCTGTCTTATGATCAGTAACTTGCAGTAAGTCCACATTCCGATGGTGCTGCCATGTTACATGGAATGTAAGCACCTGATAACATCCTTCTGTGTCTCACTTCTCAGCATATGCTCTGTGATTTTCCTACATATTATTTTACCTCTGTCAGAAATTCCAGCATACATAGTTACTATATTTTTGTGGACAGTGACATAACCTTTTAAAAATTTTTATTGTGCTATGTTAGTAATTATACAATACATCATTAGTTTTTGATGCAGCATTCCAAGATTTATCTCCCCCCCTTCACTTTTCCTTTCCTCCTAATGTCTTCCATGTTATTCCTTATGCTCCACAAGTAAGTGAAACCCTATGATAATTGACTTTTTCTACTTGACTTATTTCATTCAGCATAATCTCCTCCAGTCCCATCCATTTTGATACAAAGTTGGATATTCATCCTTTCTGTTGGAGACATCATATTCCATTGTACATATAGACCACATCTTCTTTATCCATATGTCTGCGAAGGGCATCTTGGCTCTTTCCACAGTTTGGCTATTGTGGCCATTGCTGCAATGAACATTGGGGTACAGATGGCCCTACTTTTCACTACATCTGTACCTTTGGGGTAAATACCCAGTAGTGCAATTGCAGGGTCATAAGATAGCTCTATTTTTAATTTCTTAAGGAATATCCACACTGCTTTCCAAATTGGCTGCACCAACTCTCATTTCCACCAACAGTGTAAGAAGGTTTCCCTTTCTCCATATCGTCTTCAACATTTGTTGTTTTGTGTCTTGTTAATCTTTGCCATTCTAACTGGTGCAAGGCAGTATCTCAGTGTAGTTTTGATTTGAATTTCCCTGATGGCTAATGATGATGAACACTTTTTCATGTGTCTGCTAGCCAGTTGTATGTCTTCATTAGAGAAGTGTCTGTACATGTCTTCTGCCCATTTTTTGACATTATTATCTGTTTCCTGGGTGTTGAGTTTGAGGAGTTCTTTATAGCTCTTGGATATCAGCCCTTTGTCTATAGTGTCATTTGTGAATATCTTCTCCCATTCCGTGGGTTGCCTCTTTGTTTTGTTGACTGTTTCCTTTGCTGTGCAGAAGCTTTTGATCTTGATGAAGTCCCAAAAGTTCATCTTCGCTTTTGTTTCCTTTGCCTGTGGAGATATATCTTGAAAGAAGTTGCTGTGGCTGATGTTGAAGAAGTTACTGCCTATGTTCTACTCTAGGATTTTTGTGGATTCCTGTCTCACATTGAGGTCTTTCAACCATTTTGAGTTTATCTTTGGGTATGGTGTAAGAGAATTGTCGAGTTTCCTTCTTCTATACATAGCTGTCTAATTTTCCCAGCACTATTTATTGGAGAGACTGTCTTTTTTTCATTGGATATTTTTCTTGCTTTGCAGTGATGTATCTTTTAAAGAGATTTAGATAATAAAAAGTCTTAATATTTGTCCCTTCAGTTAGCATTTCTGATTTTTACATTGATTTTCTAAAAAGATTTTATTTATTTGCTAGAGATAGAGTGAGAGTGAGAAAGAGGGAGAGAGAGGGAACACACAAGCAGGGGAAGCAGCAAGCAGAGGGAGAAGCAGGCTCCCTCGTGGGCAAGAAGACTGATGCGGGACTGGATGGATCCCAGGAGCTTGGGATCATGATCTGTGATGAAAGAATACACTTAACCAACTGAGCCATCCAGGCGCTCCTTACATTGTTTTTGTAGATTCAGATTCTTCCTGGAATCACCTCTCCTGCTTGAGAAATGTACTTTTCTTTTTTTAAGATTTTATTTATTTATTTGACAGAGAGAGGGAACACAAGCAAGGGGAGTAGGAGAGGGAGTGGCAGGCTCCTTGCTGAGCATGGTGTTGGACACGGGGCTTGATCCCAGGACCTTGGGATCATGATCCTAACCAAAGTCAGATGCTTAACCAACTGAACCATCCAGGCACCTTGAGGAATGTCCATTTAATGCTTGTATTTTGGGTCAGCTCATGAGCAATCGTGTCAGTTTTTGTGTATTTGTGTATTGTTGACATTTTTTATTTAGACGTCATGTTTGAAGGATATTTTCCCCAAGTGAAGAACTGTTTTTTCTCCCTTTCAGTAAAGATGTTAATCCACTGTCTCTCAATGACATTTCATGCAAAGCAAAATCCACTGGAATCCTTTTCTTCCTTCCTCTGAGTGCAGGGAGTCTGTCCCTATGGCTTCTTCTTCTTCTTTTTTTTTATTTTAAGAATATACATATATATATATACATATATACACATATATACATATATATGTGTATATATGTATATATATATATACATATATACATATATATATATATGAGGGAGCGAGAAAGAGGCAAAAGAGGGGGAGATGCAGGCTCCCCACTGAGCAGGGAGCCTGACTCAGGGCTCAGTCCTAGGACCCTGATCATGAGCTGAGCCGAAGGCAGTTGCTTACCCAACCGAGCCACCCAGGCATCCATGCATGGCTTGTTTGTTAACATAAGTTTCTATCTGTCTCAAAGCAGGAAAAAATATACAGTGGAAAAAAGACAGTCTCTTCAATAAATGGTGCTGGGAAAATTGGACAGCTATATGTAGAAGAATGAAACTCGACCATTCTCTTACACCGTACACAAAGATAAACTCAAAATGGATAAAAGACCTCAACGTGAGACAGGAATCCATCAGAATCCTAGAGGAGAACATAGGCAGTAATCTCTTTGATATCAGCCACAGCAACTTCTTTCAAGATATGTCTCCAAAGGCAAAGGAAACAAAAGCGAAAATGAACTTTTGGGACTTCATCAACATCAAAAGCTTCTGCACAGCAAAGGAAACAGTCAAGAAAACAAAGAGGCAACCCACGGAATGGGAGAAGATATTTGCAAGTGACAGTACAGACAAAAGGTTGATATCCAAGATCTATAATGAACTCCTCAAACTCAACACACACAAAACAGACAATCATATCAAAAAATGAGCAGAAGATATGAACAGACACTTCTCCAATGAAGACATACAAATGGCTATCAGACACATGAAAAAATGTTCATCATCACTAGCCATCACGGAGATTCAAATTAAAACCACATTGAGCTATCACCTTACACCAGTTAGAATGGCCAAAATTAGCAAGACAGGAAACAACATGTGTTGGAGGGGATGTGGAGAAAGGGGAACCCTCTTCCACTGTTGGTGGGAATGCAAGTTGGTGCAGCCACTTTGGAGAACAGTGTGGAGATTCCTCAAGAAATTAAAAATAGAGCTTCCCTATGACCCTGCAATTGCACTCCTGGGTATTTACCCCAAAGATACAGATGTAGTGAAAAAAAGGGCCATCTGTATCCCAATGTTTATAGCAGCAATGGCCATGGTCGCCAAACTGTGGAAAGAACCAAGATGTCCTTCAACGGACGAATGGATAAGGAAGATGTGGCCCATATACACTATGGAGCATTATGCCTCCATCAGAAAGGATGAATACCCAACTTTTGTATCAACATGGACAGGACTGGAAGAGATTATGCTGAATGAAATAAGTCAAGCAGAGAGAGTCAATTATCCTATGGTTTCACTTATTTGTGGAGCATAACAAATAGCATGGAGGACAAGGGGAGATGGAGAGGAGAAGGGAGTTGGGGTAAATTGGAAGGGGAGGTGAACCATGTGAGACTTTGGACTCTGAAAAACAATCTGAAGGTTTTGAAGGGGCTGGGGTTGGGAGGTCGGGGTACCAGGTGGTAGGTATTATAGAGGGCATGGATTGCATGGAGCACTGGGTGTGGTACAAAAACAATGAATACTGTTAAACTGAAGATAAATTAAAAAAAATCCCTAGGAGACAAAAGTGTATTTAATTTCCTCTTATGGGAGAAAGAACCTATTTGTGGTTGTCTTGGGATAGTTTCATAATATCAAGTGGAAGAAAGATTATTGATATTCCCTTTATTTGCAGACTGTGGTTTGTGTGGATCTAGTGGATTTCATGAGGATAAGGTGGGACTCTGGTGGCTTCTTACATGTCAGCATTGAGAGACTGGACTGCATTTCATAAAATTGTTTTGTTGGTAGTGTGCATGTAAAGAAGGCTTCTTGGGCAAATGTGTGTGTGTTTCAGTGGGTAGAATTGAGAGAGCACTCCTTGTGTGTGTCACTCCCATAGATGAATATCTTCTGGCCAGTCTGGAGGAGGAGGCAACTGTCCCAATGTCACTCATTCACCATCAGGATAGATGTGACTCTCCAACTATCTGTCAGAACCCAGAGCACCTAGTGTGTCTGCATGTTTTCTCCGAAGGGAAAAAGGGATTTCATCTGGTGGAGACTGGCATGCACCTTGTGGATTTTGGGGAGGTATCCCAGCTTTGTGGATATATACAGTGACCCCTTCTGTTCTCTGAGGACTGTCTCCAGGATGCTGGTCATCTCAGATTGGGTTCCTGGAAGCAGACTCTGAGATAGGGAAGTGCATGTGTAAAAACCTGGAAAGAGAAGGGAAATGAGCCTGGGCAGAAGGAGAGCGACCCACAGAGAGTGAGCCATCTGATCAGCCTCCTTCTTCAGGGAGCTCTCCACCTGGGGATTTTTCAGGACATCTGAACCAGAGGGAGGGCCTTGGGCCCTGGGCCTCTGAGATCATTCACCTGAACCTCTCTGAGAAGGGACAGAAACCCGGGGAAGCAGATCTCTGAACCAGCAGCATTTTCTAGTGAGGAGCTCTCCTGTGAGCGGCCAGGGGCTCCAGGAAGCAATGGGTGCATGTGTGAGCCCAGAAGAGGGGATATGGGTGACCTCTCAGTGTCTACTGTACCCATCTGTTCCACTTTGGTAGAGGAGGGTCCTCTCATGGCTCCAGAGCTTTAGGAACTCAGCTGAGCTGGGACAATTTGAACTGTAATCCTGATCAGTCGGGAGAGCATTAGCTCACGATCACCACTTGGAAATGGTGAGATCATGACCATTGGCCAAATGTCTCCCTGTGTCTTTTTTCTACCCAGTCCCTCTGTGTGCAGTTGACACCCCGGCACAGAGAAGCAGGCAGCCTAGTGCTGTCAGCTGTAAATGCTCTTCTGACCTCCCTGTGCAGAGCTGCTTGGAGGGCTGGATGGGGAGGAAGGTCTGGGGATCTCAGATGAGGGGACCTGGGCCAGAAGTGCTCCCTGCTCTGTGCACAGGCCTCCTGGGGCTGGAGGAGAGTGTGACATAGATGGGGAAGGGGTTTCTGTCTCACTTCTCCATCTGCCTGTGTCACCGTGAGCATTAGTACTGCTGTCCCACACCTGACAGTAATAGTCAGCCTCGTCCTCAGCACGGGTCCCGCTGATGGTCAGGGTGGCTGTGTTCCCTGAGTTGGTGCCTGAGAACCGGTCAGGGATCCCTGATGGCCTTTTGCTATCCTCGTAGATAATCAGCACAGGGACCTTGCCTGGCTTCTGCTGGTACCAGTGAGCATATTTACCCCCAATGTTGTCTCCCCCACACGTGATCTTGGCCGTCTGTCCCAGGTTCACCGATAGTGAGGGTGGTTGAGTCAGCACATACGAGGCCATGGAGCCTGCAAGAGAGAAGATGAGAGGTAGGTTGCAGCCAGAGTATCATCCCCTGGACACTACCACCCCTGGTTTAAATCCCAGTGGTTCTCTAGATAATTCCCACCCTGATGTCCTCTTTGTTCTGCGGCCCATGCGCAGGCCTTGTGGATAGAAACTTTGGACAAATGAGAACCATTCCTCCCCTTGCCCTGGGCAGGTGCAGCCCTTTTGGGGTCAGACAGAGCCAATGACAAGAGTGGGAAGAGATTACACCCCTCTAGCCCCTCATGACAAAGGATGGTCTTGAGATCTTGTTTGTCAGTGGCAATCCACTGCTGAGCTCAGAGTCACGGCCAGGAGTGTCCCAGAACCTGGGGATTAGGGAGTGTGAGCCTGGCCTCAGCACCTGTGCAGTGAGCCAGGACTCCGAGGAGGAGAGGGGTCCAGGCCATGGTGCAGGTCCCTCGATTTTGCTCTCCGAATCTCAAGGCTGGGCAGGGTTCCTCCCAGCCCCCTCTTATCTGCTTGCTGGAGACACCTGCTGGTTATGTAAATGAGCCAGAGCTCAGGGGCTGCTGCTGAGGAGCCTTGTGGTTTTAGAAATGGGCTCAGCTACTAAGAAAACACACACACACACACAGAAATGGGCTCAGCTCCAAGGGACGCAGAGATGGGAGGGCAGCTCCTGCAAACTCATCCTCAGCCCAGGTGATTCTCTTTCACCCTGTGTTTCCGTAGCCTGGGGTCCAAACTCTATCCCTCTCCATGTCCTGGCCTGGCTCCTGGGGAGGCATGGTCACAACTGAGCTGTGAGGTGGAGTCTGTCTGCATTTTCTGAACCCATCATAGAATGTTTCCTCTGTAGGCACTAGAGGATCATAGGTCAGTTTGTCCTACTTCTAGTTTAGATTGGTGAACATCAAAACAGGAAAAAATTCCTCCCTTGCCAGGTGCACATGGAGTTTTAGGGAACCATTGATGTGGTGTAGGAATCTGTGCCAAGGAAGAGCTCCTGGGGCAGGTCATAGATGCTGTTCCTCAGTACCCCCAAGGAGCCCGCCCTGAAAGGGACAGACCTAGTGCTTGAGCAAGGATTGAGAGTGACAGAGTGTAGCAGGAATGGGGGTGGGGTGGAGCGTCATGAAGTCCTAGACGTGTGCTAGAGCCCGAGACAAATTCCACAGGATAGAGATGAGAGACTCCAAGTCAGAATTTTATATCAGAGCACAGGTGATGATAGTGTAGTAAATCTGTACCTTTATCTTCTGGTTTCAGGTTCTGGTAAGTAATCCTCCCAGTTAGAATCCCTGAGGCCTTTCCAGGTGATCTCTGTTGCCCCCCCTAGTGGCCACCCCACACTGGCAGCTAGAAGTGCAGGGAAATCTTTTGTCCAGGTGGAGATTCATGACCCAGTGCTCACATCCTGGTTCCCCTTGATTAATGCACTGCTGGCATGCATCCTCCAGGAGAGGGTTTGCTCGTCTCTGTGGGGCTCCTGCCAGCATCAAGACTAGGTATATATAAGGTGTCAGATTACCTATGACAATAGGAAGAGGCTCATGTGAAGAGGAGGCAGGACCCATCTGAGGTATCAGGGTCATGTCTCTGGGGTGGTGGTGGTCATGAATGTCGTTTTAGGGCTGAACACTAGAAGATACAGGACTCACGGACTGTCTCACTTGATATGGCTGCTGGACCACCACATAATCTGATTATAGCTCCTGCTCCAAGGACAAAGACAGTAGGACACTCAACCAACAAAATCTTATTCAGATCCAGCTTGGTCTTCCATAGGTTTCATCCTGGGAAATCAGTGCAAAGAAGACCCAAGTCTTTCTTCGGTTCCTGCCTTGGGCAGAGCAGCATTGGAGACAGTTGCTTTGGTGAGACTGCACACCATCATCAACCCAATCTACCTGCATCTTGTCTTCTATAATCATTGAGAAGCCCCACTATTTCTCATTTCTGTCTGGGTCAGCATTGATCTTGTGGCCCAGAGCTAGCCCACAGATGTGTCATTTTTCTGAGGATCTTTCTGGGAAGTTTTGTCTGTGAATGAAAGAAACTGACTAGATTTATGAATGTTCTTTCCCTTGTCCTCATGACTGATAGCTGGAGCTGGAGCAGCCATCCTGAGGTCTGTTGTCAACAACAAGACAAAGCAAAGTCTCCATAGTCACAATGGTGGGAGACACACTGAGAGGATTTGGGGCCTCAGGGAATTGGCTGTACCTGGAGAACCAGCATCTAACTTCAGACTTACTTCTGTCTGCCAGAAAATAGCTGCTTGAATATTCATGCTTCCGACTGATATGGGCATTCATTGCATTAAAACTTCTGGTCCTGTGGGGATAATGACTAATACAAATCATTCAGATATTTAAATGATAGGAGAACCTATCATTTAGGTTGGGATTGTGCAGAGAATCAAATGACATCAGACAAAATGACCGGCATGTCATGTGTGGGGAGAGGCTGGAGGAAGCTTCTCTGCAGAGGGGACCGTGTGGCTGCTGTCAGGATGGCAAAAAGGAACAAGAACTGAAGTGTGCTTGGAGTCTGTCCCTGTGGGGAAGAGTCTGGTTTGTGAGAGGATGTGGGGACAGTGATGACCTTATGTGTCTGGGATTCTATGCTAGTTGAGTTCCAAGGCGATATTTTCCCATAGGTTATAAAATCGGGGACAGGTGCATGTGATGTGTTAAAATTCTCATGTTATATGTTTCCCGGGAAGGTGAGTCACTAGAGGAGCCCTGTGTTAGCCTCCCTGCAAACTCAGTGGGAAGCAGGAGCCCGTTTGTGGCTGACAGTCACTGTGATTTCTCCGTGGCTCACTTGTGTGTTTGTGACACATGACATCCAATTCCTGTCACACACTCCTCTCTATCATATACTGATACACACACATATATATGAATATACTTGTGAGTGCATGTGCACATATATACTGATTGTGTCTGCTGTATATTTGTTGGAGAAGTATTTGTGTACATATATGCCCATACGTATGATATATACACATATGTTTTCTGGAGATTTTGAACTCTGGATTGGATGCCAAAGTTGTAGTTTTGGGAATCTTTGCATTTTTAGGAGACAGGCAGTTCCATTTTATCACCAATGGTAAGGTGTGTGTTGTTACCGTAATGAATGGCAGGTCCAAGTTAGTAATCAGACTCATTTTGACAGAGCACAGTGGTTTCAATCAAAGACTTTGTTCCTAGAACTGAAATAGATGGGCACCTTACCATTTTTTGTTTTTGCATGTGTATTTTTAGAAAGCTCCAATGGGCACATACTTTGGCTTGCTACTGAAACTTAACAGAGACTGTAGGTTCCTAATTTGCCACTAAGTAACTATGTGATTGAGCTGCCTGCACAAACTGTGTTATCAGATCAACTATGCCATGGAATTGGGTATTCACAGTAGCTCTCCATCATGGAACAGAAGAGGTAAATTTGAGATTAGGCTTCCCCAGGTCCTGAAGGCACAGGCGAGATGCATGAGGAAAAGGTCTGATGGCCATGACCCCAACCCTACTGCATTGTCTCTGATCTGTCTGGCACAATTATGGCCCAGTAGGGACAATCCTATGATAGCTGATCCCTAGAAAATCCGTGGTTAATTTAAGAGGCTCCTGTGTGATGAGCAGTCAACTGTGCTAGTTAACAGTCGTAGTCCTGCAGCCCTCATCTGGGACAACCCTGCACAATATGGACAATTTTTCAATAATGCACCATGTGAGCAGAGTGCTTGGTTTATTTACCTGACAGAGAGAAGGACAGAGTGGCTTATTTCTAACCTATGTTCTCTGACTCAGTTTGGCTGGAAGGTTCGAGCCTTGGGAGGAATAAAGGAAAGTGGTAAGAGATGTTTGAGGAAGAGATATGTGAGGAGACCCCACCCCCAAATGAACACAGAGCTATTTGTGTTCATGAGAATGCCCAGAAGTGTGAGTCCTCAATGGGAAATGGTGTTCATACTCAGGTGGATAATGTGACACGTCTGGGGACAGTGATTAGCTTTCTTTTGCATCCACTCTTGAACTTGTCCAGTGGGCCTATAGCAAAGTGGCCATGTTGCAAGATTTTAGATTATTCATGGGATATTCCCTAGGTTTGTCCCCTCATAAAGCTGACATGACTGTGGCTACTTCTGAGGGACCAATCTTCCAAGAGCAGAGACCAACTCAGAGTTCCAGGATGAGACCATTCCCTTAGGAATAAGCCAGGAGCCTGGTGGCAGATGAATGACATTAGACTTGTTCCATCATGGAAGCGATCACTCTGTTCTTGGTGGAAGAGACCTTTACTCTGTATGGGAGCTTGCTTTCTTTGACTGCATTGCTTCTTCCCAAACTCTGATCCTTGGACTTACTGAATGCCTCACCCACTGTTCCAGTATTCAGTGTGGTTCTGTCCAAAGCTCACATTTCACCTCAGAAAAGGACTGTAATATGCTAATGCACACTATGGAATGTGTGGTTCTACACATTCCACAGTGTGGAATTCACTGGTTCTACCATGCTCCATAGCGTTCGAAACAGCTGGCTGGAATGATGGCCTACTGGCCTCTTAGACAGACTTTTTTACTGTCCACTCACATGCAACACCTTGTGGGATTGTGGCAAGATTTGGCAGGAGGTGATATTTACACTAAATATGTGTCCAATGCACGATGCTGTTTCTCCCATAGCCAGCATTGATGGGTCCAGGAATGAAGAGGTAGAATTGGGAATGTCCGTACTCACTGACATTCTGGGTGACCCACTGCAGAATTTTCACTCCTTGTATGATTAACGTACACTTTGCTGCCCTAGAGAACTTAACTGTAAAGGAGAATTGCTTCCATCTCAAAACACCACCATGATTCTGTTCAATAGAACGCTGAGACTTCGTCTTGTCACTCTGAGCTTGTCTTGTCTCCATGGATGTTTCTTTGTCCTTCCAGCCTGATCTTTCATACCTGACACTACCCTAGGCAAGAAAACATAACAGCCTCATCCTGCTTCCTGCACAGGCACCCTGATGCACACGGTGCAGAGGCTGCCTAGAGGGCTGTGTTGGGAGAGAGGTCTGGGAATCTCAGATGTGGGCCCTGGGACAAAGACCTCTGTTTGTCCTCAGTCCTCCAAGGACTGATGGAGAGTGTGACACAGATAGGAAAGTGGTTTGTCTCTCATAACCCTGTCTGGCTCTGTCACTGTGAGCATTGCTGTTGTCCCACAGTTGACAGTAATAATCAGCCTTGTCCTTGGCCCTGGTCCTGCTGGGGTTTAGGGTGGCTGTGTCTTCCAAATTGGAGTCTTAGCATCAGAGAATCCCTGTGGAGCACTTGCTATTGTCATCTATGACCGGCCAGGGTCCTGTCCTGGCTTCTGCTGGTACCACTGTACACTGAAGATTTCTATACCATCTCCCTGACAGGAGTCACTGGGATCAGGGTCACTGAGCACAGGGTAGCTGAGTCAGCACCAGGACGGCCTTTTTGGAGCCTGGCCATGGGGCTGATTTGGTCTCTTGCAGAGCTACAAACAGCACCTGATTCAGGGAAAGGAAGTCATGTGGCCTCAGCGTCTACCCCTCCTTTTTCATGTCCTCTCTGCTTCCCCCAGCTGCATTCTTGTCCCATTCTCAACATGTCCTCAGAATGGAAAACTCTTGCATCCTGACATTTTTTCATCATGGTGCATATGGGAATTTACTTGTTATACATTCACAGGCTGTTGGAGTTTCATCACAACTTCTAGTCTATTTCCACGTGGTGCTTCTGTCTCTGTGACACGACCCACCCCACAGCAGACCAGCATCTTGCATCGTCAATACTTTGATTCCTTTTGTTTTTTTCATCCATGTCTCATGTAAACTTGTGAAAAGTGCCAGAAACCATTCCTGATAGAGGGACTCACTTCAAGTTCTGTGTCTCTGTGAGTCCCCAGGGTCATATCTGTGCACAGGGTTTGAGCTCTGGAGACTGAATAGTTAATGGTCCTTCCTGGGAACTGAGTTCTGTCACTGAAGTAAGGACAGTTCAGGGACCAGAGATGTGGTCTGAGGCTATGAGAATTACATCACTCTGGAGACAGTCTCACAAGGAGGCTGCAGACCTTCCTATCAGGGACCTGTCGCTCTGAGTGCCCTACTTCCTGTCCCCCCGAGACATTGATGAACAAGGGAGTTGCAGCCCCAGATCTGAGTCTGACTGGAGTGGGGCAGGAATTGCAGAGGGTGAGGGGTCACGGTGTCTTGGACATGCCCAGTACAGAAGGGTCAGCTCCCTGGGATCTCAGGTGGAGAACGAAGGGTGGTGCTCCATGGTGAGGACTCCTGTCAGTGTCCTGGGTAACAATGTGTATCTGACCCTCAGAATAAGGTCCCTGCAGTCTGAGGAGATAGGTTGGAATATCCTGACAGCCTCTGAGTCCTGAATCTTGGACTCCTGTTGACCCCCAAGCCCGGTGTCCCCTTGAGGCTCCTCATGGGCAGCCCCAGCCTCTGTCCTGCTGCTCCTGATGCAGCTCTGCTGCCCCCTGCTGGTGGAGGAGGACTCAGACCAGGGCCTTCCCTCCTGTGGGTCACCCCAGAGCACCTGTCACCTGAGAAGGGGTGTGGACCAGAGTTCCCAGGCTCCCACAGACAGCTGTCCCCACTGCCCTGCCCAGACCAGCACAGAAGGTCAGAAACATGGTGCAGGAGGTAGGACATGTGCGATTCCTATACCTGTCCCAGGGTTGAAATGCGCTGGATAGCCTGCTGTCTTCTTTCAGAAAGGAGAGTGCAGGGTGCAGTGTAGGGCATTTGGAAAGGGTCAGTGTCCAGACAATCCTGTGTGATGTCCCACGACCACCAGGTTCCTGTGTATGTAGGAATCAGGACCGATGCTTCCTGCATCTCCATCTGTGTAGTTGGGTTTTACAATCCCTGGGTGATGCCTCTGGTGCTAAATTCAGTTGAGCAGGCAGATGTTTATCTCACTCTCTAGTAATCCTGTATTTGCTACTATTATTGTTGTTCCAGGCCTCATCTCCTGGAGCTCGGTGTGGGAGGATCTGTAAAGTAGCCCAATCCGTGGTTTTGTGGAACTGCATATCTGCTAATTCTGACTTGGACCCACTTGCCGATGATGCAGCTCACGGGGCAGAGAAAACTTTTCCTGGGATCCCACAGAGGAAGAAAGGAGACTCCAACTCCATGGTCAGCTGGCTGAGATCACATGTAGCCTCTCTAATTAGTAAGACTCTTACAATGTTATGTATCATTGGATGTAAAAGAAAACAACAGGTATAACAAGAAGATATTTGCAAATGACAGTACAGACAAAAGGTTGATATCCAGGATCTATAAAGAACTCCTCAAACTCAACACACACAAAACTGGTAATCATGTCAAAAAATGGGCAGAAGATATGAACAGAGACTTCTCCAATGAAGACATACAAATGGCTATTGGACACATGATAAAATGTTCATCATCACTAGCCACCAAGGAGATTCAAATTAAAACCACATTGAGATACCACCTTACGCCAGTTAGAATGGCCAAAATTAGCAAGTCAGGAAACAACATATGTTGGAGGGGATGTGGAGAAAGGGAAACCCTCTTACACTGTTGGTGGGAATGCAAGCTGGTGCAGCCTCTTTGGAGAACAGTGTGGGAATTCCTCATGAAATTAAAATAGAGCTTCCCTATGACCCTGCCTTGCACTACTGGGTATTTACCCCAGAGATACAGATGTAGTGAAAAGAAGGGCCATCTGTACCCCAATGTTTATAGCAGCAATGACCACGGTCACCAAACTGTGGAAAGAACCAAGATGCCCTTCAACGGACGAATGGATAAGGAAGATGTGGTCCATATACACTATGGAGTATTATGCTTCCATCAGAAAGGATGAATACCCAACTTTTGTATCAACATGGACGGGACTGGAAGAGATTATGCTGAGTGAAATAAGTCAAGCAGAGAGAGTCAATTATCATATGGTTTCACTTATTTGTGGAGCATAACAAATAGCATGGAGGAGGTGGAGAGGAGAAGGGAGTTGGGGTAAATTGGAAGGGGAGGTGAACCATGAGAGACTATGGACTCTGCAAAACTATCTGAGGGTTTTGAAGAGGCAGCGGGTGGGAGGTTGGAGGAGCCCGGTGGTGGTTATTAGAGAGGGCACGGATTGCATGGAGCACTGGGTGTGGTGCAAAAACAATGAATACTGTTACGCTGAAAATAAAAAAAAAAGCAATATAAAATGTCTGCTTATGACTACAGAAAAAATGTGGAAGAGTCTCAAATGCTATAACCCAAGTTGTGCTAGACCTATTAAGGGATACAGAGCACATAGGTGGAATTGCCTCAGCACCAGAGACACTTAAGATATGGGCAACAATGGCAATGTACCCCACTTCAGATGGGAAGTATTACAAGACAGGATTTTGTTAGGGGTGATTATTAAAAAAAAGAGTGAGAGGAAGATCAGCAAGGGGAAGAATTAAGCCAATCAGGATAGACAGAGAGTAGAACAGGGGGAATCTTTTTGAAGAAATGAATTTGAAATTAGTTTTAAAATATATAGATAGAATTGAGCCGGTTAATAAAAAATTAGGGAGCAAAGAAGGATGTCTGGCAGAATGAGCACATCCAATAGATGCTTGGATATAGGAAAGCCATTGTAAATAGGGTGAATTGTTCTTTGTCAGCTGTGAGTCTTTCTACATGGAAACATGTCAAGCAAATATAGAATCATATGTGATTGGTAATAAATATGGCTGTTTTTCTAAAAAAGAAAACAACAATAGTGTTTCTTCCTTGAGTGTAAGCTTCCCCATTCACAGCTGCTGAAGCTAATGCCTAGAGAAGCTAGCTTCCCAGGAGAAGAGAAGTGGGAGTGAGTCCAGGAGTAGAGTTCAGGTGTGCTGGATTCAGACCCTGGGCTCTGTGGGGCAGAGCTTGACCAGTGCATGCAGGAGTCTGAGGCCAGCCTGGCTGCAGGGCTTGCATCCCAGGAGTCACTGCCATCCCCAAACTGGCTGGTCTCTAAAGGAGCCCCCTCAACCTGTGCATGGGGAGAGTCAGTGGGGTCATGTCCCAGGTTAGAGCTGGAGAATCTTTGGGGATGCTGGAGGCCATTTGGCTGTGCTACGGCCTGGTCTGGGGCCTGCTGGCTCTGCTCTGTATTATTGCTTTCTCTTCTCTCCCTGAGTAATTGGGAATAATGGGGTCTCATGGCCACACAACTGGGGACAGCTGATTAGTATATGGGACCATCGGTTGTACAGCTTCAGGAGGCTGTGGGACTCATTCTGGAGGGGCCCACCCCTGCAGCATCCCCTGGGCCGAGCTCAGGGCCAGGGCCATGGGCAGAATCCTGTGGGTGCTGAGCTTGTGTCAGTGCTTGGATCAGGACCTGGGGAGTGAGGAGGGTGAGAGAATGAGGAGGGGGCATTTTGTAGGGGTCCGGGCCATGGTGGGGACCTCAGATTACTGCTTACTTGGTCCATTGCTTAGCCTGGCTGCCCCAAACCTCTCTCATGCCCTCCCTGGTCCCCATGAGAATGCTCCTTTTCAGGCTGCTGGAGAGAATCTCTGCTTCTGTGTGGGCTTCATGGATCTGGTTCATGTAAAGGAGTGCTCAGCTGTGGGCTCCATAGGGGAACTCTTGTCACTGTGTGTTTGAAAATCTTAAAGGCTCGAGTGAGAAGGGCCCTGTGAGGATATTTCTGTTAGTTATTCTCATGCAATATGCTCTGTGAATATTTCTTCTTTTCTTTTGTGTGTAAACTATAGTACAGAAAACGTTCCATCTTAATTATTTTTCTGGCTCGATTCATCTTCCTAGAGTTTGTACCTGCTCCCTGAGAATGTTTCATGTCCCACGTTGTGGAGCAGAATTGGTGGGAATATTCCTGTAAGTTTCTTATGTTTTAGTGTCATTTCATATACTATGGGGTGTTCTTTTTTTTTTTTTTTTAAAGGATTCTATTTATTGATTTATTTGTGAGAGTGAGAGAGAGAAAGAGAGCACAAGACCACATGATATTCCCTGTGCCCACCCTCCTGGCCACCTGTACTTGGCTCAGTCTGTGGTGCTTCAGGAGCCTCGCCTTTGGGCTGGACAGGGCCCTCTGAGTGTTACAGACATCAGCTGATACAGGGAGGGTGGTCCTGTGGCCTCATTACCTTTCTCGTCTTCTTGCACAGTGTCCCCTCTGCATCCCCCAGAGGCACTGTGATCCCATGCTTCCCATATCATTAGACTGTGGAACTTTCTCAGAACATTTGTTCATCATTCTGTCATTGAGGTGATGGAGGATTATGTCCCAAGGGAGAGTTCTCCCACTGTGCAGGGATAGACCCAATTGAGGATGGTTTGCAGTGACTGAATTTAGTCCAGTTGAGGTGGGATGGGGAGGCATGAAGAGGACCTGTGGTAGAGACAGAGGCAAATTCTACAGGAGACAGATGAGAGTCAATGAGACAGAATTTTACCTCAGTGTCTATCATACTGTGTCCTCAAAAGGAAATGGTAGTAATAATCAGGTGGATAATGTGACATGTCCAGGGACAATGGTCAGCTTTCTTGTCCATCTAGTCTTTTTTTAAAATATTTTATTTATTTGACAGACAGAGATCACAAGTAGGCAGAGAAGTAGGCGGGGAGGGGGGGTGCGCGGGAAACAGGCTCACTGCCAAGCGGAGAGCCTGATGCAGGGCTGGATCCCAGGACCCTGGGATCATGACCCAAGCAGAAGGCAGAGGATTTAACCCACTGAACCACCCAGCCGCCCCTTGTCCATCCAATCTTGATCTTATTCAGTGGGCTCCATAGCAAAGGACCATGTTGTAAGGTGGGTGTATATTTATTAGATGGCTGTTTATTCATGGGCTAGTCACTTTGGATTTAAGTTTTATTACAACTCACATCTCCCAGAGTTTGGTGTGGGAGGAATTTGAACTGTCTGTGGTTTGGTGAACTGGGAATCAGCTAATTCAGACTTGGATATAATTGCACATGATATAGCTCACAGAGCATCTGAAAACTTTTCCTTGTGTACCCACAGAGGCAGACAGGAGACTCCAATACCAAGATTAGCTCGCTGAGACCCCATTGCATTTGTCTAATTAATTAAACTCATCAATATTTTGTATCATTTAATTTGAAAACAAGTGTTTCTCACACCAGTATAAGCTTCCTTAATTTGCAGCAGGTAACGTGATTGCCCAGACAGGCTAGTTTCCCAGGAAAACAGAGGCAAGTGGGAGGAAGGGAGGGTGACTGCCCTGATCTGGTTGTGGAGAGTGTGTCTTAGGTACCTCTGGCTCCTCCTGATAGGGACTCAAAGTAGGGGACACTGTCTGGGGTTTTTCATGATGACTGTCATAGTGCAGTTGTGTGTCTACAACACAACTGGGTGAACAGGAGTGTATGGACTCAGGAGATCCCCTAGGATACCCGGGACCGTGACGACAGTCATCAATTCAGCAGTGTCCAATTCAGCAGGTCTGATAATGGACCAACCTTCCAGAGTGAACGTTTGGTCATGGGGGGCATCATGAGTAGATCCGGTATTTGCTGAGAGAAGGGGATATGGAGTGGGCAATGAAGAAGGTAATTCTAGACTCCATATTGACCTCAGGGTAGTGGTAGAAATGAATAAGATAAAAGTAATAAAGGTTTCTTCCTTATGTTGACATGAATAGGTTTGGTTATATTGTGTGTTCTACTTCCCTGTTTCATCCCTTCATCATCTAACATCACAGATGCTAACAATAGTTAGCTTTACATCTCATTATTGAAGTTATAGATTATCAAATGGCAGGGACAAACATAAAGATCACTATTGGACAATGATACACTTTTATCCTCTTGTGGGAAAGGGGTGAGCATGATTGTAACTGTTCACGGGATATTTTATCATGTTAGGTGGAGACATGGCTGCCAACATTCTCTTTATTTGGAGACTGTGGTGTGGGGGGCATGGGTGGATTTTCTGTGGATGAGGGAGCATCTGTGGTGTCTTAAGTGTCACTGTTGACAGGCTGAGCTGTATTTCATAGAATTGTTGTCTGTCCATTGGTGTAAAGAGAGATTCTTGCCCGGATTTGAAGGGTGGAAGTGAGAAAGGATCCATTCTGTGCCTCACTCCTGTGGTGGTTTTGTTTCTTGTGGCCACTTTGTAGGCAGTGACAACTGCCCCATTATCCCCATTTACCATCAAGAAGGATGTCTGTGCAACAATCTGTCAGAACTCAGAACACCTAGTGTGTCTGGATATTTTTTCAATGTATAAAAATATAAGGAACAAACTGCTCTGTCTGGAGATTAGACAAGTATGTTGGTGATTTGGGTGATAAAGCCCAGCTCTGTGGGTACACAGTGGTTTCCTCAGGTCCCTGAGAACCCTGTCAGGCATGTTTGCCCTCCTCCATTGTTTCCTGGAAGCTGGCTCTGAGGAGAAGTCCATGTGCAGGAAATCTGGAAGGAGTTGGGGAGCTCAGCTCGAGAAGAAGGAGAAGGGCCTGCAGTGAGATATCAGGTGCGTCCTACCTGCAGGGAGATCTCAAGCTGGCACCATTCAGGACATCAACCTGATGCAGGGCCTCAGGGTGCTGGCCTGAGGTGATCATTTACCTGACTCTCTCAGAAAAGGAGCATAACCAGGGGAGGCAGGTTTCTGAAGCAAAAGCACTTCCCAGTGAGGACCCCCCCTGTGAGCTGTCAGGGTTCCAGGCAGTAGTGGGTGGGTGTGTGAGCCCAGAGGAGGGGATGTGGGTGACCCCTCTGTCTACTGTGCCCATCCTCTCCACTCAGGTGGCTCCCACTGATGGCTTCAGGGTTTTAGGATCCCAGCTTCTCTGGGAAGTTTGGACTCTAATCCTGGTCCGTTGTGTGACGAGTGGCCCATAGCACAAGGAAAATGCAGAGATCATGAGCACCGGACAAAAGGCTCCCTCTGTCTTTCCTCCACTGAAGCCCTCTGGCCCACATTCACCCACAGGCCCGGAGAGCAGAGTAGCTGGTGCAGTCAGGTAAATGGTCTCCTGACCCAGTGGGTGCAGGACTGCCTGAGAGCAGTGTGGGGGAGGATCTCTGGAAGCCTCAGACCTGGGTGCCTGGAACAGACCTGCTCAGGGCTTTTCCATGTTCCTTCTGGGGCTGGAGGAGTGTGCATTGCAGTCGGGGAAGTGGATTTTGTCTCACTTCCCCATCTGCCTGTGTCACTGTGAGCATTACCACAGCTGTCGTAGGACTGAGAATAGTAGTCAGCCTCATCCTCATCTCGAGTCCCACTGATGGTCAGGGTGGCCGTGTTTCCTGATTTAGAGGCTTGAACCGGTCAGAGATCTCTGACAGTCGCCATTATTTTTATTAATCACAAGCACAGGAGCTTGTCTTGGCTTCTGCTGGTACCAATATGCGTATCTTTTCCCCAGTACATTTCCAGAGCGGTTGATTGTAGCCATCTGTCCCTGGGTCACCGACACAGAGGGCGGCTGAGTCAGCCCACTGGAGGTCATGGAACCTGAAAAGACAGGAGAGGAGAGGTTGGTGTGAGGTCCAAGGACTAATTTCCAAGGACCCAATACTGAGTCAGTGTTAGTGCTGAGCTCAGAGTTTGGGCAGGCCCAGCTCTGGTCCCATAAAGTCTGAGCTTGTGTGTAGGGCCTGGGTCACACCTGTGCAGAGAGTGATGATGGGGAGCAGGAAAAGGCTCCAGGCCATGGTGGAGATGCCCAGAGCTCTGCCTCCAGAGACCCCACAGCAGGGCAGGCTCACCCGGGGTTCTCTTATTCCCTCCAGGTCCATGGGGCAGTGATTGCTAGTATTTATGCAAATATATTTCCTCCATGCTTTCTGCCTGGATTACTCACTTGTGAGGTCAGAATAGGTGACTGAGGAGGAACCCCGGAGCTCCTGGCTTCCTCCATGGAGCTTTCTGGTGAGAAAATCAACCTTGGTTTCCAAGGTCTGGCTTCAATAGTGAAATTCCTGGGATCTGACCCTATGGCTCTGTCTGAAACCTCTGTGCCTGAGGTCTACACTGGTCTGGTTCAGGGCCTTGCAGGGTCCTGGCCATGGGGTTAGCTGGCCCTCTGAGCATGCAGACAACCCCTGATTCAGTATCGGTGCTCTGTGACCTCATTACCCACCTCTTCCTGCCTCAGATCTCCTGTCTGGCCCCCACTGCACTCTGGTCCCTGCTTGCCATGTCATCACATTGGGAAACTCTCTCATTCTGGGGTTCCTGCTTCCCTTTCCACCGGGGAGTTGACTTGTTAACCAACCAGCAGCTGTTGGAGATTCCTCACAATATCTCGTGAATTGACACAGGCTATTTTCATCCCTGTGACAGCCCTCATCCCACAAGAGAGCAGAAATTGGCCACCACAATTATTTTCATCATTGTTTCTTGTAAACATGTAAAGGCCTTGACAAATATTTGGAAGCTTCCTCGTTTTTGTGTGGGTCCCCGAGGTCACACAATCCCACCTGGCATGGGATTACTGCCGATTACTAATTGGCAGTTAGTAATTGGCACTAATGGAATCATCTGACCCCTTTAATCAATGCTTTGTAGTTGTCACTTCCTCATTGATTGGTTACCATCTCAGCACAAGAGACAATGCTCTTTTCTGCCTTCCTTTTCCAGTCCCTCTCATTGTTTTCACTGCCTGTCCATCTGTCTGTCTGTCCGTGCCTACTGGGTTATTTTCTTCCAACTCATCCACACCAGAAGGCCCCAGGTGGGTCCTTTGGAGGTGGGATGATTCATTGTGTGGGTTTGGATATTATTTCCCTACCATCTTCTTGACTACAATGTATGTGGTGAGGAAAATCCCACTAGAGGGACCCGGGGGAGTCCTTTTTTGGGACATAAACTCTGCAAACCCTTGGTAGAAAACAATCCTTTACTGGAGTGAGTAAGAGGATCCTGTGATTCCCTGTGACTCAGCCCACCATGTACTTGAAAGAAGTCACTGCAAGTCTGAGACGTGCTGTTCACCTCTCCTCCTGTTCCTCTTGTACCCTTGCCTACTCTGTCTCTAGAGAAATAGCCACCTTCTCTCCTCCTATCCTCGTGGGAGTTTCCAGGCTATGGGAGGCTCCTGGAATTTCCATCTCAGAGCTGCATCACTAACGACACGGATCAGGCCAGAGTTCCTGGGATCCAGCATCACAATTCCTCCCAACCCCACTCAGGTCTATGCCCAGGGACCAGGGTTACCTTGATCAATACAGGTGCTCAATGTTACCACAGAAGCGTGGGTGTGTGCGAAAGATGCTGCTTTTCAATAACCAGAAAATCTATGGAGGAGATCAACATGTCCAGTAAGCTGGCCCCTCTCCCATTATATGTATTTGAGATGGATCACTCACAGGGTAGAGAGTCCGGGGAGTCAATATATTTATCACTTTGGTGCACCCCCTTCACCATGCCTTGCTGTTGTACCAGTAGCTGTGTTTCTGGGAAGAATCTGGAAAAGTCCTATAGGCGGCATGTGGACTCATTCTTGGCACCAAAAATTGAGAACTGAGTCCCGATGGAGAGACCCAAGCCATCCTCCGTGTTGGTCCTGGCAATGACATCCTAGCATGTATTCTACTTTCTTACTAGACCCCAGCTCTGCACCCACCATGGGCTTAAGACTCTGTGGCATACCCCCCTCATGGACCAAATGTTTCCTTCAGGACATTCAACACTGGCAAATTTCCTATTATGCTTCATGATGAAATTACAGTGATGGTATTTACTCAACCAACCTCCTTGGTAAACTGCAGAACTTGGAGATCTCTGCCCAAGCTCTGAGCAGAGTCCTGTTCTGGATGCACAGGGTCTGATGGCTCATGGGGTCATCTCAGACCAGCTACTCTCTCATGGTCATTTTCCTGTCTAGGCTGATCTGGTCTTTCCCAGCAGTATGGCAAATTAAAGAGCATATTCTGTTGTCAAAAAGACCTAAGTTCGTCCCTGTGTCTGTCTCTTTGTAATGGTGTCTTGGGATTTTGTGCAGGATGACAGGGTTTCCAGGGATAGTCAAAGGTCTCAGGGCCCTGGAGAGCGGCATGCAGCAGCTCCCCAGAGTCCCCATGGGGAAGAGAAGCGACAGAGTGGGAGGTTTTAGCCTCATTTCCCCTTTGTGTGTGTCACTGTGGCTTAACCATATTGACCATCGGTTGATTGGCTCTCACCGCAGTGATACTCAGCCTCATCCTCAGACTGGATGTCGGAGATGGTTAAATAGCGGTCAGCCCCAGAGCTGGATCCTGAGAAGCGACTGGGGATCTCGTCCCCCTTGCTGTGGCTTCTGTCACTATTAACCTTCATCACATACCGAGGGGCCTTCCCTGGTTCCTGTTGATATCAGTGAACAAAGTAATTGCTGTGCTCCCTGCTCAGGGTGCAGGTAAGCTTGACTGAGGCTCCCAGGGAGGCAGATGCAGATGAGTCAGCACAGGCAGAGCACAGAAACCTGGAAACACAAAACACAAGCATGATGCTGAATGTCCTGGACACTGGACGGTGTTCCCTGGGCACTGTACTTGGAGGGAAATGTCAAAGAGGCAGAACCCTGACCTGTAGAGATAATAAAGGGCAGGAGGTAGAAGGAAACCCAGTCCATGGTGGAGGGGAATTGCATAGAACTCTTCTCTTGGGCTGTGCTCCAAGCCTGAAGTCTTCAAACTCCCATCTTATCCTCTGTTTTTGCAGCTCAAGGAAGGAGGGGAATCAGATGCAAATCTAGTCTCCATTCTTCCGTTGATCTGTGTGAGCTCTTGTTTGAGCTCACCCAGAGCTTAAGAGCCCCATTCTGGTAATTTCCTAGGTCAGAAGTAGGAGCAGGTGTGGTTTCTAAAGTGGAGAGTTGATTTTACACAGAATCATCAATGGAAGCATCAGTTATACCCTTTTCACTTGAGCACAACCCAGGGGATTTGGACTTTCTGGGTTCTGAAAACAAGACCCACAGTGCTCCCCTGGGCACCCTGGGATGAATATCACCCTATGTGTATTGCTAGTTTTAAAAAATGACTACTTCTGAGCCCTCAGTAGGTGCTAAACCTTTGTGAGTATGTACGGGTTCCACTGAATGAGACACAATAAAAACCAAGGCACAGTTTTCCTCCAGTCTTTTAAATGAAGAATCTAACATTGAGACATTACATGGTTTTCTCATTTCTCATTTGCCATGACAGTGATGAGTAAGTCCAGTTTCCAATCCAGGAGATGTCCCAGAGCCTGCCCTTCCAATCCCCGCCCTGCACTGACCCCTCACCATGCTCCCTCTCCCCTCATCCCAAGGCTACTGAGACCTTCTGGTTATCACCCTCTCTCCTTTATTCCAGTCTATGCCCTCCCAGGTTCTGTTCTAAAGATAATCAGATATTCATGATGGTGTTGTCTCTGTTTCCCAAGGAAAAACAGCCTGCTGGCTCTGAGTCTATACTGTAGAGAGAGTTACCCTAAGGAAACCTTATGAATTTAATCTGATCTGTCCATGGCTCCTACAAGGCATGAAAACCTCTGTACCATCAAATGTGGGTAGTCCCCCCAAAAAAGTTTTGTTGTTCTGTGGTCTCCAGCAGATTTCAAAAACATAGCATAAAAGATAAGGTAAAAAATATTTTTATATGTAATTCATATTGATGTGATAATATTTTCAAGAAATTGATCTAGCCAAAGTGTACTATGAAAACAAGTTCTGCTCATTTCTTCTCTTTTTAAAAATGTGGCTACTAGAAAATTTTAAATTATGAATGTGGTTGGAATTTTATTTCTGTTGGATGGACTGCTCTGCAAAGGCCCACTAGCCATCACTTGCTTTTGAAAAAGGAGACAGAACCTTCTGGAGCATTAAGAAGGGGCCATGTCTTAGCCTGAAAGCACAAAAGTCTATAGGTTGATGATGAAGACCAGGGATTTCGGGGTCAGCAGACCTTGGTTTGCTGCTGGTTTGGCCACTTTCTAGCTTTGACCTCAGGCAAGTTACACATCCTACCTGCCTCAGCTTCTGCTTCTGTAAATTGGGGTGATAATCAATGCTTTTTTGGTAGAGTATTCATGATTAAACGATTTAATAAATGGGAAGTGCTTGGATCATGGTTCATATGTGGTAAGCACATATAAATATTTACTCCTCCTGCTCCTTTTAGTATCCTTTATCCTTAAACATGATATAAAGAAAAGTCACTGGAATTTAGAGGTTGGAGGGAAATTATGGAAACATAACAAATCTTGGGTTTGGGCCATTGAAAATGGGCAAAATTTCCTGCCAACACTAAAAATCTCTCTCTTTCTCTCTCTCTCTCTCTCTCTCTCACACACACACACACACACACACACACCCAGGCACTCAGAGGCACTATCCTTTGCACAGGTCACAAGGGGCACACCCTCTCAGGCTGCCATCCTGCTCACTGGGTCACGGGCCCAGGGACATGGTCCTGGTTCTCCAATAGACACATTACGGGATGTCCCAGCAGAACTAGAGCAAAACTACTTCCTGCTTCTTCAGACCTTGTGATATGTGTCATGTCATCCCCATTGTCTCATTAGAGTTGGTCGTACCTGTGATGTCCTCATTCTGGGAGGGAGAACCTAGTTTTGCAGATACTACAAACCTGAACTACATAGGTTGCCAGTCAGTGTGTGTCCTCTGACCCGACCACAGAAGGTAGCACAGAGGCCTGGGTGGGCAGGGGAGGGCTGATGGGACTCAGGGCTGGGGCTGGTGACACTGAGGGGAGAAATTCTCAGGCAGAGAGACTGGGGCTCCTCACACTGATCCCTCTATAGGGGTCAGAGAAGCGCAATGAGGGTTAAACGGCTCTAGAAATGTCATGTCCACAGCAGAGCTGAGATGGGATCAGAAGGCCCTACACATGCAGCTGGAGGAGAAGCAGATCCTCTTGGTGTGATGGGGGAACTCCATCAGGGAGACAGCAGGCACTGCACCCCACCTCCTCATGGTGATGAGTTCATTGTCTCACTTCTGACCTACATGGGAGAATATAGAGGCCAGATGTCCAACATTTGCTCACTGTGGTGATAATCAGAGGGCAAGGATGAAGCCTGGGTACCCAGACATACAGATGGGTCAGTTAGGAGACAGGGCTTTTTCTGGGTTTGTTAATAATGCCCCATCTGATCCCTGAGAGCTTTGTGGTACCCATGCTACCTGCAGAATCCCCCAAGGGGAGGGAGTGCCCAACCATGGCAGGGACACTTCTGAGTTGAATTATGTTCCACAGTTCCCAAATGGATATTTGAGTCCTAACCTCCTGGTTTCAGGATCATTGCAGACGTAATTCTTTTTTTTTTTTTAAATTTTTCAATTTATTTATTTTCAGAAAAACAGTATTCATTATTTTTTCACCACACCCAGTGCTCCATGCAATTCGTGCCCTCTATAATACCCACCACCTGGTACCCCAATCTCCCACCCCCCCCCGGCCACTTCAAACCCCTCATATTGTTTTTCAGAGTCCATAGTCTCTCGTGATTCACCTCCCCTTCCAATTTACCCCAACTCCCTTCTCCTCTCTAACACCCCTTGTCCTCCATGATATTTGTTGTGCTCCACAAATTTGTTATGCTCCACAAATAAGTGAAACCATATGATAATTGACTCTCTCTGCTTGACTTATTTCACTCAGTATCATCTCTTCCAGTCCCGTCCATGTTGATACAAAAGTTGGGTATTCATCCTTTCTGATGGAGGCATAATACTCCATAGTGTATATGGACCACATCTTCCTTATCCATTCGTCCATTGAAGGGCATCTTGGTTCTTTCCACAGTTTGGTGACCGTGGCCATTGCTGCTATAAACATTGGGGTACAGATGGCCCTTCTTTTCACGACATCTGTATCCTTGGGGTAAATACCCAGGAGTGCAATTGCAGGGTCATAGGGAAGCTGTATTTTTAATTTCTTGAGGAATCTCCACACTGTTTTCCAAAGAGGCTGCACCAACTTGCATTCCCACCAACAGTGTAAGAGGGTTCCCCTTTCTCCACATCCTCTCCAACACATGTTGTTTCCTGTTTTGTTAATTTTGGCCATTCTAACTATGTAAGGTGATATCTCAATGTGGCTTTAATTTGAATCTCCCTGAGGGCTAATGATGATGAACATTTTTTCATGTGTCTGATAGCCATTTGTATGTCTTGATTGGAGAAGTATCTGTTCATATCTTCTGCCCATTTTTTGATATGATTGCCTGTTTCGTGGTTGTTGAGTTTGAGGAGTTCATTATAGATCCTGGATATCAACCTTTTGTCTGTACTGTCACTTGCAAATATCTTCTCCCATTCCGTGGGTTGCCTCTTTGTTTTTTTCATTGTTTCCTTTGCTGTGCAGAAGCTTTTGATTTTGATGAAGTCCCAAAAGTTTATTTTTGCTTTTGTTTCCTTTGCCTTTGGAGACATATCTTGAAAGAAGTTGCTGTGGCTGATATCGAAGAGATTACTGCCTCTGTTCTCCTCTAGGTTTCTGATGGATTCCTGTCTCACGTTGAGGTCTTTTATCCATTTTGAGTTTATCTTTGTGTACGGTGTAAGAGAATGGTCGAGTTTCATTCTTCTACATATAGCTGTCCAGTTTTCCCAGCACCATTTATTGAAGAGACTGTCTTTTTTCCACTGTGTATTTTTTCCTGTTTTTTCGAAGATTAATTGACCATAGAGTTGAGGGTCCATATCTGGGATCTCTACTCTGTTCCACTGGTCTATGTGTCTGTTTTTATGCAAGTACCATGCTGTCTTGGTGATCACAGCTTTGTAATAAAGCTTGAAATCAGGTAACATGATGCCCCCAGCTTTATTTTTGTTTTTCAACATTTCCTTAGTGATTCGGGGTCTCTTCTGATTCCATACAAATTTTAGGATTATTTGCTCCAGCTCTTTGAAGAATACCGGTGGAATTTTGATCGGAATGGCATTAAAAGTATATATTGCTCTAGGCAGTATAGACATTTTAACAATGTTTATTCTTCCGATCCAAGAGCATGGAATGTTCTTCCATCTATTTGTGTCTTCTTCAATTTCTTTCACGAGTGTTCTGTAGTTCCTCGAGTACAGATCCTTTACCTCTTTGGTTAGGTTGATTCCCAGGTATCTTATGGTTCTTGGTGCTATAGTAAATGGAATCGATTCTCTAATTTCCCTTTCTGTATTTTCATTGTTAGTGTATAAGAAAGCCACTGATTTCTGCACATTGACTTTGTATCCTGCCACGTTGCTGAATTGCTGTATGAGTTCTAGTAGTTTGGGGGTGGAGTCTTTTGGGTTTTCCATATAAAGAATCATGTCATTTGCGAAGAGAGAGAGTTTGACTTCTTCATTATCAATTTGGATACCTTTTATTTCTCTTTGTTGTCTGATTGCTGTTGCTAGGACTTCTAATACTATGTTGAACAAGAGTGGTGAAAGTGGGCATCCTTGTCTTGTTCGTGATCTCAACGGGAAGGCTGCAAGCTTTTTCCCATTGAGGATGATATTTGCTGTGGGTCTTTCATAGATAGATTTGATGAGGTTCAGGAATGTTCCCTCTATCTCTATACTTTGAAGCGTTTTAATCAGGAACGGCTCCTGGATTTTGTCAAATGCTTTTTCTGCATCAATTGAGAGGACCATGTGGTTCTTCTCTCTTCTCATATTAATTTGTTGTATCACATTGATTGATTTGTGAATGTTGAACCATTCTTGTAGCCCAGGGATGAATCCCACCTGATCATGGTGGATAATCTTTTTAATGTGCTGTTGGATCCTGTTTGCTAGGATCTTGTTGAGAATCTTAGCATCCATATTCTTCAGTGATATTGGTCTAAAATTCTCCTTTTTGGTAGGGTCTTTGCCTGGTTTGGGGATCAGGGTAATGCTGGCTTCATAGAAAGCGTCTGGAAGTTTTCCTTCTGCTTCAATTTTTTGAAACAGCTTCAGGAGAATAGGTGTTATTTCTTCTTTGAAGGTTTGGTAGAATTCCCCAGGGAATCCGTCAGGTCCTGGGCTCTTGTTTTTTGGGAGGTTTTTGATCACTGCTTCAATCTCGTTATTAGATATCGGTCTATTCAGGTTGTTGATTTCTTCGTGGTTCAATTTTGGTAGTTTATATTTTTCCAGGAATGCATCCATTTCATCTAGGTTGCTAAGCTTATTGGCATATAACTGTTGATAATAACTTCTGATGATTGTTTCTACTTCCTTGGTGTTAGTTGTGATCTCTCCCTTTTCATTCATAATTTTATGAATTTGGGCTTTCTCTCTTTTCTTTTGGATTAGTGTGGCCAATGTTTTATCGATCTTATTGATTCTTTCAAAAAACCAGGGGCACCTGGGTGGCTCAGTGGGTTAAGCTGCTGCCTTCGGCTCAGGTCATGATCTCAGGGTCCTGGGATCGAGTCCCACATCGGGCTCTCTGTTCAGCAGGGAGCCTGCTTCCCTCTCTCTCTCTCTCTGCCTGCCTCTCTGTCTACTTGTGATCTCTCCCTGTCAAATAAATAAATAAATAGAATCTTAAAAAAAAAAACAGCTTCTAGTTTCATTGATACGTTCTACTGTATCTCTGATTTCTACCTCACTGATCTCAGCTCTAATCTTGATGATTTCCCTTCTTATGTGTGGAGTTGGCTTGATTTGTTGTTGATTCTCCAGTTCTTTAAGGTGTAGAGACAGCTGGTATATTCTGGATTTTTCAATTTTTTTGAGGGAGGCTTGGATGTCTATGTATTTTCTCCTTAGGACCGCCTTTGATGTATCCCATAGGTTTTGGACCAAAGTGTCTTCATTCTCATTGGTTTCCATGAATTGTTTCAGTTCTTCTTTGATCTCCTGGTTGATCCAAGCATTCTTAAGCAAGGTGGTCTTTAGCTTCCAGGTGTTTGAGTTCCTTCTGAAATTTTCCTTGTGATTAAGCTCCAGTTTCAAAGCATTGTGATCTGAGAATATGCAGTTAATAACCTCAGTCTGTTGGTATCGGTTGAGTCCTGATTTGTGACCCAGAATGTGGTCTATTCTGGAGAAGGTTCCGTGTGCACTTGAGAAGAATGAGTATTCTGTTGTTTTAGGGTGGAATGTTCTGTATATATCTATGAGGTCCATCTGGTCCAATGTGTCATTCAATGCTCTTGTTTCTTTATTGATTTTCTGCTTCGATGATCTGTCTAATTCTGAGAGAGGTGTGTTAAGATCTCCTACGATTAGTGTATTCATATCAATATGACTCTTTATCTTGATTAACAGTTTTCTTAAGTAATTGGCTGCTCCCATATTGGGAGCATAGATATTTACAATTGTTAGATCATCTTGGTGGATAGTCCCTTTAAGGATTATGTAGTGTCCTTCTGTATCTCTGACTACAGTCTTTAGTTTGAAGTCTAATTTATCTGATATGAGAATCGCTACCCCAGCCTTCTTTTGAGGCCCATTGGCATGAAAGATGCTTCTCCATACCTTCACTTTCAGTCTGTGTGTATCTTTAGGTTCAAAATGGGTCTCTTGTAGACAACATATGGATGGGTTCTGTCGTTTTATCCAATCTGCAACCCTGTGCCGTTTTATGGGTGCATTTAGGCCATTCACATTGAGAGTGATTATTGATAGATACGTTTTTATTGACATCGAGTTACCTTTGAAGTCTTTCTTTCTGTAGACTGTCTCTCTATTTCTGTTCAATGCTATTCTTGGGATTTTTCCTCTTTTATAGAACCCCCCTTAATATTTCCTGCAGTGTCGGCTTGGTGGTTGCATAGTCTTTTAAGCTTTGCCGGTCTTGAAAACTCTTTATCTCTCCATCCATTTTGAATGTCAGTGTTGCTGGATGAAGTATTCTTGGCTGCATGTTCTTCTCATTTAGTGCCCTGAATATATCTTGCCAGCCTTTTCTGGCTTGCCAGGTTTCTGTGGACAGGTCTGATGTTATTCTGATGGGCTTCCCTCTGTAAGTAAGGAGCCCCTTTGCCCTGGCGGCTTTCAAGAGATTATACCTACAATTATAATTCCTCAGTTTGACTATCAGGTGTCGTGATTTTTTTTTGGAATGTATAGTCTTGGGTGGAGACCGTTCAGCCTCTAGTACATGAACGCTGGTTCCATTCGCGAGATTGGGAAAATTTTCATGAAGGACTTGTTCCACTATATCTTCTAGACTTCCTTCTTTCTCCTCCCCTTCAGGGATTCCAATAATTCTGACATTGGAATGCTTCATGGCATCATTTATTTCCCTGATTCTGTTTTCGTGGTTTCTAAGCTATTTGTTCCAGGCTTCCTCCTGATCCTTTCTCTCTATCCATTTGTCTTCCAGATCACTAATTCTATCTTCTGTCTCAGTTACCCTAGCTTTGAGCGAGTTTAGATTAGATTGGAACTCATTGAGAGCATTGTGAACTTCCTCCCTGGTAGCTTTAAGCTCCGCCCTAATATTGTGAACATCCTGTTTGGTCGCTTTCAGTTCGGCCCTAATCAATTCTGTTTGGTCATCCATGGCTTTCTCCAACCTAGCTATTGCCTGGATAATTGCTAGCCTGAATTCTCTTTCCGACATATTGTCTATGTTGATAGCCATTAGCTCTGTTGCAGAAGGTCCATCCTCTGTATTTTTCTTCTGTTGGACATTCCTCCTCCTAGTCATTTTGGTGGGAGATGACTGAACAGATGTAGCAACTGTGGTGCAGTCAAGGTGCACCCTGGAACACTTCTGAGCAATCAGGATTCCCCACCCAAATGAGAGACAAAAGAAAAGAAAAAGAAAAAGAAAAAAAAGAAAAGAAAAAGAGAGAGAGAGAGAGAGAGAGAGAGAGAGAGTGAGACAGGAAAGAAAGGGAAGATGAAAAAGAAGGTTCAGCCCAGATGGGCCCCAAGGTAAGATTTATGAAGTAGACAAACAAAAAGATATAAAAAGACTGATATAAGTATATGACAAGAGAAAATAATATATATATAAAGAAAGAACCTCATCAAAAAGAACCACAAGTGTAAAATTTATATGCTATCAGGACAAACACAAAAAACACAGAAACACTGGTAGAAAAAGATGGGAGAGTTCTTATAAATTCTCAGTGTGTGGGAGGAAGGTTGTTTTGATTCTTCCTGGATGTATCTTGATATCTTTGTTAAAGGACTCAACCTTCCTAAGATAAAGGGGATTAAAAATTGGTTTACCTATAGGGGTAGTATTGATTGGGGAAAGGGGATTACTTTGAAGTTTAACTCTATATGAATATTAGAGGATAAAAATAAAAAGGAATAAAATAGACTAAACTAAACTAAAATTTGAAAAAAGGAATTCAAAAAATAATAATGCAAAAGAAAAACATAGGTGTATGTATCAAAAAGTTCAGGTTAGAAAGGTATTATGGGGGGGAGGAGTCAAGATGGCGGAGAAGTAGCAGGCTGAGACTACTTCAGCTAGCCGGAGATCAGCTAGATAGCTTATCTAAAGATTGCAAACACCTGAAAATCCATCGGCAGATCGAAGAGAAGAAGAACAGCAATTCTGGAAACAGAAAAACAACCACTTTCTGAAAGGTAGGACCGGCGGAGAAGTGAATCCAAAGTGATGGGAAGATAGACCCCGGGGGGAGGGGCCGGCTCCCGGCAAGCAGCGGAGCAACGGTGCACAAATCAGGACTTTTAAAAGTCTGTTCCGCTGAGGGACATCGCTCCAGAGGCTAAACTGGGGCGAAGCCCACGCAGGGTCAGCGTGGCCTCAGGTCCTTCAGGGTCACAGAAGGATCGGGGGGGTCTGAGTGTCACAGAGCTTGCGGGTATTGGAACGGGAAAGCCGGCTACAGAGACAGAGCCGACAGGAAGCTCACAGCTCGGTGTTACCTTGAACTGGTCGCAGGCTCGGTGAGCTCGGAGCGCGGCCGGAGGTCAGGCAGACGGGAGTAACTGGGCGCTGTTCTCTGAGGGCGCACTGAGGAGTGCGGCCCTGGGCTCTCCGCTCCTCCGGGCCGGAGACCAGGAGGCCGCCATTTGTATTCCCGTCCTCCGGAACTCTACGGAAAGCGCTCAGGGAACAAAAGCTCCTGAAAGCAAACCCGAGCGGATTACTCACCCCGGCCCCGGGTAAGGGCGGTGTAATTACGCCTGGGGCAAAGACATTTGAGAATCACTACAACAGGCCCCTCCCCCAGAAGATCAACAAGAAATCCAGCCGAGACCAAGTTCACCTACCAAGGAGTGCGGTTTCAATACCAAGGAGAGCAGCAGAATTCCAGAAAAGGAGAAAGCCAAGCACGGAACTCATGGCTTTTTCCCTGTGATTTTTTTTTTTAGTCTTGCAGTTAATTTAATTTTTTTTTTCTTTTTCATTTTTTTTTTTTTTTTCCTCGCCTTCGGATAAAATTTTTTTTTTTTTAACTGTTACCTTTTTCTTTTTTAACGATTTTTTACTAGTTTATCTAATATATATATATTTTATTTTTTACATTTTTCTTAGGTGTTTTCTTTTTTTTTTAAAATTCTTTTCTTTTCTTTTCTTTTTTTTTTCCTTTTTCTTTTTTTTTTCTTTCTTCCTTTTTGAACCTCTTTTTATCCCCTTTCTCCCCCCTCATGATTTTGGATCTCTTCTAATTTGGTTAAAGCATTTTATCCTGGGGTTGTTGCCACCCTTTTAGTATTTTATTTGCCCCTTCATATACTCTTAACTGGACAAAATGACAAGACGGAAAAATTCAAGACAAAAAAAAGAACAAGAGGCAGTACCGAAGGCTAGGTACCTAATCAATACAGACATTGGTAATATGTCAGATCTAGAGTTCAGAATGACAATTCTCAAGGTTCTAGCCCGGCTCGAAAAAGACATGGAAGATATTAGAGAAACCCTCTCGAGAGATATAAAAGCCCTTTCTGGAGAAATAAAAGAACTAAAATCTAACCAAGTTGAAATCAAAAAAGCTATTAATGAGGTGCAATCAAAAATGGAGGCTCTCACTGCTAGGATAAATGAGGCAGAAGAAAGAATTAGTGATATAGAAGACCAAATGACAGAGAATAAAGAAGCTGAGCAAAAGAGGGACAAATAGCTACTGGACCACGAGGGGAGAATTCGAGAGATAAGTGACACCATAAGACGAAACAACATTAGAATAATTGGGATTCCAGAAGAAGAAGAAAGAGAGAGGGGAGCAGAAGGTATACTGGAGAGAATTATTGGGGAGAATTTCCCCAATATGGCAAAGGGAACGAGCATCAAAATTCAGGAGGTTCAGGGAACGCCCCTCAAAATCAATAAGAATAGGCCCACACCCCATCACCTAATAGTAAAATTTACAAGTCTTCGTGACAAAGAGAAAATCCTGAAAGCAGCCCGGGAAAAGAAGTCTGTAACATACAATGGTAAAAATATTAGATTGGCAGCTGACTTATCCACAGAGACCTGGCAGGCCAGAAAGAGCTGGCATGATATTTTCAGAGCACTAAACGAGAAAAACATGTAGCCAAGAATACTATATCCTGCTAGGATATCATTGAAAATAGAAGGAGAGATTAAAAGCTTCCAGGACAAAAACTGAAAGAATTTGCAAACACCAAACCAGCTCTACAGGAAATATTGAAAGGGGTCCTCTAAGCAAAGAGAGAGCCTACAAGTGGTAGATCAGTAAGGAACAGAGACAATATACAGTAACAGTCACCTTACAGGTAATACAATGGCACTAAATTCATATCTCTCAGTAGTTACCCTGAATGTTAATGGGCTAAATGCCCCAATCAAAAGACACAGGGTATCAGAATGGATAAAAAAACAAAACCCATCTATATGTTGCCTCCAAGAAACTCATTTTAAGCCTGAAGACACCTCCAGATTTAAAGTGAGGGGGTGGAAAAGAATTTACCATGCTAATGGACATCAGAAGAAAGCAGGAGTGGCAATCCTTATATCAGATCAATTAGATTTTAAGCCAAAGACTATAATAAGAGATGAGGAAGGACACTATATCATACTCAAAGGGTCTGTCCAACAAGAAGATTTAACAATTTAAAATATTTATGCCCCCAACGTGGGAGCAGCCAACTATATAAACCAATTAATAACAAAATCAAAGAAACACATAAACAATAATAAAATAATAGTAGGGGACTTTAACACTCCCCTTACTGAAATGGACAGATCATCCAAGCAAACGATCAGCAAGGAAATAAAGGCCTTAAACGACACACTGGACCAGATGGACATCACAGATATATTCAGAACATTTCATCCCAAAGCAACAGAATACACATTCTTCTCTAGTGCACATGGAACATTCTCCAGAATAGATCACATCCTCGGTCCTAAATCAGGACTCAACCGGTATCAAAAGATTGGGATCATTCCCTGCATATTTTCAGACCACAATGCTCTAAAGCTAGAACTCAACCACAAAAGGAAGTTTGGAAAGAACCCAAATACATGGAGACTAAACAACATCCTTCTAAAGAATGAATGGGTCAGCCGGGAAATTAAAGAAGAATTGAAAAAAATCATGGAAACAAATGATAATGAAAATACAACGGTTCAAAATCTGTGGGACACAACAAAGGCAGTCCTGAGAGGAAAATATAGAGCGGTACAAGCCTTTCTCAAGAAACAAGAAAGGTCTCAGGTACACAACCTAACCCTACACCTAAAGGAGCTGGAGAAAGAACAAGAAAGAAACCCTAAGCCCAGCAGGAGAAGAGAAATCATAAAGATCAGAGCAGAAATCAATGAAATAGAAACCAAAAAAACAATAGAACAAATCAACGAAACTAGGAGCTGGTTCTTTGAAAGAATTAATAAAATTGATAAACCCCTGGCCCGACTTATCAAAAAGAAAAGAGAAAGGACCCAAATAAATAAAATCATGAATGAAAGAGGAGAGATCACAACGAACACCAAAGAAATACAAACTATTATAAGAACATACTATGAGCAACTCTACGCCAACAAATTTGACAATCTGGAAGAAATGGATGCATTCCTAGAAACATATAAACTACCACAACTGAACCAGGAAGGAATAGAAAGCCTGAACAGACACATAACCAGTAAGGAGATTGAAACAGTCATTAAAAATCTCCAAACAAAAGCTCAGGGCCAGACGGCTTCTGGGGGAATTCTACCAAACATTTAAAGAAGAACTAATTCCTATTCTCCTGAAACTGTTCCAAAAAATAGAAATGGAAGGAAAACTTCCAAACTCATTTTATGAGGCCAGCATCACCTTGATCCCAAAACCAGACAAGGATCCCATCAAAAAAGAGAGCTATAGACCAATATCCTTGATGAACACAGATGCGAAAATACTCAACAAAATACTAGCCAATAGGATTCAACAGTACATTAAAAGTATTATTCACCACGACCAAGTGGGATTTATTCCAGGGCTGCAAGGTTGGTTCAACATCCACAAATCAGTCAATGTGATACAACACATCAATAAAAGAAAGAACAAGAACCATATGATACTCTCAATAGATGCTGAAAAAGCATTTGACAAAGTACAGCATCCCTTCCTGATCAAAACTCTTCAAAGTGTAGGGATAGAGGGCACATACCTCAATATCATCAAAGCCATCTATGAAAAACCCACCGCAAATATCATTCTCAATGGAGAAAAACTGAAAGCTTTTCCGCTAAGGTCAGGAACACAGCAGGGTTGTCTATTATCACCACTGCTATTCAACATAGTACTAGAAGTTCTAGCCTCAGCATTCAGACAACAAAAGGAAATTAAAGGCATCCAAATCGGCAAAGAAGAAGTTAAATTATCACTGTTCGCAGATGATATGATACTATATGTGGAAAACCCAAAAGACTCCACTCCAAAACTGCTAGATCTTATACAGGAATTCAGTAGAGTGTCAGGATATAAAATCAATGCACAGAAATCAGTTGCATTTCTCTACACCAACAGCAAGACAGAAGAAAGAGAAATTAAGGAGTCAATCCCATTTACAATTGCATCCAAAACCATAAGATACCTAGGAATAAACCTAACCAAAGAGGCACAGAATCTATACTCAGAAAACTA
Organism: Mustela erminea; assembly: GCF_009829155.1. Lineage (NCBI taxonomy): Eukaryota > Metazoa > Chordata > Mammalia > Carnivora > Mustelidae > Mustela > Mustela erminea. The sequence continues at coordinate 65,761,688 of NC_045626.1, forward strand.
TAAAGTACTCATGAAAGAAATTGAGGAAGACACAAAGAAATGGAAAAATGTTCCTTGCTCCTGGATTGGAAGAATAAATATTGTGAAAATGTCTATGCTACCTAAAGCAATCTACACATTTAATGGAATTCCTATCAAAGTACCATCCATCTTTTTCAAAGAAATGGAACAAATAATTCTAAAATTTATATGGAACCAGAAAAGACCTCGAATAGCCAAAGGAATATTGAAAAAGAAAGCCAAAGTTGGTGGCATCACAATTCCGGACTTCAAGCTCTATTACAAAGCTGTCGTCATCATGGTACTGGCACAAAAACAGACACATAGATCAATGGAACAGAATAGAGAGCCCAGAAATAGACCCTCAACTCTACAGTCAACTAATCTTCGAGAAAGCAGGAAAGAATGTCCAATGGAAAAAAGACCGCCTCTTCAATAAATGGTGTTGGGAAAATTGGACAGCCACATGCAGAAAAATGAAATTGGACCATTTCCTTACACCACACACAAAAATAGACTCAAAATGGATGAAGGACCTCAATGTGCAAAAGGAATCCATCAAAATCCTTGAGGAGAACACAGGCAGCAACCTCTTCGACCTCTGCCGCAGCAACATCTTCCTAGGAACAACGCCAAAGGCAAGGGAAGCAAGGGCAAAAATGAACTATTGGGATTTCATCAAGATCAAAAATTTTTGCACAACAAAGGAAACAGTGAACAAAACCAAAAGACAACTGACAGAATGGGAGAAGATATTTGTAAACGACATATCAGATAAAGGACTAGTGTCCAGAATCTATAAAGAACTTAGCAAACTCAACACCCAAAGAACAAATAATCTAATCAAGAAATGGGCAGAGGACATGAACAGACATTTCTGCAAAGAAGACATCCAGATGGCCAACAGACACAAGAAAAAGTGCTCCATATCACTCGGCATCAGGGAAATACAAATCAAAACCACAATGAGATATCACCTCACACCAGTCAGAATGGCTAAAATCAATAAGTCAGGAAATGACAGATGCTGGCGAGGATGCGGAGAAGGGGGAACCCTCCTACACTGTTGGTGGGAATGCAAGCTGGTGCAGCCACTCTGGAAAACAGCATGGAGGTTCCTCAAAATGTTGAAAATAGAACTGCCCTATGACCCAGCAATTGCACTATTGGGTATTTACCCTAAAGATACAAACGTAGTGATCCAAAGGGGCACGTGCACCCGAATGTTTATAGCAGCAATGTCCACAATAGCCAAACTATGGAAAGAACCTAGATGTCCATCAACAGATGAATGGATCAAGAAGAGGTGGTATATATACACAATGGAATACTATGCAGCCATCAAAAGAAATGAAATCTTGCCATTTGCGACAACATGGATGGAACTAGAGCGTATCATGCTTACCATAAGTGACTCTTAATCTCAAAAAACAAACTGAGGGTTGCTGGGGGGAGGGGGTTTGGGAGAAGGGGGTGGGATTATGGACATTGGGGAGGGTATGTGCTTTGGTGAGTGCTGTGAAGTGTGTAAATCTGGTGATTCACAGACCTGTACCCCTGGGGATAAAAATATATGTTTATAAAAAATAAAAAATTTAAGAAAAAAGAAAAAAAAAGAAAGGTATTATGGAATTTGATGTACTGTACTACTCGCTGTGATGGTAAATAGGTTAAAAAAATTACCTATGTGTAAAAAAAAAACAACTGAACCGGAATAGTGGGAATGAGTAAATAATACAAGTTTTCCTATGAAGTAGTGGTTGTTCTCTTTTAGTCCTTTTTTTTTCCTCTTTTTTTTTTTTTCCTTTTTTGGTTTGTTTTCTGGGGAGGGGCCTGCCACATGGGTTGTCAGTCAATGATGTTTCCTGAGTTAAGTCCTCCCGCCCCCCTTAAGGGGGTGGGCTCTGAGGAAACTGGTTTTTTTCAGGCTTTTGTTCTCTGGCGGTGTTTATGCTTGTTTACTTTTTTTTTTTTCTCTCACCTTGACCACCTTTGATGGTTTTTGTAGTTTTAGAGGAAAACAAACCACACCCTGATCTCCCTCTCAGAGAGAAGCCTCAGTCTGGGTGCAGAGCCTAAATAAGTTCCCCCTTGGCCGCTGGCAGAGCACGTTCCAAGTTGCAGACCCTGGGGGCGCAGGATCTTTTGCTTGTACCCAAAGCCAAGGCAGTGGCAGCTGTCTGGGAGCTCCCGACCGCCAGAGAGGTTCCAAGCAGCGATCACACACTGAGATTTTGCTGCTGGCCCGGGCTGGGAGTGTCCGGCTTGCGAGCACCTCTTTCAGAGGCAGCGCGCATCTCGCGCACTGAGGGCGTGCTGGTCTGTAAGCACCAGGCTGGGCTTTTGTGCACCTCTGTCAGGGGAGAGTTTGGGCGCGCGGCTTAGGCTTTGAAACAATGGCGCGGGTCAAAGAGCGCCGGCCGGGCCTTTGTAACTCAGGGGAGCATGAGGGACATGCGCGCGTATCTCAAGCTTTGTGGTAGGGCTCGCACGTTCTGCCAACCGGCGTGGCTCCCATCCCCTCACAGGAGCTAGAACCCATGCATTCTCGGGCACGCTGGCGGCTTAGGGACCAAGAGCTGGTTTCTCCGCTGCACTCTCTCTGCCTCAGCGCCGGGGAGGCTGTCCTGGGACCGGGGACTTAAGCCCCTGTCCCTAGCCGCCCTGATTCCCACAATTTCCCCCCGCAATCCTTTGCTCTTTTGGAGTGCTTTCAACCAGTCTCCAGGATAATGCTGGTCCCCAGACGCAGGGCACTCTCACTCATATTGGGGTATTATTACTTTCCAACTGGTCATCTCTGGTGGCTCCCTCCCCCTTTTGTTTATCTTCCGATATCAGTCTCCGCGTTCCCATTTCGCTTTACCTGCCCACTGGTGTCTTCTGCCCCTGTAGAGATCCAGACGTGTATAATTCTGATCTCAGGCTGATTTCATGGCTGATCGGAGTTCTTTGGTAGGTAATCAGCTCACTTTGGGGTACAGGCTGAAGAGGCGCCTCCTCCTACTCCCCCGCCATCTTCCCAAGAACCAGATGTAATTCTTTTAATTCAGATGAGGTTGCGCTGGAGTAGGCTGGACCCTGTTCCACTTGGACAGGGGTCCTTATGAGAGCGAAAATTTGGAGACAGATTCTGACGGGGAGGCCACCTATGAAGTTAGAGCAGGAATCTATAAGACCACGAACGCCAAAAATTGCCAGAGAACCACCAGGCGCTGTAAGAGAAGATGAAACAGATTCTCCTTCACAGTCTACAAAACAACAAGCAATCTGCCGGTACCTTGGTCTCAGACTGCTGACCTCCAGAACCGTGAGACAATACATTTCTGTTCCCTGCTCCTTCCCCCGAGTTTGTGGGGCTCTGTTCTCTCAACCCTAGCAAACTAATACAGTGACCCATCAGAAGTCTGATTTCCCCACAACACCAGCATGGCTGGGCTCCTTCCAGTTGCTTTATTCTCTGTTATCACAGCAGTCGGAGACGGGCCTCAGCCAGGTGCTTTCCTCTCCTAGAATGTCTGATTCTCCTCCCCTGAGGACTGTCTCAAGTCCCCCAGACAGCACAGAGTCTGTCCTATAACCCAAGACTCCTGCTGGGATCCCATATGACTGGGGTCTGTCCAGGGCTGGCTCAGGGCCTTGCAGGAGCCTGGCCATGGGGCTGACCTGGTTCCTCTGGCACATGCAGACAATACCTGATTTAGGGAAAGGTGGTCTCATGGCTTCCTTACCTTCCTCCTGCTGCTTCAGGTCCCCTCTGCATCCCCCACAGACACTATAATCCCATCCTTGGCATGTCGTCAGAATGGGAAACTCTCATTCTGAGGTTTGTTCATCACTTACAAAAGTGGGTGCTTACCTGTTAAACAACCACCTGTAGCTGCAGATTCATCAGGATTTCTAGTCTATTTACACATAATGCTGCTGTCTCTTGATAGCCCGCATCCCACAGCAGACCAGCTATTGGCATTGTCAGCCATTTCATTCCTCTTAATTTTTTTTATCAGTGTTTCATGGGAACATATGAAAATACATGGGAAACAATTTCAAGGTTTGTGATCTTGTGAGGATCCACACAATCACATGTTCCCATATGTTGTGAGCTTGAGGGCCTAGGCATGGTCCCTGCAGGTATGAGAGATGTGCACAAGGAGACAGTCTCACAAGGAGGCTGCAGATGCTCCTTCCAGGAACCAGGGACCCCAAATTCTCTTTCAGACCAGAGATGGTCTGAGAAAAGGAGGTGCAGCCCCAGGTCTGAGTTGGGGTGGAGCTGGGGAAGGAGAGGCGAAGTGTGAGTCATCGGGTGTCTCTGGTTGTGCCCAGCACGGAGGAGTCAGTCCCTGGGAACACTGGTGGAGAGAGAGGGGTGAGGTGCTCACTGTTTCAGTACTCTTGTCAGTGTCCTGGGTGACACTGTGTGTCTGACCCTGAGAGCATGGTCCTTGAAGCCTGTGGAGTTAGGGTGGTTCATCCTGAAAGCCTCTGAGGACTGAACCACAGACAACCCACTGACCCCCAGGCGAGGTGTCTGTGGGAGTCTCCTCCCTTGGCAGCCCCAGCCTCTGTCCTGCTGCTCCTGATGCAGCTGTGCTGCCCCCTGCTGGTGGAGAAGGACTCAGACCTGGAGCTTCCCTCCTGTGGATCACCCCACAGCACCTGTCACCTGAGAAAGGGTTTGGACCAGGGTTTCCAGGCTTCCACAGAAAGCCCAGCACAGAAGGTCACATACAAGGTGTAGAAGGCAGGGCATGTGCGATTCCTGTACTTGTCCAGGGTTGTAATGCCCTGGAGAGCCCACTGCCTTGTTTCAGAAAGGAGAGTGCAGGCTACAGTGTAGTGCATTTGAAAAGGGGCAGTGTCCAATGATGATGAACATTAAATACCCATGCAATGGCAGGGTCATAGGGAAGTTCTATTTTTAATTTCTTGAGGAATCTCCACACTGTTCTCCAAAGAGGCTGCACCAACTTGCATTCCCACCAACAGTGTAAGAGGGTTCCCCTTTCTCCACATCCTCTCCAACACATGTTGTTTCCTGTTTTGTTAATTTTGGCCATTCTAACTGGTGTAAGGTGATATCTCAATGTGGTTTTAATTTGAATCTCCCTGAGGGCTAGTGATGATGAACCCAAAGATACAGATGTCGTGAAAAGAAGGGCCATCTGTACCCCAATGTTTATAGCAGCAATGGCCACGGTCGCCAAACTATGGAAAGAACCAAGATGCCCTTCAACAGATGAATGGATAAGGAAGATGTGGTCCATATACACTATGGAGTATTATGCCTCCATCAGAAAGGACTAATACCCAACTTTTGTAGCAACATGGATGGGACTGGAAGAGATTATGCTAAGTGAAATAAGTCAAGCAGAAAGAGTCAACTATCATATGATTTCGCTTATTTGTGGAGCATAATAAATATCACGGAGGACCAGGGGTGTTAGAGAGAAGGGAGTTGGGGTAAATTGGAAGGGGAGGTGAATCATGAGAGACTATGGACTCTGAAAAACAATCTGAGGGGTTGGAAATCGCGGGGGGGTGGTGGTGGGAGGTTCCAGTACCAGGTGGTGGGTATTATAGAGGGCACGGATTGCATGGAGCACTGGGTGTGGTGAAAAAATAATGAATACTGTTTTTCTGAAAATAAATAAATTAATTTAATTAAAAAAAAGAAAAGGGGCAGTGTCCAGACAAGCCTGTGTGATGTCCCACAGCCACCAGGTTCCTATGTAGTTAGGAATCAGGACCGATGCTTCCTGCATCCATATCTCTGCAGTTGGGTCATCAGAGCGACAGGTGATGCTTCTGGTGCTTAGTTCAGTTGAACAGGCAAAAATTTACTCTAATTACCGCTATTTTTGCTACTATTAATTTTATTACAACTCACATCCTGTGGAGATTGGTGTGGTAGGATTTTAAACTACTCTGTGGTTTGGTGCAACTGGGAATCTGCTAATTTAGGCTTGGGTAAAATTGCATGTGATGTAGTTTACAGAACAGCTGAAAACTTTTCCTTGTGTGTCCACAGAGGCAGACAGGAGAGTTCAACACCAAGGGTAACTCACTGAGACCCCACTGCATTTGCCTAATAAGTTAAACTCTTCAATGTTTTATAATATTAATTTGATGAAGAGTGTTTCTCACATCAGTAGAAATTTCCCCATTTCACAGTAGGTGAAGTGAGTACCCAGAGAGGCTAGTTTCTCAAGAAAACAGAGGACAATGAGGTGAGTCCAGGAGTGGAGATCACGTGTGCTGGATTCAGACCCTGGTCAGAGCAGAGCCTGACCAAGGCAGGAGGGATGGGTGTGACTGCCCTGCTCTGGGAGTGTGTCATGGGTCCTTCTGACTCTGCCTGGCAGGGATTCAATGTAAGGGTACTGCCTGGGGTGTTTCATGATGAGTGTCATGGGATAATTGTGTGTCTACAAGACAATTGGGGTAAGCAGGAACATAGGGATTTAGGAGATCCCCTAGCATACCCCAGGACTGTGATTACAGTTCTCAATTCACCACAACCCAATGCAGCAAGGTCAGATAATAGACCCATCTTCCAGAATGCAGGTTTGGTGGTCATAACTGGTGAGGATCAGGACAAGCTCAGGTATTTGCTGAGGGAAGGGGCATATGGAGTGAGCAGTGAAGAAGGTAATTATAGACACCACACTGACCACACTGTAGTGGCAGAAATGAGCCAGATAAAAGTAGCATGTGTCTTCTTTATGTTGACATAAATATGTTTGGATATAGATTCATCATGTGTTTCTGTTTTGTTCTCATGTTTTACCCGATTATCTTCTAACATAAAGTTGTTACCAAGAGTGAATGTTATATCTCAATATTGAAGTTGTAGGATATAAAATCAGTTGGGACAGAAAATAAAGATCATTAGGAGACAAAGTTGTATTTTACATCCTCTTGTGAGGAAAGGGTGAGCGTGTTTGTAATTGTTTCCTGGAGAGGAATATCATGTTAGGTGGAAACATGGCTGCCCACATTCTCTTTACTTGGTGTTTAGGTTAATGGGGAACTTGTAAGATTTCATGTGGATGAGGGGGGATTGTAGGGTCTTATTAAGTGTCACTGTTGACAGGCTGAGCTGTGTTTCACAGAATTTTTGTCTGTCCATACGTCTGGGAAGGGTGGGGATAGTTGGAGATTCATGTACAAATATGGGGTGGAAGTAAAGAAGGACCCATTGTTTGTCTCACCTCCATGTTTGTGTTTCTTCTGGCCACTGTGTTGGCAGCAGCAACTGCCCCATCATCCCCCTTTCACCATCAAGACGGATGTGACTCTTCAACTATCTGTCAGAACTCAGAATACCTAGTGTGTCTGGATCTTCTTTCAGTGTATAAAAATACAAGGAACAATCTGATCTGTCTGGGGATTGGACAAGCACATTGGTAATTAGTTGAGAAACCCCAGATTTGTGGGGACACCTTGGCCTCCTTAGGTCCCTGAGGACCCTGTTGGGGGTTCCTGGGGACACTAGTGGAGAGAGAGGGGACCTGAATTTCCCAGGTGAGGTGCTCACTGTTTCAGGACTCTTGTCCATGTCCTGGGTTTCTGGAAGCAGACTCTGAGAAGGAGAAGTGCATGTGCAGAAAATCCGGAAGTATCTGGGGAGGTCAGCCTGGGCAGAAGGAGAAGAGATCCACAGTACGATATCAGGTGATGTCTCCCTCCTGTCGGGAGCTATAAATCTGGGGCTTTTCAGGACATCTGAACCTGGGCAAGCTCGTGGGATCTTGGACTAAGGCCATCATTCCTTTGAACCTCTCTGAAAAGATGAAGAAACCTGGGGAGGCAGAATGTTGAAGGATAGCACTTTCCTGTGATGAGTCCCTTGTAAGCTTTTAGGGCCTCCCACAGGGATGGGTGGGTGAGTGATTGCAGAAGAGGATGTAGGTGACCTGACAGTGTCCACTGCCCTTGTGTGCTCCACTCAGAATCTCAGCTGCCAAGGACTAGGTTTTTAGGAGCTCAGCTGAGCTGGGAATTTCTGGGTTCAAATCCTGGTCAATTGGATAAAAATATAGCAGAGTGACCAGGATATGGAAATAAAAGTCTCTGTCTTTCCATCTATCCAGACCCTCTGTCCCTGAGTCATATCCACACAGACAAGCAGGGCAGCCTGGTCATGTTGGCCTCAATTCATTCATGAACCTCCCTGTACAGAACCTGTTTGGTGGGTAGAGGGGAGGGAACCCTGGGGCTCATATGTGTGGGTACCATTGTCTCATGTGCTCACTGCTCTGCTTACAGGCCTCCCGGCTGGAGGAGAGTATGACACAGACAGGGAAGGGGTTTGTGTCTCACTTCCCTGTCTGTGTCCCTGCGAGCATCAACACTGCTGTCCCACACCTGACAGTAAAAGTCAGGCTTGTCCTAGGTCTACACTCTACTCATGGTGTGTTCCCTGAACACACATTATATTTAAAATAATGTTCAGTTACCCAACATATAGTACATCATTAGTTTTTTTTTTTGAATCAAATAACTTTATTTATTATTATTATTATTTTATTTATTTTTTTTCTCTTTTTATTTTATTTTGTTTATTTTTAATGGGGCTAAATAATTCTCAAAGATCTGGGCATTCTTTAGCATACTTTATTCTAATTTGGTGGATGCAGTACTTTCTCAGTAGGTTTTCTTTCTTTTTTTTTAAATTTAAATTTTTAATTTTTTATAAACATATAATACCTTTTTATCCTCTGGGGTATAGGTCTGTGAATTGCCAGGTTTACACACTTCACAGCACTCACCAAAGCACATACCCTCCCCAATGTCCATAACCTCACCCCAGTCCCCCCAGCAACCCTCAGTTTGTTTTGTGAGATTAAGAGTCACTTATGGTTTGTCTCCCTCCCAATCCCATCTTGTTTAATTTATTCTTCTCCTACCCCCTTGACCCCCCCATGTTGCATCACCACTTCCTCATATCAGGGAGATCATATGATAGTTGTCTTTCTCCGATTGACCAATTTCACTAAGCATGATACCCACTAGTTCCATCCACATCGATGCAAATGGCAAAATTTCATTTCTTTTGATGGCTGTGTAGTATTCCATTGTGTATCTATACCATATCTTCTTTATTCATTCATCTGTTGATCGACATCTAGGTTCTTTCCATAGTTTCGCTATTGTAGACATTGCTGCTATAAACATTTGGGTGCACGTGCTCCTTCGGATCACTACATTTTTATTTTTAGGATAAACACCCAGTAGTGCAATTGCTGGGTCATAGGGTAGTTCTATTTTCAACTTTCTGAGGAACCTCCATGCTGTATTCTAGAGTGGTTGCACCAGCTTGCATTCCCACCAGCAGTGTAGGAGGGTTCCCCTTTCTCTGCATCCTCGCCAGCATCTGTCGTTTCCTGACTTGTTAATTTTAGCCATTCTGACTGGTGTGAGGTGGTACCTCATTGTGGTTTTGATTTGTATTTCCCTGATGCCGAGTGATGTGGAGCACTTTTTCATGTGTCTGTTGGCTATCTGGATGTCTTCTTTGCAGAAATGTCTGTTCATGTCCTCTGCCTCCTTCTTCTTTTTTTTTTTTTAAATTTTTTATTTCTTTCAGCATAATAGTATTCATTGTTTTTGCACCACACCCAGTGCTCCATGCAATCCATGCCCTCTCTAATACCCACCACCTGGTACCCCCAACCTCCCACCCCCTCAGATTGTTTTTCAGAGTCCATAGTCTCTCATGGTTCACCTCCCCTCCAATTTTCCACAACTCCCTTCTCCTCTCCATCTCCCCTTGTCCTCCATGCTATTTGTTATGCTCCACAAATAAGTGAAACTATATGATAATTGGCTCTCTCTGCTTGACTTATTTCACTCAGCATAATCTTTTCCAGTCCCGTCCATGTTGCTACAAAAGTTGCGTATTCATCCTTTCTGATGGAGGCATAATACTCCATAGTGTATATGGATCACATCTTCCTTATCCATTCGTCTGTTGAAGGACATCTTGGTTCTTTCCACAGTTTGGCGACTGTGGCCATTGCTCCTATAAACATTGGGGTACAGATGGCCCTTCTTTTCACTACATCTGTATCTTTGTGATAAATACCCAGTAGTGCAATTACAGGGTCATAGGGAAACTCTATTTTAATTTCTCGAGGAATCTCCGCACTGTTCTCCAAAGTGGCTGCACCAACTTGCATTCCCACCAATAGTGTAAGAGGGTTCCCCTTTCTCCACATCCTCTCCAACACACACGTTGTTTTCTGTCTTGCTAATTTTGGCCATTCTAACTGGTGTCAGGTGATATCTCAGTGTGGTTTTCATTTGCATCTCCCTGACGGCTAGTGATGAAGAGCTTTTTTCATGTGTCTGATAGCCATTTGTATGTCTTCATTGGAGAAGTGTCTGTTCCTATCTTCTGCCCATTTTTTGACATGATTATCAGTTTTGTGTGTGTTGAGTTTGAGGAGTTCTTTATAGATCCTGGATATCAACCTTTTTTCTGTAGCATCGTTTGCAAGTATCTTCTCCCATTCCATGGGTTTGCTCTTTGTTTTGTTGACTATTTCCTTTGCTGTGCAGAAGCTTTTGATCTTGATGAAATCCCAAAAGTTCATTTTCACTTTTGTTTCCTTTGTCTTTGGAGACGTATCTTTTTTTTTTTTTTTTTTTAAAGATTTTTTATTTATTTATTTGACAGAGAGAAATCACAAGTAGATGGAGAGGCAGGCAGAGAGAGAGAGAGGGAAGCAGGCTCCCTGCTGAGCAGAGAGCCCGATGCGGGCCTCGATCCCAGGACCCTGGGATCATGACCTGAGCCGAAGGCAGCGGCTTAACCCACTGAGCCACCCAGGCGCCCTGGAGACGTATCTTGAAAGAAGTTGCTGTGGCTGATATCAAAGAGGTACTGCCTATGTTCTCCTCTAGGATTCTGATGGATTCCTGTCTCACATTGAGGTCTTTAATTCATTTTGAGTTTATCCTTGTGTTCGGTGTAAGAGAATAGTCGGGTTTCATTCTTCTACATACAGCTACACAGACACATACTTAGGAGATATTCCTAGCTGCCTAGTCTAGACTGAGCTCCAGGGATTCTGTGGGAACACAGGGTGCTGCTTCACCCCAGTCTCAGTCCCAAGGGCCCATAGGCCTGACAGGGAATGGAGTCTGTGATGTAATGGAACTCCCCACCCCTTTTCTCTTGGCAGGCTAAGTCCTGGAGAGCCAGTGATCACAGTCCTTCTGGTATTAGCCCATGAGCCCCTTATGTAGCAGGAAGATCATGAGTATCCTGCCCACCATGGGTAGCCCTCAGCTGAGCTCAGAATCAGGTCCAGGCTTTTCCTAGATCTGTGGGGCCGGAGGTGTGTGAGCATGGGTTTAGTATCTCTGCATAGAGACAGGAGGTTGAGGAGGACAGGGGTTCAAGGTCTGGTAGAGGTGTCCCAATTCTGCTCCCCAGGGTCCAGATTGGCAGGTTTACCCACACAGGTTACTTTTGTTCATTTGCTGGAAACATGTGCTGGTTATGCAAATCAGCCATGGTTCAGGGGCAGCTGTGTGGAGCTTTGTGGTTTCGAAGAAGGGCTCAGCACCAAGGGGTATACAGCAGAGGGGAGCAGCATCTGCACACCCAACCACTGGCCCATGATATACTCCTTCAACTGTTCATCCCATAACTGGGGATGATATCTCTACCCCAGACTATGTCCTGCCTTGGTTCCTGGATAGGTCTGGCCATAGCAGTACTCAGAGGTGATGTCAGTCTGAATATTATGAACCTGGACTATGGTGAAATCAGAAGGCAAGGTTAGGGGTAGCATCCTAAAGCAAGCACAGCTACTGAGAGCCAGACCCCATTAAAATGTCACCCTTACAAAGGGCATATTGTGTATTCCAGGAGTCCCTGCTGTTCTGTAAGATTCTGTCCTTGATGTGAGCTCCTGGGCCTCTACAGAGCTGCTATGCCTCAGTGTTCCAAATGTGCTGACAGGCTCATATAGAACACTTCTGGGAAGAATGCTAGACAGTGTCTGTGTTTTGCCTTGGGCTGGTGAAATACAGTTGTAGTGCCTGTGCCAGAAGAGTAAGAAAATCCAGAAAAGACAAATCTAAGAGACCTGGAGCCAGCAGGATTTGGAAATCGGTGTGAAGTAAGATTCTCTAGGAAATGGACACCTTCGCTTCAGGTGATGGGTCCTAATACTAGCCCCTGCATGTTAGAGCCTCTGATGCCCAGACCCTCCCCTTGTCCAGGTGGCTTTCCCAAGGGACCTCTGCTGACCCTGGTGGCTGTTCACGCTGGCTGCCGGAGTTACAAGGGTGTCCTCTATCCATGTTTAGATTCAGAATCCAGTGATTAAGTCGTGCTTCCCTGACCCATGAAGTGCTGACCAGAGGGAAGAAATCCTCTCCATTGTGTGGCCTGTGCCACCCATAGACCAGCCATGACAGGCTCAGATGAGTCATGCAGAGTCCTATTAGAGACTGAAGAGGCAAGGCCCTCCTGACACATCCCCATAGATGTCTCTGGGGTGGTGGAGGTCATGCAGGTGGTTGGGGGCTTGGCACTGGAGCACACAGGACTCCGGGGCTGGTTCTTTCTGATGCAGCTGTGCATGCATCACTGATAGGTAGCAATGGCGGCTCAATCTCCAAAGAGAAAAGAGAACATCCCCTAAAGAACGTGTATTCTCACCCACTTTGTCTTGCACATTCCCCCTCATGTGTGGACCTGAAGGAAATGGAGTCTGCTCTCAGGGCTTTCCATCTTGGGGTGTGAGGCCCAATAATAGACACACTGGTGTGCAGACCGAGGTGGTAGACTAGACTCCTTTCTACATGTGCATTGTCACCTGCATTTAATAGGAAGTCAGAAGCTTGCTTTCTTTAGGTCTCTGGCAGTCAGGCTTGACCATGTGGTTCAGCATGGACCACGGATGTAAGGTAATGGGTGGATATTCTCACGAAGCTTGCTGTCATGAAGGAAGGAAGTGATGGGACTCAGCAGCACCTTTCCTGAGGAACATGGGGTAGGAGTTGGAGCTGAGCACTCCTGGGGTGCATCATCAATAAGAGTTGAAGCAAAACCAACATTGTAGGGTTGGTTCCCTCTAGGGTTCCATAGAGGGAACACTAGCCAGACTGTGGGCACTCATGCAATTGGTGAGCTTCCAGAAAACAACAATCTTCTTACCTCAGATGTCTCTTTGTGGGGAAGGTAAGCGCCACTCTTCACGTCTCTGCTATTCCTCAGTGTGTTCTTGCAGGGCAAACCTTCCTGGCGGAATGGGGACCAAGGCATCGGTGGTGAGTTATGTGCTGGAGAACATGGATCCAGAGATGAGACACAACTGAACAGGCAGGCTGCTCCTTGATCAGAGGTCAGGGCCCATCCTGAAGAGGGAGTCCAGGAGCTACTCTCAGGTCAGGAAGAAGAAAGAAGTACTGAGACACAAGTGGGAAAAGCCCAGTCAGTGCCCTTGGGGACTGTAGTAGAGAATCTGAAGGAAGGTGGGGAACCTGAGAGACCTGGGATTCCAACCCAGGTCAGGGCTCATGTGGACTTTTCTCCTAAGGTGAGCATTCTGGGCTCAGAGGGAAGTGTCAGGTGTGGTAAGAGGTAATTTCCAGGCAATAAATCAGGTCCTTGGGGGAGCTGATGGGCACATAGAGGGGCCTCTAGGAAGAAGCTGGTGAGGTGGGGACAAGTTTGACACAAGGTGGGTTCAGACCAGCCCTATTTAACCTTAGGTCACGTGGGGGCGGAGGACAATCAGGGTGGTATTTTCTATTCTTCCCTCCTGTCTTATCCAGCTGTAGACACAAGGTGATTAATGGGCAACATGTGTCTCTGGTCCAGTCCCCCTGTCTTGACCCATGTGGATGACCTGCCACTGCTTTCCTGGACAGTAACATGAGGAAGGGGTGCACCCGACAGGGAAGGAAGGGCAGGGAGAAGAGTGTAGGTCCCCGTCCCCCAGAGAGGGAGAAAGAGAGGGCAGAAGCTGGTAGGTGCAAGGAAGCTGGAGTCCTCTGCAGCAGGTGAGGAAGGCTACTCACAGTGGGAAGGGATGTGGGACAACCTCCGCCAGAATGGTCCAGGTCCTGAAGGAGACAGCTTCTGCTCTCAGTTCTGCCAGCTGCCTGTGGGGGCGCTGCTGCACTTGACCACAGAGACTTCCTAGCTGACCAGGGATGGAGATGCCAGGCTATTCATTGTCCTGTTGATGAAGAAGGCTCTGGTGGGAATCTCCAGATTGTAATTCTCTAGAGGGACCTTTTCATGATCCTTTCACCTGAAAAATCCATGGAATGATTGTTTTGGCCATAGAGTTTGCCACCAAAGATCCTGTTCCTGATTGATCAGGTCATTAAGTAAAATTTAGATGAAAAACTCTAATGGTACTCTGCATTCTTTTTTGAGGAGAAAATGATCTCACTTCTGTGTCTCCCATCCCCGGAAAGTATCCTTCTAACTGAAGCCAGGGTGGAAATGGCGGAAGCTTCTGCTCCTCCTTCTTAATAAATTCCTCATCTGTTCCTTGGACCTCATGCAATTACTCTCAAAATCAATTTCAAAATCACAGGTCAAAGAATCGAGGAAAGAAATTGAACTTCCAATACAAATCTCTTCAAATACTGGAAAAGATCTTTCTCCTCAGAGCTACAGTAAGGCCCTAATGTAGCCGGGGCCACCACACAGGGTCACATGGGCATGGGTGTCAATCCATGTGGGTCAGACCATAGCAAAGGGTCAGACTTGCCTGGTGCAGGTGACTTGGGGCAGTGGATGGACAGTGGTGCCAGGAGAAGGTCTCCAGGTGGGCCCGAAGGTGGTGTCTGCTCTTCCTCCTCAGTTTCTGTAAAACCCAAAGAAGGGACGCACCTAGCAGCAGGGGCCTGGTCCCCTCCTCAGTAAGTTTTGGGCAGCCCTGTAGGTTGTTGTAAACCTCATCCAGGAAAGGAAGGAGTCACAGAGCCGTTGGGACCCATCCAGGTGCTTGTACCCAAGGAGAAGGGAAATTCCCACAGGGCTGTGCTTTCTGATACAGCTGTCATCTCTCCAGAGTGGCACGTGATTACATCTGGGGACCACGTGATGTATAATGACACTCCAAATCTGTATTATCTACTCTGAAGCCTGGCTGTAGTTCCCATACAAGAACCCACCACCTGCTACTCTTCAGTTGAGTTAACACAGATCTGAGATCAGGGAACCTGCTAGTCTCCCATCCTTCAGGGTCCGGGCCAGGACTAGGAAGGTCTCATGCTCTTAGGCCTGACCAGCAGGTGCTCAGAGGACAGTGAGAGTGAGTCAGACCATGACAGGTTGGTTCATGTCCCATCCTCCATCCTTCTATGTCACCTGAGTCGCTGCCAGGCACTCCCAATGGTACATTAAGTAGCACAGCAATGGTCACTCTAGTCTGGCTCTCAGTCCCGGTCATGCTCAGGGGACCACTTACCTATGCTCCATCCTCAGAATCAGCCCCGAGTGGTCGCTCATATCTGTATATACACCTGCTGGGGGAACTAGGCTTGGGTTCTGCTGCTTCCAAGAGGCATGTTTATGCCTGAGCTCATGGGCCTGATTAGGGCCACTGACATAGAGGGAGTTGGCCGCAGGTCAGGGGAAGCACACGCCTGTAAGAGAGGAGAGGAAGTGGTGTTGGAGGAAGACAGCTGACAGAGAAGTGACTGTCACAGCCCCATGAAGGGAGGGGGCGATGTGGACATAATGAGTGCGGGTCCTGACCACATGGACCCTGACTGGGAGGGAAATCGGGTCACTTGATCTCCCACTGTTCCTCCATGTGGGCCTCTCACCCCGGTTGCAAGCAGGAGAAGAGCAGGGGTGAAACCACTCAGAGAAGGGTCCCCAGAGGAGCAGTACCACAGGCTCACTGGGGAGCTGTCCCACCTGCAGATGCCTGGGTCTCACCCAGACCTGCTGCAGCTGCATCTGCATCTTGGGGAGCAACCCCTTCCCCATCCCCCAGGACTGTGTGCTCGCTGTACTTCATGGGGCGGGGGTGTCTAGGCCCCGTGGAAAATCTCACTTCTTATCTCCCTAGGTCCTACTCAGCTACCTGGGACATGGGGCTTCACTGACCTGCTCTGGGTAAGGGATCTTGAATTAAACGCCAGATACTATATGATCTGAAAAGTTGTTTCAGAATGGACACTTTTACCAGCCATATGGAATGTGTCCTATGGATGGTGATCCCCTGGGGAATACTGACTGCACAGCTATGTGAGCAGAGTCAGGGTCTTATTTCTTTCAGTGCCTCCTAGGAGTGAGTCAGGAGTCAATGTGAGGGCACTGGCTGGGGTGATTCATGGTGACTGTCACAGGGGGTCCTGGGTGTCTACTGCACAAGTGAGGCAAGGGACGGTATGTATGGATTCAGGGGATCCCCTAGGAGTCCCAGGTTTGTGGTTACAGTCACGAATGTGCCACAGATCAATCCAGCATGTCTGATAATAGACCAATGTTCCTGAATGACGGTTTAGTCCTCCCAACTGGCTGGGTGAAGACTTGGTCAGGTATTTTCCTGAAGAAAGGGGATCAAGCGGTGGGTGGTGAAGAAAGTCATTAGAGTTGCCTTTCTCTGAATACAGTGTAGTGGCAGAAATGAGCATGCAAATAACACGTATTTCTCTTTATGTTGTAGGAATGTGTTTGGATACATAGTAATCATTTGTTTATGTTTTTTCCACCTGCCTCATCCCATTATCATCTCACATCAGGTGTGTTATGGTCGGAAGCTGTCTATCTCAATGTTAACATTTAGGATATCAAATCATGTGGGACAGAATAAACACCCTTAGCAGACAAAAGTGTATTTTGTTTCCTCTTATAGGAGAAAGAACCTATTTGTGGTTGTCGTGGGATAGTTGCATATTATCAAGTGGAAGAAAGATTACTGATATTCCCTTTATTTGCAGAGTGTGGTTTGCATGGGTCTCGTGGATTTCATGAGGACAAGGTGGGACTCTGGTGGCTTCTTACGTGTCAGCATCGAGAGACTGGAGTACATTTCATAAAATTGTTTTCTGTCCGTATTTCTGGGTAGGGGGCATGTAAAGAGGTCTTCTTGGACAAAATGTGCGTGTATCGGGGGGCTGAATTGAGAGAGCACTCCTTGTGTGTGTCACTCCCATAGATGAATATTTTCTGGCCACTGTGGAGGAGAAGACAACATTCCCAATGTCACTCATTCACCAACAGAACAGATGAGACTCTCCAGCTATCTGTCAGAACCCAGAGCACCTAGTGTGTCTGCATGTTTTCTCCTTGTATAGAAGTAGAAAAAAGGATCTCATCTGGTGGAGACTGGACATGCGCCCTGTGGATTTTGGGGAGGCATCCCAGCTTTGTGGATATATACTGTGGCCCCCTCTGTTCCCTGAGGACTATCACTAGGACTCTGGCCATCTCAGATTGGGTTCCTGGAAGCAGACTCTGAGATAGGGAAGTGCATGTTTCAAAACCTGGAAGGAGAAGAGAAATGAGCCTGGGCAGAAGGAGAGCGACCCACAGAGAGTGAGCCATCTGATCAGCCTCCTTCTTCAGGGAGCTCTCCAGCTGGGACTTTTCAGGACATCTGAACCGGAGGCAGGGCCTTGGATTCTGGACCTCTGGAGATCATTCATAAGAACCTCTCTGAGAAGGGACAGAAACCTGGGGAATCAGATCTCTGAACTGGCAGCACTTTCTAGTGAGGAGCTCCCCTGTGAGTGGCCAGTGGCAGTGGGTGCATGTGTGAGCCCAGAAGAGGGGATGTGGGTGACCTCTCAGTGTCCACTGTACCCGTCTGTTCCACTTTGGTACAGGAGGCTCCTCTCATGTCCCCAGAGCTTCAGGAACTCAGCTGAGCTGGGACATTTTGAACTGTAATCCTGATCAGTCAGGAGAGCATTAGCCCATGAGCACCACCACATGGAAATGATGAGATCATGACCACTGGCCAAATGTCTCCCTGTGTCTTTTTTCTACCCAGACCCTGTGTCTGCAGTTGACACCCAGGCACAGAGAAGCAGGCAGCCTCGTGCTGTCAGCTGTAAATGCTCTCCTGACCTCCCTGTGCAGAGCTGCCTGGAGGGCTGGATGGGGCGGAAGGTCTGGGGATCTCAGATGAGGGGACCTGGGCCAGAAGTGCTCCCTGCTCTGTGCAGAGGCCTCCTGGGCCTGGAGGAGAGTGTGACATAGATGGGGAAGAGGTTTTTGTCTCACTTCTCCATCTGTCTGTGTCAGCGTGAGCATCAGCACTGCTGTCCCACACCTGACAGTAATAGTTAGCCTCGTCCTCAGCACGGGCCCCGCTGATGGTCAGGGTGGCCGTGTTCCCCGAGTTGGAACCTGAGAACCGGTCAGGGATCCCTGAGGGTCGGTTGCTATTCCTATAGATAATCAATTTGGGGGCCTGTCCTGGCTTCTGCTGGTACCAGTGAGCATATTTACTCCCAATGTTGTTTCCCCCACACGTGATCTTGGCCGTCTGCCCCAGGTTCACTGATATTGAGGGTGGCTGAGTCAGCACGTATGAGGCCATGGATCCTGCAAGAGAGAAGATGAGAGGTAGGTTGCAGCCAGAGTATCATCCCCTGGACACCTCCACCCCGGTTTAAATCCTAGTGATTCTCTAGATAATTCCCACCCTGATGTCCTCTTTGTTCTGGGGCCCATGCGCAGGCCTTGTGGATAGAACGTTTGAACAAATGAGAACCATTCCTCCCCTTTCCCTGGGCAGGTGCAGCCCTTTTGGGGTCACACGGAGCCAATGACAACAGTGGGAAGAAATCACATCTCACTAGCCCCTCATCCCAAAGGACAGTCTTGAGATCTTGCCCTCTAGGGGCAGTCCACTGCTGAGCTCAAAGTCAGTTCAGGAGTGTCCCAGAACCAGGGGATAAGGGGGTGTGAGCCTGGCCTCAGCACCTGTGCAGTGAGCCAGGACTCCAAGGAGGAGAGGGGTCCAGGCCATGGTGCAGGTCCCTTGATTTTGCTCCCTGAAGCTCAACCTGGGTAGGGTTCCTCCCAGCCCCCTCTTATCTGCTTGCTGGAGACACCTGCTGGTTATGCAAATGAGCCAGAGCTCAGGGGCTGCTGCTGAGGAGCCTTGTGGTTTTAGAGATGCACTCAGTACTAAGAACACACACACACACACACACACACACACACAGAGAGAGAGAGAGAGAGAGAGAGAGAGAAATGGGCTCAGCTCCAAGAGACGCAGAGATGGGAGGGCAGCTCCTGCAAACTCATCCTCAGCCCAGCTGATTCTCTTTCACCCTGTGTTCCCATAGTCTGCTGTCCAAACTCTATCCCTCTCCATGTCCTGACCTGGCTCCTGGGGAGGCATGGTCACAACTGAGCTGTGAGGTGGAGTCTGTCTGCATTTTCTGAACCCATCATAGAATGTTTCCTCTGTAGGCACTGAGGATCATAGATCAGTGTCTGTCCTAATTCTGGTTTATATTGTGAACATCAAAATAGGAAAAAATCCCTCCCTTGCCAGGTGCACATGGAGGTTTAGGGAGCCATTGATGTGCTGTAGGAGTCTGTGCCTAGGGATTGCTCCTGGGGCAGGTCATAGATGCTGTTCCTCAGTATCCCCAAGGTGCCCTCCCTGAAAGGGACAGACCTAATGCTTGAACAAGGATTGACAGTGACTGGTGTAGCAGGAATGGGGGTGGGGTGGAGCGTCATGAAGTCCTGGACGTGTGCTAGAACCAGAGACAAATTTCACAGGATAAAGATGAGAGACTGAATCAGAACATTATATCAGATTATATCAGGTCATGATAGTGTAGTAAACCTATACCTTTACTTACTGGTCTCAGGTCCTGGTAACCAATCCTCCCAGTCAGAATCCCTGAGGCCTTTCCAGGTGATCTCTGCTTCCCCCTAGTGGCCGCTCCACACTGGCAGGTGGAAGTGCAGGGAAATCTTTTGTCCAGGTGGAGATTCATGACCCAGTGCTCACATCCTGATTCCCCTTGATCCATGCACTGCTGGCATGCATCCTCCAGGGGAGGATTTGCTGGTCTCTGTGGAGCTCCTGCCAGCAACAAGACTAGGTATAAGGCGTCAGACTACCCATGAAAATAGGAAGAGGCTCATGTGAAGAGAAGGCAGCACCCATCCGAGGTATCAGGCCTCATGTCTCAGGGGTGGTGGTGGTGATGGTGTGGTTTGGGGGCTGAACACCAGGAGACACAGGACTCTGGCTCTGTTTCACTTGATCTGGCTGCTGGACCACCACATAGTCTGATTATAGCTCCTGCTCCAAGGACAGAGACAAAACCAACAAAATCTTATTCAGATCCAGCTTGGTCTTCCATAGGCTTCATCCTGGGATATCAGTGCAAATAAGACAAGTCTTTCTTGGGTTCCTGCCTTGGGCAGAGCAGCACTGGGGACACAGTTGCTTTGGTGAGACAGCACACCATCATCAACCCCATCTACCTGCATCTTGTCTTCTATAGTCATTGAGAAGCCCCACTATTTCTCAATTATGTCTAGGTCAGCATTGACCTTGTGGCCCAGAGCTAACCCACAGATGTGTCATTATTCTGGGGATCTTTCTGGGGAGTTTTGTCTGTGAATGAAAGAAACTGACTAGATTTATGAATGTTCTTTCCCTTGTCCCATGACTGATAGCTGGAGCTGCAGCAGCCATCCTGAGGTCTGTTGTCAACAACAAGACAAAGCAGAGTCTCCATAGTCACAATGGTGGGAGACACACTGAGAAGATTTGGGACCTCAGCGAATTGGTTGTACCTGAAGAACCACCATCTGACTTCAGACTTACTTCTGTCTGCCGGAAAATAGCTGCTTGAATGTTCATGCTTTTGACTGATATGGGCATTCATTGCATTAAAACTTCTGGTCCCGTGGGGATAATAACTAATACAAATCAATCAGTTATTTAAATGATAAAAGAACCTGGACAGTGTTGGGATTGTGCAGAGAATGAAATGACATCAGAAAAAATGACCGGCCTGTTGTGTGTGGGCAGAGGCTGGAGGAAGCTTCTCTGCAGAGGGGACTGTGTGGCTGCTGTTAGGATGGGAAAAAGGGACAAGAACTGAAGTGTGCTTGGAGTCTGTCCCTGTGGGGAAGAGTCTGGTTTGTGAGAGGATGTGGGGGACAGTGATGACCTTAGGTGTCTGGGATTCTATGCTAGTTGAGTTCCAAGGCGATATTTTCCCATAGGTTATAAAATCGGGGATAGGTGTTGGTGATGTGTTAAAATTCTCATGTTATATGTTTCCAGGGAAGGTGAGTCAAAAGAGGAACCCTGTGTGAGCCTCCCTGCAAACTCAGTGGGAAGCAGGAGCCCGTTTGTAGCGGACAGTGACCGTGGCTTCTCCGTGCCTCACTTTTGTGTTTGTGACACATGACATCAAATTCTTGTCACATACTCCTTTCTCTCATATATTGATTCACACACATATATATGAATATACTTGTGAATGCTTGTGCACATATATACTGATTATGTCTGCTGTGCATATGTTGGAGATGTATTTGTGTGCATATATGCCCATATATATGATATATACACATATGTTTTCTGGAGATTTTGTCATCTGGATTGGGTGCCAAAGTTGTAATTTTGGGAATCTTTGCATTTTTAGGAAACAGCAGTTCCATTTTATCAACAATGGTAAGGTGTGTGTTGTTATCATAATGAATGGCAGGACAAGTAGTAATCAGACTCATTTTGACAGAGCACAGTGGTTTCAATCAAAGACTTTGTTCCTAGAACTGAAATAGATGGGCACCTTACCATTTTTTTTTTTTGCATGTGTATTAGTAGAAAGCTCCCATTGGCACACGCTTTGGCTTGCTACTAAAACTTAACAGAGACTGTAGGTTCCTAATTCATCACTAAGTAACTATGTGATTGAGCTGTCTGCACAAACTGTGTTATCAGATCAACCATGCCATGGAATTGGGCATTCATAGCAGCTCTCCATCATCAAACAGAAGAGGCAAATTTGAGATCAGGCTTCCTCAGGTCCTGAAGGCACAGGCGAGATGCATGAGGAAAAGGCCTGACGGCCATGACCCCAACCCATACTGCATTGTCTTTGCTCTGCCTGGCACAATTATGACCCAGTGGGGACAATCCTATGAACAGCTGATCCAGAGGAAAAGCCGTGGTAGGTTTAAGAGTTTCCTGTGTGATGTGTAGCCAACTCTGCTAGTTAACAGTCGTAGTCCTGCAGCCATCATCTGGGACAACCCTGCACAATATGGACAATTTTTCAATAAGGCACCATGTAAGCAGAGTAGTTTGTTTATTTCACCTGGGCAGAGAGAAGGACAGAACTGGCTTATTTATAACCTATGTTCTCTGACTCAGTTTGGCTGGAAAGTTAGAGCCTTGGGAGGAATAAAGGAAAGTGGTAAGAGATGTTTGAGGAAGAGATATGTGAGGAGACCCCACCCCCAAATGAACACAGAGCTATTTGTGTTCATGAGAATGCCCAGAAGTGTGAGTCCTCAATGGGAAATGGTGTTCATACTCAGGTGGATAATGTGACACATCTGGGGACAGTGATTAGCTTTCTTTTGCATCCACTCTTGAACTTGTCCAGTGGGCCAATAGCAAAGTGGCCATGTTGCAAGTTTTTAGATTATTCATGGGATAATCCCTAGGTTTGTCCCCTCATAAAGCTGACATGACTGTGGCTACTTCTGAGGGACCAATCTTCCAAGAGCAGAGACCAACTCAGAGTTCCAGGATGAGACCATTCCCTTAGGAATAAGCCAGGAGCCTGGTGGCAGGTGAATGACATTAGACTCTGTTCTTGGTGGAAGAGACCTTTACTCTGGATGGGAACATGCTTTCTTTGACTGCAGTGCTTCTTCCCGAACTCTGACCCCTGGACTTACTGAATGCCTCACCCACTGTTCCAGTATTCAGTGTGGTTCTGTCCAAAGCTCACATTTCACCTCAGAAAAGGACTGTAGAGTGCTGATGCACACTATGGAATGTGTGGTTCTACACATTCTACAGTGTGGAATTCACTGGTTCTACCATGGTCCGCAGCATTTGAAATAGCTGGCTGGAATGATGGACTACTGGCCTCTTACAGACTTTTTTACTGTCCATTTACATGCAACACCTTGTGGGACTGTGGCAAGATTTGGCAGGAGGTGATATTTACACTAAATACGTGTCCTATACACAATGCTGTTTCTCCCATAGCCAGCATTGATGGGTCCAGGAATGAAGAGGTAGAATTGGGAATGTCCATACTCACTGACATTCTGGGTGACCCACTGCAGAATTTTCACTCCTGTATGATTAACATACACTTTGCTGTCCTAGAGGTTTTAACACTAAAGAAGAATTGCTTCCATCCCTAAACACCACAATGATTCTGTTCAGTGGAAAGTTGAGACTTTGCCTTGTCACTTTGAGCTTGTCTTGTCTGCATGGATGTCTCTTTGTCCTTCTAGCCTGATCTTTCGTCCCCAGCAACTACCCTAGGACAGAAAACATGACAGCCTCATCCTGCCTCCTACACAAGCACCCCTGATCCACATGGCGCAGAGGCTGCCTGGGGGGCTGTGTTGGGAGAGAGGTCTGGGAATCTCGGACCTGGAGCCCTGGACCAGACCTCTGTTCTTTGTCTACAGTCCTCCAGGGACTGAAAGAGAGTGTGACACAGAATGGAAGGGGGTTTGTGTCTCATAACCCTGTCTGGCTCTGTCACTGTGAGCATTGCTGTTGTCCCACACCTGACAGTAATAATCAGCCTTGTCCTTGGCCCTGGTCCTCCTGGGGTTTAGGGTGGCTGTGTCTTCCAAGTTGGAGTCTTAGCATCAGAGAATCCCTGTGGAGCACTTGTTATTGTCATCTATGACCGGCCAGGGTCCTTCCCTGGCTTCTGCTGGTACCACTGTACACTGAAGATTTCTATACCATTTCCTTGACAGGTGATCATGGATATCTGGACCAGGGTCACTGAGCACAGGGTAGCTGAGTCAGCACCAGGACGGCCTTTTTGGAGCCTGGCCACGGGGCTGATTTGGTCCCTTGCAGAGCTACAAACAGCACCTGATTCAGGGAAAGGAAGTCATGTGGCCTCAGCGTCTACCCCTCCTTTTTCATGTCCTCTCTGCTTCCCCCAGCTGCACTCTTGTCCCATTCTCAGCATGTCCTAAGAATGGAAAACTCTTGCATCCTGACATTTTTTCATCATGGTGCATGTGGGAATTTACTTATTATACATTCCCAGGCTGTTGGAGTTTTATCACAACTTTTAATCTATTTCCATGTGGTGCCTCTGTCTCTGTGACACCACCCACCCCACAGCAGACCAGCATCTTTCATCATCAATACTTTGATTCCTTTCATTATTTTCATCCCTGTCTCATGTAAACTTGTGAAAAGTGCCAGAAACCATCCCTGACAGGGGGGCTCACTTTAGGTTCTGTGTCGCTGTGAGACTCCCCAGGGTCATATCTATGCACAGGATTTGAGCTCTGGAGACTGGATAGTTAATGGTCCTTCCTGGGAACTGAGTTCTGTCACGGAAGCAAGGACAGGTCAGGGACCAGAGATGTGGTCTTATGCTGTGGGAATCACATCACTCAGGAGACAGTCTCACAGAGAGGCTCCAGGCCTTCCTTTCAGGGATCTATGGCTCTGAGTCCCCTACCTCCTGTCCCCCGAGACACTCATGAACAAGGTAGTTGCAGCCCCAGATCTGAGTCTGAATGGAGTGGGGCAAGAAATGCAGAGGGTGAGGGGTCACGGTGTCTTGGACCTGCCCAGTAAAGAAGGGTCAGTGCCCTGGGATCTGAGGTGGAGAATGAAGGGAGGTACTCCGTGTGTGAGGTAACAGTGTGTATCTGACCCTCAGAATACGATCTCTGCAGTCTGAGGAGACAGGTTGTCTTATCCTGACAGCCTCTGAGTCCTGAACCCTGGACCCCTGTTGACCCCCAGGCCCGGTGTCCCCTTGAGGGGACAGCCCCAGCCCCCTCCCATGGGCAGCCCCAGCCTCTGTCCTGCTGTTCCTGATGCAGCTCTGCTGCCCCCTGCTGGTGGAGGAGGACTCAGACCAGGAGCTTTCCTCCTGCAGGTCACCCCAGAGCATCTGTCACCTGAGAAGGGGTGTGGATCAGGCTCCCACAGACAGCTGCCCCCACTGCCCTGCCCAGACCAGCACAGAAGGTCAGAAACATGGTGCACGAGGTAGGACAGGTGCGATTCCTGTACTTGTCCCAGGGTTGAAATGCACTGGATAGCCTGCTGTCTTCTTTCAGAAAGGAAAACAGCATGGAGGTTCCTCAAAATGTTGAAAATAGAACTGCCCTATGACCCAGCAATTGCACTATTGGGTATTTACCCTAAGGATACAAACGTAGTGATCCAAAGGGGCACATGCACCCGAATGTTTATAGCAGCAATGTCCACAATAGCCAAACTATGGAAAGAACCTAGATGTCCATCAACAGATGAATGGATCAAGAAGATGTGGTATAGGGGCGCCTGGGTGGCTCAGTGGGTTAAGCCGCTGCCTTCGGCTCAGGTCATGATCTCAGGGTCCTGGGATCGAGTCCCGCATCGGGCTCTCTGCTCCGCAGGGAGCCTGCTTCCCTCTCTCTCTCTGCCTGCCTCTCCATCTACTTGTGATTTCTCTCTGTCAAATAAATAATAAAAATAAAATCTTTAAAAGAAGATGTGGTATATATACACAATGGAATACTATGCAGCCATCAAAAGAAATGAAATCTTGCCATTTGCGACAACATGGATGGAACTAGAGCGTATCATGCTTAGCGAAATAAGTCAAGCAGAGAAAGACAACTATCATATGATCTCCTTGATATGAGGAAGTGGTGATGCAACATGGGGGCTTAAGTGGGTAGGAGAAGAATAAATGAAACAAGATGGGATTGGGAGGGAGACAAACCATAAGTGACTTTTAATCTCACAAAACAAACTGAGGGTTGCTGGGGGGAGGGGGTTTGGGAGAAGGGGGTGGGATTATGGACATTGGGGAGGGTATGTGCTTTGGTGAGTGCTGTGAAGTGTGTAAACCTGGTGATTCACAGACCTGTACCCCTGGGGATAGAGTATTATGCCTCCATCAGAAAGGATGAATACCCAACTTTTGTAGCAACATGGACGGGACTGGAAGAGATTATGCTGAGTGAAATAAGTCAAGCAGAGAGAGTCAATTATCATATGGTTTCACTTATTTGTGGAGCATAACAAATAGCATGGAGGACATGGGGACTTAGAGTGGAGAAGGGAGTTGGGGGAAATTGGAAGGGGAGGTGAACCATGAGAGACTATGGACTCTGAAAAACAATCTGAGGGTTTTGAAGGGACGGGGGGTGGGAGGTTGGGGTACCAGGTGGTGGGTATTATAGAGGGCACGGATTGCATGGAGCACGGGGTGTGGTGCAAAAATAATGAATACTGTTATGCTGGAAATAAAAAAAAAAAAAAAGAAAGGAGAGTACAGGGTGCAGTGTAGTCCATTTGGAAAGGGTCAGTGTCCAGACAATCCTGTGTGATGTCCCACGACCACCAGGTTCCTGTGTATGTAGGAATCAGGACCGATGCTTCCTGCATTTCTATCTGTGTAGTTCGGTTTTACAATCCCTGGGTGATGCCTCTGGTGCTAAATTCAGTTGAGCAGGCAGATCTTTATCTTACTCTTTAGTAATCCTGTATTTACTACTATTATTGTTGTTCAGGCCTCATCTCCTGGAGCTCTGTGTGGGAGCACCTGTAAAGTAGCCTAGTCTGTGGTTTTGTGGAACTGCATATCTGCTAATTCTGACTTGGATCCACTTGCCGATGATGCAGCTCACAGGGCAGAGAAAACTTTTCCTTGGATCCCACAGAGGAAGACAGTAGACTCCAACTCCATGGTCAGCTGGCTGAGATCACATGGAGTCTCTCTAATTAGTAAGACTCTTACAATGTTATGTATCATTGGATGTGAAAAAAAAAAAAAACAAAAAACAAAAAAACAAAACGAACAGTGTTTCTTACTTGAGTGTAAGCTTCTGCATTCACAGACGCTAAAGCTAATGCCTAGAGAGGCTAGCTTCCCAGGAAAGAGAAGTGGGAGTGAGTCCAGGAGTGGAGTTCAGGTGTGCTGGATTCAGACCCTGGGCTCTGTGGGGCAGAGCTTGACCAGTGCAGGCAGGAGTCTGAGGCCAGGCCTGGCTGCAGGGCTTGCATCCCAGGAGTCACTGCCATCCCCAAACTGGCTGGTCTCTAAAGGAGCCCCCTCAACCTGTGCATGGGGAGAGTCAGTGGGGTCATGTCTCAGGTTAAGGCTGGAGAATCTGTGGGGATGCTGGAGGCCATTTGGCTGTGCTGCGGCCTGGTTGGGGCCTGCTGACTCTGCTCTGTATTATTGCTTTCTCTTCTCTCTCTGAGTAGTTGGGAATAATGGGGTCTCATGGCCACACAACTGGGGACAGCTGTTTAGTATATGGGACCATTAGTTGTGCAGCTTCAGGAGCCTGTGGGACTCATTCTCTAGGGCCCCACCCCTGCAGAATCCCCTAGGCAGAGCTCAGGGCCAGGGTCATGGGCAGAGTCCTGTGGGGGCTGAGCTTGTGTCAGTGCTTGGGGATAGGACCTGGGTGTATGAGGAGGGGGAAAGAGTGAGGAGGGGAGGAGGGGGCATCTTGGAGGGGTCCAGGCCATGGTCGGGACCTTAGATTTCTGCCTAACTGTTCTGCTACTTAGCCTGGCTGCCCCAAACCTCTCTCATGCCCTCCCTGGTCCCCATGAGAATGCTCCTTTTTAGGCTTCTGGAGAGAATCTCTGCTTCTGTGTGGGCTTCACAGATCTGGTTCATGTGGAGAGGTGCTCGCCTCTGGGCTCCATAGGGGAACTCTTGTCACTGTGTGTTTGAAAATCCTAAAGGCTCGAGTGAGAAGGGACATGTGAGGATATTTCTGTTAGTTATTCTCGTGCCATATGCTCTGTGAATATTCTTTTCTTTTGTGTGAAAACTATAGTCAAGAAAACGTTCCATCTTAATTACTTTTCTGGCTCGATTCATCTTCCTAGAGTTTGTACCTGCTCCCTGAGAATGTTTCATGTCCCATGTTGTGGAGCAGAATTGGTGGGAATATTCCTGTAAGTTTGCTTACGTTTTAGTGTCATTTCATATACTGTGGGGCGTTCTTTTTTTTTTTTTTTTTAAGGATTCTATTTATTGATTTAATTGTCAGAGAGAGAGAGAGATAAAGCGAACACAAGACCACATGATATTCCCTGTGCCCACCCTCCTGGCCACCTGTACTTGGCTCAGTCTGTGGTGCTTCAGGAGCCTCGCCTTTGGGCTGGACAGGGCCCTCTGAGTGTTACAGACATCAGCTGATACAGGGAGGGTGGTCCTGTGGCCTCATTACCTTTCTCGTCTTCTTGCACAGTGTCCCCTCTGCATTCCCCAGAGGCACTGTGATCCCATGCTTCCCATATCATTAGACTGTGGAACTTTCTCAGAATATTTGTTCATCATTCTGTCATTGAGGTGATGGAGGATTATGTCCCAAGGGAGAGTTCTCCCACTGTGCAGGGATAGACCCAATTGAGGATGGTTTGCAGTGACTGAATTTAGTCCAGTTGGGGTGGGATGGGGAGGCATGAAGAGGACCTGTGGTAGAGACAGAGGCGAATTCTACAGGAGACACATGAGAGACAATGAGACAGAATTTTACCTCAGTGTCTATCATACTGTGTCCTCAAAAAGAAATGGTAGTAATAATCAGGTGGATAATGTGACATGTCCGGGGACAATGGTCAGCTTTCTTGTCCATCTAGTCTTTTTTTTTTAATATTTTATTTATTTGACAGACAGAGATCACAAGTAGGCAGAGAGGCAGGCGGGGAGGGGGAGTGGGTGGGAAACAGGCTCACTGCCAAGCAGAGAACCTGATGCAGGGCTGGATCCCAGGACCCTGGGATCATGACCCAAGCAGAAGGCAGAGGCTTTAACCCACTGAACCACCCAGGTGCCCCTTGTCCATCCAATCTTGGTCTTATTCAGTGGGCTCCATAGCAAAGGGTCGTGTTGTACAGCGCATGTTTATTTATCAGATGGTTGTTTATTCATGGGCTAATCACTTTGGAGTTAATTTTTATTATAACTCACATCTCCTAGAGCTTGGCATGGGAGGATTTTGAACTCCCCTGCCTGTGGTTTGGTGAATTGGGAATCAGCTAATTCAGACTTGGATATAATTGCACATGACACAGCTCACAGAGCATCTGAAAACTTTTCCTTGTGTACCCACAGAGGCAGACAGGGAACTCCAACACCAAGATTAGCTCACTGAGACCTCACTGCGTTTGCCTAATTAATTAAACTCATCAATATTTTGTATCATTTAATTTGAAAACAAGTGTTTCTCACACCAGTATAAGCTTCCTTAATTCGCAGCAGGTAACGTGATTGCCCAGAGAGGCTAGTTTCCCAGGAAAACAGAGGCAAGTGGGAGGAAGGGAGGGTGACTGCCCTGATCTGGTTGTGGAGAGTGTGTCTTAGGTACCTCTGGCTCCTCCTGATACTCAAAGTAGGGGACACTGTCTGGGGTGTTTTGTAATGACTGTCATCGTGCAGTTGTGTGTCTACAACACAACTGGGTGAACAGGAGTGTATGGACTCAGGAGATCCCCTAGGATACCCGGGACCGTGACGACAGTCATCAATTCAGCAGTGTCCAATTCAGCAGGTCTGATAATGGACCAGCCTTCCAGAGTGAACGTTTGGTCATGGGGGACATCATGAGTAGATCAGGTATTCGCTGAGAGAAGGGAATATGGAGTGGACAATGAAGAAGGTAATTCTAGACTCCATATTGACCTCAGGGTAGTGGTAGAAATAAATGAGATAAAAGTAATAAAGGTTTCTTCCTTATGTTGACATGAATAGGTTTGGTTATATTTTAATCACATGTTTCTGTTCTACTCCCCTGTTTCATCCCTTCATCATCTAACATCACAGATGCTAACAATAGTTAGCTTTACATCTCATTATTGAAGTTATAGATTATCAAATGGCAGGGACAAACATAAAGATCACTAGTGGACAATGATACACTTTTATCCTCTTGTGGGAAAGGGGTGAGCATGATTGTAACTGTTCACGGGATATTTTATCATGTTAGGTGGAGACATGGCTGCCAACATTCTCTTTATTTGGAGACTGTGGTGTGGGGGGCATGGGTGGATTTTCTGTGGATGAGGGATCATCTGTGGTGTTTTAAGTGTCACTGTTGACAGGCTGAGCTGTATTTCACAGAATTGTTGTCTGTCCATATATCTGGATGGGTGTAAGGAGAGATTCTTGCCCAGATATGGAAGGTAGAAGTGAGGAAGAATCTATTCTGTGTCTCACTCCTGTGGTGGTTTTGTTTCTTGTGGCCACTTTGTAGGCAGTGGCAACTGCCCCATTATCCACATTTACCATCAAGAAGGATGTGACTGTCCAACTATCTGTCAGAACTCAGAACACCTAGTGTGTCTGGATATTTTTTCAGTGTATAAAAGTATAAGGAACAATCTGATCTGTCTGGTGATTGGACAAGTACGTTGGTGATTTGGGTGAGAAAGCCCAGCTCTGTGGGTACACAGTGGTCTCCTCAGGTCCCTGAGAACCCTGTCAGGCATGTTCGCCCTCCTCCATTGATCCTGGAAGCAGTCTCTGAGGAGGAGAAGTCCATGTGCAGGAAATCTGGAAGGAGTTGGGGAGCTCAGCTCGAGTAGAAGAAGAAGGGCCTGCAGTGAGATATCAGGTGTGGCATCCTACCTGCGGGGA